>NC_060125.1:65919882-66544882 GCF_021461395.2 Schistocerca americana
CATTGCAGGTGTCCTCGTCGTTCTAGGTCTTACCCAGTCGCGAGTCATAGGCTGGAATGTTCCGTGCTCCCTAAGACGCCGATCAATTGCTTCGAACGTCTTCCTGTCGGGACACCTTCGTTCTGGAAATCTGTCTCGATACAAACGTACCGCGCCACGGCTATTGCCCCGTGCTAATCCATACATCAAATGGGCATCTGCCAACTCCGCATTTGTAAACATTGCAGTGACTGCAAAACCACGTTCGGGACGAACACTAACTTGTTGATGCTACGTACTGATGTGCTTGATGATGGTACTGTAGAGCAATTAGTCGCATGTCAACACAAGCACCGAAGTCAACATTACCTTCCTTCAATTGGGCCAACTGGCGGTGAATCGAGGAAGTACAGTACATACTGACGAAACTAAAATGAGCTCTAACATTGAAATTAAGCGTTTCCGGACACATGTCCACATAACACCTTTTCTTTATTTGTGTGTGAGGAATGTTTACTGAAAGTTTGGCCGTACCTTTTTGTAACACCCTGTAGGTACGTATTTAACGTGCGTAAGTACGGTAACTGAACCTCTGGCTCTCAGCAACGGATAATGATATCGAAAAAGGTTTCAAGGTTGCCCGCTAATATAAACTTAGAAACGCATAGTGAAACTTTCGACGATTTGCCACGAGTAGAAATGATAGAAGCAGCTATTTCCACAGTTTGTACTTTTGGTACCCAAAACTCATGGTTTCTGGAATGTACCCTGACAACGGATAAAAATTTTCCGAAACGGGAAAATGTATTTAGATAAATGCTAAAGTAAATCAAAATTTGAGACACTTTCTACAGATATCTATTTGGAGAATTTCGGCCCACGGGTCAAAAAAAAAAACGGCCAAAAACCGATTTCTGCTGTTATATAAGGAATTGCCCGAGATTTAAATTTGCATTTATAAGTCGCCTAAGGCCCACCCTACACCAGACATAATACAAAAGAAACAACTAATTCCCTCAATTAGCCGGCCGGAGTGGTCGAGCGGTCCTAGGCGCTACAGTCTGGAACCGCGCAACCGCTACGGTCGCAGGTTCGAATCCTGCCTCGGGCATGGATGTGTGTGATGCCCTTAGGTTAGTTAGGTTTAAGTAGTTCTAAGTTCTAGGGGACTGATGACCTCAGCAGTTAAGTCCCATAGTGCTCAGAGCCATTTGATTTCCCTCAATTAGTCTGAGGTGTGTAACGTTTAATTTTTGGCCCTGTGCTGTAGGACAGATACAGTCTGCCCGTTATTCCGATAGGTATACAAATGACTGCTAGGCTAAGGTAGGGTGTCGAGATTTCCAGAATCAATATACGGGTCCAAAATTAGAAGTTGAAATGAGTGGACATTTTTTAGAAACTGTTATTGATAGGCCTAATATATTTAGTAGATTTGCTCCTTTGTTCTACAATTGCATGGATCATCATATCATTTTGTTAAAATTCATACTAAAAGATACATCAAAATACCTTCATCACCAATCGAGTAAATATTTTATTGTTGATCCATGCAAACACAGTATACCAGTTTCATCCAACGAAGTCTTTAACGATGGTAGTAAATGATTGTTATTTACGTAGGTTGCTTATTTTTCACTCTCAATTGAACTGCAAGTTTCATCGCCGGTAGTTAAACGGAATTTTATAAAAATCAACACATCAAGTATCCCGAGAGTGAATCTTAGTGATAATTATTTCCTTCACAGTTTGCACACTAAACCCCTTCTTTTCATCAGTTCATAGAGTATTTGTGATCGAGAACAGTCTTTCTGCAGTAGCACTACTGCCACGTAGAGATAACACAGATGCAATAATGAACTACAAATTCTTGCAGGGTTAGCTTGAGATGTAAGTAAGCTGAAAATGATAGACCTCGTTCACTTTGGCTTAATCAAACAGTGTATCTTCTTTATTCTTTGCGTATGACCACATTTCTTCTCCATTTGATTATGCTACACATTACTTGAAAAAAGGCTATTGCTATGCACGCGACAGTTAATGAAAAACGGAACGATATACATCCTGCATGTAATTTATCGGAACAACGGGACATTTAAGCTAAATAAGAGACGATCCCGTAACATACGGGACGTATGGTCACGTTATGCTAAGGGCTGTCCAAGAAACTTGCCCCTTATCCTTATGATCAACAGAACCGTAGATATGACCCGCTGAAAAACCGTCTTTTTGCGCGCGGCGTTTTGGAACATAATGGTAATGTGCGCTGCCGTGCGCGGCCCGATGGACTGCTCGCTACTCTGGGATCCGTACCAGGCAGTATCAATAGAGGAAACACAGAATACAGAATAAGGCACGTCGCTATACTCCTAGTGTTCGTACGGCAAACGGGGCAGCTGCTCATCAAAATTCTGCGGCAGACGCTGCGCTATAAGGGAGGCGGCATCACGGAGAGATTTACTCCTATAAATTCTGGAACGTGCGTTCTGACAATATTTGGGTAACGTATCAGTTCCTCCCGCGTATGTCTCGCTGTATACCATTCAGGGGGAACCAGAGATATTTTGAGCTCATACCGAAAGCTGTTCATCCCACGCGGTATTCGCGACGAGAATAGGAAAGGGGGTAGAACGTATTGCTACCACAAGTACCCTCCGCTACACGTCGAAAGCTGGCTTGTGAAGTATAGGTTGCTTTGGTGACTTTACTTTATGTTGTTAGTCTGACTTCGTCGTGTCTGGAAGCTTCTAGCAGCCTGTTACACATTCGATTCCTGTGAGAACGGTGCTCGTATGACATTCCTTTCGCGTTGGCACGCTCCGCCAAGCCACAAGATTCATTTTGCAACGTATCAACCTAGATAGCGTTGACCTACTCACCTTGAGGCTGAAGTAAAAAGAAATTTTTCCTGTTATTTAATAGACAGGAAATAAAGAACAAAATGATGATGCTGTAATGTCGGCGAAACATGTGTGAGTGGAAAGGAAGAAAAACATCTCTTTGTTCATGTCGGAACGTACCCAAAACAATCTCAGATTTAGTCTTCTGCCTCACTTCTTCTTCATGATGATTATGAACTTTGAACCATTATAAAGTGATTGAATACAACCCAAATTATTTTAACTGTCGCTTTTCTTCGTCTTTATTGTTCATGAGAACATTATGAGATGATCAGCTTGTTTGGCATGAACTATTTCAATTTAACATCACAGGTCAGTAAGCTAGATAGGCTGTTTTCAGCCTTGCGAATATTAACAAAAGGCGTCAAAATTGAAGATGTTGTTTTGTAAACATCTTTAGCTATTTTCACCCGGATAAGGACTAACTCCCACGAAACAGTACGTCGTACCGTTTGATGGACACAAAAGCATACGGAAAGAACTGCTGGCGACAGCTGAATTAACATTACATCTACCTCTACATCTACATCGATATTCTGCAACTCAGGCTTAAGTGCCTTGCAGAGTGTTTATCGAACCACCATCGCAATAATTCTCTATTACTTCACTTTCGGACAGCGCGCGGAAAAAACGAA
Source organism: Schistocerca americana (assembly GCF_021461395.2). Lineage (NCBI taxonomy): Eukaryota > Metazoa > Arthropoda > Insecta > Orthoptera > Acrididae > Schistocerca > Schistocerca americana. Next base: position 65,923,397 of record NC_060125.1, read on the forward strand.
CACGTATGTCCGTCCGTGCGAGCGCTGATTTCCCTTATTTTATATTGATAATAGTTTCTCTCCATGTAGCTCGGAGTCAACAAAATATTTTCGTATTCGAAGGAGAAAGTTGCTGATTGAAATTTCGTGAGAAGATTCCGCCGCAACGAAAAACGCCTTTGTTTTAATGGTGTCCATACCAACTACTGAATCATGTCCGTGGCACTCTGTCCCCTATTTCGCGATAGTACTAAACGTGCTGCTTTTCGTTGAACTTTCTCAATGTACTCCGTTAATCCCATCTGGTAAAGATCCAAGACCGCGCAGCAGTACTGCAAAAGAGGGTGGACAAGAGTAGGGTAGGTAGTCTCTTTAGTAGATCTGTTATATTTTTTAAGTGTTTTGCAAGTAAAACGCAGTCTTTGGTTTGTCTTCCCCACAACATTTTCTATGTGTTCTTTCCAATTTAAATTGTTCGTAATTGTAATTCTTAGGCATTTAGTTGAATTTATGGCCTCTAGATTAGTGCAACCGAAGTTTAACAGATTCATTTTAGCGCTCACGTGGATGACCCCACACTTTTCGTTATACAGGTTCAATTGAAAATTTTCGCACCATTCAGATATCTTTTCTAAATCGTTTTGCAATTTGTTTTGATCTTCTGATGAGTTTGCTAGACGATACACGACAGCATCATCTGCAAACAATCTAACGCATCTGCTCAGGTTGTCCCGTAAATCTTTTTTTCATAGATAAGCAATAGCAGAGGGCCTATAACATTACATTGGGGAACGGCTGTGAGTTAGTATAGGCAGAGGTCATTCTTGGCAACCGGAATAAAACAATAATTGTATCCTTTTACAGACCTACCAGTTCAGATGAAACAATTACTGAAAGGTTCAAAGAAAACTTGAGTTTAATTTGAAACACGTACCCGCTCGTACAATTATAGTTGGCGGTGACTTCAATTTGCCCTCGGTATGTTGGCAAAAAGACATGTTTGAATCTGGAGGTATGCATAATACATGATCCGAAATTGTGCTAAAAGCATTCTCTGAAAATTATTTCGAGCAGTGAGTTCATGAGCCCTCGCGAATAGTAAACGGTTGTGAAAACACGCTTTATCTCTTAGCAACAAATAATTCTCAGCAAATAACGAACATCAAAACAGATACATAGATTATTGAATACAGGATTGTCGTTTCGAGATTGAATGTTGTAACCACCAAATCCTCCAAAAATTAAAATACATATATACAATATACAAAAAAAGCAGATAAAAATTCACGCCGTCCTGAGAGACAATCACCATTCCTTCCAAATTAACAACGTAACCGTAAACCGAAGGTGATTTGAATTAAAAGAAACAGTATCGACAGCAGTTGGGTGATTTATACCAAAAAATTAACAAACGACGGAGCTGATCCCCCTTGGTACGCAAAACGGGTCAGAACACTGTTGCAGGGACAACAAAAAGCATGCCAAATTCAAACGAACACAAATCTCCAAGATTGGCGATCCTTTTCAAAAGCTCATAATTTAGCGCGGACATCAAACGCGAGATGCTTATAACAGTTTCCACAACGAAACTTTATCTCGAAATCTGGTAGAAAATCCATAGAGATCGGGTCGTATGTAAAGTATGAAAGCGGCAAGACACAGTCAATGCCTTCTCTGCGCGATAGTGATGTAAATACTATCGACGACAGTGCTGTCAAAGCTGAGTTACTAAACCTAGTCTTTCGAAATTTCTTTACCAAAGAAGACGAAGTAAATATTCCAGAATTCGAATCAATAGCAGCTGCGAACATGCGTAACTTAAAAGTAGATATCCTCGGAGTAGTGAAGCAACTTAAATCACTTACTAAAGGCAAGTCTTCAGGCCCAGACTATATACCAATGACGTTCCTTGCAGAGTATGCTGATGCAATAGCTCCATACTTAATCATATAGAACCGCTAGCTCGACGAAAGATCCTTACCCAACGACTGGAAAGTCGCACAAGTCACACCAGTAATCAAGAACGGTAGTAGGAGTAATCCACTAAATTACAGGCCCATATCATTAACGTCGATATGCAGCAAGATTTTAGAACATGTATTGTGTTCGAACAATATGAATTACCTCGAAGAGAAAGGTGTATTGACACCCAGTCAACAGGGGTTTAGAAAACATCTTTCTTGTGAAATACAACTAGCTCTTCACGCACACGAAGTGTTGAGTGCTATTGACAAGGGATTTCAAATTGATGTGTAGATTTCCGGAAGGCTTTTGGCGCCGTACCACACAACCGGCTTGTGGTGAAATTGTGTGCTTATGGAACATTGTCTCAGTTATGTGCTGGGTTCGTGATTTCCTGTCAGATAGGACACATTTCGTAGTAACTGACGGAAAGTGATCGAGTAATGCAGAAGTGACACTGAACATAGCCTGTGTACTGGTAGATGACTGGTTACCGACTCAGAATTAACACAGATGGCTGAACGTTTAGTGCTGGGTACTGAAACAACACTGCTTTGTGTGTGCGCCTGCTTTAGACGCAGGTAGTAGGCATACATAAATCACAAATTGTTAAAAAACAGTATTTCTACATTTTATATAGATGTTAACATAAAAGATAATAAACGTAGAAGGCATAAATATATAACAGGCAGCGAAAAAAAATGTTTAACCAAAAGCTGTGTAATTATAAAATGGCAAAAGAATAGGTACTGCTTTATGAGAGGTAAGCATCAATGTGCAAGGCGATTCCCAGTGTTCGCCAAGAATTTTCCAGAAAGTTGAAATTTTACTAGAATACTTAATAAACTAACATGTTACTTTTGTGAGCGTATAATCTTTCGAAACAGAAGATTCGTGTCTACAAAATCATAACACACGATTTTGAAAAGTATTACACCAGATTGAAAAATTCAGGAATACGAAAACTTTAAATATGCATAACTTCTGAAACATTATTTTCAGAAAATGTGAATTTTTTGCTTTAAAATCTACAATAAGGACTTTCAAATAAGCTATTTTAATGTCGAAGCAAACAGTTTTTACTGTGGTTGAAATTTGACGTGCACATGGATCACAGGTATCTTGAATTATAAAATTTCTTTAGATAAAGTATTTGCCTGTGATCTAAATCTACTCCGCCCCCCCCCCCATGAACCATGGACCTTGCCGTTGGTGGGGAGGCTTGCGTGCCTCAGCGATACAGATAGCCGTACCGTAGGTGCAACCACAACGTAGGGGTATCTGTTGGGACGCCAGACAAACGTGTGGTTCCTGAAGAGGGGCAGCAGCCTTTTCAGTAGTTGCAGGGGCAACAGCCTGGATGATTGACTGATCTGGCCTTGTAACACTAACCAAAACGGCCTTGCTGTGCTGGTACTGCGAACGGCTGAAAGCAAGGGGAAACTACGGCCATAATTTTTCCCGAGGGCATGCATCTTTACTGTATGTAGTAGCATAAAGAGCTGCATCAAACCAGTCTCAGGACTGAAGACCACAACAACAACAACTAAATCTACTATTGTCACCAGCATTCGGTAAACTATACTATAAGTAATCAAGTACAGTGATATACATCGCGAATAAGAAATTAGTTATTTTTTATGTTTGGCATAGAATAATGAAGAGAAAAGAAACAAAAAACATTTTGACAACGGAAGTGGTATTGGAACAAAAGCATCATAATTTACAAAATGCAAAATCGAAGTGTGCATCATCACTGTTAGTATCTCACTCAGCGCTGCGATTGTGGACGCAGGTCTGCAGACCGTGGCTACGGAAGCGTCTAAATGGGCGCTTTCTGGAAGTCAGTATTTCTGTGATATTTTTTCTCTTGGTGAAGGGTCTTCCTCTGCCTTCTTCCCTTACTCAGGTTCCCGTGCCTCGTCGATACTGCCCGTCGACCTGAGAACCATTTCGGGTTCAATGTTGTGAGTATCTACGGTCAGTCTGCGAATGGGCGCCTTAACCTGTGGTTAGAACATTACCGGTCCAATGGTAATCCCGCCCGCGTGGGCGCGCCCTCACACGTGTAACTCAAGAGCATCCTCTGTTGGATGTATCTAATTTCTCGGACGTTCGGGACTTTTTCTCGTGCTGCTTTACCCTCTCAGAGTTAGCTACGGAATTCGAAAGTTGATATATAGAAAAATATAAACGATTCTGCTGAATTGTATGTTTGGGAGCAGATGAGCGGTCATCCTCCTTCTACACCCCCACCCCCCCACCCCCTCTCCCCGTTCCCTGCATTCTTGCCTGCCGTACAACTGCTATTACGTGAGGCCATAATATTGAGACTATCAGACTTCAGCAAAGCTTTTGAAACTGTCATATTTGACTTTACTACTCAGAAAAGTGCAGAGCTGTAGTTGCTCAAAAACAGCCAGCAATGTGTTGTCTGTGGGGATGGAATATCGTACAGGAAGAATTTTATTTCATGAGTGCCACAGCAGCCAATTCTGGGCCCAGTTATGTTTTCCTTGTATGTCAATGATATTTCGTGTTTTGTTCCCCTGAATCACCATTTCTAACCCGACGATCTCCAACTTTACCTTAGTGCCAGACCGGAAGATGTAAATACAATGGCCGCCCAGATGGATGATGATCTGGCTTCAGTGGTAACGTGGGTACGAAACCTGTGGCTTAAACTAAACTTAAAAACGGCAAGGCGCGAGTAATCTTCGCATCCTGTCAGAAATTGATAAGTTCAGAAATCCGTGGACAATTGTCTTGTATTTCGCTCGACGGTATTCCAATACATACTATATTAGAAAACAGTAAGGAACTAGGGTGTAGCTTTACATGAGCACGTTATCTGGGTGGAAAATACTGTCACAGGCTCCAGAAGATTTGCGCTTGCCTCTGTTCCCTGAAAAAGTTTCGGAACATGTTTCCAAAGGACTTGAAACGTAAACTCGTACAGTCACTCACGCTACGGTCGCAGGTTCGAATCCTGCTTCGGGCATGGATGTGTGTGATGTCCTTAGGTTAGTTAGGTTTAAGTAGTTCTAAGTTCTAGGGGACTGATGACCTGAGATGTTAAGTCCCATAGTGCTCTGAACCATTTGAACCATTTTTGAACACTCACTCAACAACTGACCCTCCACTATTGTGACGTAATTCAACACATGACAAGAATTGTAAACATTAGACGGTTAGAGCTAAAAATAAATGTTTGTGTGCGCTACATCTGCAGTGGTCGTAGATGTATCCCTTTTAGCGCTTCATACGCCTAGTTAGGACGGTTTCGTGACAACCGCGCGCTCTGTCTACTTCATCGGCTCCTTAGTACCTCGCATCAGACATTAAACATCTATAATCCAATCAAAGTCGGAACACTAAATCCCACTCATCTAGTGTCCCACCTGTGCCTACTCATAAAACAAAAACACCTTCGCCGTGCCGGCCAGGGTGGCCGAACGGTTCTAGGCGCTTCAGTCTGGAACCGCGCGACCGCTACGGTCGCAGGTTCGAATCCTGCCTCGGGCATGGTTGTATGAGATGTCCTTAGGTTGGTTAGGTTTAAGTAGTTCTAAGTTCTAGGGGACTGATGACCTCAGAAGTTAAGTCCCATAGTGCTCAGAGCCATTTTTGAACCTTCGCCGTTGCTGCTGTCCGCCTCTGGAAAAAGTAGCCCTACACTCAGCGCAAGAGCCAAAGCCTTGCCGCTTTTTAGAAGCAGTTGAAGCAACCTCATTGTGTCACCCACACACCGTTTCTGCAAAATTAATGTATATGCCGAATTTCCTCCGGTTCGCCTCCGTAGCTGAACCGTGCGGGCACAGTAACTCAGCGTGTTCGGACAGGGGACTGGCAACGCTCTGCAACAAAAAAACTGAGTGAAGTTCTCATCTACGGAAGCTGGAACATCTCGTGCAACATCCACAGATAACGGATGAAAATAAAACGACGAATAAATTAGTAACAGAAATAAGAAATGAAACCGAAATAGTCATGATGGGCAACTGTCAAGCAGAACACCTGGGTTCGAACCCCGGCAGTCCCATGGATATTTCGTTGGTGGGGGGACTGGGAAGCTGTCGCATCTGCTGCCTCGTAATGTCAACCGAGGAGCTACTTTAATGAAAAATAGCGGCTTCAAGGTCAAGAAAACCGACAACGGTGCTGCCCTCACGCCCCTCTATACCGCTTTCGCATGACGCCATATGGCAGAGGATGATACGGTGGTCGGTCGGTCCCGATTGGCCCATTCGTAGCCAGAACAGCAGAGCATTCCTTCCGGTTTTCCCTCTATCAAATAGTAAAGCTTATATTCCTGCCTGCTCCCGTTTCTACTCATTTCTCCTTACGTTCCAACAAGAGTCACGCCACTTCCTCTTTCTAGCCATTTTTCACTGCCTTCCCTATGCCCATTGCTCATAATTGAACCCTACCTTTCCATAACTTGAATTTACTCTTGTAGTTGTCATTTATGAGTATAAACCGTGTGTCTGCACTTTTGTAAAATTTAAATTCTAAATGTAGCAGTCCAAAATGCTTGTCGTAATATACAGTGTGATTCAGTGTCCTTGCCGATGTCGTCTTATGCAACCCGCGTTACGGCTACATCAGGAACAGTATCCAGACAACAGCCATGTAATAAGCATTTAATTTCCCTCTAAGAGGTTTGGGCGACTGTTAGCAAACGAAATCGTACTGAAAAAATACGAATGATGATAGGCCATGAATTACCCGATATTTTTGAACCAAGATATACTTTACTTCTACCATACTTATACAGGTTTTTCCAGCCTCTCTTAGTGTAATTATCAGTGTAGTCATACAGGATTTGGATATCTCTGGCAGTTAATTCCATTTATAGTACTTATTCATCCGTAAATGGTTAAGAAACGTTGCCTTATAAAGTGTGTTTCATTATCAGAAACAAGGAGAATTGAAAATGGGAAGCAATAACTTTCTGATATGTAACTCAATGAAAAGTTTGATGTATGACTCGTCACATTAATGTGCCAAAGTTTTTGCGCTAGGTCTAAAATGTATTAGTTTACTTTACCAATTATTCTGTGACATTTTAACAATGTGCTTCACATCTCCAGAGTGAATTGGCCAACAACATTATTCTGTCGTGTGGGGTTGCTTGCAACGACATTGGTAGGGAGAACAGAATCACCCTGTATGTAATGGAAAATATATACGAGGGCTATTCGGAAAGTAAGGAACGATACATCGCGAAATGGAAACCACAGTGAACATCAAAACTGTTTTATTTGCAACAGTTAGCTACAACTTCCAGCTACTTGTCTCCATAGTCACCGATCCGACTTAGACGTTTGTCGTAGCGTTGTACCAACTTTCCAATACCCTCGTTATAGAAGGCAGCCGCCAGTGCTTTCCGCCAATTCTCTACGCTGGCCTACAGCTCACTGTCTGTGCCAAAATGTTGTCTTCATAGCCAGCACATGTGAGCAGAGATGAAACTCAGAGGGAGACAATTATGGGCTGCATTGTGGGCAACCAAACATTTCCAGCTGAAAACGATGCAGGAGCATCTTCATTGCCCCTGCAGAATGCGGCTGAGAATAGTCTTGAAGAAGAAAACGCACAACAGTTATGTAATGTTGGCTGCATAGCTTCAGGCGAAATTTCTCACCCGGCCCTCATACTTGGCGGGAGACACTATTATTCTAGGCATCTTTAAGTGCTCTCTGTGTGCTCAGAACTAAAAAAAACGACGTAACGCGATCGATGGGCATACTAGAGACATTGCCCAACACACCTGAGCAAAACTTCATCGGATTTTCCCTGTGGTTTCCATTTCGCGACCGATCGTTCCTTACTTTCCGAATAACCCTTGTAGAATGCCTGGTAAAATGTAAGATAGGACCTGATAGCCCTAATTTTGCCAAGTTAAATAAGTTAATGAATAAATAGATTTAAATCAGAAAAATAGAAGAAGAGTTACATTACTTAAATAGTATAAGGTTTACTAGAAATATAAACGGATTATCTAAAAAAAATTCCAAATTGAATATGAATCTAAATGTAAACACTCACCTTAATACGGACATCAGGTCACACCATGTTTGCCTTATCAAAGCAAAGTCTCATGCTCTGCTCCCTCAAATGTTTCAGGATGAGGAGGGAGTGGTGCATCAGGAAGCCCGTCACCACCACCACCTTGACTGTCCCCTCACCCATAGAGAAACGTCGCTGGTGGCGCCACGTGCTGCAGAAGACTCGCCAGCCAGCTCTCTGTAATTTTAGTCTACCTGTACCATCTCTGTATATCTGTCGGTTGCACCCTGTAGTTATCCTCTTGTTCAACGGTACGGTTTGTTATTTTCTGTGTAAATACCAATAAAGGAAATGTGCAGCACTGTACTGTCTACATTCATTATACTTTACATTCTCACATATCCTCTGACTTGCGTTAACCTTCGCTATACGCAGTGTAAAAGATGGCCACGTCTTCATCAGATCAAAACTTTCAAAATCAAAGTTATCATGCAACCTAGATAATCCAAACAATGTGATCACCTTTTTTACAAATAATAGTCAAAATACCTACAAAATATAGATGTTAGAACATTAACAAAAAATGCATATTGAGTAAATTCTTTCTTTGTAAGAATGCTTTCTCAGCTTTCTGCTAAGAGATGATGATGATGATGATAATGATGTTTGGTTTGTGGAGCGGTCAACTGCATGGTCATCAGCGGCTGTACAGAGTCCCAATTTTTCACAGTCCAATTTTGTACACAGTCCAATCTAGCCACTGTCACGAATGACGTGGATAATGATAAAAGGATGACAACACAAGCACCCAGTCCCCGCGCAGAGAAAAATCCCCAACCCGGCCGGAAATCGAACCCGGGACCCAGTGATCCAAAGGTAGCAACAGTAGCCACTAGACCGTGAGCTGCAGACTTGGCAGAGAGGGATGTGGTGAAACAATTACACTGTCTGATCAAAAGTACCCCAAAACCGATTAATAGACATGCTACAGTGAATTATTATTTTCGAACAAGGAAAGTTTTCTTTTTGTTTTGTATGGCGCTCTTTAGTGGTAACTGAAAAATAAATTTTGATAAGGTGAAATTTACTGGAGTGCCATTAAGTAAAAGAAGCAGCCAAGTAAAAAAATGATAATTTTAAATTATCTCACGGCACAGATAAATTTACCACTAAGAGAGAGAAAATTAATAATTCAAGGTTTTGTCTATCCTGCTTTGAATCGCGGAGTGGACAGACCGCGCACACCGTTTGTTGGCCGTGTGCCGATCATTAATATTACGCGTTATGCACAGAAGTGCTACCGGGAAACTGCATTTACAGATTGGCTTAACAGATCTCAGGGACGCACGAGTGGCTGCTACAAGCCCAGACACCAGTGGCGTTCGGCAGCGGCCAGCAAGCGATACGTCGGCAGTCTTGCAGTTCTCCTAGCTGACACATAGAAAGATTGGAGGCAAGGTTAACGTTATTGAAATGAAACATGGATAAGCAAAAACATTTATTTATGTATTGACAATACTTTAACATAGATAAGTATTTTGCACACCTTGAAAAAATCTTTCTAGTACAACTGCCTGTTACGTAATGATTCGAGAGAGCGACCATTAAGAGAGCGATCGAGAAGAGCGGTGACATCAATAGAGAGCGGGGCCCAGGAGAGAGGAGAGATTTCCAGAGACAGCGAGCCAGACGTGATTCGTGTTTATAGACAAGTAGACAACTGAAGGCAACTCTACGGTCATTTTTCCTCAGCCTCTTCCTGTTCTGCAAGCCTCTCGCGTGGAAAAATCCTCGCGAGACTTCGCTGCCCTCCGTTCCGGCGTGGCTGACCAGTAAAATTTTATTATTGTCGACGCGGGCGCTGCGTGTGATACACTATTCCCCAATTACAAAATTTCTCTTTTGCTATTTTTAACAGCTGTATGCTCTCTCACATTTACGAAAAACTAATTACAGTTTTGCATTATAAGACAACTTAAAGAAAATACCCGGCATTACTACACAAATACAGCGTTTCTTACGTAGATTTAAATAAATTATTTTAGTTTTAACATCTGTATGCTCTCTCACATTTACGAAAAATTAGTTACAGTTTTGCATTATAAGACAACTTAAAGAAAATACCCGGCATTACTACACAAATACAGCGTTTCTTACGTAGATTTAAATAAATTATTTTAGTTTTAACATCTGTATGCTCTCTCACATTTACGAAAAATTAGTTACAGTTTTGCATTATAAGACAACTTAAAGAAAATACCCGGCATTACTACACAAATACAGCGTTTCTTACGTAGATTTAAATAAATTATTTTAGTTTTAACATCTGTATGCTCTCTCACATTTACGAAAAATTAGTTACAGTTTTGCATTATAAGACAACTTAAAGAAAATACCCGGCATTACTACACAAATACATCGTTTCTTACGTAGATTTAAATTAATTATTTTAGTTTTTAGGGCCTAAATTTATTTACACATAAAAAGAAACATTTCAACAGGGAGTGTACAACTTTGCCTTTATAACTTCAGTGAGGTGTCTGTATGCGTGTAGAGGAATGGCAGCCCATTGCCCCCCACCAGCCTGAGCAGAGTGCAGTGGTGTTGGATACTGCGGTCTGAAACGAAGGCGATGTTCTGACTCATCGCAAAGGTACACTATGTGATCAAAAGTATCCGGACACCCCTAAAAACATACGTTCTTCGTATTATGTGCATTGTGCTGTCACCTGCTTCCACGTACTCCAATTCAGCGACCTCAGTAGTCATTAGACATCGTGAGAGAGCAGAATGGGCGCTCCGGGGAACTCACGGACTTCGAACGTGGTCAGGTGATTGGGTGTCACTTAAGTCACACTGTTGTGACTTGGCAAGACAGCCAAGTCACTATGAGAGGAAGCCGAAAGGCACGCGTTAAGCTCACGCAGATTGGCGTGAGGTCTGGAACAGTTAAAGGAATTAATAGTAGCAAATGAAGTACGTAGTTGATGTAATACTTAACTTTAATCCACAGTTGTAGAACATCTCTCTTGACGGTACATGTTATAACCACAATATAAAATAATATCAAATGCTATGGCGCCTTGCTAGGTAGTAGCAAATGACGTAGCTGAAGGCTATGCTAACTATCATCTCGGCAAATGAGAGCGTAGTTGTCAGTGATCCATCTCTGGCTAAGTCGGCTGTACAACTGGGGCGAGTGCTAGTAAGTCTCTCTAGACCTGCCGTGTGGCGGCGCTCGGTCTGCAATCACTGACAGTGGCGACACGCGGGTCCGACGTATACTAACGGACCGCGGCCGATTTAAAGGCTACCACCTAGCAAATGTGGTGTCTGGCGGTGACACCACACATACGTCTGTACGCGAGATTTCCACACTCCTAGACATCCCTAGGTCCACTGTTTCCGATGTGATAGTGAAGTGGAAACGTGAAGGGGCACGTACAGCACAAAAGCGTACAAGCGGACCTTCTCTGTTGACTGACGGAGACCGCCGACAGTGGATGAGTGTCTTAATGTGTAATAGGCAGACATCTATCCAAAACATCACACAGGAATTCCAAACTGCATCAGGATCCACTGCAAGCACTATGAGAGTTAGGCGGGAGGTGAGAAAACTTGTATTTCATGGTAAAGTAAGTGGCGTAAACATTGGACGATTGAACAGTGTAAAAACGGTGTATGGAATGACGAATCACGCTACAGAATGGGGCGATCCGATGACAGGATGTGGGTTTGGCGAATACCTGGTGAACGTCATCTGCCAGCGTGTGTAGTGCCAACAGTAAAATTCAGAGACGGTGTTTTTCATGGAGGGGGCTTGCATCCCTTGTTGTTTTGCGTGGCACTATCACAACACAGGCCTGCATTGATGTTTTAAGCACATTCTTACTTCCCACTGTTGAAGAGCAATTCGGGGATGGCGACTGCATCTTTCAACACGATCGAGCACCAGTTCATAACGGACGGCCTGTGGAGGAGTGCTTACACGACAACAAAATCCCTGTAATGGATTGGCCTGCACAGAGTCATCACCTGAATCCTATAGAACGCCTTTGCGATGTTTTGTAACCCCGACGTCGTGCCAGGCCTCACCGATCGACATCGATAAGTCTCCTCAGTGCAACACTCCATGAAGAATGGGCTCCCATTCCCCAATAAACACCTGATGAACGTATGCCTGCGAGAGTGGAAGCTGTCGTCAAAGCTAAGGGTGGGCCGACACCGTATTGGATTCTAGCATTACCGATGGAGGGCGCCACCAACTTGTAAGTCATTTTCATCCAGGTGTACGGATACTTTTGATCATATAGCGTATTGCTTTGGATTCAGGTCGAGCCTCTGGATGGATCAGTCCCTTTCAGGAATGTTATAGTCCACAAAACCACTGCCTCACAGCTGCTCCTTTATGACAGGTTGCACTGTCATGTTGATACAGTCATCGTGTCCTCTACTGTACGCACTACACGATGTTGTAGAATGTGGTCATATCATTCCTCCCATAGCGATTTCTTAAGCGAAAGTAGGGGGCCACACCCTAACCACGGAAAACACCACCTGCCACATACTTCGCTGTTGGCACTGCATTTGATAGCAGGAAACGTTCTCGAAGGATCCGCCAGACGAAACCATCACAATGGACGGGGCATAACGTCATTCATCACTCGGAATAACTCGTTTCCTGTCATCTGCTGTCCAGTGTCATTGATTGTAGAATGTACGGTTCATGAGGAGCTGCTCGATCATTATACACAATTATACTTTAGAACTCACATGTGAATCCTTCTCCTGATATCATGCGTTTTTCCCAACCACCGTCTCCAGCTCTTGACGGTCCCTATCCGTGAGTACATGAGGCCGGATTAGCCGTGGTTTAGCTGTAACTCTTCCTTCGGCTTTCCACTTTACAGTCACATCATGAACAGCTGACGTGGGCAGCATCAAAAGGGATAAAGTTCGCTGGAGGATGTGTTACTCAGGTAACGTTGACTGACCAGTTACGTACGAAGTCACTGTCCTTCCCTGACCGCCACGTTCTGATGGCGCCGCCGCTCTACTGACAGAACAGTACTCGTCGCCCCCTTTCATACTACCTGGGCCGCCCCTCTTGGTCAGTGCTGTACTTCAATGTGGTGTCCGGTTACTCTTGGTCAGACAATGTAGCGTAACGTACTCGAATTCATGAGGAACTGGCCAACCGAATCTACGTTTTCGGTGGTTTTCCTAAACCAATTTAAAACGATTGCCAGATTGGTTGCTTTCAAGAAGGACACAGCTGATCCCTTCTGTATCACTGCTTGTGCCTCTCGATTCTAATGACCCAATCATCAACGGCGCGTTGCTCGTAACCTTCTTGTCTCCAATTACGAAATGGCTACACCAAATTTATCTGATCTTTTAATTTTACACTTTCTTTCTGGTACCTACTTTGCTGAATCCCTCTTGTACAACAAAGTGAAGGCATGTGACAATATATTTGTGGTAACAGGATCAACTGCCAAGACATATTTCGTGAATGACATCAGTTTGCTGCAATGGCCGTTATTTTTACGCTGAAACTACAGTATACTGTTATTTTATGTTGTTCACTGTATGTAGTTTTGGTTTGTAGCAGTTCTCAGGTGTCTGAAAAACATATCTCATGCAACATGATAAACATACAAAATAGTCGACGGAGTGAAGTGGCGTATTACAAACGCTCATACATAGATTACAACCAGTTTACATGTCTATGTCACAGAGTTTTAGAAACAGAGCTTGTTGGTCTGATAAACAATGCAGTTAAACGCAAACTGATTAAAATTTGGAATGGTAAGTATACAGCAAGGGAGACATCATACAATAAAATGTTTAACTACGTTAACGGACTTAAGAGTTTGAGGCTAACACCAGATGTTACGACAACAGTAGTTACACAGCACACTCATCTACAGGATCAAGGGAGTATTAAACAAAGACAGTGACACCTCGTAGCTAACTGTTCAGAGATAATATGAGCCGAAGGATAAACTTTGTTTAATGTTTGTGAAATAGGTAAGTGGCAAAGTTACACGGAAGGAATGAAGGATCATTGTTTCTTTATTATGTGTGCCTTATTTACATGGAGATCCTGTTCACATTTGCCGTAACATGGGAATAATTGATAGTTATAACAACAACATTTTTATGACAGCTGTTTCACGCAGCATACTATAATGAGATACATGACAGGACAAAGGACAACTTCTCATCTTCATTCTTGGGAACCGCAGCCATAAGGAATATTCAGATAAGATTATAAATAATATTAATTAAACTTTATAATATTTTTGTATGATATATATATATTTTTCAGTTGTAAGTTATTATTTTATTAGAGGTAATACAAATAATAATATTACTACAACTTATAACACTACTGATCTACATCAGCGCCATTACATAGCCTGTGCACTATTCCCACTACTGTGACCCTGCATATATTTAAATAAAACCCTTATATTCATGTGGTTTGTTGGCTCACTTGGCTAACGTAGGTAACTACGTTCTAATGAAAATTAAAGCCGAGAAACATATATTGAAACAAGAAAAACGTTGCAACTCCATTGGCTAAAACTAGAGTGTACCTCAATTTAGCAGCTTCATGCTGATGTATATGTATTCAAAATTTCTTTAAAGTGAACTTTATAAACTCTGTAACGTCATACAATAATGGCAATGTTGGACTTAACAACTCACACTTTCACTGCAAGACAACATATCTTAAGACAGCATATAAAATTACCAAACGAACGTCGACAAGTTATTAACACGACTTCAAATCATCGAGCCACAAGTTGTCAACCCACCAAGAAACCTAGCGTCAAAAAGCCCCCACTTCGATCACACTGGCATGTACTCTTTAGAAAACAATTACACGGGCAATGAAATCTTGGAAATGGCAAACGCAGAAATTTATCAAACTCTAAAACTCCATCCCTCCTCCCAATCAAATGCCCAGGAAAGTACTGGACTGAAATATGAATGAAGGTATACAAGATATTGAGAACCACCATCACGACAACATGGTACAATTACAGAAACCATTCCACCAATCAGAAACGACACAGATTCATGTAGCACCCAAGTTCATATTATGACTGGTTCAGTGCAATAGCTACCGTGGCTCACATCCTTCTGTGCGAAGAACAATTTGACTCAGAAAATATTAGCCGCCCTGTACAGAATCGCTCTAAATACAATATCAACATCGATACAGTGTCTGTGTCTCGGATATTCTGACACTGTGTTAGCTGCTAAACATGATAACTGCAATGACTAGTTGGTCATTTCACATATAACACAAAGAGTATTGCAAACATTAATACACAAGATTTCTTACTATACTTAACAGATCGTAATTGGAAGAACCAAACAAGATTTAGAAAGCTATACAAAATTCGTCCAAAATTTAAAGTTACAGAAACAACACAATGTGACAGTGCGAATGTAGACATGTCAAGAAAGAAGAACCAACTACCTGAATTATTATTCTTTTATTATTTTTTTTATTTTTTTTAGAGCAGAAGTAAATTTCAGATCCATTATTAATTTCATCACACCTTAAGAAGGTGTGAAGAAGAAATATCAGCTGAATGAAGTGAATCTTAAATTCATTAGTTATTTCACCACATCCTGGAAAGGTGATACAATTCTAATTCTCCCAAGTCATGTTAAGCAGTAAAAACGTCTTTCTGTTCCTTCCTTTAACCAACCAATTAAGTGGTAGAAGTTTATTTTTTGGGAAGGAGATATTTTTTTAGAAGATAACAAAAATCAAATGGCTCTGAGCACTATGGGACTTAACTTCTGAGGTCATCAGTCCCCTAGAACTTAGAACTACTTAAACCTAACTAACCTAAGGACATCACACACATCCATGCCCGAGGCAGGATTCGAACCTGCAACCGTAGCGGTCGCGCGGTTCCAGACTGTAGCGCCTAGAACCGCTCAGCCACTTCGGCCGGCTAGAAGATAACATATTGAGAGTAGTTGTAACGCCAAACATGACCATTTTAGTGCCAGTAAGGTGGCCTAGGAAGGGAGGATGGAGGCCCTTAGCACAGTGGTTGTCAGGCTATGAATGTTAAAGTCTGGAGTTTATAATCAGTCGATACTAGAATGTTCCGTCACTTAATTCTTCTATCGTCTCTGCTGAAGACTTAAATGTACGTACGAAAAATAGAGTCCATAATAAACTGTAGGTCGTCTTATAACTGGATGGGTAAGTCAGATCAGACATGGAGGAAACCAAGGCCGTTCCACCTCGAACACGACCGTGCGTGCAGTGTTAAACTAACCTTCTCTTTGAAGATAACTTTACTTTCCTGCAGCTATGTGAATTGAGATCTGTCGTCCCATTGTTCCTCTTTTACATATGAGCCTCTATGGGCTACGTTTATTGCAGTCGTTTGTCCTTTCTTTTTATCCACATTTCTCTCATTATTTCTCGATATTTCTCTCTTCGTTCCACAGTTCAAGTGGCTTCAGTGTTTAATTTATCTCGGAAATCTTAGGAAGTTTGCACTTTCTTGCTGAGTGACAGTCGTCCTTCAGTATCATGTGGAGTAATTCGGAGTTCGTCTTTGTCCCTTCCAGTTTCTTTGTACCATATGTTATCTATTTTTAATTTACCGAAATAAGTGAACAGTCATTTTGCCATCCGGTGGGACTCATCCAGAAATAGCTATTCTTCTCTCCTATCATTTTTTTTCATTTTTATGTCTACTGAGGTGACACAAGTCCTGGGATAGCTCCTAATACCGTGTCGGACCTCCTTTTGCCCGGGGTAGTGTAAAAAATCGAAGTGGGATCAACGAAGCAAGTCGTTGGAAGTCCCCTGAAGAAATATTGAGCCATTCTGCCTCTATAGCCTTCCATAATTGAGAAGGTTTTGCCGATGTAGGATTTTGTGTACGAACTGGCCTGTCATCTGTGTGCCATGTCGGCCGATCTGGCTGGTGAACTCATTCGCTCGAATTGACCACAATGTTCTTCAAATCAATCACGAGCAATTGTGGCACGGTGGCATGGTGCATCGTTTTCCATGAAAATTCCATCGTTATGTGTGTTCGTAGATTTTCCCGGCGATTGAGATGCTTGAAGGTCTCTCGGGCATGCAGCCGGGTTGACTGGTCGTTGTTGAACGAATTTTCGACGGCGTAACGTCCCATCATCGTCAGGTTACTCCTGCTGACAGTCAACAGAAGTAACCTGATGATGATGGTACGTTACGCCGTCGAAAATTCGTTCAACAACGACCAGTCAACCCGGCTGCATGCCCGAGAGACCTTCAAGAATTCCATCGTTGTTTGGGAACGTGAAATTCTTGAATGGCTGCAAATTGTCTCCAAGCAGGCGAACATAACCACTTCCTGTCAATGATCAGTTCCGTTGGACCAGAGGATCCAGCCAATTCCATGCAGACACAGCCCACACCATTATGGAACCACCGCCAGCTTGCACAGTGGCTTGTTGACAACTTGGGTCTATGTCTTCGAGGGGTCTGCGCCGCACTCGAACTCCACCATCAGCTCTTACCAGCTGAAATCGGGATTCATCTGACCAGGCCACGGTCTTCAGGTCGTCCAGGGCCTAACTGATGTGGCGACAAGCCCAGGAGAGGCGCTGCAGGCGACGTCGTGCTATTAGGAAAGACACTCTCATTGGCCGTCTGCTGCCACTGTCCAATAACGCCAGATTGCACCCCACTGTCGTAACGGACACGTTCTTCGTACGTCTCACCTTGATTTCTGCGGTTATTTCACGCAGTGTTGCTTGTCTGTTAACACTGACAACTCTACGCAAACGCCGCTGCTCTCGGCTGTTAATTGAGACTGTCGGCTACTGCTTTGTCCATGGCGAGAGGTAACGCCTCATCCGGTATTCTCGAGACACTCTCGACTCTGTGGATCTCAGTGTACCCAATTCCCTCATGATTTCCGAAATGGAATGCCCTATGCCCCTAACTGCAACTACTATTCCACGTTCAAAATCTGTTAATTCCCGTCATGCGGTAATAATCACAGCGGAAACTTTTTCACATGTATCACCTGAATACAAATGACAGCTCCGCCAAAGTACTGTCATTTTATACCTTCTGTACGCAATACTTCCGTCATACGTATATGTATATTTCGCTATATCACGACTTCAGACTATCATGATATCTCCTGACCTGTGTTTGCTCTTTAACTGGTCCAAAAACCTTCTTTAGAATTTTTCTTTCCTTAAGTTACGCTGGCTCCATCACCGCCTTTTTGTTTAAACATTCTCCAGCATTAAGTACTTCTGGGGGAAATAGTACAGAGCAGTGTCTAACTTTAGTATTGATTTATATTGATTTGTTGTAACACACATCCTTAGTGGGGCAGTAAGCTATTTTCATCTCATATTTCTTTTTCCGAAATGTCTTATTCAGTTACTTCTAATAGATCTTGAGTTAGTTCTCTCAATTTTTCCACATATAGTTTTCATTGTCTTTATTTTTGTCACAAATCTGGTTTTCTCAAACGAGATACGTAAGACCGCTTTTTCAGCTTTTAGTTTCAGCAATTCTGTCAAGCACCTTTTTCCACTAAGTCTGAAAAAATAGCTAGGCCGTCACCAACAATCTATTGCAAGTTCTCCCTTTTGTAATCTAATCTACCTCCCTCAAAGATCTAGCTTTCTCCTTATGACGTTCTCCATTCTGTTACGATATTTTCTAGAGCACAACTAAAGAGCAGCTTGGAGAGACCATTTCCCTGTCTGGTACCAGTTTTAATGTCAAAACGTGCAGAAATTTCATGTTTTAATTTCCCTTTAAAAAGGAAGTTTGTTAGTATCTCATTAACTGGAGCTGCTGTTTTACTATCTAAACGCAGTTTCTTTAGAATTTCAAACAGCGATTTCCTATCGACTGAGTCATGCGGCTATTTTGAAGTCAACAAAAGCGATAAAGAATACTTTAGACCTTTTCTTCAGAAACATTACTATTGATTTTAAGTCGAGAATCTGCTCTGAACATGATTTATTTTGTAACATCACTTATATATTCAACAGTCTGAGAGTCAAGTTGTTGTTCAGCCCTAGTTAATAACGCTTTTGATAAGCTTATTTTTCTTCTGTTACAGATCTCTATAATTACTACTACAATTACTGGCTTCAGTCCTACTCTTAAACATTAAAGCCATCACAACGAGTTCTGTGTCTAAGCACGGTTATTTCTTCCAGTACTGCTGCCCTGGACATATTCAAATAAAATTCTTACATCCGTGGTATCTTAGACCTCTCAGCCCGTTTGTATAGTACTTTAGCCTTACTATTGGGCAGATCATCATTCAGTCTACTTTGACAAACATGGAATCTATCTGCTTCATACCATACCGCATGAAATGCTAGACCGCGCGTTACAAGACCAAGGGATGACCACCATGGTACCAGAGTGAATCGTAGAGGGCAAAGGTGTATATCTCTACTTGAGAACAGAAATGGTGCTCTAGGATGAAAGATTGTCACTGGAGAAAAAGTCAAGGCATGTCGCATAAAAGTAGCCAGAAAACTGATGACAAAAAGAAAGTAGTTACGAAAAATTTTGTAGTACTTCTACTGCCGCTAAGTTTTCGCATGACATCCAAAACACTGAGGGGAAAAAATCACAACACCAAACTTAATTAATGTAGAGTAATTAGATTTCTGGAGCATATTTGCCTCGGTAACATATTTAAGTGATTAACATTTCAAGATCAAGCAGGCGCGATATTAGCCATTGCAAACGTGAAATGCTGGTACGTTAATAAATGGTGTAAGTGCCAGAATGTTGAATGTAAGCATGCAAACGTGCATGCATTGTGTTGTATAGGTGCGGGATGTCCGTTTGTGGGACGGAGTTCCATGCCTGTTGCACTTGGTCGGTCAATACAGGGACGGTTAATGCTGTTTGTCGATGACGCTGGAGTTGTCATCCGATGATGTGCAACATGTCCTCGATTAGAGACAGATCTGGTGATGGAGTAGGCCAAGAAAACATCTCGATACTCTGTAGAACCTGTTGGATTACAACGGTGGCATGTAAGTGATCATTTATGCACGAAAACAAGATGGATCCAGAACCGATCCCTGCAGCTCCTCACGCTATATATCCTCCATTCTGAGTTTAGTTCCATGCCAATGACACAGCCTATCAATGAGATCCACTGATTTCTGTTGTGATGATGAAACTGCAATAATAATTTCGTTTAGCAAATATAATTGTGATCCACACTATAAAAGGCTTTGGGAAGGTCACAAAATATACCAACGGGATAATTTTAGCCAGTTAGTTGTGCCTAAATTATATATGTGAAGCTTTGTATTGCTTTATCTGTGGAGAATCCTTAATGAAAGCCAAACTGAGGGGCGGTTAACAATTTCTGCTTAGTTACATAAGTTAGTATTCTAGCAAAGGCCACTTTCTGAAACATTTGCAAGAGATTTTAAAGCTTGAAATAGGATTTTAATGAGAGATCATTTTCATATCTCCAATTTTATGGATGAGTGTTACTCCACCGTATTAAAGTCCGTTACGAAATATTTCCAGAGTCATAAATTGATTACGACGATAAATTAAGGGCAATTCTTTCAAGTCAGTACAAGATTTGCACATACTACTAAGAATACCATCACTTCTAACAGAATTATTAGATTTTGGTGAAGTTGTAATCTGCGTACACGTTATATTTTTCAAAGTAATGTCTGTTGGTGGTACATACAGTTCCTACAAGTGAATAATTCACCTCTGTATTTAGTTATTTACCAGTATTTGCAATATTTGTTGTCAGTGTGAGAAAGCACTCATTCAATTTGTTGGCCAATGATTTTCGTGTGTCACCATTTCAGTCAGAGCTCTTTCCTGGAGCACAATTTTGTTTTCCTCTCTTGATTGTTTAACAATAATCCAAATTTTGTTTGCCATATACCACGCGCATATTTTTCGCTTTTTAATTAACATACTGGAGTATTTAATAATACTGTTGCTACTTGAGTTTCAACTCTTCACTAAGACTTGTATCCATTCATTTTTTCTGTAGTTTCATTCTTTTTATTTTTGTTACTTGAAAAAATATAACGTTGATAACGAAATAAACATATTACATTAAATGAAGATCAGTGAGAACTCGAGACGCCTCTTGGCATAAACAAAGCTATATAAAAAGTGTCTGGTTGCTTTATTTCCTGAAGTAATTCAGTACAAAGCCACGGAAATCGACCACCGTTATAATATGTAAATTGTTACGTTAACATCATCCTTTTACCAATGTGGTTTCTGATATTGTGACTGAAGATAAGAAATTAATTTCCTTTAATATCCATGGCTTTGTCCATGCTAGCGCATTTTCTTTTGTTAGGAGCTGGTTCACCTGTAGCTACATTTATTTTGCAAATCTGTCTTTGGGATTAATTTACGCTAAAAAGGAATAGGTAACTCGTTGGGAATCATTTGGGTTTGCTTTGGTTAAATTGGATGCCTCTTGCAATT
This sequence comes from Schistocerca americana, assembly GCF_021461395.2. NCBI lineage: Eukaryota > Metazoa > Arthropoda > Insecta > Orthoptera > Acrididae > Schistocerca > Schistocerca americana. The sequence continues at coordinate 65,944,866 of NC_060125.1, forward strand.
GGTCGTATTAGAGGCATCTTACTAGAAGCATGCAAATACGTATCGTGGTGTGTATGACGTGACCGAGTAGGCGAGTGAGGGACACCGATGTGTGAACGTCTTTCTCCCTTGAGGTATCTTCCCACCTCTTTACCTGAGATTACTCATAGCGTTCAAAAATTGACTCTACCTTCATTGCAATTTGAGGAATATTCTTGGTAATGTGCATTTAATCGTCCTCAGTAATGTAATTAAGATTACGGCCCAAGCTGATGTCCTCATCCCCTACTGTTAACGCACTATCTTCTTTTCAAAGAACTTATTCCCCAAAGAGCCTAAATCATAGATCATATCCATGAGCCCTACTCCTGGCTTAAAAACACTGATTACCTCGTAATCTCTTCCAAGGATTTCAGTACCAGTTGTGACACTCTCCTCCCGTACTAATGTCCAGCAATAAGACCTTCTTTTTCTCCAGAAAATTTTCCGGCTAGGCTTGGCTTGCAAGTTATGCCCTGTTCTGTGTGAACTGCCACTTAAGTTTTTCTATTATCTGAATGCTGTTGTCTATATTATCGAAAGCACTGAAACTATTGGATATTGTTGATCGAACCTATCAAACTTATAGTACCATCTAGACGTTTTTACTGATTTAAAGCCGGCCGGAGTGGCCGAGCGGTTCTAGGCACTTCAGTCTGGAACTGCGAGACCGCTACGGTCGCAGGTTCGAATCCTGCCTCGGGCATGGATATGTGCGATGTCCTTAGGTTAGTTAGGTTTAAGTAGTTCTACGTTCTAGGGGACTGATGACCTCAGATGTTAAGTCCCATAGTGCTCAGAGCCATTTGAACCATTTGAACTGATTTGAAGGACATGACCGTAATCCACTCATTTGGTCTATTTATACGATTGGTACTCAATACTGTAGCTCCCTAAACTGCTGACAATTTCTGTACTACAGCCAAATCAGCGCGTAGTTTCTAGTCACGGCGCGGTAGAATTCCAACATGAGTTTCCTTCTTACACGAGCCATACAACAATAATCTCTCAATAAAACAACATTAAAACGAGATTTCTGAATGGAAACCCGCTGGTAAACTCTACTTGCATGCAGTACGTGGATGGCGTTGCTCCTGTCAACTTCATACAACTACGCTAAAAATAATAATGTGCATATTCTAGTCTACGGTACGTACACCTCATGCTAATGTGACATTCGTTGCACGTCACCTGCATAGTGTTGCAGTTTAATAGCCAGCATTGTAGCATTGTTACGCCATGGGTCTTATCAAGCTCACCCCTTACAAAACTGCAACCATCCCTGTCGACTGCTGAATGATTAAAATCTCTTCCAATAATGACAGGATGAATGGGAAACATGTCCAATACCGAGCTGGGCCTTCCTCTCAAGGTTCTAGCCATATTTGGGGGTGAATCTGGTGGCCGATAGAACGATACAGTTATAAGTTTATGTCTATCTTTGATGCTGGTCGTTGCCCAAGCAACCTCTCCCACAGCTTCAGTTTCTACGTCGGTGGACTTGAGTTTCTTGTCTACGCCGAGGATTACGCCACTTCCATTTCGCATTAATCTATGCTTTCGATACACACCTCGGTTTATCGCAAAACTCTCAAAGCTGTTAATTTCGGGTTTTAACCGGTTCCCTGAACGAAGTATTAAATGAACTCCTTCAAGGTCTGCTTCAAACGCCACTACTTCGTTCCGAATGCTTCAGCAGATGATCAGTAGGATTTTAATTCTTTTTCGTCTGTGGGCGAAGGGCATTTCTTACTAATACTTCGAGGTCTCCTGCAGCTGTCCTTATCCATAATAGATGGAGAGCCACCTTCGGCATTTTCATTTGCAGTGTGGATTTCTTGTCATGTCAAGTTTTTCCGTCCCTTGCTTGCTCGTGAACTGCGAATATAAAATCACAGTAACGAAAGTGTATTTGGATTTGAAACTGTAGGCTTGTTAATTAACAGACACGGACACACAGCATTGCAATTCATGCGCACTTTATACCCACAAAATACATAATTCTATAATTGTTGACGATGTCAGATGTTATTCACGAACACATTCTCGAAACATAAACTATGTGATCAAAAGTATCCGGACACCCCCAAAAACATTAGTTTTTCATATTAGGTGCATTGTGCTGCCACCTACTGCCAGGTACGGTACTCCATATCAGCGATCTCAGTAGTCACTAGCCATCGTGAGAGAGCAGAACGGGGCGCCCCGCTAAACTCACGGACTTGGAACGTGGTCATGTGATTGGGTGTCTCTCGTGTCATACGTCTGTACGCGAGATTTCCACACTCCCACACATCCCTAGGTCCACTGATTCCGATGTGATAGTGAAGCGTAAGCGTGAAGGGCACGTACAGCACAAAAGCGTACAGGTCGACCTTCTCTGTTGACTGACAGAGACCGCCGATAGTGGAAGAGGGTCGTAATGTGTAATAGGCAGACGTCTATCCAGACCATCACACAGGAATTCCAAACTGCATCAGGATCCACTGCAAGTACTATGACAGTTAGGAGGGAGGTGATAAAGCTTGGATATCATGGTCGAGCGGCTGTTCATAAGCCACGCACCACGTCGGTAAATGCCAAACGACACCTCGCTTGGTGTAACGAGCGTAAACATTGGACGACAACATTGGAAAAACGTTCTGTGGAGTGACGAATCACGGTACACAATGTGGCGATCCGATGGCAGGATGTGGGTATGGTGAATGCCCGGTGAACGTCATCTGGAAGCGCGTCTAGTGCCAACAGTAAAATTCGGAGGCGGTGGTGTTATGGTGTGGTCGTGTTTTTCATGGAGGGAGCTTGCACGCCTTGTTGTTTTGCGTGGCACTATCACAGCAAAGACCTGCATTGATGGTTTAAGCACCTTCTTGCTTCCCACTGTTGAAGAGCAATTCGGGGATGACGATTGCATCTTTCAAAACGACCGAGCACCTGTGCATAACGGACGGTCTGTGGCGTAGTGGTTACACGACAATAAAATTCCTGTAATGAACTTGCCTGCACAGAGTCCTCACCTGAATCCTATAGAACACCTTTGGGATGTTTTGTAACGCTAACTTTGTGCCAGGCCTCACCGACCGACATCGATACCTCTCCTCAGTCCAGCACTCCGTGAAGAATGGGCTGCCATTCCTCAAGAAACCTTCCAGCACCTGATTGAACGTATGCCTGCGAGTGTGGAAGCTCTCATCAAGGCTAAGGGTGGACCGACACCACACTGGAGTCCAGCATTACCGATGGAGGGTGCCAGGTAAGTCATTTAATAAAACATTCTTGGGTTTCAAGGCGCGTCAAATGGTTTACTGCCCACGTGCTTTCGGCAGAGATCTCCTCTGCCCTTGTCAAGTGGATGACTGTCGCGTTGTTGCCATTGCCGTGCTTATATAGCCGCGTCCCGCACCATATATGGTAATGTTTTGGCCGCGCGACAGCCGGGCCCACTTCAACTCCCTCAACACCGGATCCCACGCTGTACTCAGCTGCAATTCACCGTATCTATTGAAGGTGTTGTCAGAAATTCTAATCTTTATGGCCTTGTTTATCACGCTATCCCAGAAGCCATTAGGTCGTTTAATAACAGACGTCTCATCGAATGCAATTCGGTGTCCGTTTTCCAGAGCATGTTCTGCTACAGCTGACCTTTTGGGTTAGCGCAGACTATAGCACCTTTCATCTTCTATGTGGCGCTGTTCAATAGTGCGAACAGTCTGGCCGACATAGAACTGCCCAAATCCACACGGTATCTTGTAAATTTCTGTCGTTCTGAGGTCTACATCGTCTTTCACAGATTTCATTAGTTGCCGGATCTTTGCCGGAGGCCTGAAGATTGTGTCTATATTATGCCTCTTCAGGAGCCTACTAATCTTGCCTGTTGTCGAACCACAAAATGGTAAGAATGCAACCTGCTTGGTATCTTCTTCAGAGGTCTTCTTCCTTTGAGACTTGGATGACACTGCTTGTGAGATCCGTTTGTTGTTGTAACCGTTTTCCTTAAAAACTCTGCGTAAGTGGCTCAATTCTCTCGGCATGTTTTCAGCGTCTGAGACGGTTTCAGCTCGTTGTACGAAGGTCCTCAGAAGTGACAGGTTGCTGTGCTGGGCGATGGAAGCTGGTGGCGTGCAGATACCGATCCGTGTGGGTGGCCTTGCGGTAAACGCTATAACATAGAGACCCATTGGGTTTACGACGGACAAGCACGTCCAAGAACGCCAGGAAACCCTCCTTCTCTACTTCCATTCTGAAGCTGATGTGGTCGTGCATGCTGTTGAGATGCTCCAGGAACTCTTCTAACTTTTCATGTCCATGTGGCCAAATGACGAAGGTATCGTCGATGTAGCGATAAAAATAGCTCGGCTTTGCAGGAGCTGTATCCAACGAGATGTCTTCGAAATGCTCCACAAAGAGGTTGGGTGCTACGGGAACTAATGGGCTTCCCATCGCCACGCGTTCAGTTTGGTTAAAATATTCTCCATCATGTAAGAAATATGATGACGTCAGAGTGTGCTTAAATAAATCCACGATGGTGTCGTCAAAGAACTGGGACAGCAAGTCAATAGTTTCTGTGGTGGGGACACATGTGAATAAAGAAACCGCATCGAAGCTAACCATAATATCCCCTTCAGCAAGTCCCGGACCTTTAATCCTATTGATGAAATCCGCCGTATTCTTTATATAGTGTTCAAATGGTTCAAATGGCTCCGAGCACTAGACTTAGAACTACTTAAACCTAATTAACCTAAGGACATCACACACATCCATGCCCGAGGCAGGATTCGAACCTGCGACCGAAGCAGCAGCCCGGTTCCAGACTGAAGCGCCTAGGACCACTCGTCCACTACGGCCGGCTTTATATGGTGTCCCCAGTGTCCAACGTGCGTAGAGAGGAGCTTGGCCAGATGTTTATAGGTCTGCGATCTGATGGTACTCACTGTCGGCCTCAACTGTCTGTCGTTCTTATGCACCTTCGGCAGACCATAGAACATCGGTGGTCTTGGTGCCTTGAGGAGTAGGTTCTTAACAGTATTCTCTTCCAGAGATGACCGTTTGTGAAGTTCTGAAGTCATCCTCACTATTCTGGATGTTGGATTCCGAGGTAATTTTTAGTATGTGTCTTCCTCCAACATCCGTCTGTTTTTTTCGTCATAGTCGGCTCGTTCCATTAAGACGGCAGCTGGTAGCACGACGGTGAGAGGATCATTCCGGAGAGCACGGAGGCCACTGCGTTCAGATCTAGTCATGTTTGAAGCTGGTGGTTTGGATTTTGTTGAGGGAGTTGAAGCGGGCCCGGCGGTCGCGCGGCCAAAATATTACCGTATATGGTGCGGGATCGAGCACCAGTGACGTCACGAGTGAAGGCGCGGCTATATAAGCAAGGCAATGACAACCACATGACAGTCGTCCACTTGACAATGGCAGAGGAGATCTCTGCCGAAAGCTCGTGGCCAGTAAACCACTTGACGTGGCTTGAAACCCGAGCATGTTTTACTAACGGATATCACCGCGAAAGCATGCATTCGTACATTGTATGTCATTTTCAGCCACGTGACCGGATATTTTTGATCGCATAGTGTGTACGCTTAACAACTGCTCAGTGTTCGTTTCGATATAAGTGCATAATTGAAGGTTCAGTACATTATTTTTCTCGCCCGTCATTGTCATTATACTAGTACAGTTCTCCACAATTCTGCTAGCACACCTGCGCCGTACAGTGCACATAGTTTCGCAACATAGTCGGTGCAACTGAACTTCCATAACTTAGCAACTGCCGGTAACTGACTTACGAGTCACTCTTCCCAACTCATGACCGTCAGTCTATAATCTCGGTCTTTCACGGGAATGCCTCATTTCATGGTCTTTAACGATTTACAACAGAATGCAAAATAGAGGGATTATTAAGGTAACCAGCACCTACTTTTATAATCATTTACATCATTTTTCAGAAACACAAGCCACTATTTGATATTGTAGTGATACAGTACCTTCATGTTCAAGAAAACTTCCCCAGCTTCTGGGGAAGTTTAACAATAGTTTAAACATTCAATATTTCCTTTAAAATTCCGAATATGGGAAATCCAAGCATATTACCGTGGTCAAAAAATTTGGGGGGCTGCGATATTATCAGAGCAGAATTTTCAAATATCACAAGGTATAAAAATGGTTGGTGTCTTGATATCGTAGCTTGATTAATTAATAATTTTAATTACGGACATTTAAGCTAAACCAGTCACTTTCTCGGAATCATGAACAGTTGGTCAACAAAGATAACTAGTTTGTTGATTGTAATGTTTCAATTTTGACACATATATTTTTTGCTTGGTAATGGAACTGAGATATCTTCAAATTCTGATGTCTCCTAAATTAATTAACTTCAGTTAAAAGCAATTACACCACAATGTTCTTGGTTGGAGACAGCATATCGGTATTAATAGGAATATGAATTCCTATACCAATCATAAAAGTTCATTTACTCGTGTAGGCCACACTTATGGTGCAGTCACAATTCTATATTGGTGGTAGCGAGATAATGAAGAGTTTCTGTAGCAAATGAAATGGTTGGAGTAAACATGCTTCGTTACAGCCTAAGCAAAAAAAGAACTTCTGTGCACTCCACGCACAGTAAACCCCCCACCCCCGGCATCAGCCTTGGTATATAGCGCAACCGTTACTCATTTATGGGGAGCCTAAATTTCTTATACCTATGGCGAAAGTCGTGGAAGTCACAGCCTAGCTTGTCAGAGAACCTTCCAAGTCTCTGGTTCGAGCTTTCTGCTCTCCTGTCAATGCTGTAGACTGCGGACTTCATTGAAGCTCCATGAGCGAGGCTGGACTTCGAAACTTCCCTTGAGGTCACTGGAATGATCTAAGTATAACTCTCGCTGTGCAGGCGACAGACATCGTTCGTTCCGACGTGGTCAATTTAATGCTGCTGGTTGCACTTCGTTCTCTCAATAGCTGCCGAGGAAACTCTTCAAGATGTTGCATGAGGCCTCCAATCATACACATGGAATTTACAACGTGATTGTTTCCGTCACTTGCTGCTAATTTCCTAAGAACAATCATTATTCGCTATACATTCGATATGCCGAGCATTGACAGATCTTTACTCTTTTGCGCTTGCTTTCAAGTGAAACTGGCCACAGCAGATTTCTGAACTGGTAAAGTGTTTCTCACTGTCTCAGTATCAGTATCTGTGAATTACAGCGCCTCAGGGTGGATGTAACACACCGAATTCTCGCTGGCGCTGCCTCCCTGTTCAGGGCCCTGCCATTGAGGAGGAGGAGGAGGAGATTAGTGTTTAACGTCCCATCGACAACCGTCGCCCTTCCGAATGCAAGTCCCTGCCATTGACACAGCATTCACAGTTAAGGTATGGAGCGGTGTTAGATTCTGTACTTTCTGTAGAGGAGACACTATCCACAGGAGAAGAAGGTACTTGACGCACCTCTGGTATATCTGGTGTATGACTGTCGACAGCTCATCTAACACACACAATCGCAGCAGCTCCAATACTTTGACAGCAGTCACATCGATTGCCGTCTGCTTACGAACATCAACTAACTCGTCCTACGTCCCAGAACAGTGGGAGCAGAATTCTGACTGATGCGGTACTTCCCTGAAAACTTAGATTTAACTTCAAATTAGCCTCGCTAATTCTGTTTTAATTACAGCATCAGTTAAGCTGCAAAGACTGAAAGTTTCCTTTAAGGTCTGAACACACAGCACCCAAGGAAATAATAAAAGAAAACACGGTCCGTAGCAAGTTGTAATGTAGATGATCTTTATTTAAGTAGTGCGATTAGCTAATTTCGACGACCCGTCATTTTCAAGCACCTCTGAAACCAAAGCGGAATAGTATCACATTGTCTGGATACATCCCCGTACATTACACATTACGCACCTCACATTAACATACCTCCTTACCGTGCAAAACGTAAACAGGCTCGCGTCCGTAGTGGAATACTACACGTGCACCCAGGGTAACGCTAAATGAGCTAGAACGAATCGGTACCCAGACCAGATATTGGATTCTCTGGTTACAAACATGCAGACAAATCAAAATCAAAAAGCTTTAAAACAAGGACCTTTTCAGGACCAACTGATTAAAAGACTTGTCCATTCAATTCGAGTATGTCATTTACACATAGAAGGCATTAGCCGAGCTGAAAGCGAGTATCTACCTAAATTCCTTGTAGATAGTGATATTGACGTAGTTCTAATCCAGGAAATACATGCTCCAGCTATGGAAGACCTGCTTAAAAGAGGTAGGAGCCATGGCTACGATCTTATGGGTGCTACACATCACAGTGTGCATGGTGTTGCTATCTATGTAAGGAGCAATGTCGAGCATGCTCGTCTCATTTCAACAAATACGGAAAACAAGATCCATTATGTCTCAACATAAGTGGAGGAGACCATTATAAAAAATATTTACAAGCCACCAAATGAGCCGTGGCCACTGGATGTTCTGCCAATTACGGCCCACCCATCGATTTATGTCGGAGGTTGTAATAGTCACCACGGTCACTGGAACTATGCACGTGACAATGAGTGTGGTACTGCGCCAGCGTCTGGGCTGAAAATGAAAATCTATACCTGGTTTATTGGCATTTATTTGGGAACTTTCAGATATGCCGCTTGGCGAAGAGATTACAACCTGGATCTCTGCTTTGTGTCCCGAGACTGCAGAAAGCACCCATTACCTATACCCAGAGAAGTCGTACCTAATTTCCCACACAGCCAGCACAGGCCAGTAGTCCTCGATATGGGGCTCTCTCCTACTAGCGAGATCTGTACCGCGACCCTGATGGAACTTCCGCAGGGCGGAGTTTTTCTGACCACTTAGGTAAATCTGCTTTATTCCACCAGAACCTAAAAACTACCCTCGATTCGTCGGGGCTGTTCTTACTGTTGCTAAGAAGTTTATCCCTCTTGGGTACAGAAAGGAATGTTTACTAGGCTTGAATGAACGTTGTAAACAACTTTATGAACAGTATAGCGAACCTGCCGGCAGCGATATTGCATGTGACCTCCTCCCAAGTCTTGACCTTGCCAGAAGAGTACGATGCTGTGAGATGGTAGAAAATGTAAACTTCAGACAATCCGATGCCAAAAAACTGCAACTGTCGTCAACACCATGATAAACAATAGATATTTCCGTGTTTAATTGGGATAAAATGTAAGAAAGGAGAGGAAATTAAGTAGTGGTCTACCACAGGGCTCTGTCTTACCCCCTCTATTATTCAACCTGTATATCTCCAATCTCACCAATACCAGGTCAACAAAATTCTGCTGCACGGGCGATACCCCTCTTGCTTGCAGAACCAAGGATCTTGCACAAGCGGAGATGATTCTCATACAAGATCTAGCCACTATGATAGCCTATTTCAGAAAGTGGTGACATAAACTCAGTACAAGTAAAACTGAAGTATGTACATTCCATCTCACAAACAAACAAGCTAACGCGGAGCTCAGAGCGAAACTTAATGGAAACACTCTTTGCCATAACAAGTACCCGAAGTACCTTGGTGTCACCCTTGACCGCTCCTTTTCATATAGAAAACATCTTGAAAATACTGCTCCCAAGATAAAAATTCTTAACAATATTATTCAGAAATTGTGTGGAATGACATGGTGAGCTTAAGCAGATACCTTACGCATATCATCCATTGCACCGGTCTTCTCAGCAGCCAAATATTGTGCCCTGGTATGACTAAACAGCTGCCACACCAACTTGATCGGCGACCCGTTGAACCACACTATGCGGTTAATAACTAAGACAATCCGACCAACACCGAAAACATCTTGAAAATACTGCTGCCAAGATAAAAATTCTTAACAATATTATTCAGAAATTGTGTGGAATGACATGGTGAGCTTAAGCAGATACCTTACGCAGATCATCCATTGCACCGGTCTTCTCAGCAACATCTATCCACCCGCAATCTTCAGAAGTGAGGCCTTGCTTAAGGAATACCGCAAGCTACAGGAGAACCTGGAATTACCCATACAGGAAGACATACCAAATTTACGACAAAAAAGACTCCGTTCAAGAAACCCACCAATACGACAAGCAGAACAGCTAGATGCCAATAATGCCGGGGTGATACACCTGTGGGACCAGAGCTGTCAACTTACTGAAAATCCTGAAGAGCGTGAGTGGTTCCGAAAATGTAACTATGAGACTACTGGCACCGAACTCGACAGGGAACTGTGGGTCAAATTGAACAGAGTTCGCACTGGGCATGGACGACGCACAGACCCTCTTTACAAATGGGGTGCTACAGAGTCTCCGGTTTGTGACTGTGGGGCTCCGAACCAGACAATCAAGCACATTAGAGATGAATGCCCCTTGCGTTCCTACCAGGGGAGTTGGAGCGACCAATTTAGTTTTATGTGTAGTTTTGTATTTTGATATTCCTGTTATACATAGTATTACTAATGTCATATACCTGTAGTTTGAACTCCGTATAAGCCATGATGATGATGAGTCCCATACTTCTTTTACAGAGCGTAGGGGAGCGACTCGGGAGAACCGTGCCGCCTTACTAGGCAAGGTCCTAGTGGAGGTGGTTTGCCATTGCCTTCCTCCGACCATAATGGGGATGAATGATAATGATGAAGACGACACAATAACACCCAGTCATCTCGAGGCAGGAAAAATTCCTGACCCCCGCCGGGAATCGAACCCGGGACCCCGTGCTCGGGAAGCGAGAACGCTACCGCGAGACCACGAGGGGCGGACTGTATAAGCCATACGAATAAATAAATAAATAAACCGTGCAAAATTCCTACTTACATACGTAATATTACGTATTACATCTAATTGTCAAATTATTTTTCACTATACGTAAAAAAGCAGACGACATAGTCCATCCTTACATTGTGAATTGATCCGCAATAATATGACAACTTTGAAAACCATACTGAAAATTTTTCTCTAAGTACTAGAGCTATTTTGTGATGTGGATAACTCCCTGGGTTGTTTGCGCACCCTTACAACTGCAGTGACCGCCAACAGGAACAGCCTGTTTGTTCCTCCATACCCAGCGTCACTGCCTGTGTGTGAGATTGTAAAATGAGTGTTACGCACGGTGAGTGTGACAGAAAAGAAACCATCTCTCCATCCAAAGAACAACTTACCAGCTTATTCTTTTGTTTTAAAAACTCTCTAGACAACTAGAGTAATGCTGGATGGCAACAGTGGGTCTGGACAGTAGCGAGGAATTCCACTTTTTAGTTGCTTCGCTGAGGGGTGGGCTACATAGCTGGCCAGTCAAACCGACGAGCTACAGGAAATTTTCCAGGTGGCCTAGGGCGCCCGAGCACGGCCTGTCCGCACCTCCCGCCAACAACAAATCCCAAATGTTCGTCAGTCCAAGAAAGTTGAGTAGGACTAGGAAGAAAGGCAAAGATCTTGCACTAAGAAATCGATAACAGACAGATTAAGGTCTCCCAAACGTAGGCAGAAACCACCAAAAGATGCATTACTGTCCCAGTTTACACGCTCGCGCAGACGCTACCTGTTTATCTGCATTCGAAATCATAGTGCTATGTGATAAGCTTCATAACGACGAAAGCGCACTTCGATTAAATCGAAGTAAAATTTTTACACTGAATCGCCAAAGAAATTGGTATGGGCATGCATATTTAAGTACAGAGATATGTGAACAAGCAGAATACGGCGCTGCGGTCGGCAACGCCTATGTAGGACAACAAATGCATGGTGCAGTTGTTAGATCGGTTACTGCTGCTACAATGGCACGTTATCAAGATTTAAGTGAGTGTGAACGTGGTATTACAGTCGGCGCACGAGCGATGGGACACAGCATCTACCAGGTAGCGATGACGCGGGGATCTTCCCGTACGACCATTTCACGAGTGTACCGTGAATGTCAGGAATCCGGTAAAACATCAAATCTCCGACACCGCTGCGGCCGGCAAAAGATTCTGCAAGAACTGGACCAACGACGATTGAAGAGAATCGTTCAAAGTGTCAGAAGTGCAACCTTTCCGCAAATTGCTGCAGATTTCAAAACCGGGGCATCAAGAAGCGTCAGCGTGCGAACCACTCAACGAAACATAATCGGTATGGGTTTTCAGAGTCGAAGGCCCACTCGTATACTCTTGATGACTGCACGACCCAAAGCCTTAGGCCTTGCCTGGGCCCGTCCGCACCGACATTGGACTATTGATGACTGGCAACATGTTGCCAGGTCGGACGAGTTTCGTTTCAAATTGTATCGAGCGGATGGACGTGTACGGGTATGGAGACAACCTCATGAATCTATGGACCCTGTATGTCAGCAGAGGTCTGCTCAAGCTGTTGGGGACTCTGTAATGGTGTGAGGCTTGTGCAGTTGGAGTGATATGTGACCCTGATACGTCCGGATACGCCCCTGTCATGTGACACATACGTAAGCATCCTGTCTGATCATCTGCATCGATTCATGTCCATTGTGTGTGCCGGCGGACTTCGGGAATTCCAGCAGGACAAAGCGACACCCACCACGTTCAGAACTGCTACACAGTGACTCCAGGAACACTCTTCAGAGATTAAACACTTCCGCTGGCCACTAAACTCCCCAGACATAAACATCAGTTAGCATGTCTGGAATGATTTGCAACTTCATGTTCTGAAGAGATCTCCATCCCCCCGTACTTTTACGGATTTATGGACAGCTCTGCAGGATTCATGGTGTCAGTTCCCCCATCACTACTGCAGACACTAATCGTGTCCATGCCAAGTCGTGCTGTGGCACTTCTGCGTGCTCGTGGGGGCCTATGCGATATTACGCAAGTGTACCAGTTTCTTTGGCTCTTCAGTGTATATCGCGTTATCAAAGTTCTTCGTTGCAATTGTTGTGACCCGAGGGCTGGGGTCGCGTTGTGATGAGGTGGTCGAGCATGGAATGAGTATGAAGCGTCCACTGGGCGGCCGGGGCATCAGTGATCAGCGATACCTGTAGTAACAGTTGTTGGTCGAACAGAGAGTACAAAGGTACAACTATCTTTGGAGCTTCAGTCAGTAGCTGGGCGGGTGCGCAAGTGACGCGAAGGACTGCGTCGACAGCGACTCGTGACGTCACCGCTGCGCGGCAGTGCCACAGCTGCGTGCTGTGCCGCCATCGGTGGATGGTTGGGAAGGCGCTGCCCGCCCATAAGCTTCGCAATGACCCGGTACGACTATGTCTTCAAGCCTCTCGAAGACATCCCGTCATGCGTTCAGGTGGAGACTGCCGACTGTGGTCCGTGATGCTAGTTGTGAAAATTGGACGCTGGCCGTCCACCTCAGTTCGACCAAGACTGCAGCAGAAGCTGACGAGCGGTCAGGAGCGCTCCTTGCCTCGCTGTGCTAATTTCAATAATGATTCTGAGTCGCTGAGCTCGGTTCTTTCTGTCTATGCTCAGTCGGTGAAGTTACATATTGTTACCTAACAGTGCCTCGTTAATTAGCGCACTGTATGCGTTTCTGTCTGTCCAGAATCTGTTGCACTGGCAGTAATTTTGTTGACGTAACCATTTGCACATCACTGGCACAGCCCGAACCTACTCTGCACTGAACTCACCTTGTAGAACTTTAACAAAATTTTAAGCCCGCGCAATAATATTGTTTTGTTATGCAACACTAGTAAGTTGCTAAATCAACTGCACGATAGATGAATGTGCCCAAATTTGGACGACCACTTTTGAGTTGACACACTGTCTCTCTTTGAATTTCAATTTCTTAGATGTTATACGCGTTGTTACTGACTGAGGAAAGAAAATTATTGTATTAAAATATTACCTATGCTTTATTTCTATCGTTATCGTCCAGTCACATTAATGAGACCACCTGTCAAAAGCCTGAATAACCACCTTTTGTTGCGCCGACCGCTGCGAGACATGCAAGAAGGGAGTGAGCGAGGTTCTGGAAAGGCCGATGGGGATGTGGAGTCATGCCGACTCCAGTGCTACGGCCAACCAAGCCAGGAATCTCGGTTGAAGATCCATGGCTCCAGCTGTGTGATCGAGATGGTCCTACTGATTCCCGATCTGGCTCAAATCTAGGGAGTTTGACGGGCAGGGCAGCGCGGTAAACTCATCCTTATGTTCTCTGAACCATACGCGTACTCTGTGAGCTGAGCGGCACGTTGTGTCATCCTGCTGGCAGATGCCATCGTGCCTGCGAAAAACAAACTGCATGTAGAGGTGGGCATGGTCCCCAACGACAGATGCATACTTGTGTCGATTCACTGTGCCTTCTAGAACGAAGAAAACGTTACCTAGACCACAAAGCTCCCTCCTTGTTTGCTTTCTGACGTTTTGCGGCGTGCCCTCCAAACCGCCATCTGTCTAATGAAGCATAAAACGTGATTCACCTAAAATCCTCACCTATCGCCACTCAGTGGACGTCCAGTTGCGATTTTGGCGTGGAAGTTCCAGCCTTCGTCCGCGATCAAGAGCAGCCAGCATTGGTTGATGAAATAGGCGCCTCCTACTGGCGCCCATACGCAGCAACGTTCACTTAATGGTATTAAGGAGACACTTTGATAGCCCCATTGTTCATCTGGGCGATCAGCTGTTGGACAGTGTAAGGTGTCAGGCAAATCCAACACCTTCCATGAAAACACTGACATGATAAGCAAATCCAGTAGTATGTCACATAGCTCCGAATAAATCGTGACATTAAATTAACCAAAGTAATACGAGTAACGAGTGAGCAAATGGAATACCACAGACTAACACAAGAATGCCTAAATGCATGTCATACTTTCCCACCGTGAGACAGACGCAGTTCCGAGGGGAGAAACGAGAACAGAAGCCGAGAGCAGAACCGTGTTAAGCTAGAAGGCCCTACGATAAGAGACGGACACCCACGTCGCCAGCTAACCGACAGGACCACCCCCCAGCCCATGTTAAAAGCTAGAGCCCTCCAGAAGAACAGTATAGATCTTACAATAACACTAAAAAGGGCCATACCAGCCGCAAGTTTTAGCGTGAGACGACTTTTTCGCGTCTCTGTCACATCAGGACCACCCCCCAGCCCATGTTAAAAGATAGACCCCTCCAGAAGAACAGTATAGATCTTACGATAACACTAAAAGGGCCACACCAGCTGCAAGTTTTAGCGTGATACTTTTTCGCGTCTCTGTTACGTTGCAAACTTTAAAAACATTGCCCCACCACGAAAAGTATAACGTTTATCATTGGATAGACAGAATTTTTGTAGGCGGAGCTTAAGGTTAACATTGAGACCCTGATTAGTCAGATGAAAACACAGCCAGATAGGTTTTTTTTAACCAACTTCGGTAAATTGTAGTAACGAGAAGTTAGGACTTGAGTTGCTTCGGAGACGGCGAGCTGGATGGAGCTGCGTCGCCCGACGCCCCCTGACACTGCCTAACCAACGACAAGGTAATGAACGCACGCGATGGCGCATAACAGCGCATAAAGCTTCACTCAGAAGTGCAGAAGTCTCATCTGTTACACCCCCGTTTTGCGTAATACTAGTGTCGATCGTCAATTAAAGCTCATGGTATTCACATTTGCTACGTAAGTTAAAATCTGAAACGCGATGATTTCTCTGTTATATAATTATTGAGAAGCCACATCAGCCACTGTAATTTACGACAAGTTAAATAAGCAATTAAAGATAATTGAGGGTCACTGTAGACCATTTTGATAGTTTTCTCTTTTGTGAAACTTATTTTAAACCTAGATTATAGATGTGATAAGGCTTAGGTCATCCTTCGATCCATTGTAGAACTTGGAAACCCATTCAGGGAATATTCGTTCACATTATTGTTGAACGCAGTTGGTTTTTATCATCCTGTATTAAAATATTTCCTTTTATCGATAGTGCAATTTATAAACAATGTTTTGTGAGTAGAATAAAATTTCCAATGGTAAACTTCACTGCTTTTTCGACGTTATTTTACCAGCTAACTAAAAATAGGAAAGCCTTGAACCCCTTCCACGAAATTTAGTTAGTATTAAGATTCTTTTATAGGGAGTGCAGTGGAGCTGACGCTGAAATCATTAAGTATTTGGTTATATCATCGCTAGTCTCACTGAACTCTTCTGAACTCTACACGTCATGTGTGGTCTGGCGTCTCCTTACCAGCAACAGGTCCCAGGTTCAATCCAGTCAATTCCCCAAAGAAACACGCTCAGAGCGTCGTTGCGCGAAAGTGGTAGGGAGACACGACTTAGAACAAACAGACACCACGCAGAATGTTAGAACAGTTGTACCTGTGAGAACGAAGACTTTCGCGACGGAATATGTAAAACATTCTCGCTTTTCTTGCAGCGTCAATTCGGGATAAAACCTCAAGCTTTCGACGATAGCCTCCATCGTCATCGTCAGGAGCAACTGACTGTCTTCACTGCTGCAGCGGTAGCCTTTTAAAGCCCGTGGAAGGCTTCTGATTGGTCGGCTTGTGATTGGTCCGCGATTGCGTACTGCTGTCGCAGACGGTGTGAATGCGTGCGCTGGTGGAGCCACCGCTTCCATTGGAACGTAAACCTTGGAAGGAATGTCTCTGCCGCTTCTCTGCATCGAGCGCTCGTTTCCATGCACCGTTCAGATAGTATCAGCTATCACGGTTAAAGTTCTTCTGGCTCATTCTCATTTCAACAGTCTCCTTAATAACAGAATCCCAGTATGTGGATGCATGAGACAGAATTTTTGTTTCATCGAACAATATTTTATGTTTAATCGTGAGGCTGTGCTCCGAAATTGCCGAATTCTCCAGTTCTCTATTTTTAATATGGCGTTGGTGTTCTGCACAGCGGTCGGAAATGGTACGAATGGTCTGACCTATATAACTGCTTCCACACTCACAGGAGATAATATAAATTTCAAGGACCCTGAGGCCGAGACTGTCCCTAAACAGGGCGCATCATCTCCTTAATTTTCTTAGGAGGACAAAAAATCGGTCTTATACCCCATCTACCCAGGACTCTTTCTGTTTTGCTGGATACAGCGCCACAAAAAGGAAGAACCGCAGTCGGTGTTCCATCCTGTGAGTGTGGAGCATGTTCACGTTTCCTTTTTTTGGAGAACGCTGCCTTTATATCGCGTACACCATAGCCATTCTATCGGAACACGTATTTCAGATCGTTAATCTCGGACTTTAAGTGGTCCTCGTCAGAAACAGTTATTGCTCTATATACCAACGTGTTCAAAACGGCTCTCTTCTGAGCAGGATGATGGAAACTCTGTGCATTAAGATGTAAATCGGTATGCGTCGGCTTACGGTATACAGAGTGGCCGAGACGCCCGTCCGCCTGCCGTTGTACTAAAATGTCTAAGAAAGATGGTCTCCTTTCGTTCTCCATATCGACAGTGAAACGCATGTTCGTAAGTATGCTGTTCATGTGTTCCGTGAAATGTTCGAGAGCTTCTGCGCCGTGTAGCCAGACCATAAATGTATCGTCAACATAACGATTAAAAAAGGACAGACGGGGGCCGAATTTAATGCACGTTCCTCAGAATTCTCCATAAAGAAGTTAACTGGTGAAGGAGACAACGGAGAGCCCATCGCCATACCGTCCGTCATTTCATAAAATTTATTACCATACAAGAAGTAGGTGGTCGTCATCACATGCCGGAACAACTTCGAAGTTTCAGGAGGAAAAAGATGCACCAGCATTTTCAAAGTGTCCTCCACAGGAACTTTTGTGAACAGCGATACCACATCCAGGCTGACTGATATGTCATTTGGACCAACTCTAATCTGTTTGGTTTTCTCAATGAACATCTGCGAGTTTTTGGTGTGATGTTTACACCTGCTGACTATAGGAGTCATCAACTTTGTTAGGTATTTGCCCAAATAAATATACACTCCTGGAAATGGAAAAAAGAACACATTGACACCGGTGTGTCAGACCCACCATACTTGCTCCGGACACTGCGAGAGGGCTGTACAAGCAATGATCACACGCACGGCACAGCGGACACACCAGGAACCGCGGTGTTGGCCGTCGAATGGCGCTAGCTGCGCAGCATTTGTGCACCGCCGCCGTCAGTGTCAGCCAGTTTGCCGTGGCATACGGAGCTCCATCGCAGTCTTTAACACTGGTAGCATGCCGCGACAGCGTGGACGTGAACCGTATGTGCAGTTGACGGACTTTGAGCGAGGGCGTATAGTGGGCATGCGGGAGGCCGAGTGGATGTACCGCCGAATTGCTCAACACGTGGGGCGTGAGGTCTCCACAGTACATCGATGTTGTCGCCAGTGGTCGGCGGAAGGTGCACGTGCCCGTCGACCTGGGACCGGACCGCAGCGACGCACGGATGCACGCCAAGACCGTAGGATCCTACGCAGTGCCGTAGGGGACCGCACCGCCACTTCCCAACAAATTAGGGACACTGTTGCTCCTGGGGTATCGGCGAGGACCATTCGCAACCGTCTCCATGAAGCTGGGCTACGGTCCCGCACACCGTTAGGCCGTCTTCCGCTCACGCCCCAACATCGTGCAGCCTGCCTCCAGTGGTGTCGCGACAGGCGTGAATGGAGGGACGAATGGAGACGTGTCGTCTTCAGCGATGAGAGTCGCTTCTGCCTTGGTGCCAATGATGGTCGTATGCGTGTTTGGCGCCGTGCAGGTGAGCGCCACAATCAGGACTGCATACGACCGAGGCACACAGGGTCAACACCCGGCATCATGGAGTGGGGAGCGATCTCCTACACTGGCCGTACACCACTGGTGATCGTCGAGGGGACACTGAATAGTGCATGGTACATCCAAACCGTCATCGAACCCATCGTTCTACCATTCCTAGACCGGCAAGGGAACTTGCTGTTCCAACAGGACAATGCACGTCCGCATGTATCCCGTGCCACCTAACGTGCTCTAGAAGGTGTAAGTCAACTACCCTGGCCAGCAAGATCTCCGGATCTGTCCCCCATTGAGCATGTTTGGGACTGGATGAAGCGTCGTCTCACGCGGTCTGCACGTCCAGCACGAACGCTGGTCCAACTGAGGCGCCAGGTGGAAATGGCATGGCAAGCCGTTCCACAGGACTACATCCAGCATCTCTACGATCGTCTCCATGGGAGAATAGCAGCCTGCATTGCTGCGAAAGGTGGATATACACTGTACTAGTGCCGACATTGTGCATGCTCTGTTGCCTGTGTCTATGTGCCTGTGGTTCTGTCAGTGTGATCATGTGATGTATCTGACCCCAGGAATGTGTCAATAAAGTTTCCCCTTCCTGGGACAATGAATTCACGGTGTTCTTATTTCAATTTCCAGGAGTGTAAATGATAACTATATTATATAAAGGCAGCGTTCTCCAAAAAAAGGAAACGTGAACATGCTGCACACTCACAAGATGAAACATCGACTGCGGTTCTTCCTTTTTAGTGGCGCTGTATCCAGCAAAATAGGAAGAGTCCTGGGTAGACGGGGTAAGACCGATTTTTCGTTTACGTTCCAACGGAAGCGGTGGAACCACCAGCGCACACATTCACACCGTCTGCGATAGCAGTACGTAATCGACGACCAATCACAAGCCGACTATTCAGAAGCCTTCCACGGGCTATAAAAGGCTACCACAGCAGCAGTGAAGACAGTCAGTTGCTCTTGACGATGACGATGAAGGTTATCGTCGAAAGCTTGAGATTGTATCCTGAGAATGTCTTACATATAAGTTGTACCTGTATTAGCCCGTACATGTCTCTGCAGCTGTTGTTGACACCTGTCACCTATGGCCCATGGTGAACCACATTCGCCGAGGTGCTGGTGTCGGATAGCACCACTTTGCCATGCACGATATACTTTTAAGCATGGCGAACACTTTAAAAAGTTGCCCGTTTTGGAAATGCTATCAACCTTCGTCCAAAAGCCAGTGACCATGACCTTTCGGACATCGGACAAATCGCTCCGTCTCCGCATTACGACAACGATTGCACTGTCATTGGCGCCCTCCCAACACGCTTTATACTCGTACTCCCTCCACTTCCAGTGCTGCCACCTGCTGTCTGTGAGCGGTTATTGCACGTTGACGTCGAACGTAGGTGGCGGTCACTCTAATGCGACTGGACCATGCGTACTTAAAATCCTAGGCACCTGGCATGTTAGGTTCAAATGGCTCTGAGCGCTATGGGACTTAACATCTGAGGTCATCAGTCCCCTAGAATTTAGAACTACGTAAACCTAACTAACCTAAGGACATCACACACATCCATGCCCGAGGCAGGATTCGAACCTGCGACCGTACAGTCGCGCGGTTCCAGACTGTAAAGCCTAGAACCGCTCGGCAACACCGGCCGGCGGCATGTTAGGACTTGGGGCGATTGCAAGTTGTATTTGTAGGAAAGGGAGGGAGCATACAGACAAACTGTGGACTAAAAAAATTGTAGTGATATGAAACATCCCCTTAGAAAAATTAAGAATGACAGCGCTGGTAAACCTCCTACGTTATTTGATTTTCAAACAGCTGAGCAAAACTGATCGTACTCAGACATTTCTCTCTTTACTTATTCTGATCAACACTGAACTGACACATTTTTTTAACGCAATCTTACTTTCACAATAATCCCTACCAAAAGAATGGCCCTGACTAACAATAACCTATACCTTACATGGATCACTTACCTCACAAAAATCTTCGTTACTCAAACTACTGCAATACAGTGAGCGCCAGTACTTCCAGCTAAATAAAAGATTCTAATTACTGAAGGCACTAACTACTGATAGGAATAGGTAGCAAATGAAACATTTTGATGGAGAACAAATAATGTATTTACCTTAATAGTGTTCAAAAGTCATAAAATATATCACTTCATGACATCCGGTCCTAAAAATTTCCTTTTTCTGACGGACACACTCCAGATCGTGCGCTCTCAATACTCCGCCATCTCTCTCCCCACATTCACCACTGGTGGCGGCTGACCTCCAATTGCCCAACGCTACGCGCTGTTCACATCCAACTGCCCAACACTACGATAGCAAATATTCCAACAATGCAAACCAGCCACAGACTGCACACAGCACAGTCAGTGATTTTCATACAGAGCGCTGCGTGGCGTTACCAACATAAAAACCTAAACAGCCTACTTACAATGACAGTAACTTAAATTGCCAAAACCAGTAAAACACTGTGGCGGGGCCTTAGGCCTCACTATCATCCCTCCTCCTCTCTCCTCAACAGAAAAGAGAAAGATGAAACGTTCTGAAAGCCTCCCTACATCGTGAACAAACTGACCCACAGCAAAACCTTACCCTTTACCCGCGCCTGCCTCTTACAGTTGCAAAACTTCTGGAAGAATCCCATGTTTCATTCGTAGGCGAATAGCGGACGCTTTCCCTGAAAATAAATTCCTATCAAAATGTATAGATGCTACTTCATAGTTAACTTTTTACGGACAACGTCAGTTATTAATTGTAGAACTGCATACTGGTATGTAAATCTTTCCGATAATCCTAGAAACCAATATACTACATTTCAGAGACCATTCCATACTGCGGAATACAAACAGCCCAGGCAATATGAAGTATTCTTGTTTTATATGCAGCGTAAGCACGCTGCAAAGCCTTTATTTTTGAAGATGCGCCCTGGCATGTTTTGAACATTTTTGCTTTCCGTGCGAGCTCACCCGTTTGTGGACTAGAGCCAGACCTGTATTGCAGGTTTAAAATATTAGCGCACATTTCCAGAACAGAAAACACGAATTCGATAATTGCGAGCTGTAGAAACCGCACCTCTTTACTGTCCACGACTGCCCATCCAGTACTGTTCCTACGGCTCAAAGTATTGAAATAACGAGAGTGCCTGTTATTGCTCCCGAGGGATAGGGATGCAAGAACCGCACCGCAAATCGCCAGCTGTGACAGATTTAGACGTTCACCTGAGGGCTTACGTGAACCATCCCACAACAAAGGTGTGAAACAAAATGCTGAAACAAAATTTTGTGTTGGCGCTCTCATACGTGAGATTCCAGACCAACGACGAAAAAGCGTCGTATAACAAAGATCTGCTGACGTCACTGAAATCGCAGATGCAAGTGAAATTTCCAATGCTCACTCGCAGATAAGCCGCTTAGGAATCTCCGTCACGTAATTTATTCACATGGGAAACATTAGAGACAAAAAAGTAAATAAACAAAAATTACTAGTGATCATTAAATTACTTAACTGTAAGGATTTCTACACTGTCAGAATTGTATTGGCCATTAACATCTCTGGCCCCACGTCCCTCATATTCGCATCCTCCACCGAGGATGACCGGCGGTCGGATGGTCCCGGTAGGCCACTCGTGGCCTGAAGACGGATTGCTTTTCTTTTTTTTTTTTTTTAAATTAACATCTCTGGCACACTTAATCTGATTCATTTCTGTTCCATTGCTTGATGTCGTATAGCATAATATTTTAGGGCAGCTCAATCCATGCAGTACTGTATAATGATTCCCCATTCGTTTCTGCTTCGGTCATAAGCTTTACTGAGCGCATCACGTGCCCGCAATCACCCCCAGCCGCAGTTCAGTTTCGCTGTGGGCAGTGGTCATGGTGTTTTGGCTCATGAGTGTATTGTCAAGTTCCACGTATGCATATGGCATAGTGAGACGACTCGAAAAGTGCCAAGTAATGTGAAACACACTAAGGGGGTTTATCTGCTGCAGCCAATAGGACACAATGTGTGTAAAGGCTCATGTTATACCGCGTGGCATAGTTCTTGTCACTTTTCCAAAATTACAACAAAGACGCGTCGAATGTCAGGAGACAGAAATTTTGTTTCCAAATAGTTCGAACATTTTCAAGGAAATGGGACAACGTTAAAGCCCTCTCTGAAACCTGTTTTGGGTGATAGGCAGATCTACTTCTGAATTGTTCTACGCCTAATGGCTAGCGAGTAGCAGACAATATGGAAGGAAACTGATTCCGATTTCTGAATAAGTATGACCTAAATCTACCCCGAACACAAATAATCATCAAAGGGAATGGGACATGGCTCCACTAATCCAACCTTCAGTTCACGTAACATAAGATTCCCAAGACCCAAAAAGAGTCGTCCCCAAACGTGAAGGTGCAAGACCATATTGACGCTCTATTTCGACAGCGACAACGTTTTCCACAGGCCATTAAAACCTGAAGGCCTCAAGTTCAATGGCTAATCTCTCGAGACACTGGTACTGATCCTCATCGGGCCTGTTGAGCCACAGCTGCGCATGAGTGGAAAATGGGGTGTCCCTCACAATAGCTCTGGACCTCACGATATAATCCTACGAGCGACGTTGCTGCTTTGACTCATTTGAGAAGAAGCATTATTTCACAGTTTTCAGTAGTTTTATATGCGTTACCAAGAGCGAACTGTCACCAAAGGGGACTACTTTGAGGGATATTAAAGGTACTTTAGCACTTAGTTTCTATTTTTATAATATCGGTGATCCAATTTTTAGATACATACTAAATACAGCTATCACCCCAATTAAGTGGATCCAGAAGAGCCAAATGATTGGGCTGTAGCTGTACTTAGTTTCAAACTATTAAGTCATCTGAAACTGATTTCCCTAACGTGTTTCGACTATGGTTGCGACAGTAATTAATCTGTTCTATTAATATGTGTAATCCATATATACTGTAGAAATAGATGTATGTGTGTGTGTGTGTGTGTGTGTGTGTGTGTGTGTGTGTGTGTGTACGTATGTATGTACGTACCACATCTCCTCCTAAACCACTGGACCGATTTCAACCAACCTTGGTACACATATCCCTCACTGTCAGGTAACAATCGCTGTCGGGGTAAGAACCATCTTCCTGTCACAGTTCAGGAGATAGGATAACATAAACAATGAGTTGCGTCAAAAACTGCCGCATCAATCTTGACGTTTAATTTTATTATTTCTGTGCCACTAAATCTATTTGCAACAGAGTTTACAAACAGTATCCACATACGCCCGTGAACATACCTACAAAATTATATTATTGTATGACATAGAGATCAAGTGATATGACGTCATAAATTCTGAGATGCACGAAAAACTGCCGCATCATGCATGGCGTTTAAATTTATTACTTCTTTGCTACTATCTCTATTCCAAATATATTTCGCATACTGTGTCCACACGTGCCGCACATTGTACCTACACAAATGCATCATTGTACGACACATAATTCAAGAGATATGATGTCATAAACGCTGAGAAAATGCCGCATCATGCATGAAGATTTAATACGTTTGCTCTTTACTAAGGCACTCCTACAATCCAGCCAAAGTAAGAAAATTCCTGACTCGTGATAGCGCTTTTGACAGCTTTCAACTGTAAAGCGCAAACGAATGAAGGCGAAAACAATAACCGTCTGTAGACTTATGAAGAGGTGTTGTCATAGAGAAGTTTACGAATTCACTTCCTGGGGCACTCGAAGCAGGTGTAGTTATACATTTCTACATTTTGTATATTTCTTTGTCCTACAATTTCGTAATTTTAAAGGTGTTTCCTTGTGTACATGGTAATGAAATTTTTTCGGTATTACGCTCCGAACACAATTCATTTTTTGTTTCCATTCATAATTGAAGATTGGCTAAATGAATACCCCGAGCAATGCCGAGTTTCTGAGCTAGTGTGTTATAATACGCGATGCTGAATAACCGAATGAGAGGTAGCCCTCAATTTTGTAGGGATAAATTAGTGTTGGCAATGGATTAAGTTGTCCTGGTCCTACGTAAAATCGATTAATATGTTGCTCATGGTGATACCGAAACGACAGAAGATGCAGTGATGGCCAAAATATTAAATTCGGTCTTCCGAAACATTCCCACTGAAGAATATCACAACATAGCTACTACGTTCGACCGTCCCACGGCTGCGGATATCACAAATGGAGAAATAAGTGAGAACGAAGTTGAAAAATAATTGGGACTGGTCCACAGAAAAGAAACCATAGGACCAGATGACGTCCCTGGGTGTCCCATTAAACCTGAGGAGGAAGCGGCCTCACCAACAGTTTTAGGAACAGTCTACCACAGTTCGTTTGGACATCTGAGCGTATCACGCGACTGCAAGTCGTTCTACTCTACAAAAAGGGTCGCAGGATTGACAAGCGGAACTGTAGATCTTTCTCAGTGAGATCACTCTCTTGCAGAGTTACGAACAGGATTCAACCGTCCTTTATTGGAAAACGAAAGTACGTTATCCAGCGTCCCTACCTTTGTTCATCTTTGAAGCACAAATTTCACTGGAGCGAACACTGAGGTGTCGGCATCAGAGAACGGGGCATTCTCTGCGTGTAAACAGCTGGTGAGAGCGATCAAACAGTGTGCAGTCGTATTCAGTTCGACATTGCTTGAGTTCCACCTGCTGTCAGACTTTCACAGAATCATCAAAGACGCTGGGACGCTGGGACGCTGGAACGCTCTCCTCTTACGCTGGCATGTAGGTGTAAATGGAATCGAGCTCTCGCTTTTCACGCCCCGTTAATCGACATTTACAGAAACTTTCGTAGCGCCTACTGACAGAAGGCTACCCAGTGTTCGAGATTCAATTAACGCTCCTGATTTTGTATAGCCACTGAAGGAAACGCAATCTCTTGCAGCTACTTCACAGTACTGTCATCTAATAAAGCGAACTATTTTTCACAATGTTGTTGAGTACGGAATTATAATAGTTTCCGCAGTAAAAAAGGTTTGTGTTATCATCCATATATTTAATTCGCAAGTTTATTCTAAAAGCAAATTCTACCGGAAAAAAGATATAAACATTGCTTTAGAAATAACTCAAATATACTAAGAAGATAAATTCAACTATTATCATGCATGAGTAACTTTATTTCCGTTTGAAATTTAATTTAAAAAAGTTGCTGAGTAGTTGCAAACTATCTTGTGGAAGATCAAAATGTGAAGCAACTGTTACAAATGTGCATGCTAAAAACTGAAAGTGTTGAAAAATCATGATCTATCTCTATATTTTTGTCTTCAAATTGGTGCTTAAAAAGTGAAAATGTTCCGTGTTTACACTCAAAAATTTTTAATGGAATTTGACAAAATGTAATATAAAAATGATTTTCTTAAGAATACGGTAATAGATGTAGACGGAGTCTTCGACTCATACGAATAATCCAGTACTATTAACATTTTGCAGTCAGGTCAGAAATGCATTTCTTGTTGTGGACAAATAATACAAATTCTGGTCTTTGAAAAGGCATTCCCTGTGTATGGAAATCCATAGAGACTCCTCGTCCGAACAAGCGACGGGAGGCCCAACGATATCGACCGAGCACTGTGTCGTCCTCAGTCTTTACGTATCACTGGATGCGGATAATAGAGTGGCATGGGGTCAGCACACCGCTCTCCCAGCCGTTGTCGGTTTTCGTGACCGGAGCCGATACTTCTCAGTCAAGTAGCTCCTCCACTGGCCTTCCAAGTACTGAGTGCACCCAGCTTCTCAACAGCTCTCGACAAACCCGGATGGTCACCCATCCAAGTGCTAGCCAAGCCCGACAGCGCTTAACTTCGGTGATCTGACGGGAACCGGTGTTACCACTGGGGCAAGGCTATTGGCACAGCCTTCCATTAAAAAATGTTAAAAGCTAATTGCAGAGCCCATATTGTGGATAACTTAGTCAACTGTGCTAGAGGAAATCTGAATGTGGAAACTGCCTTTTTCTAAAAATTTGTAACCATTTTTCGACCTCGGTAGAACTTCAGGCATTTCATTTGTTTTTTGAACAGAATCCTCTGAAATTTTTAGATATATGCTGATTGGGTGGCTTGCTTTGAAGCAACAAACGAAACAATTTTACTTTCGTTGGGTGCCTTCAGGTTGTCATTTTAAGCATAGCAACTGATTGAGCTGAACAATTATTTAATCTGTCTTGTCTGCTGATAATTAAATATAAGTTCCTGAGTAGGTGTAATGCATTTATTGTTCTTGCAACATTCAATGTT
Source organism: Schistocerca americana (assembly GCF_021461395.2). Classification (NCBI taxonomy): domain Eukaryota; kingdom Metazoa; phylum Arthropoda; class Insecta; order Orthoptera; family Acrididae; genus Schistocerca; species Schistocerca americana. Next base: position 65,971,755 of record NC_060125.1, read on the forward strand.
GATATTTATCATAGGTGATGAAGAATTAGAGAACAAAGGGACTCCAGGAGCTGATGTTTTCTTTCATTTCATTTCATTTGATCAAATTAAGAAACAAGACTAAATCTCAATTTTCGAAGATTTATTTGTGATTGTAAGTTCACCAACATTTGAAAAAAGAAGATAACGCAATACCTCAAAAGATTATCTGTCTTTCGCCTGGGCTGGGACGTTTCTTTGCGGAGAACTAACATCTATGTCCATCTACTGCTAGGTGGTGAAAGGGAGCAGATGTAACGCCCAAAAAATGTTAATGTAGTCCTTGAGAATTGAGTTACAGGTCCGAAACGCTTTGGATTAGAATATAAAAATAAAATACTGTGACTGAACACGACTTACTAACAACAAAAGTGCCTGTAACCTGTAACAAAAAGAGCAAAAAAGTATTGATTTTATATGCGAAATGACCATGTTATAGAGATTTCATTGAGCTGCTTGGTCTGTAGTAAGTATTTTGGTCGCAAAGTGTATATCAAGTGCCTTTCGCGAACAAGGTGATAGTTGTATTCGCCTGGCAGCGCTACAAACTTCCTTTTATGTCACCTTCATGAGCGCCTCTTCCAGCGTTCGCATGCAGCTACCTTCACCGGTTGGTTCTTGGTTGGTTGGTTGATTTGGGAGAGCGGACCAAACAGCGAGGTCATCGGTCTCATGTGAGTAGGGAAGGATGTGGAAGGAGTCCGGTCGTCGCCTTTCAACGAAACCATCCCGGTATTTGCCAGGAGCGAGCGTGCTCCGGTCACAGTCATTATCCGAAGATCTTTAATTATTGAATAAACTGTTGGCCAAAAACTGAATGGAGAAAAATATTCGTCCGTATATTGTTTGTGCAGTATGCAGTGGATTTGCTGTAAGCATAAAAAAGTCACACTCTATACTTTAATTTAACAGAACATACAGGGTAGACAAGTATTAACTCCCTATTAAAAATTGTTTACAACTTTTTAATACGTAACTTATTCTCATATAACAAAAATCATTTTATTTCAATGTTAGAATTTACACTGAAGCGCCAAAGAAACTGATATAGGCATGCGTATTCAAATACAGAGACATGTAAACAGGCAGAATGAGGCGCAGCTGTCGGCAACGCCTATATAAGACAAGTGTCTGGCGCAGTTGTTAGATCGGTTACAGCTGCTACAATGGCAGGTTATCAAGATTTAAATGAGTTTGAACGTGGTGCTATAATCGGCTCACGAGCAATGGGACACGGCATCTCCCAGATAGCGCTGAAGTGAGGATTTTTCTGTACAACCATTTCACGAGTGTACCGTGAATATCAGAAATTCGGTAAACATCAAATCTCCGACATCTCTGCGGCCGGGAAAGGATCCTGCAAGAACGGGACCAACGACAACTGAAGAGAACCGTTCAGCGTGACGGAAGTGAAACACTTCGGCACATTGCTGCAAATTTCAATGCTGGACCATCAAAAGTGTCAGCGTGGGAACCATTCAACGGAACATCATCAATATGGGCTTTTGGAGCCGAAGGTCCACTCGTGTACTCATGATGACTGCACGACACAAAGATTTACGCCTCGCCTGGCCCCGTCAACATCAACAATGGACTGTTGATGACTGGAAACATGTTGCCTGGTCGGACGCGTCTCGTTTCAAATTGTATCGAGCTGACAGATGTGTATGGAGACAACCCCATGAATACATGGATCCTGCATATCAGCAGGAGACTGTTCAAGCTGGTGGAGGCTCTGTAATAGTGTGAGGCGTGTGCAGTTTGAGTGATATGGGACCCCTGATACGTCTAGATATGACTCTGACAGGTGACACGTAAGCATCCCGTCTGATCACCTGCAATCATTCATGTCCATTGTGCGTTCCGGCGTACATTGTCAGTTCCTGCAGGACAATGCGACACCCCACACGTCCGGAATTGTTACAGAGTGCTTCCAGGCACACTCTTCTTAGTTTAACCACTTCTGCTGGCTACCAAGCTCCCCAGACATGAACATTATTGAGCATGTCTAGAATGCTTTGCAACTCCATGTTCAGAAGTGATCTCCACCCTCTCGTACTCTTACGGATTTATGGACACCTCTGCAGGATTCATGGTGTCCGTTCCCTCCAGCACTACTTCAGTCACTAGTCAAGTCCATGCCACGTCGTTTTGCGGAATTTCCTCATGCTGGCTGGAGTTCTACTCGATGTTAGGCAGGTGCACCAGTTTCTTTGGTTATTCTGTGTATTACATTATATTTCATTTATGTCATCGCAATATCAGTGGCCGACCATGGCGCAACGTCTCACAGTTACCCCACTCCTTCAAATGGCACAAAATGCATATACTATATTTATGGATTTATTTATTCCTATTCAAGAACTCATCTATGGTATAGAAGGAGTTGTCAAGGAAATATGATTTCAATTTATTTTTGAAGCTATTACTGCTGTCTGTCAGACATTTTATTTCATGTAGTAATTCGTCGAAAATTTTTATAGCAGCATATTTTACCACTTTCCGTGCCAAAGATAGGTTGAGTAGAGGATAGTGTCTTTCATATTTCTAGTATTACAATCATGAATGTCATTGTTGTTTTTAAACTGATCCATGTTGTTGAGAACAAATTTCATTTGCGAGTAAATGTACTGTGAGGCTGTTGTAAAAATTCCCAATCTTTTAAAAAGATACCTACAAGATGAGCGACTTGGAACCCCACACATTATTCTAACCACTTCCTTTTGAGCAGTGAGTACTTTTTGTCTAAATGTAGAGTAACCCCAAAATATTATTCCATATGACATCAGAGAGTGAAAGTATGCAAAGTATATTAGCTTTCTAAATCCATATCCTCAAAATTGGCAATTATTCTTATTGCAAATGTTGCTGAACCTAGTAGCTTTAGAAGAACCAAATATGAATTTTTCCAGTTAACATTCTCATCCACGTGTACACCCAAAAACTTTGTATGCTCTACCCTGTCTGCTGAATTCTGTTGATGTGTTATATTTATTTGCAGAAAACCAATTAATGACTTTTCCAAGTACCTTATTTGTATCATTTTCAATTGGAGTTTCTTTTACCGGATTAATAATGATGCTCGTATCATCATCAAATGCGCGTCAGTTCAGCTTCCTGTTTCAGATGGGAAGGGAGGTCGTTCACATACATCAAGAATAGAAGGAGACCCATGATTGAACCCTGTGGAACACCTAATGTAATTTCACTCCAGTGAAACTTATTTAAATCACTTGACGCATGTAAGGAAACTTTTTGCTTCCTGTTCTGTAGGTACAACTGAAACCACTCATATGCAAGTACAGAGATGTTGGCGAGATGGAATTTTGGAAATTTGCTGTAAGGTCTTTTGGGACCAAACTGCTGAGGTCATCAGTCCCTAAGTTTACACACTGCTTAATTTTACTTAAACTAACTTATGCTAAGGACTACACACACACATCCATGCCTGCAGGAGGACTCAAACCTCCAACAGGGAGATTGGCGAGATATGAAAAGCCCTCACAGGAGACACGAATCAGAGCTAATAGGCGTAGGTTCTGTATCAGATGTTAGGAGAAGAGGTCGACTGTCAACGTCCAGGATGGAAGAAAACGTAAAAGTGGTTCAGTAAATGTCCACACAAAGTCCTCAGAAATCACAAAGACAGACATCCCACAAAGGAGGTTTGACGCGGCACACAATCCGAACTGTTCTGAAGAGAGAGTTGAATTTTTGTCCATGGAAACCACATTATTTCCAGAAATTATCGCCGGATGATTTTGATAGTTGGTTGGAATGCTGCTTGCTTGGTATGAGGACTGGTCCGTTATTTTAGTAATATACTGTGCTCAGATGAAACCGTGTTTCATGTTAAGGGGTTTGTTAATGGCACAATTGTTTTTAAATTAATAGTTGTAGCTATGTCATAAGCTACAAGAGTCCTCTAATCTCTGGCCTATATGGTCAATTTACTGTTGTTTATTCGGCCATAGTGCCACTTTGATCATGATTGCTGGGGCAGTTCTGTACATAGGCTTTCACCTGTATCACGTCACACTTACGATGAAGACAGAATGAAAACGAACATATGTGTCCGAAAATCGTCAGGACCAAGAAATAAAAAAGATACTTTTCAATGCAGCTTATGAAGAAACTACAACCATTTAATTCAATTATAAAACATGTCCAGCCATTTTTTACAATTTCATACAATTGTTATTATTGAGCAATAGAGGATCATAAGATGGTAGCTGAACAATGCCGAGACTGCTCAAGGGTCACATTGTGGTGCAATATATCATCCACGAAAGTTATGGGTCAGTATCTCATTTGGGGCACAAATGAATGCAGAATGGTGCCTTGATATGCCTGAAAATTGTATTCACTGTATTGTATCGACATGGGCAATTACAATGACCTAATGATTATGCATAATGGAAACTGACAGTTATCCTGTCCGCACGTGACGCAACACCCATTTTCCAAAATGCTGGTTGGGACGTCGTGCCCCCCTTGAAAGGCCAGCAAGGACTCTTGAGCTAACGACCTGCAATTTCTTCCTACGGGAATTGGCAAAAGAGGAAGTTTATCGCACAAAACCAAAAGCTCTTGATGAACTGAAGGAGAAAATTCGCCAAATTCTTGGAGATGCACCATTGGATTCTCTGCAGATTTCAGTCGGAACCATCCATATCCATTTAAGGAAACTGGTAGATAATGATGGTACTTATGTTGAATTTTAGCACTGTATAACAGTACTACAATTGTAAGGAATAAAATGTATTTTGTTTCGTAAAAATTGGTTACATGTTAAAAAAGCAATAAACAATTTTTAATTGGGAGTTAATTCTCGCCCACTCTGTAGTTCTCAATTCATTAAAAAAAATTAAATCACATGCACATTTTTTCAAGTATGTCATAAATCGGAATAAATATAATTCAGAACATTACTGTCTTATTTTACATTCAAATACAACATTTCCAATCGTTTAAGACTCTTCCTAAATTTCTGAATTATCATTTTTAAGTGAACTGTAATGAGTACTCCAATAATCTATATTTTGTATTTTATGCATTGGTATACTGTAACCTTATTCAGCTCTGACCCTTTTTTAGTCTTCTTAGGGTATATACAAATTCTTCATTTTCATGGATATTAATTCTGAAGTCACATGCCGAGAATTTATAATGATAATGTAACTAGGCAACGTATCTTATGGTCTTTATGCAGGTGAACAACTTATCTTATGCGCCAATGGATGAAGTATCTTAACTGTCATCTGAAACCCAGGGTGGTAAACAGGTATTCCACATAGCTATAAATTTTATCATTGTCTCAAAATTAATTAAAATGCCATTGTGACATTACAAGAATACCCAACAATGAAACATACAAAGAATACACTTCTGTCTACACTTATTTACTTACTTACCTTATTTATTACTACACAGTTGAGTCACATTTAAATGAAATTTATTTTTCTCCATTTTCGTCAGCTTTTTGTTTACCCTCAATAAACTGTCAGAATGCTGTTAATTCAGAATCCTCTATTTTCTATCTGAGCAAAATGCTGTTTATTCAGTATTCTGGCAGGGTCGCCATTTGTAAGCGGGCGATGGGTCTTGTGGTCTTTATGCAAGTGGATGACGTATCTTATGCGCCAATGGATAATGTATCTTAACTGTCATTTCAAGCCCAGGATGGTAAACAGGTATTCCACATAGCTATAAATTTTGGCCCTGCCTCAAAATTAATTAAAATGCCATTGTGACATAATAAGAATACTTAAATTAATATAAATGACTAGTTTGGGAATTATCCTTAAATGATAACACAACCTCTCCCTTTCTCATTCTACATTTTAATTTATCAAAGCTTTCTTCAAGGTTCAAGTCATAAACAGCAAGAAGGTTTAATAACTTTCAACTCTCAACAAATTAATTAACATTTAGACATTGAACATGTGATTATTAAAACTCTATCTCTATATATGAAAGTATTATGACAAATGAAACAATTAAACCTTCATCAATGATATTTACATCTACATTGCCGTAGCTGAGCAATGGACTAAGTTGGTGGAGAATGAACTTCATCTTTTGACCTAATCAAAACTCTCAGGCACCCCATGGAGCTCTTGAATTTCCATATTGAAAGTGTACGCAGGTTGGAGTAAACAAAATCTCAACTCAATATTTAATCTCACCTAACACATGTTGGTACATTGCCACTCGGGAACTGCGGTGGCGTTGTCTCCATGTTGGGTGTGAAACGCTAATTCCCTACTTTGCCCTTGACTGAATTCAATCAGTCTTAACTTTCCTGTGTTCTGTAGAACGTTAAATTTTACCTAGATGAAATGAATGGCAATTGCACTCTCGCTATGGGATGGAGCGACGTGCATAAATCTCAGCCCACAAAAATTCCCGCAGGAATATGAACTACCGCTTTACGTTTGTCACTACAGTACATGAAGTGTACCGCCCTCACTTCACAAATGTAAAGTTTGAGTCTCAACGTCTTCGCTAATTTTACCACATGCATATGTGTTGCCCACCGCGAGACGAGAGCTCTCTGTGTGTTAATTTAATTCTCAAAATGCTTTTATATGACGCTACTCTCCCCACCGCGATTCTACTGCGCCACACAGTATGACTTAGGCGAAATGCTTCCTCGTTATAGGTGAATTCTTATTTTTCTTACCCAGGTCGCCGCTAGCCTCGTTAATGTAGTATTGCCATTTACCCACGCTCTCAGCTGTGTATTCCAAAAGGTATTATATTGTGCTCGCCTTATTTCTTTCTGTACTGCATCTGGGCCTTCTTTTGTTAATATTAACTGGGGTTTCCCGATGCTATTAGCCTCGTGCGCTGGTCTCAAGCTGCATTCACTTTATCTCATTTATGCATTCCCCTGCTGTTGTAAGGTTAGATAATGTTTTGTTATTCGGTACATGAGATTGCCAAATTGCTTCCTGATTGCCAAATTACTTACTGATGATTTAGATTAAATAAAGGAACTTTACATATGGAATACATACTATAAACATAGGGACAATATAGAGTTATTTTCTGAGGATTTCATTCTGTATCATATGTATGAAGCTGATGTAAGCTCCAAAAAATGTGGAAACCTTACACATGCCGTCCCTTCCGACTTGATTTTGTGCTGCAGTGTGCAAAGGTTGAGGCATTGGTCATTGCAGTGCAAAATTATAAGCCCAATTAATTTTTCATTGTCCAGCTACTGGTTACCTTATTCTAGATGATCTTGTCTTAATATCCAGAAATTTTAATTTAAGATCTGGCTTTACACGGTATTTTTTCTAGATGATTACTGGTTTGGCTTGACTATCTTTTATAACAGTTCTGTTGAATTTAGTCCTACAATACTTCCTTCCTCTTATGGCTAAATTTCGTCAAAATGGTTCGTCCACACTTTATATCATCCTTTGTTCATAATAATTCCAAGCATTCCACAATTATCAAACACTCATGATCTTGTTTATGGAAGATGAGTTGAAGTTAGGAAGCATTTTGTTTCTGTTTTCTATAGTCCCAACACATACGTCCGTTACTTTAATTAAATTATTACCATGTTTAAATAATTAATAATTTTCCATAGTGCCAACTATACATTTCTGTTTCATCTGAGTTATCTTTGCAATCACATGTTTTCTATCTATACTATACACAAATATTTTTTGCTATGTTTAGATTAAATGAACAGACATTACATATGAAATGCAAATTATAAAAACATGATGGTTTAGAATGAGATTTTCACTCTGCAGCGGAGTGTGCGCTGATATGTAACTTCCTGGCGGATTAAAACTGTGTGCCCGACCGAGACTCGAACTCAGGACCTTTGCCTTTCACGGGCAAGTGCTCTACCATCTGAGCTACCGAAGCACGACTCACGTCCGGTACTCACAGCTTTACTTCCGCCAGTATCTCGTCTCCTACCTTCCAAACTTTACAGAAGCTCTCCTGTGAACCTTGAAGAACTAGTACTCCTGAAAGAAAGGATACTGCGGAGACATGGCTTAGTCACAGCCTGGGGGATGTTTCCAGAATGTTCGAGTCTCGGTCGGGCACACAGTTTTAATCCACCAGGAAGTTTCACATCAGCGCACACTCCGCTGCAGAATGAAAACCTCATTCTGGAAACATCCCCCAGGCTGTGGCTAAGCCATGTCTCCGCAGTATCCTCTCAGTATCCTCTCTTTCAGGAGTACTAGTTCTGCAAGGTTCGCAGGAGAGCTTCTGTAAAGTTTGGAAGGTAGGAGACGAGATACTAGCGGAAGTAAAGCTGTGAGTACCGGACGTGAGTCGTGCTTCGGTAGCTCAGATGGTAGAGCACTTGCCCGTGAAAGGCAAAGGTCCTGAGTTCGAGTCTCGGTCGGGCACACAGTTTTAATCCGCCAGGAAGTTTCATGATGATTTAGATTAAATAAAGGAACTTTACATATGGAATACATACTATAAACATAGGGGACATTTTTCAAATACATTTACAATTTACAAGTGGAATTACAAAATACAATGAATTACAAAATACAGGTGTGCAGTGGTACAGGTGTAATTTATTTACTGGTATTTTAATTCTTTTGTTCAAATGTGTGTCTTTTTCACTCTTTTTCGAATATTACCATGACTTTGCCACATGCATCACTTTTTTCATTACTCTTTCACTTAATTTTGGGCTGGGTTTCTTCTCGACACTACTGTTGATTAGTGGTCAGTGATATTGATAGTTGTAGACTCTGCTGTTGCTGAAGATCATTTGACATCTACAGTTCTGAGTGGTTGATTACGACTGCTATTACGTGGTCAGTTCGTCCAAGGAACTGTCTTGAGGTAATGACTTAGGTGTCCTTGTCCCTTTTTCGTATAGTTGCCACTGAGAATGGTGAGTGTAACTCCTTGACAATAGTTGCAGGTTGACATATGAAGTCCCCAATGTGCGCTCTGCTAGAAGGTTTGACCACCTAAATTTGTTGAATAAATTAATTGTTAAGGTTTGTTGAATATTACTTCTAGTTGATTTGCGACATCTCATACTGGTTTCAAGGTAAGAGTTTGGAAATAAGGAATTTTCTGTCTTTTGCCCTCATCCTCGGACTCTCTCTTCTCTTCGTTTCTTGGTGTATCTTTACGTCTTCTTTCTTGGAACTTACTCTTCTCGGGCATAGGGATAGGATTTGTTGAACAGTAAATTATTTGATAGTGTACAGTTACGTTTGTGATGAGATACGAAGTTTGAATAGATTACAGAAGTGATAAATCGGCCCTCAGATATACTCTTGTCCATTTTGTAATTAAGAGAAATATTCTGTGTTTATTTTTCCCAGGTAGTCGTGATAATAATGTGAGCATAGCTTGTTTTCTGCCGCTGTTGTTGTCACTAATGGGGTTTGCTTCCCTTCCTACGCACCTGTGCGTCCTAGGTGTCCTAATTGCTGTCTTTCCCCGATCCTTTCGCCAAATGGGGTGAGACACATTCTTTAACATCCACCTGGCTCGTTATTCACCTTCATGTACGGCGTGAGTCAGTGCATTCTTTCCTTTAGTAGCTGGTTTGTTGCTGACGCCATATTGTGCAATCGTGTACTCTGACTCAGACCCGTAGCTTCCTGTAGACTCTGCGTTTTTTTTAACATCAGCTTCGCTGCTCCTTCCTTATGCAGACGCTGGTAATGACGTGGCTCTGCATCTTCTTCACCTCTTGACCACTACTTACAATTTTCTTTACATTAATTTTACAATAAAGTTTACATCAATTAATTACATAGATAATGCAACAATATGAACTTTACATCGAATAATTATATAGATTTTTACATAAATATTTGCATAAATGAACATGTACATGAATAACACAATGAATATTTGAATGTTGGATATTTAAATAAGATTTTCTTAGTTATTTTACATTAATTTATCATTTACATGTCTTTACATTACTACATTTTGGTTTTACGGGTACTTCACTTCATATATGAGTATCAATTGGTGATATGTTGATTAGTTTGTTAGTTCGTCATGCTGTTAGTTTCCTTTTATTAATCTTTTCTGATCTACTTTACCAATTTAATTGATTAGTATTATGAGACTTAAATTTTGAATGATTACTTGTTTTTGTAGCTCTTCTTGTCGGCATCTGGATTTCTGCTGCAACCTGTAACATATCTGTGTTTGTTCTATATTATCCATGATCTATTTGTGTGTATTCTCATGGCTAATTGTCATATGATTAGTGTAATTCTATTTTCCCATGTGCCTGTAGATTAGCACGCCATTCTTCAGCAAATAGTGCTTGCAGAATGTCAACCAGTTTCTTTTCTTTCCATTTATGTTTGACTTTTACCACTTCAGGATCTTCGTTCTTTTCGTATGCGTCATAGTCATTATTGTCACTATTAAATAACTGCTCTGATATTGTCGTCAACTCACTCCCACTATTTATAACTGCGCTAACACCAATACCCTTTACTGTTGACTTCCTCCATTAATATGTCGTCAATTACTTCATAGTTTAATCGATGTTTTTGTGTTTGTTCGAAAGTTTGGGGAGAAGTATTTCACTTTTGCAAATTGTGTAACTGTATTCTTGCTGCTTTGAGATCAGCTACCTTAGCCAATCTAGATTTTAAAACATCATTTTGACACATTTCTCTCTCTTATAAGCTTGTCTCCTTGTCACACAACCGCGTGATCCTATTTAATTTGGACTTTAAAACATGACAACTATTTTTTAAATGTGATAGTACCTCACATTTAGATTCTGGGAATTCGTTACATTCTGCATTAGGTGTGGTGGTACTCGCACCCTGATTCAAAAATTCGTGTTCATCTTTTTTAACTGCCACTGAAGGTTGAAGATTCGCATTTTCAGCTATGTCGTTATTTATTGCGTCGCTGTTTTCTGCATCTGGCTTGGTGATTACATAGTCTCAGTAATAATGCCATACTATGTACTCATATGTGCCACAATTATATACCCCTGACTTCGATTTATCAGACTGTTCAGATGCTTTATTGTTTGGTCCGATTTTTGGCGTAGACGAAATATTTGCCCAATTATTGTCCTCTCTGTGATCTACCTGTTCTTCCCTATTCTGTCCGATTCCCTGTATCCATAACGCTGGAAGGATCTTAACAAATCTTGCAACGTATCGAACTTTTGATTATGTGTACTCGTTTCTACTTTGCTCTTTTTCTTTCTGACCTATACCACCTGTACTTTGTGGGTTACTCCTGTCGTCTTGATCAATTGTACCATGACTAATTACATTAGGATATGTATTATCCTATCTAGAACCGTCCTTCATCTGTGCAGAATCAAACATCTGCGCTATATACATCAATGCTTCCTCATTATTACTTGGTTCATGATTAGGTAAAGCTAGGACTTCTTCCTCATCGTTTGTATCTGTCCAATCTATCTCGTTCCAACACTTTAATTGTGACTTACTTCCTATCTGAAGTATCGGTCCTGATACTTTTGACGATCGTTCTCTCGTTCGTATTTGCAATTTCGACTCCTGTCCATCATATTTTAACCTAGTTATAGCTCCTGTTACATCGTTTCTCTTTTCTCCAGAAAGTGTATTATCTGCTAGAACCCTTGCAATACATAACGTCTGTCATTCTGTACGTTTCCCTGGATTTGGTGGTCGTAATCCAACCTCCGGTCGTACTTTATTCTAATTTGAACCTCAGGTAACCAATATCTATATATAAAGGCTGCTCGAAACGAATCATACGAATCACAGATTTCCGCTATTTTCTGCATAGTTTCGGCTATACTTCCTTCCATCTGTGCACAAATGAAGTCTAGTTTATGTTTCACAGGCCAATGTGTTGGTATTCCTACTTTGAACTGATCAATAAATGTGCGAGGATGTAGACTATTTGTATCTTCCTTATAGTGCCGGTATTTGTGCACTGTGAGAAAGTGGTTACCATCAAAACTTCTTGCTTCGCTCTGCGACATCATACCTTCTGTGTTTTGAAAACTCGAATTTTGTCCTATGTTTTTATCAAATCCACGCAAACGTGTGTAATTGGGCTCATTCTGTGACGTTTGTGCCGTAGAATCACTTGCAGGTTTCATTGCGCAATATGCGCGCATAACACCCGCTACTGGCTCTGTATCTTGTCTTGTAAGCGATTCTGGCTAGTGAGATACTGTACTGGAACCCGCCGGTATACGTCCTACACGTTGCGGTGTTGCGTAATGTGTCGCTATCGCTTGGTCTGCGTATGTCACGCTTTGTGCTTGACGTACGTAACCTTGCTGCAACCCACATTCTCGTATTCCCAACTGATCTGTTATTCTCTCGTGAACAAGTGGTCGCAAACCATATTGTTCCCTACTGTTACCATATTGTTATGGGATATGCTGTTTTGGAGTAATTTCCCGATCTATGTCTGTGGTTTCGGACTGACATTCACATGTGCCTTTCCGTCTCACTTCACCCATACTTTCGCGTTCTCTTCTGTCGTGTTATGGGCTGCTGTTGAATTTGCCGTCTTCACAGTATTATCTGCACATTAAAGTGGATTATGTCGTCGTTTACGACTCCCCACTAACGCTTTCCGCGTCTCCTCGACTTTCTATTGGATGCAAAACTTCCTTTCTGAGCCTCTGAAATTGATGTTCGTTTTTCTCTTGTATCTTTAAAATACGAGCATCGAATTTCTTTAATGCAGCTGTCATTGTTCTTTTGTGAGACATCGTGTCAGCAATGACATGTCTCGCTTTCGTCGATGCTCTGATGGCAAAAGCTTCAACCTGTTGTTTAACTTTTTTTGACACTTTGTTGCATATCTTCACGTAACGTATTCATGTCTATTTGGACAGTGTCAATGTCTGTCCTCATTTGTGTGTGCCCTGTAACAAGTGTTTGAAGCGTAATTTGTGCTTCTTAAGCTTCTGTTCGGATTGTATCTAATTGACCTTGAATATTATCATGCGTTTTTTGTATTTGTTTGTTAGTTTGTCAATGTCTGTCTCATTTGTGTGTCCCTTTAACAAGTGTTTGAAGCGTAACTTGTGCTTCTTGAGCTTCTGTTCGGATTGTATCTAATTGACCTTGAATATTATCCCGCGTTTTTTGTATTTGTTTGGTAGTTTGTCAATGTCTGTCTCATTTGTGTGTCCCTTTAACAAGTGTTTGAAGCGTAATTTGCGCTTCTTGAGCTTCTGTTCGGATTTTATCTAACTGACCTTGAATATTATCACGCGTTTTTTGTATTTGTTTGTTAACTTGTCTAAGCCCCAGTGCTCTGCGCCCTTCTAACTCTTTTTCCCTTGAGTTATGTGCTCTTTTAAACGCCCTGCTAATTCTTTTTGTTCTTGAGTTATGTGCCCTTCTAAACGCCCTGCTAATTCTTGAAGATGTTATAATAAACGTTTGTCTGATTGCTGAGATGGTTGTAATAACAGCTGCAACATACCAAATATGTTGGTGGTTTCTACTCCTACATCATTTTCGCCTGTTGCCATTTGATGTAACCATTCCCTCTCGCATTTTTCGTGAACCGTTTCCTTCTCTTCTGAACACAGTGTAGGTGCGCTTCATGTGATTGCAAATCTGTCTGATTCTATATGATCACGTTCGGTACTACATACTGTAAATTACTGTGAACGGATTCTACATCTGAATCATGTGCACCGCTGTTCTCATGTTCATTCATTTGACCAGATTTAACACTATGTGTTGCACTTTCGGTCTCATTCGGTATTTCTACGTCCTCTGTTTCGTGGTGTTCACGCTGACCTGGCTGTTGCATGTCCAACTCGATCCTATCAATATCTGCCATGATTTCTCTCTGCCTTGACGTACTTTTTTACTGTCTTTTTTTATCGTTCCTCTAAGTGTTGCTGATCGTGAACTTTTCGAACCTGACTACGCATTAACATCAGATTATAAGACTTGACTCTACCCCAAAATATCATTCACACAGTGTTATATTCAATCTGTTTCCAACCAAATACAACAATAATTTTGCACCAACAATGAAACATACAAAGAATACACTTCTATCTACACTTATTTACTTACTTAACTTATTTACTACTACACAGTTGAGTCAGATTTAAATGAAATTTATTTTTCTCCATTTTCGTCAGTTTTTTGTTTACCCTCAATAAAGTGTCAGAATGCTGTTAATTCAGAATCCTCTGTTTTCTATCTGAGCAAAATGCTGTTTATTCAGTATTCTGGCAGGGTCACCATTTGTAAGCGGGCGATGGCTCTTGCGGTCTTTATGCAAGTGGATGACGTATCTTATGCGCCAATGGATAATGTACCTTAACTGTCATTTCAAGCCCAGGATGGTAAACAGGTATTCTACATAGCTATAAATTTTGGCCCTGCCTCAAAATTAATTAAAATGCCATTGTGACATTACAAGAATACTTAAATTAATATAAATGACTAGTTTGGGAATTATCCTTAAATGATAACACAACCTCTCCCTTACTCATTCTACATTATAATTTATCGAAGCTTTCTTCAAGGTTCAAGTCATAAACAACAAGAAGGTTTAATAACTTTCAACTCTCAACAAATTAATTAACATTTAGACATTGAATATGTGATTATTAAAACTCTATCTCTATATATGAAAGTATTATGACAAATGAAACAATTAAACCTTCATCAATGATATTTACATCTACATTGTCATAGCTGAGCAATGGACTAAGTTGGTGGAGAATGAACTTCATCTTTTGAACTAATCAAAACTCTCATGTACTCAGTGGAGGGTATGTTAGTAATTAGCTCTTGAATTTCCATATTGAAAGTGTACGCAGGTTGGAGTAAACAATATCTCAACTCAACATTTAATCTCGGAACTGCAGCGGCGTTGTCTCTGTGCTGGATCTAAAACGCTAATTCCCTACACTGGCCTTGACTGATTTCAATCAGTCTTAACTTTCCTATATTCTGTAGAAGGTTAAATTTTCCCTAGACGAAATTAAAGGCAATTGCACACTCGCTATGGGGTGGATCGAACTGCAAAAATCTCAGCCCACAAATATTCCCGCAGCAATATGAACTATCGCTTTACATTTGTCGCCACAATACGTGAAGTGCACCACCCTCACTTTGCAAACGTAAAGTCTGAGTCTCACATTCTTCGCTAATTTTACCACATGGATGTGTGCTGCCCACCGCGAGACGGGAGCTCTCTGTGTGTTAACTTAATTCTCAAAATGCTTCTACAAGTCGTTACTCTCCCCACCGCGATTCTACTACGTCACACAGTATGACTTCGGCCAGCTGCTTCCTCGTTATAGGTGAATTCTTATTTTTCTTGCCCAGGTCGCCGCTAGCCTCATTAATGTAGTATCGCCATTTACTCAAGGTCTCATCTGTGTTTATTCTAAAAGGTGTTATATTGCACTCGCCTTATTTCTTTCTGCGCTGTAGCTGCGCCTTCTCTTGTTAATGTTAATTGGGGATTCCCAATGCCATTAGCCACGTACACCGGTCTTCCAAGCTGCATTCATTTTATCTCCTTTATGCAAGCCCCTGTCGTTATAAGCCGGTCGCTGTGGTCGAGCGGTGCTTGGCGCTTCAGTACGGAACCATGCGGCTGCTACAGTTGCAGCTTTAAATCCTGCCTCGGGCATGGATTTGTGTGATGTCCTTAGGTTAGTTAGGTTTAAGTAGTTCTAAGTCTAGGGGATTGATGACATCAGACGTTAAGTCCCATAGTGCTTGGAGCATTTTTTGTCGTTATAAGGGTAGATATTGTTTTGTTATTTGGTACATGAGATTGCCATAATTACCTCCTGTTGACAATA
Organism: Schistocerca americana; assembly: GCF_021461395.2. Classification (NCBI taxonomy): domain Eukaryota; kingdom Metazoa; phylum Arthropoda; class Insecta; order Orthoptera; family Acrididae; genus Schistocerca; species Schistocerca americana. The sequence continues at coordinate 65,987,578 of NC_060125.1, forward strand.
TAGAGTTACTTTCTGAGGAATTTATTCTGTGTCGTACGTATGAAGCTTATGTAAGCTCCGAAAAATGTGGACAACTTACAATAATAAAAAGGAAGGTACATGAACACATTCTGTCGTGTCGGTTATTTTGGCTCGACAGAGTTAGCTGCAATACTAGATTAACGTGTTATGCTAGCGTACAATGCCTTCAGGTGGAGCTTGAATAATTGCGTAGAGCTCAGGGCAGGTTTTGGAAGCTACGATTTCGCGAAACACAGCTCACTCAGTACTTTCGTGAGATACAGAAGGCAGCAAATAACGGAACCAGTTGGTGCTCTGTTGCTTGACTTCCTGAAAGCCTCTGATATTGTGACATAGCGTTACACAGTGAACAAAACGCGAGGATACGGAATACCTGGACAGATGTGCGCTAAGACGGAAGTCAACCCACCATACAGAATTCAGGGTTGTTGTTCTCAGTAGGGAGGAACAGTGAGAAGCAAAGGTCTTTGCTACTTACATAGGGCGGCTGCTGTTTACAGTATATGTCACAGGCTCGGGAAATTACATCTCTAACAATATAAGAGGATCAACAGAGAACGCAGTAGTGTACAGAGAGGCTGTAATTGAACTGTTTATCCATCTGGCAATGGTTTATTTATGAATTTCTTATTATTATTTTCAACATTCTACGGCGTTAGTGCTGTGATTTCACTTTCATAATTTTAATGTTTTATTATTTTACCAGTAGGCCCCCCATCCACGATTCTTTAAAGAATCAAACTCCCATGTACACTGAAAGACAAAAAGAGAAAAAAAAAAACGACGCACCACGAAGGAATTACCAGAACAGGACAGAAACAGGTAGATGTAATGCACATGTACAGAGAAACAAATGATAACTATTTGAGAAAAATTGGCTGATTTATTCAAGAGAAAGATCTTCACAAATTGAGCAAGTCAGCTACTCTTTGGTCCACCTCTGTCCTTTATGAAAGCTGTTATTCGGCTTTACATTGATTGAGAGAGTTGTTGTCTATCCTCCTGAGGGATATCGTGACAAATTCTGTCCAACTGGCGCGTTAGATCATCAAAATCCCGAGCTGGTTGGAGGGCCCTGCCTGTAATGCTCCAAACTTTCTCATCTGGGAAGAGATCCGGCGTCCTTGCTGGCCATAGTAGAATTTAACAAGCACAACAAGTAGTAGACAGTCGCGCTGTGTGTGGTCGGGGATTATGTTGCTGAAATGTAAGCCCACGATGAAGGGCAACAAAACGGGGGGGTAGAACATCGTCGACGTACCACTGTGCTGCAAGGGTTCCGTTGATGGCTACCAAAGGGGACACGCAGTGAAATGAAATGGTACCCCATACCATCACTCGTGGTTACTTGGCTGTATGACTGGTGACAGTAAGGTTGATTCCCATTGATGTTTGGAATGCCTGCAAACACGTCTTCAGCCTAGAATCTCATTGACTGCAGTACAGTTGTCATCAGTGATGAATCCTGCTTCGAACTGAGAACCAACGACCAGTGATGACATGTCTGGAGACATCCTGGACTGTGGAGGGATACCAACCTGAATGCCACACGCCGTACGGCGCGACAGACAGGAGTGATGGTCCGGGAGGGGGGAGGAGGGGGGGGGAAGGAGGGGGCAATTCTTTTCATAGCAGGAACCATTTGGTTGTCATCCGCGGCATCGTTACAGGGCAGTGGTACGTCGAAGATATTCAACGCCGATGAAGTAATTTACGGAGTGTAGACGTAGATGTTGATGTACATGTAGTGGCCTGGTACCTTCAGCAAGGTGGTTTAGAACCAAAGACAGAAAATATGGAAAGAAGGGGTACGTGACAAGTCACGAATTCCTTTAGTCAGCAATGATGTATCATAGACATGCCCACAAAACTGCAGTTTGGAGACTTTACAAATAAGATCCTACGTTTCAGAACGAGTCAAGAAACATACTGTTTCCTACAAAATACAGCTTCCGTAAAAACCACGACAGAATTCTGTATCATAAAAAGTGGTACTACAGTCTTTCTTCTCATATGTTTATCTTCTTTTACTTATTAATTTTCTTGGGGGATCATCAGTTTTCTGACTGGTTTGATGCCACCCGCCACGAAGTCCTCTCGGTTTTGTGCCAGCCTCTTCGTCTCAGAGTAGCACTTGCGCCCTCCATTCTCAATTATTTGTTCGATGTATTCCATTCTCTGTGTTCTTACGCGGAGTATATCCTCTACATGACCCTCGGGTACAATGAAGATTGTTCCCTGATGTCAAGACGACTCTTGTCGTTGCTGTCCATTCTTTGGCGATTCTGTAAGAGCCTTTTCGTTCCTTGTCTAATCAGTCCTATTTTTCGACATCCTTCCATAACACCACACCTCAGACGCTTACACTCTCTTCTTTTCCGTTTTTGTAACAGTAAGTGATGCGCTTTCATAAAATGTCGTTCTCCACAAATACGTTCTCAGAAATTTCTTCCTCAAATTAAAGCCAGTGTTTGATACTAGTAGACGTCTTTTGCCTGTCCTAGTTGGCTTCGTAGACGTCTTTTGCCTATCCTAGTTGGCTTCTTAAGTCACCCTTGATTCGTCCGTCATCCTTTATTTTGCTTCCAAGGTAGCAGAAATTTTTCACTTTGTATACTTTATGGTACCCAGTTTTGACATAAGTTTCTCATTAATCTCATTTCCGTTACTCCTCGTTACTTTCGTCTCTTTGGTTTACTCTCAATTCAAATCCTGTGCTCGGTAGAGTGTTCATTCCTTTCATGATGTCCTGTGAGCGTCTTTCAATTTCACTGTGGATAACAGTCTCATTAGTGAATCTTATCATTGATCTTCTTTCATCGTGGGTTTTAATCCCACTCCTAATTTTTAATTCCGCGAAAGCTTCTTCAATGAACAGACTGAACAGCAATTGAGGAATACTGTATCGTTGTCTTGCAGCACTTTTAATCCGAGCACTTCCTTTCTGATTTTTCATTCTTATTTTTCTCTCTTGGTTCTCATACATATTCTATAGTACCTCTCTTTCCTGTCGCTTACACCTACATTTCTGAGAATTTTGAATACTTTGCTCCATAATCTTGTACATGGCTGCACGTTCAGAGACCGTGAATAGTTACAATTGAAAGAAAATCAGCCCTCGGCCACTATTTTTAACAAACTAACCTGGTTTCGACATTGCTAGAAGTGTCTTCCTCATAATTTAAATCAAAGAATGGTCTATATTCTATAACACTGTCACAGAATTATGACTAAAAACGTATGATAGAGTATAAGTACGGAATCGTCGTGAAAGACTGGAAGTACTTATATGTCATTTATAAAATAATAAATATGTTAAAAGGGCATTAGTCACAAAAATATTAAAGAAAACTGTGATGGCGAGCCACTAAGGGCTGCTCGTTACTTGCGCGGTTACAGGTTGCAAACGGACTGAGGTGCCCGCGTTAACAAATGCGGCCAGGTGAACATGGCACAGCAACGAGCGCGCCATCTATTAGCCGTAGGTAGAACTAGGCTATTTCACACTGAAATATAGACAGAAATGATTATAAATAAACAGTATTTGGTACATAATGGAGAGAAATGTTTGTTTGATACTAGCATACAACGTAACATTTTGTCTACATCAAAGTTTATAACAGTAAGATAAAACATGAAAACATCATTATGAAAATGTAGAGAGGACTGAATGACAACTTGTAGAAAGCAATATTGACGTGAAATGCAGCCAAGAAACATTTGATAATTGAAAAACATAGGACTACCTTAGAAGGAAAGAAACATTTCGGCAATCTGCACAAGCAGACCCGAAGTCAGATACCGAGTAACGGCTTTATACCGTTGAAAAAAATTTTTGTTTCGTAGCTGTTGCTGTTCGTTAAGGATGAGGCTATCCTTTCGAGCAAAATGCTTGAAAATCTCTAATTCTTCTAGAATATCTAGTTTACGCCCTTTCTTTTCGGTGTGCAAAATGTTGCTATCGTAGATGACTTTAGGTGAATGACCTGTAATTAGAAGACGGTCGGTAAAAGACGAATTTTGGGGGCTAGTGCCATTTTTTCTTAGCAAGTGTTCTTTATATCTGGTAGTGAAGGCACGTCCTGTTTGACCTATATAGTACGAGGAGCAAGTATCACAGACAATTTTGTAGGCACCAGAACTTTCTAAAGGGGAACGCATAGAATGTAAATTATGAAGGATTTTTTTTTTTCAAATTGTTATTAGTAGAAAAAGCAACGTTGCAATCGTATTTCGAAGAATGCGTTGGATCTGTTAAGATAGGCCCCACGAAAGGAATAGAGAAATATTTTTTTGAGTTAGACTCGATAACAGAAGTGCCTAGCGTAGTAAGTCTTTTAGCAGTTTTCTTTTTAAGGACGTCATCTACTATGTTAGGCTAATACTCGTTGTTAACAGCTATTGTTTTAAGTAAATTGATTTCGTCGTTTAAGTTTTCGGTTGTTCGGTGAACATCAGAATGAAAGAAGGCTTTTTTATGCGATTGTGGATGAGTAGAAGATGCAGGAACGATCTGGTCGGTGTATGTTACTTTACGAAAAATATTGAAAGAAATTTTATTTGTTTTTATAATAAGCGTGAAGTCAAGAAAATTTAATTGACGGGCCTCATTTTCAAATTCGATGGTGAAAGAAATTTTCTCATGAAGATCATGACTGACGTTTATATGAGAAAACGGCTCATTTTATTTTTGAGATTTGTTTAGTAAATACTTTCGAAGCAATTATATTTAAATTGAAGCACAAGGTTCAAATATCTCGATTCTGAAAACCAGTTTTACTCAAAAACTGATGTTTCATTAGTATCACTATATATTTTTATTTATTAGTAGCTATTACTTGATTAAAACACCAATAACAATACATCGATAACTCTCTTAATACTTTGTCTAGAAAAAATACAAGTTCACTTTCGTAATCCTCTGATCGAACGGAATCGTTTGATATACAGGGTGTTCCCGTAAGAGCCTGCAAAAATTTGACAGGACATAGAGGATGCTACATCGAACAATTTAAGGTATAGAACCTGGAGTCGGAGAAGCCAGTTTAAGAAGAATATAAGAATACTGTGTACTTTATTATTTGCATTAGTTACAATTAACTACAAATACCATGAGTGACACAATGAACACAGCATTTGTACTGTATCTTACAAAATGTTCTCAAACTAACGGTTATCAATCTCAATGCAAGCATGATATCGGCGAACAAGATTCTGACGTACCATGAGAAATATTTCTGGCGTCTACAATTCTGGCAACTATTTCCACCACCGAATCCACTGGGGTCTCATACACATGTGACTTTAGATGTCCCCATAGTAAATAATCAAGGGGATTCAGGCTAAGTGACCTCGCAGGCCATGGAATCGGACCTCCCCTTCCAATCCAGTGACCAGGGAACTTACTAGTAATCAGGATCGTGCTCTTCGTTTCCTTGCAGGAAATAAAGAATGTGCATGTAAATAAACAGCAAAGCACATGTAAACTTGTACGCATTTTAGCTGTAAACAAGCTGGGAAACAGTAATGCTGGACAAAGACGTAGACAAGTCTACTTCCATATGTGCTTAAGCAGGCCCCTCCGACCCCAGCTTTCCTACCCCAAATTGTTCACTGGAGCATCCTCTATGTCAGGGGCGGGCAAACGCTGCACGCGGCTCATGAGCGCACAGCGCTGCACGTGTGCTGCTCGCGTGCAGGCGTCGACCGGGGCTGTGGCGACAGCCGGCAGGTTGCGGCAGTGTAGTGCCAGGCTAAGCGGCGGACGTTGATGCGAAGCGAGCACTATGTAGTGAACGTCGTATTTCAAGAAACGGAGAAGTGGAGATTTGCTATCTTTTAAAAAGTAATGGGTGAATCATTTTTTCTTTGTGCAAAAACGTGAAAATTCGAAATGTTTAATATGTGGCAGTATTCTCGCTGGTCAACGGAAGTTTAGTATTGAAGGCCATTATAATAAATTTCACTAGTACAATTTATTGTCAGATTCTGAGCGGATGGGGAATTGACTGAGCTTAAGAAGAGCGATCTGACGATACCAGATGAATCTGTCGTAGTTGGCCGGCCGGAGTGGCCGAGCGGTTCTAGGCACTACAGTCTGGAACCGCGCGACCGCTATGGTCGCAGGTTCGAATACTGCCTCGGGCATGGATGTGTGTGATGCCCTTAGGTTAGTTAGGTTTAAGTAGTTCTAAGTTCTAGGGGACTGTGACCACAGCAGTTAAGCCCCATAGTGCTCAGAGCCATTTGAATTTGTCGTAGTTGCCGTTGTCACGAGATATCTACGACTTTCTCTCGTCATGTCTCTCATATAACTGATTTAACATTTTATGGAGCACTGTTTTCAAGTTTTCAGGACGACAACAATAATAGCCCAGCGGTATGTGCAAGTTCTAAGACTGCGCTTAATATAGCGAGAGCTGGAAAACCGTTTGCTGAATTAATAAGTCTCGGTTAAGAGCAAACATCAGTGATGAAAATTTACGTAACTATTTATGTTTGTCTGTATGTAGAAATTTTGTTCCAGGTATTAAACGTATTGTAAACTCCACCTGTGATAATTAAATGAAACGTGTCGTAGGTAATAGGTACTCTTTCAAACCATGATTTATGTCAAGCACTCCTACTAACCTTATTCATTCACTCAATAAAGCAAGTTAGGAAACAAAACGCATTACAGAGGAAGGAACGGACAGAGGGTATGGTGGGGAGGGGAGATAAGCGGGTGGCCAGCTTGCCTCTGTGTGCACGCGGAACACGTGTTAACTGCACGCGTGCATGTGCACCGCACATGTGCAGGATTCCTGCCCGCCCCTGCTCTATGTCCTGTTACATCTTTGCACGCTCTTACGGAAACACCCTGTATATCATAATAACTTCATGTTAGATTTTTATTTATGTATTTTCCTAGAGATTTTTGCATTTGTATGTTTGTAGCTTCCCTCCCCATTTCACCCCGGTTCCATCAGTAAGTCATAAACAAGATTCGTAAGCGAGCAGAGCGTCATTTGGATACAATGAATTATGATAAGTACAAATTAAAATTATATGAACCTAATTTTGTTCTGAAGACGCGACGTGGCAATAGCGTCACCAGATACCAGACTAAACTCAGCAGTCCCACGTGAAGATGGAACCATTGTGTGGACAGTTTTGAAGAAGACCGGCTTAGCTATATTGGCCACAATGACTAAGCCAGATGCAAAATGCCTTTGGTTTTGTACTAAACAATAAACAAACATCATTCATACACTCCTGGAAATTGAAATAAGAACACCGTGAATTCATTGTCCCAGGAAGGGGAAACTTTATTGACACATTCCTGGGGTCAGATACATCACATGATCACACTGACAGAACCACAGGCACATACACACAGGCAACAGAGCATGCACAATGTCGGCACTAGTACAGTGTATATCCTCCTTTCGCAGCAATGCAGGCTGCTATTCTCCCATGGAGACGATCGTAGAGATGCTGGATGTAGTCCTGTGGAACGGCTTGCCATGCCATTTCCACCTGGCGCCTCAGTTGGACCAGCGCTCGTGCTGGACGTGCAGACCGCGTGAGACGACGCTTCATCCAGTCCCAAACATGCTCAATGGGGGACAGATCCGGAGATCTTGCTGGCCAGGGTAGTTGACTTACACCTTCTAGAGCACGTTGGGTGGCACGGGATACATGCGGACGTGCATTGTCCTGTTGGAACAGCAAGTTCCCTTGCCGGTCTAGGAATGGTAGAACGATGGGTTCGATGACGGTTTGGATGTACCGTGCACTATTCAGTGTCCCCTCGACGATCAGCAGTGGTGTACGGCCAGTGTAGGAGATCGCTCCCCACACCATGATGCCGGGTGCTGGCCCTGTGTGTCTCGGTCGTATGCAGTCCCGATTGTAGCGCTCACCTGCACGGCGCCAAACACGCATACGACCATCATTCGCACCAAGGCAGAAGCAACTCTCATCGCTGAAGACGACACGTCTCCATTCGTCCCTCCATTCACGCCTGTCGCGGCACCACTGGAGGCGGGCTGCACGATGTTGGGGCGTGAGCGGAAGACGGCCTAACGGTGTGCGGGACCGTAGCCCAGCTTCATGGAGACGGTTGCGAATGGTCCTCGCCGATACCCCAGGAACAACAGTGTCCCTAATTTGCTGGGAAGTGGCGGTGCGGTCCCCTACGGCACTGCGTAGGATCCTACGGTCTTGGCGTGCATCCGTGCGTCGCTGCGGTCCGGTCCCAGGTCGACGGGCACGTGCACCTTCCGCCGACCACTGGCGACAACATCGATGTACTGTGGAGACCTCACGCCCCACGTGTTGAGCAATTCGGCGGTACGTCCACCCGGCCTCCCGCATGCCCACTATACGCCCTCGCTCAAAGTCCGTCAACTGCACATACGGTTCACGTCCACGCTGTCGCGGCATGCTACCAGTGTTAAAGACTGCGATGGAGCTCCGTATGCCACGGCAAACTGGCTGACACTGACGGCGGCGGTGCACAAATGCTGCGCAGCTAGCGCCATTCGACGGCTAACACCGCGGTTCCTGGTATGTCCGTTGTGCCGTGCGTGTGATCATTGCTTGTACAGCTCTCTCGCAGTGTCCGGAGCAAGTATGGTGGGTCTGACACACCGGTGTCAATGTGTTCTTTTTTCCATTTCCAGGAGTGTATTTTTTTTCTTATTTACAAAAACAAGATCACCTCAAACAGAAAAATGGATCCGTGGTCTTGCATTTCCGGAGAGCCAACGATCACAAGCTACGTGTATCCACAGCGTTTGTGACGTTGAGAATCCGCTGATGCCGGCTGGCTTTGTAAGCTAAATAACGGACAGTTAATATGTCTCGGGGTCACCACAGAAAATGTAACTCGTGCTGCTGATTATGAACTGTGTCTACTATGAGTTTCTTGACTGTTGTAGTGTGGATGTCGTTTGGACCAGTAAGAGATGAAAATTAGGTGTTTCTGTCAGATTTCTTGGAATCTAAATAGGTGGTCACATGTCACAACACAGCAGATGACTCGCCAGCTCAGTGCTTGGCAATATCTCACAGTGTGGGCAATGTAGTAACACACAACTGTCCCTGCGCGCACGATTAGTTGTATTACCTGGGTGTCACAAGTCAAAGATTACATAGAGAGCACCGTCATGTGATACTCACACTACGAAAAAAAAATGGTTCAAATGGCTCTGAGCACTATGGGACTTAACAGCTGTGGTCATCAGTCCCCTAGAACTTAGAACTACTTAAACCTAACTAACCTAAGGACATCACACACATCCATGTCCGAGACAGGATTCGAACCTGCGACCGTAGAGGTCGTGCGGTTCCGGACTGCGCGCCTAGAATCGCACGGCCACCGCGGCCGGCGCTACGAAAAAGCTCGACTAATGTGTCACTATGCAACTCGCACGTCACATCTTTTCTGCTGATTGGTAAGCTTGCTATTCGTTGAAAAGACAAGTCAAGACCGTTTAGGGAGGGGCTATTGTAGATACACTATGCATGAGAACATTGTTGACACTGCTTGAAATACCAACGTAAATAACGTGTCCAGAAAGATTCTTTTTCTGTATAGTTGAGTCTATGCTGCTTCGAAAAATTCTGACACATGAGAGCCGATGCTGACTGATACTCGAATTCTATCCCGTTCTACCGACTGATCTACGTGTATGTGGAAGAGAGAGACGTACTGTCAGATTTACGCTCTGAGGCATGCCTTTATGCTTTAGTCGGTAGCAGCTACAACACTGCAGGTCGATGCCCGATCCATACGGTGTTCACTCGCCCGCAATCTGCGGGAGAGAGAGGGAGCTAAACTTCGCACAGCTTTGCGGAAGTTGCCAAAGATGACAGACACTGCCTGGCTTAGCGAAACAGCCACCAGCGTGACTTGCATACCGGTGCACAACTGACGCAGATAAACGAGGACCTCGAAGTTGCAGTGAGCGCTCGCTGGATATGCCCCACGCTGCATTCTGAGATGGTTAGCCACGTGCCCTCTTAGGTCCGTGGCAGAGGCTGATAGGTGTCTGTTTTAACCTGCCATCTTTCATATGTCCCATTTATTTGTATGTGGATCACTGGCACGAACTTTTGCTTCTGTGGCGGTAACGCATTGATCGATTTATACATTCTCTCTGCTACATTGGCCCTACTTAGGTGTTTGCCTGTAGTCTTTCGAGCGAGTTTAGCTCATCCAGTGAATATTGAGAGCGTACTCGCCTTGGTGGGCAAGATAGATTTCGAAATGAGGAAGTGGCAGTTTGAATGTAGCAGTCACTTGGAGTGTGGTTGCGAGCAAGAGGAGAGTGCTGACTATGAAGTGCTAGCTAAAAATTGTATGTAATTGTCCGACAGTCGTCCGAGACATTCTGTTTTTGCACTGCTTTGGTCCGAAGTGGTAATGAATGTCGCTACAATGAGATGCACTGAAAGGGACAGAGAGAGCTTTGCGTGAGTGCAGTATGAGTTCGTATCGAGGGCGTGAAAACAAGAAGCATGTACCGCCCCTCTCTGTCCGTCTGTCTAATCTGAAACAAAAGGAAATGTATATATGAAGACGGTATCTGTTCTTTAGGACTTGTCCGAAAAAGCAGTTACCATCAGTGACCATGCGGCTCGTTAGAATGAAATTACAATAAAATGAATACCCCTAGCTGCATATAGGCGTTGATATAAGTCAACGGGGACAGTTGAAAATGTGTGCCCTGACGGAGATTCGAACCCAGCCTCTGCTGCTTACATGGCAGACGCTCTGTCCATCTCAGCCACCAAGGACACAGAAGATAGTGCGACTACAGGGACTTATCTCTGGCACGCCTCCTGTGAGACCCACATTCCCCACTTATTATCCCGCAATATATTCATTTTGGGACAATAAGTTGTGAATGTGGGTCTCATGGGAGGCGTGCCAGAGATAAGTCCCTGCAGTCGCAGTCTTCTCTGTGTCCTTGGTGGCTCAGATGGATAGAGCGTCCCCCGTGTAAGTAGGAGATCCCAGATTCGAATCCCGGTTGGAGCACACATTTTCAACTGTCCCCGTTGACTTATATAAACGCCTGTATGCAGGTAGGAGTATTCATTTCATTGTAAAAACCAGGAAATGTGCGCTTTTTCCTTACATTGGAACACTGTGGTTGCCTACGTCTTCGTGTCGAACAGATTAGGCTGGCGCCAGCGACTGCGATCAGTGTGTGTCCGACCTTCCTCTGTTGGTGAACTGAATATAACTCGTGACCGGTTGTACGAAGTCGATAAATAGCTCCTGCACTTTTAATACTATTTTCATACGTCTGTTAACGAATAGATCTTTTTGTAATTATGCTGAGAGCAGCACGTATTTGTACATTATTCAGTTGAACAGTGTAAGGCTTTTGTAAATTTTATTAACTGAAGCATGAATTTTAACAGATAGTAGAACAGGCCAGACGTGAGGCGTAGCTCAACAACTACAAAGGGCGTTCAAAAAGTTTTGCACAGTCTTCTCTATTTTTTTTTATTTTTTGCAGGAGGAGAATGAAATTTTTTGAGAACATACTTCGAACATTTAGCTATACATTGAGCCTACTCAGTGTAGCCTCCATCAGCTGTGACGCATCTGGCCCAACGTTCTTTCCATGATGTAAATGCACTTTGGTAAAATTCTGGGGATTTACTTTTACACCATCACTTGACATGGGAAATAAGATCTTTCTCACTATCAAATGTTTTACCGCGCAGGTGGGCCTTCAGACGACCAAAGAGGTAAAAATCAGACGGAGCCAAGTCCGGACTGTAGGGAGGATGAGGAACAATTTTCCAACCCATTTTCCTGATTTTCTCGTGCGTCATCACCGCTGTATGGGGTTTGGCATTGTCATGGTGCAGCCTGATGAGCTGACCCTGAAGCTATGGTCTCTGGGTCTTAATGGCACGTCGCAGCTTGCACAATGACAAACAGTAACGGTCCCGGTTAATTGTGGAGTCAGGTTACAAAAAGTCAACGAAAATGACACCGCACTGATCCAAGAAGATGAAGGTCAGCACCTTTCGGCCTACTGTTCCTGAAAGTCTTGGTTTCTTCTTCCGAGGGGAACCTGGATGACGCCACTCCATGGATTGGGTTTTGCTCTCAAGTTCGGACAAAAACAACCATGTTTCATCCTGGGTAATGACGGCGTCAAAACACTGTTTCCACTCTCCAGTAAAGGTCTTCATGAGACCCTCGCACACAATCTTCCTCATGTTTTCATTTCTCTTGTCAATAATATAGGCACCCAACGTGGACGGATTTTTCTGTACCCTAATGACTGTACCAGTGATACTACACTACCTAATGACAAATGAGTCTTTTCAGCAAGCTGACGTGCCGTCACACGTCTGTCATTTTGTATGATTTGATCAGTAGTCTCCTTATTCACATCACTCACTGCCGTCGATGGCCTACCGCGTCATGGATTGTCCAGTAGAGAGAAATCACCTTCTTTAAACCCCTGCAACCACCGCTGGATACTGTTGTGATACACTGTGTCCTCCCCATAAACAGGGAGCAACTTCCTGTGAATCGACGTGCAAAGTCATCGCCGGTCTTGAAGAGGAACTCCATCACCGACCGTTGTCGCAACCAGACATCTGCCTCACGGTCCATTATGGCTCACCTGTAAATAAGAGAAAATACTTTTATATACCAACTTATAGCTAAATGTTCCAAGTATGTTCACAAAAAGTTTCATTCTCCTCCCGAAAAAAATAAAAAAGTTAAAACTGTGCAAAACTTTTTGAACGTCCTTTGTATACGGAAGCGATTAAACAAAATATTCTCTTAAATAATCCATGTCAGTTTTTTAAAATCAAAAAACCATGTCTGCTCGTAGTACATGCTCACAAAGAACAACTTTTTGGATTACTAAATTATTTTCAGATCAGATAAGGTAGGTCACTTCGAGAGTTTCGAGACGACAGCTACTCAACATTTTTTTCACTTGTTTTGTGGTGGGGCGTTGCGAGGTCATTTCTACGAAATATAACAACTTCATTTATAAAAACATGAATTTGAGTTTCTGTCTTGCTAATCTAGTATAGTTGCTTGTAGAACCACGAGTAAGATGATCAGACTATTTTGTTCATTTGAGCCTATTCACTTTTTAAGGAAGTTTTATATAAAAGATGCTCTAAGGTCTAACTAGTAGTAGAACAAAATGGGTTCTGCCACACTCTGTATTGTCACCAGATTTCCACCTCCTCTCCCATTCACCCACCCACCCACCCCCCTCTGACGTGATGCGCTATCGCTAGATTTCTTGTCTTACTCCCCCCCCCCCCCCCCCCCCCCAACTCCAACTCCGACAAAGACCATTCGTGCAATGCATAAAATGATGGGAAATTCAAATTGCCCTGTTGTGCTACATGGGTTTTACCTCATTCCTGTGTCAACATAGTGACAGTATAGCTATTGCACTAAACGTGAACTGGTGGGTTCAAATGGTTCAAATGGCTCTGAGCACTGTGGGACTTAACAGCTGTGGTCATCAGTCCCCTAGAACTTAGAACTACTTAAACCTAACTAACCTAAGGACATCACACACATCCATGCCCGTGGCAGGATTCGAACCTGCGACCGTAGCAGTCACGCGGTTCCGGACTGCGCGCTAGAACCGCGAGAGAACTGGTGGGAAACAAAAAAATCGAAGGTGAAACACTCTCCTATTTTACGTAAATTGAGATGGAGAGGGGAAGAAAGGAAAGGAAAGAGAGGAGATCTTTTTGTCAACTGCATTGGGATATGATACGGAATCAGTGGCGACGAGTGAAAATGTATACAAGATCAGGATTCGAACCTGGGATCTAATGCTTTCTAGAGAGGTGCGTTAACCACTGCGGCGTCCGGGACACAGCATTATCACAACTGTGCAGACTATCTCGGCATGCCTCATTGCCAATCCACACTCCCATCGACCGCCACTATCCACAGTCCCTGTTCATTTTCTCCAAGTTCACTTTTTTGAGACTCCCACTGGAAGTTGGACGTATGTGTGTATCCACACTGAAGAAGTTGGATCCATTGTCCAGTTAAGCATACCAATTATATGAATACATTATGTCCGTTCTTTCCGACTTGTCCAAAAGAAGAGACACCACACACTGCCTGTTGTTTCAGACGTGTCCGAAAGAACGAACACTATACATTCATATAATCGTTACACCTAGCTGGGCAACGGTTCCACCTACCCCACCCGGATGCACAAATACGTCTGACTAGTGGGAATCTCAGAGTAGCGAACTTGGAGGAAATGGACGGGGTGTGCAGATAGGTGGCGATGGATTGGACTGTGGATCAGCCATGAGGCATACCAAGATAGTCCTCGCAGTTGCAACAATGCTATGTCCAGATGGCGCAGAGGTTAACGTGCCTGCCTAGAAAGCAGGAGATCCTGGGTTCGAATCCCACTCCAGTACAACAGACACCACACATCCATATAAACACATAATATAAACATTGTCCTGTTGATATGAAATTAAAAAAAAATTAAAATGACGGATCTGTGCCGATTCTAGGACCAATTTCACCCACTCCTCACCTCTCCCTGTACCAGTTATGGCACAAAGGGCACTGTCTCACCTGTGTCCTAAGATGTTTTTCCTCTTGCAGGTCCAAGCTGGCATGCTCCACTACTGGCCATTAAAATTGCTACACCATGAAGACGACGCGCTACAGAAGCGAAATTTAACCGACGGGAAGAAGATGCTATGATATGCAAATGATTAGCTTTTCAGAGCTTCCACACGAGGTTGGCGCCGGTGGCGACACCTACGACGTGCTGACGTGAGGAAAGTTTCCAACCGATTTCTCGTACACAAACAGCAGTTGACCGGCGTTGCCTGGTGAAACGTTGTTGTGATGCCTCGTGTAAGGAGGAGTGCCACCTCCACCTATACGCAGTCCCTGTCCATATCCTCCATGCTCGCTACTCTGAGATTCCCGCAGGAGGTCGGACGTACTTGTTCGTCCGCACTGAAGAAGGTGGATCCCTTGCCCATCTACGCTAATCAATTACATGAATGCATCTGTTCCTTCGGACATGTCCGAAAGAACAGACACCACACACGCATATCATATTTCACAAGGTGAAAGTAGATACCGCCTACAGGAAAATCAAAGAGTTCTTTGTAGAAAAGAAAAGCAACTGTATGAATATCAAGAGCTCAGATGGGAAATCATTACTAAGCAAGGAAGTAAACTTGCAGGCAATATTATAGAAAGAAAACACAGATGAAGATGCGATAGGAGATATGATACTTCATGAAGAATGTGACAGAGCACTGAAACACTTAAGTCGACACGAGGCTCGAGGAGTAGACGACATTCCGTCAGAACTACTGATACACTGCTGGCCATTAAAATTGCTCCACCACGCAGATGACGTGCTACAGACGCGAAATTTAACCGACAGGAAGAAGATGCTGTGATATGCAAATGATTAGCTTTTCAGAGCATTCACACAAGGTTGGCGCCGGTGGCTACACCTACAACGTGCTGACATGAGGAAGTTTCCAACCGATTTCTCATACACAAACAGCAGTTGACCGGCGTTGCCTGGTGAAACGTTGTTGTGATGCCTCGTGTAAGGAGGAGAAATGTGTACCATCACGTTTCAGACTTTGATAAAGGTCGGAGTGTAGCCTATCGCGATTGCGGTTTATCGTATCGCGACATTGCTGCTCGCGTTGGTCGAGATCCAATGACTATCAGCAGAATATGGAATCAGTGGGTTCAAGAGGGTCATATGGACCGCCGTGCTGGATCCCAATGGCCTCGTATCACCAACAGTCGAGATGACAGGCATCTTATCCGCGTGGCTGTAACTGATCGTGCAGCCACGTCTCGATCCCTGAGTCAACGGATGGGGACGTTTGCAAGACAACAACCATCAGCACGAACAGTTCGACGACGTTTGCAGCAGCATGGACTCTCAGCTCGGAGACCATGGCTGCGGTTACCCTTGACGCTGCATCACAAACAGGATCGCCTGCGATGTTGTACTCGACGACGAACCTGGGCGCACGAATTGCAAAACGTCATTTTTTCGGATGAATCCAGATTCTGTTTACAGCATCATGATGGTCGCATCCGTGTTAGGCGACACATTGGAAGCGTGTATTCGTCATCGCCATACTGGCTTATCACCCGGCGTAATGGTATGGGGTGCCATTGGTTAGACGTCTCGGTCACCTCTTGTTCGCATTGACGGCACTTTGAACTGTGGGCGTTACATTTCAGATGTGTTACGACCCATGCCTCTACCCTTAATTCGATCCCTGCGAAACCCTACATTCAGCAGGGTAATGCAATTACCGTATGTTGCAGGTCCTGTACGGGCCTTTCTGGATACAGAAAATGTTCGACTGCTGCCCTGGATAGCACATTCTCCAGATCTATCACCAATTGAAAACGTCTGGTCAATGGTGGCCGAGCAACTGGCTCGTCACAATACGCCAGTCACTACTCTTGATGAACTGTGGTATCGTGTTGAAACTGCATGGGCAGCTGTACCTGTACACGCCATCCAAGCGCTGTTTGACTCAGTGCCCAGGCGTATCAAGGCCGTTATTACGGCCAGAGGTGGTTGTTCTGGGTACTGATTTCTGTGCACCCAAATTGCGTGAAAATGTAATCACATGTCAGTTCTAGTATAATATATTTGTCCAATGAATACCCGTTTATCATCTGCATTTCTTCTTGGTGTAGCAATTTTAATGGTCAGTAGTGTATTAATAGACACAAGAAAAAATGTTCTTCCCATTACCTGTCTAAATATACTGACTACTTCCAACTGACAGGTGGTAACAAGTCTGGACTTGTCTGCTATTTATGGCTTCTACTTTCATTGACATGAAAAATGTAGTAGATGTAAATAGGTTTCTCCCTTGCAGGTAGAAAGCTAATATTCACTAACATAAGTGGGGATCTGCAGATAGTAGTCATGCTTGGCATATTTCCCTACTGATTGATGCAGTCTACATCGTTGTTAGCTCGCCTGTCTTATGTTTTAAGAACATTGCAGAATACTAAGTTTATAACGGTAGGCAATTCAACAATCATTGATCTTCCTATGACCTTATAGATCACTTGGACAAAGTTTATGTCCACTTGTGCTCTGCTTAAACAACTGCCCCACATCTTTTTGATGTCACAGTTTAAGCAGTTTCCCTTATCCCAGTTACCATAAGCTTAACGTGATGTGATATTCAAAAAATTTTTAAGTCCTAAGATTAAAATCGCAGAAAATTCAAAAATCCACTTATCCTAACTTTAAAATAATGGGAAGTCCTCTGGCTGTCGGAACTAGAGCACAAATTCTAACTTTAAAATTGTGTAGCTCGCTAGTACAGCCTGTACGATAATCAAACACTTGTCACTACCATCTGTAGTAGAATAGGGTGGGATGAATGCAATCGCACCTTTATTTAAACTTAATTCACACTGTGCTGAAGAAAGCCACATGTCAACAACACCTCACCACTGTTGCATATGAGACCTCACTTGCCAGTCAACTGGCACTGTGCATCATACTGGAATTTCAGTGGTCCCCAGTCCATCCAGTCACTGGCAGCACCTAACAGCCGGATACCTGCTCAGGATGATTACAATACATGCCCAATGTCCTACCACAGCAACGCCATATTCAGAACTTTGCATGGATAGTGGAGCGTGGTTGTCCTGACTACCCCGACCACAGGCTCAGCATGGCGTTAGTGAACCAGCACACTGCTTTTGCCTACATGTCGGAATCCGCAGAATGCTTGTGTTGGTATTCCATGTCAACAGTCAGGACTGTGGACAGTTGTTTCTTAACTACTGTACACTATAGGGAGTGATCCCCACTACAGCTGGTTACATGATTTATCACTCAAATCTACACTAATTTTATAATTGTGTGATGTCCTCCCACGTCAGCTACCACTATGAATGGAGCCTGTGCGTTGTACTCCCATATTTGCCCACGTTCACACACCACAGTATTGTCACAACGTATACCTCGGGCATGTTGGGGTATGCTGAGACGACCCCCACATAGCAGGCACTTACACAGAGGCATTCCTAAGGTCTTGATCACTTCTTAGTTTTCTAAGTGGACAACGCCTAAATATTCCGACAGGCACCCACACTGTGCACTGATACAGAAGCCAATGCCTTCGCACTCAATGCGCCGGACACACTGCTGTTAGAAGCTGTAACAAAACTCGCTGAAGGAATGCACGAGACTACTTTTAACTGTGAACTTTCCTCTATGTTAAGAATAACATGTTGTTTGTTAGGATCTCTCCAATTCAGTCACAAACCTAGTTTGACACTCCATATTTTATTCGTATATGCAGAACTGCATCGAACATGGTGTCCAACCAGACACTGACATTTACTACCATCCAGGTCTCATAAACGAGTAAAACGAGCTGAGTCGTACACAATCATTGTTTATGGAATGGATGTTGATATTCTGCCTTCAGAAAGGTGATAAGATGTTTTCAAAAATGGCACAGCCGACTGACCTTAGTAATGCAGTGCATCAACTCACTGACACTTTGCACAGAAAATCATTGATCTTTACGATTAATTTTCTGCTGAAATCAATGATTATTTTATCGAAATTTGTAACTAAATAAGTAAATTTTGCATGAAACTTGGACCATGTCATTATAATGTCGTTCAGTCTATTCATAAGTCTTTAGATTCTATCAGGGGGTCTCTAATTTTGTTCGATATCTGTTGTCATGCTCACTCATAAGAACTCCAAACAAACCTCTAGAATTAACCATACCAGCATCTTCTGTGCTATTTCTTTTACAGCACTTGGCATTTTCAGAGAACCATCCAACAAATATAAGTCTTCCATCCGCTTCTCGTGTATTTTACGAAATCAAAGAATGATGCCACTGTAACTTCCAAAGATTTCCATGATCACAGTTTTAACGCTTTGACATGTCTTATGCAAAGTCTAATAGCACAGTCATCCGCCTGTACCGTCATTGCGAAACAGAAACAGGATTGTGAAACCACATATGGAGGAGTGTGGAAGAACTAAATACTGAGTAGTTTGGAATAACACAATTATTTCAGATGTTTTGTGGTATTTCATTTCTCAAATGTATTACGTTAAGATATTTAGTTCGTGAAATACGTTTCAAATCTCTGTAGGTTTGGAGAATGATAGTGTACACATTTTTTTGGTATTTCAAACATGCCTTTGGTTTTTACCTGCTTTTACAGTAGGCTGCCATGTTGTCATTTGTCACAGTTCATCATCGATTGCACTTACTAAAAAAAACGACTGTTATCAACATACGTCTCACTGACCAATGCAGTGAAAGCGAACTCCTTGACAGAAATAGATGAGCGAAAGGCAGCAGTGTTAGAGGTTAAAACTTAACAGTATGTTACTGATATTGTACTATCATCACGAATAGAACAGGACGCTAGCTCACCGTGACCCTACGTCACAATAACTGGCAAACACTTTGCTAGAGGAATCTGCGCATAGTGTTGGTAGAGTCTTACCTGTTCATGTCACTGCATCAGAATCGCTGCAGTTATCAACCGAACGATTTCATTTATACCCAAAGTTCCTACAAGTATACAAGATGTGGCAGAGAAGTTTCTATTATAAATTTGTTACACCATTTCCTGCGATTCATCTGCACATCACTCCAACATTCCACACCCAATAGGGCACATTTAACGCCGCAGCTAGCAGATGTGTCATGAACGATCTGGCGTTTGTAACGCAGACGCCTGTCCTGCTGAAGACCAAACAAAGCTCTCAATATGGGTGTAACAAAAATGTACGCCACAAATTGCAGCACACATTCCTCCCACGTAGATGAATAAGGTATGTTATGTAAACATTGGTCTGGGAACGCTTTTCTCCAACTCATTAATCACGGGAAACACACGAACAGAATGCACCAGTATACCACCTGCATCTCTTTCTCATAGCAGATATTCATTATGCCCTCCATGGACATCGAAACATGCATCCACCCGCCGTTGTAGAATCTCGGATTCGCTTATGTACTGTGCATGGTTTCGCAGCCTTCCATTATATAGGTAAGAAGACTCTGAACGCCTTGTACTGGGGTTCCGTACAAGAGAGCTTTCAAATGGCCCCACAAATAAAAGTCCATGGGTTTAGTTCGAGAGAGGGTGGAACCCAGACAATTGGTCCATCTCAACCTATCCATCTGATACTTAATCTGTTATTTAGAAGCTGGCGGGCATTAACACTAAAACGAGGACGTGCTCCACCGTGCATGAAGTACATGTTTTGTCGCACAGCTAAAGGCACATCTGCTAACAGATCAGGTAGAACATTCTCTACGAAATTATGGTAACTTTGTCCGTTGAGCCTGGGCGGAAGAAAGTGAGGCCTTACCAAACAGTCGCCAGCAATTCTGGCCCAAACATTGACAGAAAGTCTTTGTTGATGACTTGGTTCAGTAGCTGCGTGAGAATTGATGTCTGCTCATACATGCCGACTGTGAAAATTTACAATCTGATCTCGCTGAAAGGCCACCTCATCTGTGAACTGCACCAGAGCACTAAAATAAGGGTTGACACTTTGTTGAATAAACCATTGGCAGAAGATTGTCCGTGGAGGAAGATCACTTGCTGATAATGTCTGCACACGCTGTAAATGGCATGGGTACAGCGGGTCCTGATGTAACACTCGCCATACTGTCATGTGGTCAACATTCAGTATTGCAGCTACATGTCTTGTACTGACAATAGGATCGTCGATAACTCCATGAAGAACTGCCCCCCCCCCCCCCCCTTGCGGTGTCTTCGTTCTTCTAGGCCTCCCCCGGTCGCGAGAATAAGGCTTAAATGTCTCCATTTTCCCTAAGGTGACGATCAGTGGCTTAAGACGTTTTCCTGTCATGGCACCTTCGTTCTGGAAATCTCTCCCGGTACCAACGTTGCGCGAGCGCCACTGCTGCCAGGTGATCCATATATCAAATGGGCATCTGCCCTGTCTATATTTGTGTACACTGCTACTGCACGACTCAGGTCTGTGATTAACTCTATGTGGCAACCTGTGTGCTTGCGACGGTCGAACTGATCGCTGGAACAGTTGATGTACTCTGTAAACAAGCAACGACCTATGTCTCATGGCAACAGGCACACATAAAACAAAACATTAAAGGTGCACAAAGTAACCAGACGTCACCATGAGAGCATGCTCCCTATGGTTCTAATGTTCTGTTCTGGTCTGTTTCTCACGATTAATGAGATGGAGAAAGTGAATTTTAACATGGAAACAAAGAGCTTCCAGACCCATGGTCATATAACAAAATTTCCTCGTCTACATCCGAGGAATGAGTCCTGCAATTTGTGCCGTACATTTTTGTTACAACCTGCTCATAAATGATAGATATAAACATCTAAACTATTTCAGACGAACAACATCTAAGACCACAGTTTGTAGCTTGACAGAAGCAGCGTGAATGTCTTGTACCCACAAGTGTTCCAAAAGCTATAGAAGTATCCCTTTCGATTGGTGAAAGTCTCGTCTTTTTACATGCTATATGAATGATGACAGATGTCACAGGTTTGTGATCAAAGATAAATGATAGTGCAGTACGACCATTCGGAAATGTCGCAGCAGTGAGGTAACTGTCTGACATATATGTCTCATATTTCCACAGGATTTCTAAACCATTTCTGGTGAATGCGTGTGTGACTCCTTCAACGACACCCTTGCTTTGGAAATCTGTTGCTACCCGAAATTGTGATTGGTCGTAACAGCGAATTTCTGCTGCTATGACTTCCACTACATTTCAAATGCAGGCTTACGACTGTCAGCAGATCCAGTACGCAGACCCTCATGCAATGAGGTACGATCACCATCATTGTCAAACATGATCGTTTGGTGGTCCAACTGTTATGGTGTTGGGAGGCATAATGTCGCATGGGTGTACTGACCACCAAATTGAACGCAGTACACTAACCGGTACTTCCCCATGCATTGTCTCAGGGGTGTCTTCGGCCCCAACTTCATGTTTATGCATGACAATGTGCGACCACATGGAACCGTGCAGGTAGAGGAGCTGTTGGAACGAGAGGATGTTTGGCAGATGGACTGGACTACCCATCCCCCAGATTTAAATTCCATCAAGCACGTGTGGGATGCGTTTCAGAAATATATTTTAGCACATCCCCTTGCACCAACGACTATCCAGCCATCGTCATCCTCACAGGTAAGGATTGTAACAACGTATCGAAGGAACTCCTTAGCAACCTTGACGCCAGTATGGGAGCACGCTGTGGAACATGCACTGCCAACTGTAGTGACCACACATCCTATTAAGAACTATGTCCTGCCTTTTACGATGTATGTATAATGTCCAAGGGACCATCATAAATCGCAATGACTTCAGTATAATAATTATCTTTGAATAAAAGTATCACTGAAGTTCACCTCATTGCGTAAATCTTTCAGTTACCATCTGTACTATCTGTAGCAGTTTTTTCTATATGTGGTCCAAGTTTCACTGAGCAATTTTACTTGACAGTGAAACATCATGCGAAATTTACTTTCGTTCTTATGCTTCTCAAGCCAAAACCACAATAATATTCTTTGAAAAGCAATTGAAGTGATTCACACTGATCTAGACGCCAGATCCAGTTGTAGATCCTAGTAGGTTTTATAACGATTATATTCTGGAACTGACCACTTTACTCATTACTAGTGATCGAATATTGCCCACACAATAAATATATGACGATCTGCAGCTGTATTAATGTTATGAAATTTACTCCCAGTTGCAAAACGACATAGGCAACAGCAAACATTTTTTTTTTTTGTTTTTTCGTGAAGGCACTGACCATCTTGTCCCACAATGGGATAAATATATAAACAGTTATGGCGACTACATTTGAAATAATAAACAGCATACTTACTTTTTCTATCTGTCTCATTTTCGTTGGACTGTTGTTTATAAAATGCAACCTAGAGCACGGTTCCTCGAATCACATGACAATATAAACTGTTTTTCCCCAGTAGTTAATAATTCCTTTACTCACTCAAATGCTACTTCACAATGTGGAGTCCAGTGATACTTTACTACCTTCTTTAAAAATGTCGTAAATGATCTTGCTATCTCTGAAAATTTTGGAATGTATCTCGTATAAAAAGTGGCGAACTTGAGATATGACAGTGATTCCTTCACGGCACTAGGCATTTGAAAAACCTTTATGGTTTGTAGCAATTGTAGGTTGACTGGTTTAGTTTCTTATACTATGTAGTACCCTGTATAATAAGTGTTATAAAGTCCTGCTGCATTTTTCGAATGGAACAGAAAACACTGTTTTTCTCCAAGACCACTTCTGATTTTATGTAGCAACTTCATAATTCCATGGTGGTAAGATGCCGGCATTGCCCCAGATTGTCTAAGGCCTCTGGAATGTTCGTCATGAGGTATGCATTGGTTGCTGTCCATTGATTTAAATATGTATAGTTGAAGAAGTATATGTAAGCCATCTTACCATCTCAGGACTTCTTCGGAATGATGATAACAGGTGTTGACCAGTAACTGGCACTTTCTTCTATTATTCTATCCTGAAACTGTTGATTAATAAACTTCTCCATCACTAGTTGCAGATGGTGTGGGATCTAATAGAGTCTGTTGTATACAGGCATTTCTTTCCCAGTGGGAATTCTGTGCTACACTAGTGGTGCAGCTGGAAACGATTCAGGTGGTTGCAATAATTCTCTATTCCTCTAATAATTTCTCCATGTTATTCTATCATGTCCTTTAAAAGCAACACGTTTCCCTATGGCACGGTTAAATCGAGAGCTTGTCCTGGGTTCATGTAATCCTGAAATACCGATTCACCTCATTTACCTCTAACACTATCCGCTGGTAGAGCACCTTTTGATAACCTGAACCAAAGTTGTCTACACTGATGGATATTATCTGGTTTCCACTAATTTCTTGCACAAACAGCAAACTATGTAATATGGAACACTGTGCCTGATGCAGTTCTTCGTTCTCTGGCAAGGGCTCTACTATGCACAACGTATTAATTGACAGATCAGCTCATTCGTTAATACAAAGCAGCCCTCCTGTACTGTATTTCACAAGTCGAGTCTAAGAGACCATACACGCATTTTAAATGGCTTTTCTGATGTCTCGGGAGTTCCTTGCGACAGTTCGGTTTCTCCAGCAGTAAAACTGAGACGGAACAATGTTCCTTCCAGATTCACTATGCGTTATTGTACACCGACTTTGGTGTGAGGGGCCAGCCCACGAATGACATTGTAGCTTATGCCTACGCTAGGGACAACTTTCGCATACAACTGGAAGTCTCTCTTCCCCACTCGGAATCCCAACAATGCCAAACTGACTGAGTGAACACTATTAAAACCCACAGCACTTAGTATACAATGTGGTAGGTTCAAATTCACAGCAACAAATACTTTTGCTAACCACAGCTACCTCTGATCCCATATCCAAAAATTTAAACAATCCTGTCTTTATATAGCCAGATAAACAAATGTCTGCCACTGATTTTGTACAGAGGTGTTCTGCGGTCGCACTTAAGGTGCCTTTACACTTGTGTGTTTTGTACTCAATCGCCGAGCGACTGTGCTCTCCCCTCACATAAGTAGGGGCACACATGTAGGTGCATGCCCCTTCCTCAACATGTGCATGCAAGCGGATTCCACTCATATCTGTGTTCACACTGAGCGCCTCAATTTCCATGTAGGGTAAGCTACAGCTGCGTGGAGACTTGCTACAAGATGCACAGGTGTAAATGCACTGTTTTGGGGACTCGGCGCAGTCGTCAACCTTCCTTCACGCTCTGCCCCATGTAATAGAGGTGCATGAGAGTGTCCCTTATTCCATCTTCTCTATGCCTGTGGTCATTTTTGAATGGAGTGTCCGATCTGTCCGCATCTTTGACACTAAGGCTTCCTGTGTTATTGACGTACATAAATGGCTTATTAAGCATGGTCAGCTTCGCGACTGCTTGCTACTGATGCTTTTGTATGCAGAAAAGTAATAAATTATGTAGTACAAGGCTTGATGCACGATATCCTATACATAAAAAGGAAAAGAAACCTTACTGGATCAGCTTAATGTGGCTGGAGAGCAACATCTGTAATATATACCCCTTTTATGAAACATACTCCTTTCTCCCTCCACCTGAATCAATTTTTCGCAGTTACTATAGCTTCGTCCGAGCTTATTGGGAATACTACCTGCACTTTTCGTGACATCTCAGCCAGCAGACCCTGCAGAAACGCGTACAGCGCTCATTGTTTTGCTTGCTGCAGATAGCCTTGTTGACATGATCATCATCTGTCAATTCACGTACATTAATACTGATTTTCCTGATCGGTCTACAAAACATTCTACCGATTCTCCTTTTTTGCACTATATCACTAAGTTGTTCACCATAACACTCTTCCTGAAACTTCGCGAATGACTTAGTCTCCTGCAACTACTCATGCATGTAAGATATCACCTAGCATCGCTTACGAGTTCTAAACAAGCAACACATAAAAAAGGCTCGTTACCCCAGTTACCTTAACTTTGTAGTTGTACACAAAGTGTCAAATAAGACAAACAAATCTTCCCGAGATGTACTCGAAAATGGGACCAGCAACGAGGCAGTATTAGCATCAAGATGCTATAAGCCAACTGTTAGCTTCTTTCACCCCGTAAACTGTCTAATTCTTTATGCAAAGTCTCATTATCAGTTCGAACTCCAGCTACCTCATCTAGTAAATTCTGAATCGCCTTATGCGTTATCACTTTCTCACCAACACATATTTTTGCTTACTTATATCACCACAAGCATACAATAAACGCAAGCAAAAGACAGGGAAGGAAAAAACACAACCTGACAGGTCCTAAAACACATTAAAGTCGGCACTTTTTGAAAACTTGCATTCGTTGCCGCTGCAGAAAATTTACTTAGTAGTTCAACCGATACAGTCTGAGGATGTTATTCTGACTGGGAAGAAATGACCTACAGAGTTCGTCAAGGCTCAATCTTAGGCCCACTATTGTTCATCATATATGTAAACCATCTTCCGTCTAATATGCAATAAGCAGAATTAGTCCTTTTTGCAGAAGACACTAGTATTCTAATCAACCAAAGCATACATACAGAAACAGAAGAAACGATAAAAAATGTTCTGGACAGTATCATTGACAGGTTTTCAGCGAATGGTCTCACCCTCAATTTTAAAAAGGCACAACAAATTTATTTCTGCACATGTAGCGGTACTGCACCAATGATACGTGTAACTCTGATGAGGAAATAATAAATTGTAAGGTGTCCATATTGGCGAGAATTTAAACTCAAAAAAAACACATTTTTGAATTGCTAAAACAACTTAATTCAGCCACATTTGCACTTACAATCACTACAAATCCTGGGGAGAGAAAAATGAGTAAGTTGATATATTGCAGACATTTCCATTCAATAATGTCATATGGAATAATGTTTTGGAATAACTCATCTTTATCAAAGAAGCCTTCATTGCTCAAAAACGTGCTGTAAGAATAACATGCGTTCCTCGCTCATGATCAGCTTGTTGACATCTGTTTAAAGACACTGCTACTGCTTCTCAGTATGTTTATTCCCTCGAGAACATTGTTGTAAATAATCCACTGCAGCTCAAAAGGAACAATGATGTACATAATTACAATAGAAGAAGGAAAAATGACTTTCATTGCACTACATTATGGTTGTCTCCAGCAAAAAAAAAGGGGGGGGGGGCTCACAATGCGGCAATTAAATTTTCGGTCACTTACCCAGTGATATAAAATCTCTGACAGACAGCAAAATAAACTTTGAATCTAAACTGAAAAAGTTCCATAGATGAATTTCTGTTATTGCTATGCGTAAAAGGTTGTGTGTAGGAATTACCATCTCACATCCGTATATTTAAAAATCTTATAAATATTCAGGATGTAGCCATATTTACAAATTAATTAGAATACGAATGTAAAATGACTCGTTCCACCTCATAACGATTTATCGTGTAAAATGATCCATGTAACATGAAACTCACTAACTAACGAGCTGTTACACCCTCTTCATCTCTGTCCTCCTTTGGTCGACCATTACAGTCTCCGACAGTTGTTCTGGCACTAAAGGTAGTAGGCTGGTGCTTCGGGAGGGTGTTCGTGAATGGTTCCCTGCTGGAAGTGTGTATAGGTTAAGAAGATGTCAGCCAGTCTGTTGTCAAAACTCTTTAGTTACAATCATACATGAACTTAGAACAATGTATCTGCAGCAGGCGGCGGTCAGCGACGAGTCAAGCGGTAGCCAGGGTTATGCGTGTACCCACAGTGGGACTACTCAGGTGATGAGCACTGGACTGCGACCTGGAGAGCACCGGCAGGCGGCAGCCATTGCGCAGCTCACTGGAAATCACTATGCGTCCCAGACCATGAAGGCAGCAGGTGGCCCGGCCTCAGGCAGGCGGTGGTCACTGCTTCATGCTGGCAACTGGAAAAGGCTATACGTCAAAAGAGGGTCCAGCTGCGCCGATGATGACAGGCTGGACCTGGGGGTTTAAATACAGTTGCACGAGGCTGAGCGTGCAGAAGACCGTGAGTCTGTATCATCCGGAAATCTCTGGACCTGGGACAGACGAGCAGGTCCGCCTGTTGTTCAAATGGCTCTGAGCACTATGGGACTTAACATCTGAGGTCATCAGTCCCCTAGAACTTAGAACTACTTAAACCTAACTAACCTAAGGATAGCACACACACCCATGCCTGAGGCAGAATTCGAACCTGCGACCGTAGCGATCGCTCGGTTCCAGACTGAAGCACCTAGAACCGCTCGACCACACCGGCAGGCCCGGCTGTTGTTACGTGGCAGTCGCCCAAACTGCAAAAGCTTCCTGAAGGCTGTTCCACTCCCAGGCCGTTGTCACACAGGAGTGGCACTACAAATGTGGCGGTATCTGCTGAACTACTGTACCGGCAAGGGTGTTGTCCAATGGCAGGCTCTGGCTGTTGCTTGGTTACAGCTTTGGGCTGCTTTCCATGCCGCTAAAGCTCTATGGTGCTACATCTGAGAAGAAAAGGTTGGCACAAGACACAAATTCATGGCAGGCCACGTATTTTAGCCTGAACATTATGGCAGTCCTATCTGGTATGAAGTTCCTCCCAAAGGATCTGCACAACTTCAGTACACGCCACTATTGCGTAAGATATATCCTTTCTTTCACACTCGACATCTTCCAAATAATACACACCAGAGACCACATAAATATGTTCTTCCTGGAGTTTCGAAGGGTACCTGACCTGACACTATACTTCACTGTCGATGGGTGATGATCTTCTCAAGTGTATGACTAGCTCAGAGAGTCATTGAGTGATAGCTCTCAGTGTATTATGTTCAGCCTGTGGTGTCGTCCAGACATCGTGACGTCACACCAAAGTCGGCAACGCGAATCGACACCACAGACATTAGCAAGATCTTGCTGAAATCCGCAACGATGTATGGGAGGTGCTCCAGGAGACCACAACTCGTTCTCAGCGTCAGCAGTGCCCTCACAGTAAGGTCAATATAGAGTTGAGCCTGCAAGAGCTCAGCTCCAGTTCCAGACCTCAGATACAGTAGGCAGCATCATCTTGTAGGAGAGTGATATCAAAATTTTAGATGAACTGGTACTGTTGTAAGTGTCAAACATTGTGCTTTAAGAGAACAGTTTGTTAATCTGTACATCAAGTGATGCATTCGTACTCAATGACAACTGAAAATTATCCAGTACTCCTGTGGCAAAGAGGTGTGTCGAAGTTAAGTAAATCTTTTATTCATTTATGTAGTAAAGTAAGCCAATACCTCATGTGTTCCAGCTTGATGAGCCTTCTCCCAGAGCACTCAAAGAACGCACAGTTATGACCAGATAAAAGTAGTTTCGCTGGTCACAACACAACCAAAATGAAAATTGCATTCTATATGTCTCAGTTAAGCCGACTAATGTTATTAACGTAAATAAATGGTTTATTAGGAACGTCCAACCCTCCAATTGTTTGCTTCTGATGTTTTTGTCTGCAGAAAAGTAGTAAAATGTGTAGTACACGGCTTGATGCATAAACGGCTATACATAAACAGGAAAAGAAACCCTACTGACCGAGCGAGGTGGCGCAGTGGTTAGCACACTGGACTCGCATTCGGGAGGACGACGGTTCAATCCCGTCTCCAGCCATCCTGATTTAGGTTTTCCGTGATTTCCCTAAATCGTTTCAGGTAAATGCCGGGATGGTTCCTTTGAAAGGGCACGGCCGATTTCCTTCCCCATCCTTCCCTAACCCGAGCTTGCGCTCCGTCTCTAATGACCTCGTTGTCGACGGGACGTTAAAACAACACTAACCTAACCTAAACCCTACTGGATCACGTTACAATATCAGATGGGCCTAAGTGTTACCTGTTTTAAATATACTAGGATAACCCTACGAAGCAGTATGAAATTATACCAAAACACGAAATCAGTTAAAAGAGAACGATAATGGCAGACAGATTTGTAGTGCTGGGGCAGTGCAATCCATCTGTTAAGGACAGATAAGAATACTCCAGTGCGACGTGTCCTAGAATATAGATAATAAGTTTGAAATTCTTATGAAGTCTGCCTGACAGGAAACGTCATTGGAACCCAAACATGCGCTTAGTTGCCACAGGAACGTAATACGCTGAACGATTTTCTCATTGCAGCGATTTCTAAAGAACTCAATAAAGCACCCTTCTAAACGCGTAGCTTCTCTCAATCGTTTGATGCTGCTCTACGTTACCGCTCTGCAAAGGTATGTAATTGCGAAATTTGGACCCTCGCGGCAATATGATGAAAACCTGTGTCCTCAGACGAACAAACAGCTTCTGGGATAACTTCATACAAGAAGATATTGAAATTAAAGCCACGGTGTTGCGATCAGTAGAGACGCTGGCTAACAGACGAGCTCGGCTTGCGGTTGAATCACGTTGATATTGAAGCTGAATTAAATCATATCGCTTGAGACTTTACAGTCTCACTGGGATCTCTCGAATCTCTTATCTCTCCAGCTGTTTTCGTTGCTCCTCTGTTTGATACTACATACCACAATACGCCATCTGCAATAACTCTGGCTGAGTTGAATCATGGTGCTAGAGATTTTACATTCTCAGTGACACCTCTCCAATCTCTTAGCTCTTAAGCTTCTTCTGTTGCTGCTGCTCTCTCGACACAACATCCCGCAAGAGTCATCTGTAATACGCCACAAGTGCAAGTGAGTGAAAATTAGATGTCACATAGTTATTTTTTTAAGACGGGTGACCTTTTCGTGTCAACGTCTAGGAATTATCTTTCAAATTGAGTAGCAAATTGGACAACATAATATTTTATTTATTCGGCTTCTTTACACTCCGTTCTCGACACCTGATAGCCTAGCAATACAGGCCAATTTAGCAACAGTGCTCCCGACATAAGAAGCGTCAGCAGATCTGCCCGGGTGTGCTTTTTTTTGGGGGGGGGGGGGGCGGGGGGGCTTTGTCCTGCATCGGCGCAGGATAGGCGTCGCTAATAACGGATTTGGGTTGATCAGTTCAAGGGATGGCCGGATGCCCTTCCTGTCGCCACCCCCTACGCCTCCTCCCTCACTCGGATGTGAGTGTGTAGTGTTACTCATGTGAGAGCGAGTGAAAGTTTTCTAAATGTTTGCGAATCGTGTAAGTGAGGCAGGACGTGGGTACCAGCCCAGTATTCACCTAGTGGGATGTGGGGAACCGTTTAAAAGCCTTACACAGCCTGGCTGGCTGATCCCTCATCGTTAATCTGCTGGGCAGATTCGACCCGGGGTGAGCGACCTCCCCGTCCAAGAAGCGGCACTTTAACACACACAGCTGCCCAGGTGGGTTATCTGCGAGAGGGTTACAGGTCGTAACAAAGTACTATAGCTCTATGGGAAATGTATTGTCTCACCTCAGTTTTTTACTGAACAAGCAATCCTATTTGAGAACTGTGTACATATAATGGTTATGAGAGAGAAACTAATCAGCAGACCAACTTTAAAATTCACTTGCAGACGAATAATATCCTACCTTCCTACCTCTTACGCATTACTTTTTCAAAGACTGTTGCTCACATTTGCATTATTGAGATCCAAAGAGCAATATAATGAAAGTACTTGCAACGAATTCCTTTAACAACATGTATATGTACTGATATTTTAAAACTTCATGAAACGAATTTTAAAAACATCGTTTATAGCTTTAAGAGCCTAGTTGGTAACTAAATTGATAATTATTGTGCGAATGCTCAGATGGGAGCAGTCTGAAAACTCAGGGCTGGTTTTTTTGTCATCCTCAAGTTTTTTCCCACTGCCTATAACCCGAATGGGGGAGTTAACATGTGTCCTTCCAAGGAATGTTCAACTTTACCAGACTGTTTTCACTGGTTGCAGTGGTATAGAGAGAAATGGGCAAAAAATAATTAATATAACGCCCAAGTAATAAATAGTAAATAACAATATAAAAACGTTATGAAACAGGTATCGTTAAATACGTATTAATGATTTTTTAAACACAGTTTTAAACTCACAGCCAATGAAACCGTATGTAACTAAGAATGCTTGGTGAAGTGATTAGATCGTACGTACTTAAAGCAGATATGATTGCAAATCCACTATAAATGTGAAACTATGTATTTGAAAAGTTATATGAACTGATTAATTAATAACTAGTTAAAACAATTACGATTACGAACCCACACCTGATGTAAGTGTGTTCACATAACATAACATTATGAACTTGGCTTTTTACTTTTACAGGTGCATTGTGGTGATGATGTTTGGTTTGTGGGGCACTTAACTCCACGGTCATCAGCGGCAGTACAAAGTCCCAATTACTAAAAAGTCCAATTTTTTCACAATCCAATCGAGCCACTGTCACAGATGATGATGAAGAAGACAACACAAACACACAGTCCCTGGGCAGAGAAAATCCCCAACCCGGCCGGGAATCTAACCACACGGAACGGGTGCATTGTGAAAAATTGTGATCTGATGAATTAACGGACAGTAAATGTGGAATGCCCATCCACAAAGCTTTATATAATTTTGGTCCAGTCATTCCAGGGGGCCATTGCACTGGTCCTGTGGGAACGAGAAATATTTATTTACGGTTGACATGAAATCATTAAACGAACTGTTATTTTGTGTACAAAAGAATACGAAAAAAAATTAATTATCTCACCGTGATGTATGTGAAAAGCAGCATCGATATTGCAGGATAATCGGCGGTTTTAGAACAATGAAACAACAGAAATAGATTTACGGACTTTTTTTTATGCTTTTGTGCGGATCTTCATACGAGAAAGACGTGGATGGAGAGGTACGTATCTTCTAACGCACTTCTGGTAAATATATGCTCCTGTTGATAACCAAACCACTTATTTCAGTAGCGGTAACATCCCTACATGTGTGAAAATTTAATTGTATGTTGCTTTTTTTCACAGATTAATAACGTGCGGTACAGTGCGAGTTGGAATTTGTACTGTTGCGCGCCATTTCCAAGGCGGCAGATTCTTGTTCAGTTTCATTCAATACTAAGGGACGTACAGCAAATTGGAGAGGGTTTACAATTCATTCTTGAATAAATTTACTGAAATAAATTTCATTCATTTTGCAAAGAGTCGAATCGATGTTAAACATTCTTGTGGTTGCCGTTGCACCGTTTTTTATGATTAATTACAACCCTGAGGTATTTCTAAATGTTAAAGATTAAGGTACTTCACACCATTCTGTTACTAATTTATTTTACGTACAAGCCGACATTCCACAGTGAATTATTTATCGGGCACCAGAGTATAGAAAATCTTAACAATGTCAAAAATAATAATATTCACTCGTGATAAGAAGTTGTAGCGAATATGTTGTGCGCAGCCTTATGTGGTGTACGAAGTATTATTAACAGCAAAGGTATAAATACAAACATACAACACAAATACACGAAATAAACTCGCTACAAAGTGTGCATTTCGTCTGCTAGCTGATGAACTGAAGGTAACGATGGAATACTTTCCCAACGGTCGATATTGCAACTTATATTTAAAAACTGACATGCTATTGCTTCGCAATATCTTCGAAAACTTTTGCGGTCTATCCGTTAATAAAAATGAATTACATCCTGCTCATTTCATTACTTCACCCGGCTTAGCCTGGGGTCTCCACTGAAAATTAGTAACGAGGAACTGCAGCTTATTACCAGAATCAAACAACTCCAGTTTTTTGAAAGCGGCACTAGAGACGGTATTATCCACTTCTCTTGCAGACATTCCGTATCCAACAACAGACTTACGGTCGAATATGTCGACAAAACTGACGAATCTTACATCATATATCTTGTCCTGAATAGCCTGTAGAGCTGGTCGATATTGCAGTAAGTTTTGATGTGTAATTTTAAATCGCTTGCTGTTAAGTGTGTAATTTTAAATCACTTCCTGTAAAAAGTATTGAAATTTTTGACGTAAAAGACGTACCAGATGAATCAAAGACTGGGTACATTTTAGAAACAGATCTTCAGTACACCGAGAGTATTCATGATTTACACTCAGATTTGCCCTTATATCTGGAAAAAATGCCACCACCAACGAATTGCAAGAAATCAAAGACATGATTGTTGATGTTATATTATACGAAAAACTACGTTATTCATTTTAGAAATCTAAAACAACGTGTAAAACATAATTTGATTTTAGAAAAACGATTTATAGAATTTTACCACTTAGGGAAGCTCCCTTGATAAAGCCATACGTTGAGATTAATGCACAAAAATGTAAGAGTGCAAGCAGTGATTTCGAGGAAAACTCCGAACTGATGAATAATAGTGTATTTAGAAAAACCATGCAAAATTTGCGAAGAAGCTGAGCATAAGTCTTGCAACATCCTGGGAAGGCATTAATTGCCAAACCTTGTTTTCAATGGGTATTATTTTTAACGAAAATTTAGTCGCTATTAAACTGAGCAGGCTTAATTTAGCCTCTAATAAACCCATTGTGGTAAGAATATACGCTTTCGGATGTTTCAAAAACGCTTCTTATCGATTTTCAGAATGGATACATATTAAAAAAAATTCCCCAAATCACGTAAAACTGTGGTACACAGAAACCCATAGCATGATTTCCACATATCCAACAGGATATCAGGACTGATATGCATACAAGGTTCAATGCTTCGGGATTCCCAGCAAATAACAGCTACACTATTCCAACAGTAAATGAAAAAGAGGTTGGTTTAATGAAAGATGTGCTTAAAGGAGAACCTATTACAGAATTTGTTGGCCTATGACCAAACATGTATGCCCTCTAGACCGAGTCTGCGCACATAATATGCAGAGCAAAAGATATAAAACCATGTTCTGTTTATAGGTTAGCTATAGACGATTATAGGCTATGTGTACTTGATTCGGAAGTACAAACGACGGTACAGCATGTATTTTGTTTGTACTATTAGACAGAATAAACTCACTTTACCTGCACAAGACGATAAATATTTGACACTTCCTTATGAGATAAATACAGCACCTTGGGGTCACTACTACACGAAAAATTATTTTTTGGGAGTAAGACGATACATTTTTGCTGCAAGTTGATACAGCTTTCAGTCCAGCTGTACCATTTACAGAGGGCAAGTTGAAACAGTCTCAGGACAAGCTAATACAGTTTACGTGTGCAAACAAAAAATTACGTACATTATCACCACATGCATCTCATAATCATCCTAATTAGTATAAATTTCATCTCTCTGATTTATGCACAACAATAAATTTCCTCTTTTGCAAAATTTCAGAGCCTTCGTATACTTTTGACCACCCTGTAAAATACTGCAAGTTACACCATTCACGCATTTTTTGTGTAAGTTGTGTATTTGTGTGTACATAAAAAGAACTTCATCGTTAATAAAATAAATAATTATTGTCAACGACATAATTTAATATTTTAAAACAATGTATCTTCGACAATACCCGCGTAGAAAGATAATGAAAATCTTAATCTTTTGTTATCTATGATTTTGTAGAAAAACCCTTCTTCTTGTTCGAACTATTGCACTCGAGGGATGTGACTGATGTATCGTAACACAGATGTCTGTAAAAACTGAACTAAAACATTGTTATGTTGCTAACCGATATTTGAAAATAGAGATTATATGTAAGTGAAATGAATCTTCTTTGTTTGGAATTTTATTTCATTGTAATTCTCGTCGTATATAAATGTTAAGGATTTTGCTCGGCTACCAAAGAATGCAGCCATTAGCGCTATTGATTTACAGCGCAGTTTATTGGTAAATGGTGAATATTAATGTCTCTAGGTACACTGAGAAATATTTTCAAATGTTAACGCAAATAGTGAAGGTGAGAAAAGATTTGACATATGCTATTTATTACGAGTAAAACACAGCGTGAAACAGATCGGTAAGCGATTGTCTTATGTTAGCCACCATCTTAGTGAAATATTGCAGCGGCAGTTTTGAATTGATTTTCCATACAGACTTAAATGTTATAATTGCAGTAATAATTGTGTACTAGTAGCCGAGGACCCACTCTGAGGTAATAAATTCTAGTTAGACTGTGAATACATCGAACTCCTATGAATTCAAGCAGGATCTTACGTGATACAAATTGTTATCTGCTGATGTATGAAGCCTGGTAATTTGGTAACAACTTTGATGAAATATTTTGACAAGAAAATACATTAGTGTTGTGCACGTGTGATATTGTGTGACAAAACTGTTCATTTTGCTCAATGAAAAGTGTTGCCACCTCGAGATAACAGTAGCGTTAATTTTGATAAACGATCCGCAACTAACAAAGAGTCTTTTAAACAACAGCACTGAAATTTCTAAAAATCATTAATCTTGTTTAGTTCAGATTACTTATCATATATTTAGCTTGCTTGTTGCTCATAAATAATTACTATTTAGTGACATTTACACTGCTTGACAGACATCATTGTTACGCGTCCCCAGGTGGAGATTTCTTTAACAAAATGACGTTCATTAGCCGGGGAAAGCAGTGATTAAGTAAAACCTCATGTTACATTAATAATAAGTAACTAATTTTATTGTAATCTTGCTGAACTTCTACAACATATCACACGAACAATAACATGACACGCCACATTACGTGCGAGGCTGCAGAAATATTTTGATACATAGTGCCCGAAGAATCTTGTCGAAGTGTTGCAGATACGTCTGAACATGATGCAAAAATAAAAAAAGAAATGAATGTATGCGTGTACCTGCGAAATATATTTTTCTTTAAATATGAAGGGCATTGTCAATACTGTTGGACATGGTGCGGTTTCTACGAAAATATATATACTGCAATGTGATCGAATGTAAAAACATTTCCCACCACAGCCATCTTGCATTTTTTTTTAAATTTATCACCATCTTTAATTTTTATATTGCCCGCGATATTTAATTTTTATATTTCCTGCTATCCACCATCTTGATGACTATTTGAAGAAGGGCGTGACTTGTGACATGACGATGATGCCGTCATAGACAGGAGGCATAGTTTGTGACCTCACAAATGTAAACAATTCTCGCTGGATAATTGGCAGAATTATGAACTTAAAAAATATCAAAAGGCAGTTGTTTCTCATTCAAGACTTAACTCTATCTTTGTCTTGTACGACCACACTAATTAAATAAATGTGATAAGACAAAGCATTCTGCTAAACAAGAAATGGTGAAGAATAGTTAGCAGCCTACCGAAAATGAAGGTTGGTGCCTGATCAGAAACCTCTGTAACGAGGGAAATCATGAAATGATCTACACAGATGCTACCTATCTGCAAACATAGTTAGGTATGTGAAGAATGGGAAGGAAGATTAGGGTCTGGCGTACCGTCGACAACGAAGTCGGGCTGAGTAGGCATGAGAGTACCACGCATCGAAAAATCTAGAGAAAAATCTGGAGTTTGTGAAAGACGTCGGCCGCGTCCTATCTAAAACATATGCCGCCATTTGCTTGAAGCGTTTAGGGAAACCAAGGATAACACAAATCTAGATACAGCTAGACGATGATTTGGACCCTGGCTTCTTAAACAGGAGTCCAACGTACTAAGAACTTCGGCACCTCATTCGATGAAATGAAATACAAAACTCGAAAAGATCATAGTGTAGCTGTATTCATAAGCTGGTACAAATTTACCCGATTGTAAACATTAAAAATACTCATGACGTAATGTGTTATAATGAACATTACTTAAATAAAACGCAAACGTCTCAGAAGCAAATGAGATTAGACCCATGTCACTTGCACGACGGCAACTATACTTTATAAGTAGTAACGGGGTGTGACGTATACATAATGAAGGTATGGGAAAGCTGATAATTAAATCAACTGCCCTATTTATTTCACGCAACAACTTTACCAGTTTTATCCGTGACCGAATAAAATACAGCGTTATAATAGAGGCAGTTATGGGGCTTTGGGGTTATGCTGTTGCGTTAAACCATTTTTACAGCAGAGTGAAATGAGTATCAGCTCTCGGCAGGCTATATTGAGTTCAAATTACGCATCGCTGTTTAAGCCGTTACGGACGCTAAGCCTAACGGTAATTATGCGCTGTACATATCATCGCAGCATGCCTGTGTGACCAAATTAATTGCTTTAACGCAAAACTATCCAGATGTAAACCAAAAAATACTGTCGACAAATTCCATTTATTGGCAACATGTAATCCTCGGATCACATATTTGGTTGATTCTGTGACCTATCGTCACAGCTACAAAACAAGCAAAGAAGCTCATTATGAGCAGACTTTCGAGTGCGTTATTTCACTGTTACGTAGTGCAGGAGGAGTGCTTTCTGCGGCCCATTTAAAAGAATAAAACTACTCAAGTTGTTATACAACCAAAACGATCTGATTTTTTAATGATTTACCACGTGACAATGATCTGCAGTCCGTAGGATGGAGACGCTAAGCTGTTCGGAAGGAATACAAATATGACACTAAAGCTCGACATCCTTGCATCACATTCATCTACACCTAATAGATATTATTTATTTATTTGCTGCGATTGTAGAAACTGCTCTCCTGTGTGTCTAACGTAGGTCGTACAATACATTCGGTCATTTTAAAATTCTCAACGTAATAGTACACATTTTTTTCTTAACTCTAATAACGCAGTATTACAATAACACAAGAGTAGGACAAATATATGGAAACACTAAAAGCATGCCTAATACTAAGTAGGAAACCCGTTGACAATCAAAACAGCTACCAGACGACATGGACAAATACAGGTCCTATAGGCCGGCCGCGGTGGTCTAGCGGTTCTAGGCGCTCAGTCCGGAACCGCGAGGCTGCTACGGTCGCAGGTTCGAATCCTGCCTCGGGCATGGATGTGTGTGATGTCCTTAGGTTAGTTAGGTTTAAGTAGTTCTAAGTTCTACGGGACTGATGACCTCAGAAGTTAAGTCCCATAGTGCTCAGAGCCATTTGAACAGGTCGTATACAGTTTTCAACCGGTTCTTATACCATTCTTCCTGCAAAATAGTGAAAAGTTCAGGTAACTATGGTAGATGCAGACAGCTATCACACACTCTTCTGCCCAAACTAGACTACAAAGACCCAATAATATTGAGATCTCCCAACTGTGGTAGCCAGGGAAGATGCCACAATTCATCCTCGTGCTCACAAAACCAGTCCTGGATGATGCGACGCGTGTGAAGAGAAGCACTGTAGTCTTGGAACACAGCGTCACCGCTGGGGATCGAACATTGTACTGTGGAATGGACCTGATCACCCATAATGGTCACATAAGCCTTGTCAGTAACATGAGCTTCCAGAGTAACAAAAGGGTCCATGGAATATCATGAAATGGTTGCCCAGATCATGGCTCTCGGGACGTTACTCGGTTAGAAGTTGGAAACACTGTGGAGCAAGACTCATCCCACCAAATGACTTTCCTCCACTGATCAATAAGCCAGGTCTTATGGCTTCGGTACCACGTGTTCTTGTTAAGGGCGTTTGTATGACTGATGCTCGCCCTACAGTTCCCTGCTTATGGAACTCCCTTTTTTGGAGCTGAAAGTATAATGTTACTAATATTTAAAAATTATATTCTATAACTTTTTAATCACTGATTAAAGTTGTTACTTAAAATAATTTTCATTCAGTGTATAGTTGCAAAGTTTGTGTGCGGCGACAATTAATCACTCTTTCACACGGTTTTTGTTTACTGATGAGGCAATTTTTTTTTACTTGTCAATTTCCTCCCCAGTGCAAGTTCATTAAGTCACTTTTGTGAGCGGACACAAGTAAATGAAGCGGCGTGTGGCTAGGGCCTCCCTTCGGATAGATCCGTCGCCTAGTGCAGGTCTTTTGAGTTGACGCCACTTCGGCGATTTGCGCATCGATGGGGATGAGAGGATGATGATGAAGACAACACAACACCCAGACCCTGAGCGGAGGAAAATCTCCGACCCAGCCGGGAATCTAACCCGGTCCCCACGGCATGACAATCCTTCTCGCTAACCACTCAGTTATCGGGACGAATTGCGGATACAATTTTCAACGTGCGTATATGCATCTAAGACAAGTCATGTGCATAGGACTTCTCACGGTGCTGCCTGGCGTACAGTTCACAAAGGTGAGTTTGATACCGGTATGAAATGAGCGTTAAGATACAAATGTGGCGATAGGGAACATTTGTTGTGAGCGAGCCTTAATTTTTTTTGTTTGGTTGG
The DNA here is from genome assembly GCF_021461395.2 of Schistocerca americana. Lineage (NCBI taxonomy): Eukaryota > Metazoa > Arthropoda > Insecta > Orthoptera > Acrididae > Schistocerca > Schistocerca americana. The sequence continues at coordinate 66,027,343 of NC_060125.1, forward strand.
TATGACATTTTTCAAAGATATTTAGTACACATCAAGTCATGGAACAAACATCATCATATGTTTTCATCGTGTTAACAATGTCGAATTTTGTACCAGAAAGTGATGATTTGCGGAAAGCATTAATTTTTTGTTTTCATTTGAAAAAAAGTGCTGCATAGTCGCATCGAATACTTGTCGAGGCATATGGTGATCATGCTCTATCAGAAGCAACATGCAAAAGATGGTTTCAACGGTTCAGAAATAATGATTTTGAAGTAAGAAATGAAGAACGTGGAAGACCACCAAAAAAGTTCGAAGACGCCGAATTGCAAGCAATATTGTATAAAGATCATACTTTGAGCCAGAAGCAAATGGCAGCAATGCTAAATGTTGCACAACAAACAATTTCTGACAGTTTGAAAGCTGAGGGAAAGGTCCAAAAGTGTGGAAAATGGGTGCCACATGAATTGAATGAAAGACAGATGGAAAACCGAAAAACCATTTGTCAAATTTTGCTTCAAAGACATGAAAGAAAATCAATTTTCCATCGAATTGTTACTGGCGATGAAAAATTGATTTATTTTAAGAATCCTAAATTGCAAAAGTCATGGGTTAATCCGGGACAACCATCAACATCGACTGTAAAACCAGATCGATTCGGCAAGAAGACAACGCTCTGTGTTTGGTGGGATCAGAAAGGTGTGGTGTATCATGAGCTTCTAAAACCCGGTGAAACTATAAATACTAATCGCTACAGACAACAAATGATCAATTTGAACTATCCATTGATCGAAAAAAGACCAGAATGGGCCAGAAGACATGGCAAAGTAATTTTTTTACACGACAATGCACCTGCACATAAAGCAAAACTGGTTCCGGGTTCAATCAAAACACTTGCCTGGGAGCTGCTACCCCATCCGCCGTATTCACCAGACATGGCCCCTTCCGACTACCATTTGTTTTCATCAATGGGACACGCACTGGCTAAGGAACACTTAGATTCCTACGAGGAAGTCGAAAATTGGTTGTCTGATTGTTTTGCTTCAAAAGACGAACATTTCTATTGGCGTGATGTCCACAAATTGCCAGAAAGGTGGTCAAAATATATAGAAAGCAATGGTCAGTACTTTGAATAAAATGCTTTTACTTTTCAATTCAAAATTAGCGTTTCATTTGCACAAAAAAAAATCGCTCATTTCATACCGGTACACCTGGTGAACTGTTCAGTTCACGTAACACTTATTTGTTTTATACATCTTGGATTCGTAACGTCAATCGCTCGAGAGTCTTACTGCGAGCATTGTCACCAGTTCACATCGTAATCTTCACTTATTAAAACACAAATAAATGAGTCCCTTTTTCTTACCCACGCAACTCTGTTTGTTCCCTGGATCGCATTTACTTCTCGTACAAATTAATTGACATAGTTTTTACATTTGTCTTTCTTACAAATAGCGTACTTTACACGAGTAATATGTCACTTATGTGTTCTAGCCGTGTTTGTTACAATGGTGGTCTGATGTTCACAAAATTGTTTACATCCCTGTTTTTATGTTTCACAGGTTGAGTACCATTACCTAGGTTATGATCACGTTACCATGTACCCATGAAATAATCCTACTGTAGGTACGGATCGGCAAAGCACAAACAAAATCCGAGCAACACAGACCACGATCAGGGAATTAACACATACCTCCGGAATCGCATGTGGCAAAAATCTCCGCATAAACTCACATAACTCATGGTCTACCATCAATTAACATAAAATGGACCATGCTGATTAAATTGTGTCAGTATACCTTTACACAGCAATTCTCTATTTTAAAAGAATTCACATCAACTCAATTGAAATACAATAGATAAATAAAAGAATAGCATACACATAAATACTTTCATACAAAGTTCAAAAATGGTTCAAATGGCTCTGAGCACTATGGGGCTCAACATCTGATGTCATCAGTACCCTAGAACTTAGAACTACTTAAACCTAACTAACCTAAGGACTTCACACACTTCCATGCCCGAGGCAGGATTCGAACCTGCGACCGTAGCGGTCGCACCGTTCCAGACTGAAGCGCCTAGAACCGCTCGGCCACTCCGGCAGACATACAAAGTAAAACATCAGTCCAGTAACACCCTGTACTGGCTTCTTCTTGACTTATCAACCAAATGTCATCATTCATGTTGCTTACATACTAATACTTACAGTCTGAGTATAGTTATTGCATGGCTGCCCGTCCTCCTTTCAATAAATCGTCAGTTCAATTTAGAATCACTCTATATAGCACAAGCGTGGCCAGAGAATGCACTCTGTTTACATGCAGTCCACTACCAGGTTTAAATAATTGTTCTATACTTGGTAGCATTCAATGTATAAGTGTATCACATATTTATGCCACAGAAATTAAGCTTAAAAAATATTTACTACAAGGTAACTATTTACTCTGAATATTACTGTCGCACTCAAGTTGCCACGTAATCGTGACTTATCTAGTTTCATAATCGGAAAAAAGGTGTTTCGCACAAATATGTCGATCGAAATATTGTAGCTCTTTTGCAAACCTCATTACAGATACTTGGAAAATCTACCTGAGAATAGCAATGTAGACGGTCCTGGACAGTTTCAACGTAAAAAGGTTTGTGATAGAAACTGGAATTACCTCGTAGATCTGATCTGCACATGCACAGGGACGCTTTCAACTGAAACGGTAAAACAGTCTCCAAAAGAGCTCAAAAACATATGCAAGATTTTCAGTGTCTTCAAAACCTTTATTAACACATCGTTAATTCTTGCAAGGCCACAATGAATTCTTCACCCCTCGCACTTTCGTTAACGCCAGTGATCGTAGCGAACTGGATTGTCTTTGTCAGAATGTATCTCTTCTACCAGGGGATTTTCTTTTGAAATGCATCCCCATAAAATCCGGAAGAAGCTAGCTTGCAGTGTCTTACTGCGGGCAGTGTGCAATCAAGTCTGCTTAAAATACAATGTTCTAATTTTCGTTCCTGCTCTCCTTTTTCCTTCATAGATTCAACAATAGCGAGATTTAAATCGAAAAATCGTTCCACGCATGCCCCTTGACGTAACCAATGCACTTTTCAGTAATATTTGCAGTCTGCAATCCCTTCGTTCATTTCAACTGGAAACTGTTCCAACTGAAAATGGAATAATGGGCGCGACTTCGGAAATTTTACTATTCGTGTCACCAATTTCATCAAATGCTCCTTGTCTGCAGATTCCGCACGAAGTGCTTCTTGAAGTACAGAACAATGAATCCCATCTGTTAATCATTGTCATGTCCTGCTCTTTCATTGTCATCGAAAAGTTTAAAAGCTTCCTGCATGGTACTATAAAGCTGTTTTGTATCAAATAAACAGTACATGGCACTTTTGCGAACTAAGAATTCTCAGCGCCCTCTTCCGTTACTCCCATTTATTTTAAAGGACTGTGACGATAGACCACTAGACTGCCTCTTTTCTGCTAACAGTCACAGAACCTGTGAACGTCCTTCATATCACGAACAACTTGCGAAGAATAAACAACGCTGACACCACGATTCTGTCGTACTCAGAGAAATTGTGACGACCGCAAAACGCTGCACCGCAATGCTAAATTAGATGTCGCACTATTCCAGATACTTCGGAGAAGGATCGAGTAAAGCCGAGTGACAGGCCAGGGGTCCTATTCTGTATCGTTCATACCGATCGGTGTAGTAGGTTAGTGTCGGTAGTGACGTCATTTACGGTTCTTTATCGAAATCTCATGTTCAGTAAGCTTCTGAGACGCGTTACCGAACGGTCCTCCCACCGATTTTACGATAATTGTACCGAGAGGTTTTGGATTTCGGTCTGGCTCTGTCGATCGGTGAGCTGTGGTTTATGTACACCTATAATTTGTAATTTTAAACATATTTAGCGGTTTTAGCTCTGTATTTAGTGATTTTGTTACTAAAGAATCACCAGAGGACGCATCCAGTTGGAAGAAAGTGAGTTCGTAATAGACTATTTTCGTTTATTAGAAATATAGTTGGGTTAGGTTGTTACTGTGAATGGCCGGCCGAAGTGGCCGTGCGGTTAAAGGCGCTGCAGTCTGGAACCGCGAGACCGCTACGGTCGCAGTTCGAATCCTGCCTCGGGCATGGATGTTTGTGATGTCCTTAGGTTAGTTAGGTTTAACTACACTCCTGGAAATTGAAATAAGAACACCGTGAATTCATTGTCCCAGGAAGGGGAAACTTTATTGACACATTCCTGGGGTCAGATACATCACATGATCACACTGACAGAACCACAGGCACATAGACACAGGCAACAGAGCATGCACAATGTCGGCACTAGTACAGTGTATATCCACCTTTCGCAGCAATGCAGGCTGCTATTCTCCCATGGAGACGATCGTAGAGATGCTGGATGTAGTCCTGTGGAACGGCTTGCCATGCCATTTCCACCTGGCGCCTCAGTTGGACCAGCGTTCGTGCTGGACGTGCAGACCGCGTGAGACGACGCTTCATCCAGTCCCAAACATGCTCAATGGGGGACAGATCCGGAGATCTTGCTGGCCAGGGTAGTTGACTTACACCTTCTAGAGCACGTTGGGTGGCACGGGATACATGCGGACGTGCATTGTCCTGTTGGAACAGCAAGTTCCCTTGCCGGTCTAGGAATGGTAGAACGATGGGTTCGATGACGGTTTGGATGTACCGTGCACTATTCAGTGTCCCCTCGACGATCACCAGTGGTGTACGGCCAGTGTAGGAGATCGCTCCCCACACCATGATGCCGGGTGTTGGCCCTGTGTGCCTCGGTCGTATGCAGTCCCGATTGTGGCGCTCACCTGCACGGCGCCAAACACGCGTACGACCATCATTGGCACCAAGGCAGAAGCGACTCTCATCGCTGAAGACGACACGTCTCCATTCGTCCCTCCATTCACGCCTGTCGCGACACCACTGGAGGCGGGCTGCACGATGTTGGGGCGTGAGCGGAAGACGGCCTAACGGTGTGCGGGACCGTAGCCCAGCTTCATGGAGACGGTTGCGAATGGTCCTCGGCGATACCCCAGGAGCAACAGTGTCCCTAATTTGCTGGGAAGTGGCGGTGCGGTCCCCTACGGCACTGCGTAGGATCCTACTGTCTTGGCGTGCATCCAGTGCGTCGCTGCGGTCCGGTCCCAGGTCGACAGGCACGTGCACCTTCCGCCGACCACTGGCGACAACATCGATGTACTGTGGAGACCCCACGCCCCACGTGTTGAGCAATTCGGCGGTACGTCCACCCGGCCTCCCGCATGCCCACTATACGCCCTCGCTCAAAGTCCGTCAACTGCACATACGGTTCACGTCCACGCTGTCGCGGCATGCTACCAGTGTTAAAGACTGCGATGGAGCTCCGTATGCCACGGAAAACTGGCTGACACTGACGGCGGCGGTGCACAAATGCTGCGCAGCTAGCGCCATTCGACGGCCAACACCGCGGTTCCTGGTGTGTCCGCTGTGCCGTGCGTGTGATCATTGCTTGTACAGCCCTCTCGCAGTGTCCGGAGCAAGTATGGTGGGTCTGACACACCGGTGTCAATGTGTTCTTTTTTCCATTTCCAGGAGTGTAGTTCTAAGTTCTAGGGGACTAATGACCTCAGCAGTTGAGTCCCATAGTGCTCAGAGCCATTTTTTTTGTTACTGTGAATGATTGCATTAAAAAAAGTTTTCGGTCAATATTCTCTCAAAATACGTGTTATTGTTATGCAAATAATAGTTTGAAGATCATTAAATATCAAGACGTCGGCTCTGCTTACGTATATTTCATGAGTGTGAACTGACGTTGCTAGAACCTTTGTATACTTTTTCCCACAAATAGGTTAGTTAGTAATTATCGAAACGTGTTTACAACTTTCAGGTAACAATGGAAAGCAATTATGTGAAGCCTGATATTGGAAACAGTACTTAGAACTACTTAAACCTAACTAACCTAAGGATATCACACACAGCCATGCCCGAGGCAGGATTCGAACCTGCGACTGTAGCAGCAGCGCGATTCCGGACTGAAGCGCCTAGAACCGCTCGGGCGCGGCAGCCGGCTCTATGGAAAGGGACAGAAAGGATTTGCTGTGATGAGAACGGGTGCTTCTGCCATGTTGTTCAGTCAGGAGCGTTGAGATCGAGGAGAGATATAAGGGGCAGTATACGTTGGTAAGACAGATAATACATTAGATAAAAAAGAGGAAATGGAAATTCGTGTCCTCTCAAGGGACGCCGCCTTGTCGGAGGCACCTTCAGTGCCGAGCGGGATGGCTTTCGTGTTCCGTCGAAGTCAGGAGCTGTACCGGCTGTAGCATAGCTACTGTCAGGGTCGCCCAAGCCGGAGTAATCTTGTCGGAGGTGTAGTGAAGCCAACTTCCCTAAAGGAGTGAACCCATTACAAATCCTGATCCTTCAAGTGGGAGGGAGGGGGAGGGTGGGGGTTGGACAAGCAACTAACAATCCCTTCCTGGAAGAAAAAAAGAGGGGAAAAAACCTATTCAGAAGCCTCAAAGTAAAGAAGCCGGTCTGATACATTGACAACAACACAGCATTGTTAAAGAGTAAGGCAAAGGCAAATGAAAAACGAAAAATGACGCATTTATTGGAACCTGGAATGTAAGATCAATGAGATGGAATGGACACAGGGTACTTGATATCTGAAGCTGGATAATTTTCTACCATGGTCCAGAAAGCAACCATGAATTTGGTATAGTGTTTGCAGAAAGACAAAAATTTAAACATATAGTGGGTGAATTTACTGGAATAACACCTAGAATCTCACAAATGATTAATGTACATGCACCAACGGAAGTAGCAGATGCCCAGGTTGAAGACACTTTCTGTGAGAACCTCGAGGGAGCCGGGGTATGATGGTAAAATAATTATTGGAGACCTCAATGCACAGATTGGGAAAGAAGATCATTCCCCCCGCCCAGCAATAGGAAACCATAGCCTCCATGAATACACAAATGATAATGGACACAGAGTTGTTCAGTTTGCACTATCACATAACATGGCTGCAGGTAGCACTATGTTCCCACACTAAAGAATCTGTAAAGCAGTATGGTACAGTATATACATACTATATGTATGTATATACAGAGGAGTTAATGTGGATTCAGACTACTACCTTGTAATTGCGAAACTAAGAGCTCGAATATCTAATGCAAGTAAAGTGAAAGGAACATCTCAAAGGAAGTATGTGGTATCAAAGCTAAAAAATGAAGAGACTGCTAAAACATATTCTGAGAAGGTTACTGAGAACCTTGCACTGTACAGTCCTAGTGTAAGCGATACTCTGGATTAGGAAGCTGCAGAAGAAGTGCTAGGGAAAGAAGGAAAATAACCAAGAATTTCGTGGTTTGATGAAGACTGCAAGAAAATAAGTCACGAGAAAATTTTGGCTTATAGGAAAATGCTCCAGGAATCGTTTACACGTTTAAGGGTAAGAAATTATCAAGGTAAAAGGAAAGAAGAGAAGAAACTGTATCGGAAGAAGAAAAGGAAATGGAAACGAAAGCAAATTGAAGAATTCGAGACAACTGGAAAAAAAAAATTATTTCAAAAATTCTTTCAGAAAATTAACAGTGAAAGAAGAACATTTAAGCCGCGTATTACTATATGTCGAAGTAAAAATGGGAGAATTACTAACTAATGACCAAGAGATATTGGAGCGTTGGACAGAATATTTCAGCGAACTGTTGGATGCTCCAGTGCCCCCTATTGAGGAGATCCTAATCCACCCAGAAGAATATGGTGAGGCTATAGCCCCTCCCACCTCTCAAGGAGGAGTAGACAAAGCAAAAGCCCGACTGAAGAACAGTAAAGCACCAGGGATTGATAATATAACATCAGAACTATTGAAAGCCGGAGGAGTTGAGTTAAACCGCAGCTATACAAGATTTTGTGCCACATTTGGGAAAAGAAAGAGTTTCCAGAGGAAAGGAATGTAGGGATACTGTGTCTGCTACACAAGAAAGGAGATACATTTAAATATGACAAATATAGAGGCATAACACTTCTAAATGTAGAATATAAAGTATTGTCAAATATCTAGTTTAGTAAACTCTCAAAAGTTATTGGAAGCCATCAGTGTGGATTCAGACCAGGAAAGTCGACAGTGAACCGTATATTTGTTCTCCGGCAAATAGTGGAAAAGACCAACGAATTTAATGATGATGTGCACCATCTTTTCATTCATTTCAAATCTGCATATGACACAACGAATCGGGCTAGACTTCGTGGGGCAATGCGGGAATTTCGGGTGCCTGAGAAGCTGGTGCGTTTGACAGAGGTTACCCTAAGGCACCCCAGTGTACTGTGCGAGTGCAGTCTAGGCTATCACGCCAGTTTCAAACGTGAACTGGGCTGAGACAAGGGGATGGGCTTTCCAGCCTACTCTTCAATTTGGCACTCGAAACAATGGTGTGTGAATCGGGTATCCAGACAAGAGGTACTATACACTATAAGTCTATACGACTATTGAGATATGCAGATGATTTGGACCTAATGAGTAGAACATTTAGAGATCTAAGAAGTCGCATCTCACCTCTAAAAGTGAGGGCAGAGAAAATGGGCCTGAAAATTTATTATGGGAATACCAAGTATATGTACAAATCAACCCTTACATCCCAGAGTAACCCTTGATGGAATGACTTTTGAGCGAGTGGAATGTTTCACTTACGTGGGCGCAAAGGTAGAATCAAATGGCAGCACCTCGACTGAAATTATGGCCCGCATAATTGCTTCTAGTCGATGTTATTTTGGAATGTTGCGACATTTTAAATACAAGCTCCTAAGTACCGACTCTGTAAAACGCTGATCCGCCAAGTATTTACGTATAGTTCATAAACATGAACGATTACAAAGCAGGGTGAAAGTACACTGAGACCATACGAAAGAAGTATATTGAGGAGAAACTTTGGACCTGTATGAAAATGGGAGCTGGAGAAGGCGAAGGAATGACGAGTTTTATGACTGCTATAAGGAGGTTGATGAGGTCAAGCTCATACAGTTGTGTAGATTGAGATGGTTGGACATGTAATACGACTCGCTAAGACAGATCCTGCAAGAAAAGCCTGCTGCAGTGAACCTGGAGGAAGAAGAGCAAGAGGACGACCGATGTTGAGATGGAGTGATGAGATTGGAGAAGACGCTGCCCGAGTTGGTTGCCGTAACTGGAGATCTACAGCGTAGTCCAGATTGGAATGGTGGAAAATTATCGAGGAGGCCAAGTCCCATACTAGGATGGAGTGCCAGAGGAAGAAGAAGATGGAAATCTATGCACTCGTCTGCACGTTGCCAGGACAGCTGTACATATGATGGTGAAATATTATCAAACAGTCAAATATCGCAGATATATCGAAGACAGGCATTCATAACCAATTCCAGGCGCCATAAATTTGCCTGAGTAAAACATCGCGGGAAACATCGCTGTAATCAAGTGTTGGTACAAGTTTCTTTTTCAGGTCAAGAGGGAAGAGTTTTTTATGTTTTTGTTGTGCATGGAGAAATGCTGATACCGTCTTACACATTGCAGCTATTTGCTTCGTTTAGTTTAGATTTTATCTATTACTACCCAGACTCTTTGTTGAGAAGTTGATATTTGTCCCATATAGGATGAAAGATGGTATGGATTCCCGATATTTCGGGCTAATGAGCCAAGAATAGCCAGCTCGGCTTGTAATTTAGATTGCTTGATCTTTGACAGTATATTTTGTGCCCATTTTGATAGTGCACACAGGTCGGTATTGAGATACTCAATAGTTGTCTTTAGGTTTATTGGTTTTGCACTTAGATACAACTGGAGGTCATGAGCACACATGTGGTATTTGCAGGAAGACAAAACTGATGACATATCGTTTGGATACAAGGAAAAGAGTAAAGAACCTAATACTGAATACTAGGGGACACCTGATACTACCTGCCTTCATTGTGACTTTATGCTGCCAGACATGACGCATTACCGGCGAGATGTTAGATAAGAGCGATACCATTGCACTTCACTTGGTGTGAAATTTACGCTGCTAAGATTGACGTAAAAAATGTCGAAATTGGTAGCGTCAAAGGCTTTGGTGAAGTCTAAGAGAAAGCTGATTTTTATTCGTGTAGTAGGGTGTTTGTAGTTTGGTAGTTTATTAGGTGGTTGTGAACTACCTATTGTTTTTCGTCTAGTAGGGTGTTTGTAACTCAGTAGTTTATTAGCTGATCGTGGGCTACATACTCTAAGGCCTTGGGCAGTACACGAAGAACGCAAATAGTTCGTGCTGTGGTTTCAGTTAAACGTGCGATGCTACAAAATGTCCACATAGTCAGAAATCCAATGGATGAAAACGCGTTGGGGTACTGCCCCACAATACGCAGAAAATGGGATGGTGCCCAGTCGTGCATAAGCCAAGAATAACTTCTCGGTTCCCACAGAAATAAGCGTCATTCGTGAACAAGCAAGAGCGGTCCCTGCCGCTCGAAAGGAGCAAACGAAAAAAAAATAATAACAAACGCAAATTAGTACACTCAATCAGTCAAGCGAAGTCTCTTCATGTATTAAAATAAAACTGGTTTAGGAAATCATTCTGGCGTAAAGATACACGGATCATTCAGTCAGCTTCAGCTAGCAGTTGATGCTGTGTTCAGTGCGTCAACGTATTCGCGAATGAAAACCTACGTACCACGCGGGGTTAAATATTACAAAAGTGTTATATGTAATAGAATTTTATATGATTTAATTTTGCCAGGCGAAGTGGCCGAGCGGTTCTAGGCGCTTCAGTCTGGAACCGCGCGACCACTGAGGTCGCAGGTTCGAATCCTGCCTTCGGCATGGATGTATGTGAAGTCCTTAGGTTAGTTAGGTTTAAGTAGTTCTAAGTTCTAGGGGACTGATGACCTCAGCTGTTAAGTCCCATAGTGATCAGAGCCATTTGAACCACTTGTTTTAAATTTATTGATACGTTCGAAGAAGGTACTCTTTGTATAAAATATTGAAAGCTAGGACTGGTAGTCACAGGAAACAGGCGAAGATCACTCTGAAATCATAGACAGTCTTTCGACTTCTATCCAAACAGCTACTGCTCCGAGAATCTTCTCAGTGTCAACTACTCATACCGGTACTTTTGTTTCAGATAAAGGGGCATTCAGTGGAGTAAGAGGTCATGTGCAAATCATACTCAGTGCTGCAAATTACTTATCACCGAAATGAAACACAGTTACAAACAGTGGCGACTATAGTGTCAGATCTATTGGGCACAGTATCCTAAAGTTGGCAGCAAGAAGATTCAACATAATAGCAGCTCCCACTTGAGCGACTTTACCGATTCAACTCTAGGGAGACAAGAAACCAAGATGATGTGGGCGCACTGTACTTGGACTGAGAACACGAACTGCACCGGTACAAAGACGAAAGCTGACACACCTTATTTAATTATACTAGCCTGGAACAACAATTTCATGTAGCATTTCATGCCGTTTGCAAGACACCTATGATTTAAAAGGCAAATTAGTTTCCTGACAAAAACACAGCTCAGTTTTGGAAATTCGTCTACAGCATTATTCAACAGTGAAAACGTAATTGCGATGAACTAAAGGTTTGTTAACTATACCGACCACGCTCATACCAAAAAGGACAATGAAAAATCAGCTCTCCTTTCCAAGTTAAAGAGGACGCTTTTAATTATAATTACATTTTATTAGCAGTCATTGTCAACACCTTCCCAAAAAGGCTTCGAAATCCCGCTGCTGGTAGACAGTGTGGTGAAGTTTTAGGAAACAGTAGGTGTGCGTATTTTGTCGCTATTTTTAGCCCGAGCTCGTAGCAACAAAGGGATGGGGGAGAGAGAGGGGGGAGCATAGCATGTTTCATTTCAGCGACGTCTCAGTCCGTTACAAGCTGTGTTCTGTTCGTGTGCTGGAAGAAAGTGTTACTGAAGTGTATTTAGTGCGTGTGTTCGTTATAATTCCTGCGATTCAATATGCCTCGCAAACAAAGCTGACAATTTTGCTACTTTTGCGCATAGGCTACAATGAAATCGCAGAGGAGGACAATAGCGCCATACATTAGGAAGGCGCTCAGGCTATGCTTTGTGAAATTGATGACCAGGACAAGTCCTGGGCTCCTCATGTATGTTGCATATCTTGTGTCCCGAGTCTTCATTCATGGTTGAATCGTAAAAGATCTTCCATGGGCTTCGCTATACTCATGATCTGGCGAGATCCATCAAACCATGTGAATGATTGTTACTTTTGTACGACAACTCCATTAACACACGGTATTTTCAAGAAGAGAGACTCTTCCTTGACATATCTTAACATACCGTCGGCCATGCGACCAATGCCTCATGGAGACGGACTGTCTGTTACTGTTCCACCTGCTAGTGGTAGTGAAGAGAGCGATACTGAAACTAGCGCTGAACCATCATTTTTAAAATCTAATTCTTCGAAAGATACTGATTTTTTGTATAACGTTGAGTGTACAGAGATTCACAAAATAACACAGTATGAACATAATGACACAGTGAGAGATCTTGAACTGCAGAAAGGTAAAGCTGAACTGTTGGCGTCAAGTCTACGACAGTGGAATTCTCTTGATAATACGGTAAACGTGACTGCATTCCGTAATCGCCATACGCCATTCCTTTCATTTTTCTAATGTGAAAAGACAATGTTATTTCGTAGTGATGTACATGGACTAATGGCAACTACTGGCAAAAGTAATCAGTGGATCTTGTTCAGCTACTCCTCCCACGTTGCAAGTGTGTGCTACCGCCTAATGCCAACGTGTTACCATCGATTCCGATTAGGTCTGCACCTTACATGAAAGAAACATATAATAACATGAAACAATTGTTATTGTGATTGAACTGAATGGCAGATTTCCTCGAATCTGAAACTCATATGCATACTAGTTGAGCTACAACATGGCTATACCAAATCCTGTTGCTTCCTATGACTGAGATAACCGCGCAAAAGCTCTTCATTATAAAAAGAAAATTGACCTAAGCGTCAATCACTTGAACCAGGTTCTCACAATGTTATGCACCAAGCACTTGTCGAATCCAGGAACTGAGGAACCATTTCTCTATTTGCGCGAGAAATTACCACGTGTTAGTAAGGTGAAAATAAAAGAGGAAATTTTAGTGGGTCCCCAGATACGCAAACTGCATAGAGATGAGAATTTCAACACCATCCAGACAGCTGATGAAAAGTTAGCTTGGGATGCCTTTGTTGATGTGCCAACAGCTTTCTAGGAATTAAGGGGCCAGAAAACTATTAAGATCTTGTGGCAAATCTTCTGCACTGCTACAGTTGACTGGGGTGCAACATGTCCTTGAGGTTATATTTCCTAGATTTCGACTTAGACTTCTTTCCTGAGAGCTGCGGTGCTGTAATCGAAGAGAATGGAGAAAGCTTCTACTAGCAAATTTCCGACATGGAAGTGAGATACCAGGAAAAGTGAAGTGCATCAATGTTAGCCTATTACTGCTGATCAGGGAATCCCCAGTAGAAAACTACAAACGCCAGGCAAAGCGATGGCGTTTGCAGCGACCTTCCTCGGAGGAATAACACCAAGATACATGCATAACGTAAAGTTATCATAACTTCAAAACTGGGACTAATCTTACATTTTCATTCACATTTTCGCTGTCAACAAACGCGAAAACGGAAAGATCAGCAATTTTCATGCCAGTTACAGGAAAAAGGAAAATTTTGTTGGCTAGTGTAATCACTGGAAATTCCTATGAAATGTATTACTTCTCATGATATGTGTACGGGAAACGTGTGTTCCATGACCGTGGCGGTGACACGCTCGACTAATCGAACGAAGTCTACATGAGCGAATACAGACATCCCTCGTCACGAAAACTTCGTAGCAGAATCTAAATGTTTGTAGAATTACAATGTTCTCGTAATTACAAGATTTTTCAAAGTCACTCTTAAGCGGCACAAACCGCCTCACACAAACCTTGGTAAACGTTATGAATGACTTGTTCGCAAAATCAAATTACGCAGAATGTAAACGGAATGCTTAAGATCACCATATTCATTAAATATAGCCTGCGTGCCTATGAGAATTTACGATATGTGTCCGCAGAAAGGTGCACTCGATTTGACATTTCTGTTTTGAGTGCCACAGATTAGTGAAACTCAAATGGCTTACCTTCTGAGTGCTATCGTTCTTCCGTGCTCTTACTTCATTTCACTGTTTCATTGTAAGTTTCTGCCGGCTGGGGACGGACACGTTCATATTGCTCTCTAGTCGTCTTCCCTCCGACTAATGCTACGCAACGATCTGGACGGCTGCAGAGAGCACTGTATTGTTGAAAACTGCGTCACGTCGCAATATTTGTTTACTCTAAGGTCGGTATTACAGTATCATATTTCTTCGGCAAGTAAATATGATGAAATATTTGTCAAATTTCTTTGAGAAATTTCTTTGACGTGGCGCTAAAAAGAGGTCTTACACTGTCGTCATATTTTTCGTCAAATTTCAAGATGGCGGACGACAACCTATTTTTATGCGCTGCAGTTGCTAGTACCACAACAGCAGTGGGTGTGTATTTGGAAGAAACCCGACGGAAAAAAGGAAACATACTTGGATTAAGTCCTAGGTATTATGTCGAGGTAGTAAAACCATTCAGCAAAATTTGTTACGAGAGCTGCAAGTGGAGGAAGTCAAGTCCTAATACAAAAATTTCTTACGAATGGATGAGAGTGTATTTCAGCATTTGCTCAAAAAATGGCTTCTCATATTACAAAACAGAATACTCTCTTGAGAAATGCGATATGTGCAGAAGACAGGCAAACTGTGACACTGCGGTTTCTTGATAGATGTGTGAACTACTCTAGTTTACAACACAGCACTGAAATATCACATTGAACATTAACCAAAATAATTACAGAAACGTGTGACGAGATTTATAAAGCACTGAAGGGGAATATGTGAAGGTAAATAAATTTTTAGTACACTATATGGGCAATAAGAACTATTTATAATTTTGAATAATTTAGTTAATGGAATTAGTGTTCCAACAACTACAAAATTAATAATAAGTAAGAAACAGAGGACGCGCTTTTTAACTTACAGCATCCAGAGTTCACAAATAGACAAAGTAAAATGGAAAGCTAAGAAGGAATTTTTTAGTTTTGAGTGTGCCCACTTCCTCTGTTCCGGCTGGCTTAAAAGCTGCCTGGGTTTTTCCAGATGTAGAGGTGGATGGCATGATCGTGGACATGAAGTCGGCTGCAGCATATTCCACCTGCCCATCAACACACAATTAATAGCATGCAATGTGCTACTCGCTCACCCCCCACCCCCCACCCCCACCCCAGTCGAAGCAAGTTTATTAAAAAAAATAGTTGAAGGAACAAACCAATTTTGCTGCCATATTTACAAACACACTACAGAGACATCAAATAGCTGTAGCGACGCCAGCGATCAAAGCGGTTACATTTCACATTGCAGTGAACAGAAGACCAACGACTTTTACAATCAAATCGACGGCGAGGCCCTGTATTTGATCATATTTATTTGACGACTGGCGAGATTTGAGAAAATTCCCTATTACATCATCAAATTTCTTTGACATACTAAATTTGACAAAGAAATATGATAGTGTAACACCGGCCTAAGGTGCCTCTGGAAAGAAAAATGTAGGATAAAATAAAATAAGTAGTCAAAAGTCTTTCGGTATGTCAAAATAATGAAAGACTTTTGGAAATCACGCTGAGTTGAAGATAGCAAATCATTTACCTCATTTACTCAAGTCAAAGTTCAGTTTGTATCAAGATACGAATATCAGTTAACTGAATGTATGGAACGAAATGGATTTCATGGGCGCGAGTGTTTCAGCCAAGGTTATATCGGAGCATTCATCATGGGAGGCATATGCAAAGGTGAGGTGAAAATAATCACGTGGTAATTTAAATTTAGACTTTAATGGTACTGAAGAGGATAGAGCGTCCCCTAGACGGTTAATAATACTGCGTAGTATTACCTGATGCGCAATAATATTGAATGTGTATGGGTGAAACAGAGAAACTGCGCAGTAATCAAAACCATTAAAATATATTGCTCTGCCTAGAAATATTTTTCCGTCTGTGGGCAGTATTGACAACATCCTTGGCAATCTCTCGCGTGCTACGCAGACCAGAAAGGTTAGGTTAGGTTTTTTGTTGTTACGTGGAAAATGAGCTCAAAACAAGACGAAAGAGCATTATTATTAGAGTGGATCAAAATGAGTAAATCATTGTCGACATTGTTAGATCTTAGGGCAGAAGAATACAAAAAAAGAAGCATTAAGACATGAATCGTGATTTGTTGCTCAGACAACGTGGGGAACGACCACGAAGGAAGATATTTTCAAAAAATTTAATTAATGTAAAGTTATGAATAAAAGTATGTGTAGATATTTATCTCTATGTACACATTACTTACCCGAATACAGTTCTTTAGTACACGTATTATTGCATTACACCTTTCCGTAACTATGTCTCAAATAGTGTAAGGTGAAACAGCACTTGAAAATTTCAAGTCTACGAAGGAACTGTCACTAGCAAGGTATTGTAGAGTAATGGATAAGCGCCGACTTGGTGCAACGGCGTCTCTCATTCTATTACTTTGTATGTTGATGATGGAGATACGAGGGTCCCCAAAATTTATGCAGGGTAGTTGGGTGAGGTGAGGGGGGCTGGGTGTGGGGAGAACCACTTCCAGTAATGTATCGACCGTTTGGACCATCAATAAAGTTTCGACAATATTTTATTTTAATTCAGTTTAAATTCTCTCAACAACTTTTCGTCAGTGATTTATAACCCTCCATGAACCTATTTATCATCCACGTTTCCTTTCTGCTTAAAACATTCCGAGCTACAGAATTATTGCACAATATTATTGACAATATTATTGATCTGCATAGGAAAACGTGAATAATATTGTGAAATACTATTGACGGTTTAGGGGCCGCTTGAGAGACTAATCAATAAACAGCCTTGTTTTTCAAAATAACTGAGAGCATCTACAAATTTTTTGATCACTTTATGCTACGGTGATAGGAGTTAAACTTGTTCCGTGAGTACTTTCAAGGTAAAGCTAAACGCGTTGAACTGGCAGCTAAGAAACCATCTGTACACTTAGAAATGCATTGCCATTGCCAAGGTTCGTAAGGGCAATAAATGTAACGAGAAAGCTGTAGCTATACGGCATAAAAACAATGTTACCCACTTCATTTTAAACGTAAATCATAGAAAGAATTAATACAGCATCTAAGGCGTTGCAGTCTGAGAGTGTGGTTATTACAGCTGCATAAGAGTTCTCAGGAAAGCCGCTGTCAGAAACAAAGACAGAACATCCAGGTCATTAGAGACTAAACATAAGCTCGGAATCTTTCAAGGATGAGGAAGAAAATCGTCCGCGCCCTTTCAAAGGAACCATCACGGCTTTTGACTCAAGAGATATGGGGTGGAAATCACGGAAGACCTCGATCTGTGTAGATAGACGAGCTGAGCTTTCTTTTTCGAAGTAAAAATATTTCAAGAAAATAGAACAAATGCGAGCAGGACCCGCGTTCTGAGGGTTCAGTGTAAACTTAATTATCTACGTTTGGTTAGTTGCGGTCTTCAGTCCGATGACTGGTTTGATGTAGCTCTCCATGCTACTGTAACCTGTGCAAGCCTCTTCACTTTCGAATAACGACTGCAACCTACAGCATTTTGGGCCTGCTCACTGTATTTATCTCTTGGTGTCCGTCTACAATTTTTACTCCGCACACTTCCCTCCAGTCCGAAATCGGTGATCCCTTGATGTCTCAGAACGTGTCCTATCAACCGAGCACTTCGTTTAGTCAAGCTGTGCCAGAAATTTCTTGTCTTCCCAATTCTATTCAGTACCTCTTTATTAGTTCTTCTGTAGCACAGCATTTCAAAACCCTCTACACTGAAGAGCAAAAAAAAACAGGTATTGGCATGCGTATTCAAATACAGAGATATGTAATCATGCAGAAGACGGCGCAACCTATATAAGACAACAAGTGTCTGTCGCAGTTGTTAGATCGGTTACTGTCGCTACAATGGCAGGTTATTAAGATTTAAGTGAGTTTGAACTTGATGTTATAGTCGGCGCACTAACAATGGGACACACCATCTCCGCTGTAGCGATGGAGATTTTCCCGAACGACCATTCCACGAGTGTACCGTGAATATCAAAAATCGGTAAAACATCAACTCACTGACATCGCTGCGGCCGGAAAAAGATCCTGCAAGAATGGGACCAACGACGACTGAAGAGAAGTGTTGAACGTGACAGAAGTGAAACCCTTCCACAAATTGCTGCAGATTTCAATGCTGGGCCATCAACAAGTGTCAGCATGAGAACCATTCAACGAAACATCATCGATTTGGGCTTTCGGAGCGCAAGGCCCACTCGTGTACCCTGAATGACTGCGCGACACAAAGCTTTACGCCTCGCCAGGGCCTGTCAACACCGACATTGGACTGTTGATGACTGGAAACATGTTGCCTGGTCGGACGAGTCTCGCTTCAAATTGTATCGAACGGATGGAGACAACCTTATTAGTTCATGGACCCTGCTTCTCAGCAGACTCTATAATGGTTTGGGGCGTGTGAAGTTGGAATGATATGGAATCCCTGATATGTCTAGATGTAACTTGACAGGTGACACATACGTAATAAGCATCCTGTCTGATCGCCTGCATCCGTACATATCCATCGCGCATTCCGACAGACTTGGGCAATTCCAGTAGGACAATGTGACACCCCACATGTCCAGAATTGCTATAGAGTGGCTTCAGGAAACTTTTCTAACACTTCCGATGGCCACCAAGCTCCCCAGACATGAACATTATTGAGCATATGTGGGATGCCTTGCAACGTGCTGTTCAGAAGAGACCTTACACCCTCGTACTGTTACGGACTTCTGGACAGCCCTGCAGAATACATGGTGTCAGTTCCCTCCAGCACTACTTCAGACATTAGTCAAGTCCGTGCCACGTCGTCGTGCTGCACTTCTGCGTGCCTTACACGGTTTTTCACAGGTGTACCAGTTTCTTTGGCTCTTGAGTGTATTCTCTTATTGTCTAAACACTTTATTGTCCAATATCACTTCCATACGTGATTACACTCCTAACAGATACCTTCATAAGAGACTTCCTTCCTAATTTGGTTTCAGTACATTTCATTAGTCTTGTTTTATTGTTGTTGATGTTCAGGTTATATCATACTTTCGAGATGCTGTCCATTGCGTTCAACTGCTCTTCCAAGTACTTTGCTGTCTTTGAAAGAATTACAATGTTATCGGCAAACCTCAAAGTTTTTATTTCTTCTCCCTTAATCTTAAATCCTACTACACATTTTTCTTTTTCTGTTCTTGTTACTCAATGAATAATATCAGGGGCAGGCTACAACACCGCGTCACACCCTTCTCAGCCACTGCTTCCCTTTCATAACCCTCGGCTCTTATAAATGCCGTCTGGTGTCTGTAGAAGTTGTAAATAGCCTTTCCCTCCCTGAATTTTACTCCGACTAGCTTCAGAAGTTCAAAAAGAATGATCTAGTCAACATTGTCAAAAGCTGTGTTTAAACTACAATTGCTATTAATGTAGGTTAAGGAATAACCTATCCTACAAGAGAAGTCGAAGGGTCAATATTGCCTTGCGACTTACTACGGTTTGCCAGAATCCAAACTGGTCTTCCCCAAGATTGACTTCTACTATTTTCTCCATTCTTCTGTAGAGAATCCGTGTTACTGTTTTGCATCCATGAGTTATTAAATTGACAGTTCGGTATTATTCACACCTGTTAGCACCTGCTTTCTTTGGAATTGAACTTATTACATTCTTCTTGAAGTCTTCGAGTGTTTTGCTTGTCTCATATATCTTGCTCACAAGGTGGAACAGTTTTGTCATGGTTGGCTCCCGCAATGTACACTACTGGCCATTAAAATTGCTACACCAAGAAGAAATGCAGATGATAAATGGGTATTCATTGGACAAATGTATTGTACTAGAACTGACATGTGATTACATTTTTACGCAGTTTGGGTGGATAGATCCCGAGAAATCAGTACCCGGAACAACCACCCCTGGCCGTAATAACGGCCTTGATACGCCTGGGCATTGGGTCAAACAAAGCTGGGATGGCGTGTACAGGTACGGCTGCCCATGCGGCTACAACACGATACCACAGTTCATCAAGAGTACTGACTGGCGTATTGTGACGAGCCAGTTGCTCGGCCACCATTGACCAGACGTTTTCAATTGGTGAGAGATCTGGAGAATGTGCTGGCCAGGGCAGCAGTCGAACATTTTCTGTATCCAGAAAGGCCCGTACAGAACCTGCAACATGCTGTCGTGCATTATCCTGCTGAAATGTTGGGTTTCGCAGGGATCGAGTGGTGGGTAGAGCCACGGGTCGTAACACATCTGAAATGTAACGTCCACTGTTCAAAGTACCGTCAATGCGAACAAGAGGTGACCGAGACGTGTAACCAATGGCACCCCATACCATCACGCCAGGTAATACGCCAGTATCGCGATGAGGAATACACGCTTCCAATGTGCGTTCACCGCGATGTCGCCAAACACGGATTCGACCATCGTGATGTTGTAAACAGAACCTGGATTCATCCGAGAAAATAACGTTTTGCCATTCGTGCACCCAGGTTCGTCGTTGAGTACACCATCGCAGGCGCTCCTGTCTGTGATGCAGCGTCAAGGGTAACCGCAGCCATGGTCTCCGAGCTGATATTCCATGCTGTTGCAAACGTCGTCGAATTGTTCGTGCAGATGGTTGTTGTCTTGCAAACGTCCCCATCTGTTGACTCAGGGACCGAGACGTGGCTGCACGATCCGTTACAGCCATGTGGATAAGATGCCTGTCATCTCGACTGCTAGTGATACGAGGCCGTTGGGATCCAGCACGGCGTTCCGTATTACCCTCCTGAACCCACCGATTCCATATTCTGCTAACAGTCATTGGATCTCGACCAACGCGAGCAGCAATGTCGCGATACGATAAACCGCAATCGCGATGGGCTACAATCCGACCTTTATCAAAGTCGAAAACGCGATGGTACGCATTTCTCCTCCTTACACGAGGCATCACAACAACGTTTCACCAGGCAACGCCGGTCAACTGCTGTTTGTGTATGAGAAATCGGTTGGAAACTTCCTCATGTCAGCACGTTGTAGGTGTAGCCACCGGCGCCAACCTTGTGTGAATGCTCTGAAAAGCTAATCATTTGCATATCACAGCATCTTCTTCCTGTCGGTTAAATTTCGCGTCTGTAGCACGTCATCTGCGTGGTGGAGCAATTTTAATGGCCAGCAGTGTATCAGTAGTTCTGACGGAATGTCGTCTACTCCTCGAGCCTCGTGTCGACTTAAGTGTTTCAGTGCTCTGTCACATTCTTCATGAAGTATCATATCTCCTATCGCATCTTCATCTGTGTTTTCTTTCTATAATATTGCCTGCAAGTTTACTTCCTTGCTTAGTAATGATTTCCCATCTGAGCTCTTGATATTCATACAGTTGCTTTTCTTTTCTACAAAGAACTCTTTGATTTTCCTGTAGGCGGTATCTACTTTCACCTTGTGAAATATGATATGCGTGTGTGGTGTCTGTTCTTTCGGACATGTCCGAAGGAACAGATGCATTCATGTAATTGATTAGCGTAGATGGGCAAGGGATCCACCTTCTTCAGTGCGGACGAACAAGTACGTCCGACCTCCTGCGGGAATCTCAGAGTAGCGAGCATGGAGGATATGGACAGGGACTGCGTATAGGTGGAGGTGGCACTCGGTGGGACTGTGGATCGGCCGTGAGGAGTGCTGACATAATCCGCGCAGTTGCGGTAACACTGTACCTCAGATGGAGCAGCTATTAACGCATCTGCCTATTAAGCAGAAGAGTCTGGGTTCGAATCCCGATCTGGTACACATTTTCATTTATCGCTGATGTGTTCGCGTAATGTTCCGATGCAGCTGACATTAGTAATCCCTTCACTTCCCTTTCCTTTCCTTAGTGTCCCCTGCACCTTCAATTTACATATAAAACATGCTTCTAACAAGGAACCCTTTGAGCGCGAGGTCGCCAAAGGCCTATGATGTTTACAGCATTCGATGGCCACATTGCTCTGCCACGCAGCCTCAATGTTGGCTGCTAATAATATCAGGTGGCTGTACTGGAGGTATCCATTACGGCTCGTGTTGTCTGTAGCTCAACCATGACTAGACGGTCAATACCGCGATTCGATCGCGTCCGCATTGTTACTTTGTGCCAGGAAGGGCTCTCAACAAGGGAAGTGTTCAGGCGTCTCGGAGTGAACCAAAGCGATGTTGTTCGGACATGGAGGAGATACAGAGACACAGGAACCGTCGCTGACATTCGTCGCTCAGGCCGCCCGAGGGTTACTACCGCAGTGCATGACCGCTGCCTACGGATTATGGCTCGCAGGAACCCTGACAGCAACGCCACCATGTTGAATAATGTTTTTTGTGCAGCCACAGAACGTCGTGTAACGACTCAAACCATGCGCAATAAGCTGCATGATGCACAACTTCACTCCCAAAGTCCATGGCGAGGTCCATCTTTGCAACCACGACACCATGCAGCGCGGTACACACGAGCCCAACAACAAGCCGAATGGACCTCTCAGGATTGAGATCACATTCTCTTCATCAGACAATCGTCGGAGACGTGTTTGGATGCAACCCGGTCAGGCTGAACGTCTTAAACACACGGTCCAGCGAGTGCAGCAAGGTGGAGGTTCCCTGCGGTTTTGGGGTGGCATTATGTAGGGTCGACGTACGCCGCTGGTGGTCATGGACGGCGCCGTAACGGCTGTGCGATACGTGAATTCCATCCTCCGATAGTGCAACCATATCGGCAGCATGTCGGCGAAGCACTGGCATTCATGGACGACAATTCGCGCCCCCATCGTGCACATCTTGTGAATGACTTCCTTCAGGATAACGACATCGCTCGACTAGAGTGGCCAGCATGTTGTCCAGACATGAACCGTATCGAACATGCATGGGATAGATTGAAAAGGGCTGTTTATTGACAACGTGACTCATCAATCACTCTGAGGGATCTACTTCGAATCGCCGTTGAGGTGTGGGACAATCTGGACCAACAGTGCCTTGATGAACATGTGGATAGTATGCCACGACAAATACATGCATGCATCAATGCGAGAGGACGTGCTACTGGTTATTAGAGGTACCGGTGTGTACAACAATCTGGACCACCACCTCTGAAGGTCTCGCTGTATGGTGGTACAACATGCAATGTGAGGTTTCCATGAGCAATAAAAAGTGCGAAAATCATTTTTATGTTGATCTCTATTCCAATTTTCTGTATAGGTTCCAGAACTCTCGGAACCGAGGTGAAGAAAAACTTTTATTGATGTGTGTTGGTTCTGATGAGCGAGTTTGTATAAAAATATGTGACATATATCGCCGTATCTTTTGATTTCACTGGCTTAGGAGCTTAAATTATTTACACCGCCAAGGGATAGTATGCCTTAATATTTAACAATAATTTCAACTTGATTCCTCTCCCCACTCCTGAGAAAAAGGGATCTTAACAGACAGACAGACAACAAATGGCAAAAAAATTATGTGATGTAATTACAAATTAACTATTTCAGGCAGCAGTAGCCGACCGAGACAGATGCAGCAACAGGGAAAAAAAGGTTCAAATGGCTCTGAGCACTATGGGACTCAACATCTGTGGTCATCAGTCCCCTAGAACTTAGAACTACTTAAACCTAACTAACCTAAGGACATCACACACATCCATGCCCGAGGCAGGATTCGAACCTGCGCCCGTAACGGACACGCGGTTCCAGACTGACGCGCCTAGAACCGCACGGCCACACCGGCCGGCAGCAACAGGGAAGTAACCGCTTTTGTGACACTTACGAGTTCCTAACCAGGACCGAATTTTATTATATCATCTGTGTGCTTTAACAGTTTACTTTCTTGAGTTCCTGCGTGTAAATTTAATACCTAACAGCCA
The DNA here is from genome assembly GCF_021461395.2 of Schistocerca americana. Classification (NCBI taxonomy): domain Eukaryota; kingdom Metazoa; phylum Arthropoda; class Insecta; order Orthoptera; family Acrididae; genus Schistocerca; species Schistocerca americana. The sequence goes on from NC_060125.1 coordinate 66,051,366, forward strand.
CTGGTCTCGCGTTTTCGTTTTCGTCGGAAAGTAAACCGATTTTGTGACTAATCAGGGGCGAATTATTTAGTTTCACCTGAGTGCTTCGATAGTTAGGTTTTTGAATATCTGTGTATTATTAGACAGAGTTCCTGCGTTTTCGTTAGGACCTACAGTAGAGTTGCGCAGCACGTGCCGATAGTCCGTTTATCTGCATAGTTTACTTTTCCACGGTCTTTAGTATGGACAGGGACTGCGATTGTTGTGTGTGGATGCGAGCCGAGTTGGAGACACTTCGCTCTCAGCTTCAGGCAGTGATGGCTTCGGTTACACAGCTTGAGGCTGCAGTGGATGGGCACCACTGTTGTGGGCCGGCCATGGGGATCCAACGGACGTCCAGCACGTCCGAGTCCTCCGATCGGTCCTCACCGGTGGCCAACCCAGTTACTGCTCGCACTGAGTTTGACCCATCACCTGTGGTCGAGTGGAAGGTCGCCCCAGTGCGAAGCAGGCGGCGAAAGACATCCCAGACAGCTGCACGTAAGGCCTCCCCACTTTGTCTGACAAACAGGTTCCAGGTGCTGTCTGGCTGACACTGTCGCTGAGTCAGATGCTGTCGCCTGTCCTTTTTCAGAGGAAACCACTCATCCTGCAAGATCTGCGCAGTCGCAGAGCGTGGGATTATTGGTAGTTGGGAGCTCCAACGTTAGGCGCGTTATGGGCCCCTCAGGGACTTGGTTGACAAGAAGGGTAAGAAAACCAATGTGCACTCTGTGTGCATACCAGGTGGAGTCATTCCAGATGTGGAAAGGGTCCTCCCGGATACCATGAAGAGCACAGGGTGCAGCCAACTGCAGGTGGTTGCTCACGTCGGTACCGATGGTGCCTGTCACTTTGAATGAGAAGAGATTCCCTCTGGTTTCGAGCAGCTAATAGAAGTGGTAAAGACAGCCAGTCTTGCTTGCAAGGTGAAAGCAGAGCTGACCATTTGCAACATAGTCGACATGACTGATTGCGGACCTCTGGTACAGAGCCGAGTGGAGGGTCTGAATCAGAGGCTCAGACGGTTCTGCAACCGTGTAGGCTGCAGATTCCTCGACTTGCACCAAAGGGTGATTGGGTTTCGGGTTCCGCTGAATAGGTCAGGTGTCCACTATACGCAGGAAGCAGCTACACGGGTAGCATGGGCTGTGTGGCATGGACTGGGCGGTTTTTTAGGTTAGAGGGTCTGGGGAAAACACAAGATGGTCTTCAGTCACAAAGGGTGCAAGCTGAACACAGAAAGAATGTAGATACAGGAACCATTGGTATAACAGTAGTAAACTGTCGTAACTGTGTTGGGAAAGTACCAGAGCTCCAAGCGCTAATAGAATACACTGATGCTCAAATCATTGTAGGCACTGAAAGCCGGCTAAAGCCGGATATAAGCTTAGCCGAAATTTTTGCGAAGAACCTAACGGTGTTCCGAAGGGATAGGCTAAACACGGTTGGCGGTGGCGTGTTTGTTGCTGTCAGAAGTAGTTTAACTTGTCACGAAATTGAAGTAGATACTTCCTGTGAGTTAGTATGGGCAGAGGTCATTGTTGGCAACCGAAATAAAATAATAACTGGACCGTTTTACCGACCTCCCAATTCAGATGGTACAGCTGCTGAAAGGTTCAAAGAAAACTTGAGTTTGATTTCAAACACGTACCCGACTCATACGATAATAGTTGGTGGTGACTTTCATTTACCCTCGATATGTTGGCGAAAATACATGTTCAATTGCAGAGGTACGCATAAAATATCATCCGAAATTGTGCTAAATGCATTCTCTGACAATTATTTCGAGCAGTTAGCTCATGAGCCCACGTGAATAGTAAACGACTGTGAAAACACACTTGACCACTTAGCAACAAATAATCCTGAGTTAATAATGAGCATCAAAACCGATTCAGGGATTAGTGAACACAGGGTTGTCATAGCAAGACTGAATGTTGTAATCCCCAAATCCTCTAAAAATAAGCGAAAAATACACCTATTCAAAAAAGCAGATAAAAATTCACTAGTGGGTGGAGTGGGAAACAGTATTGATAGAGATCAGGGCTACAGTATTGAGTGTGACCTGGTGAAAATAGCCTCTGCAACGACCCGTACCAATGTTGGGCTGGTGCCTGCTTCCATGTGGCATAATCAGCCCCAGCTGAACCGCTCTGTCAGGAGGGTAAATATAGAGTTGGATCAGTTGCGTAGGGCGGCCACTCTGTCAGACATTGGATTGGTTCCTGTCGAGGCTATTGATAGGGGGGATTCCACAAGGCATGGCCTACACCTCAGTAGGAAAGGGGAGGGTAAACTGGCAGGGGTGTTGGCGAAATCAATAAGGGGAGACACTAGTACTCATGGATGTACCTCTTTTTTACACTAATATCAGTGTCCAATGAGAAGTTCAGGCAGGCAGGTGCTAAAGAGGTCCAAAACTCACAAGATTCTCACAACAGGAAAGTAAATAATAATGTTACCATATTTAACCAAAATATTGGTGGGTTAAAGAAAAAAGTAAATTCTCACAAAGTAAAGTAAAAAATAATGTTACCATTTTTCACCAAAATATTCAGGGCTCGAAGAATAAAGTAGATGAGCTCCTGGTTTGTTTAGATGACAATGAATCTGATAATGTAACAGATATACTATGCCTATCTCAGCATCACATTGAGTCTGATATGGAAAAGGTAAATATCAATGGTTATAGACTAGCTGCAGATATGAGTGGAGAGAATAAGGTGAGAGGAGGAGTTGCCATATACACTCTTGGAAATGGAAAAAAGAACACATTGAAACCGGTGTGTCAGACCCACCATACTTGCTCCGGACACTGCGAGAGGGCTGTACAAGCAATGATCACACGCACGGCACAGCGGACACACCAGGAACCGCGGTGTTGGCCGTCGAATGGCGCTAGCTGCGCAGCATTTGTGCACCGCCGCCGTCACTGTCAGCCAGATTGCCGTGGCATACGGAGCTCCATCGCAGTCTTTAACACTGGTAGCATGCCGCGACAGCGTGGACGTGAACCGTATGTGCAGTTGACGGACTTTGAGCGAGGGCGTATAGTGGGCATGCGGGAGGCCGGGTGGACGTACCGCCGAATTGCTCAACACGTGGGGCGTGAGGTCTCCACAGTACATCGATGTTGTCGCCAGTGGTCGGCGGAAGGTGCACGTGCCCGTCGACCTGGGACCGGACCGCAGCGACGCACGGATGCACGCCAAGACTGTAGGATCCTACGCAGTGCCGTAGGGGACCGCACCGCCTCTTCCCAGCAAATTAGGGACACTGTTGCTCCTGGGGTATCGGCGAGGACCATTCGCAACCGTCTCCATGAAGCTGGGCTACGGTCCCGCACACCGTTAGGCCGTCTTCCGCTCACGCCCCAACATCGTGCAGCCCGCCTTCAGTGGTGTCGCGACAGGCGTGAATGGAGGGACGAATGGAGACGTGTCGTCTTCAGCGATGAGAGTCGCTTCTGCCTTGGTGCCAATGATGGTCGTATGCGTGTTTGGCGCCGTGCAGGTGAGCGCCACAATCAGGACTGCATACGACCGAGGCACACAGGGCCAACACCCGGCATCATGGTGTGGGGAGCGATCTCCTACACTGGCCGTACACCACTGGTGATCGTCGAAGGGACACTGAATAGTGCACGGTACATCCAAACCGTCATCGAACCCATCGTTCTACCATTCCTAGACCGGCAAGGGAACTTGCTGTTCCAACAGGACAATGCACGTCCGCATGTATCCCGTGCCACCCAACGTGCTCTAGAAGGTGTAAGTCAACTACCCTGGCCAGCAAGATCTCCGGATCTGTCCCCCATTGAGCTTGTTTGGGACTGGATGAAGCGTCGTCTCACGTGGTCTGCACGTCCAGCACGAACGCTGGTCCAACTGAGGCGCCAGGTGGAAATGGCATGGCAAGCCGTTCCACAGGACTACATCCAGCATCTCTACGATCGTCTCCATGGGAGAATAGCAGCCTGCATTGCTGCGAAAGGTGGATATACACTGTACTAGTGCCGACATTGTGCATGCTCTGTTGCCTGTGTCTATGTGCCTGTGGTTCTGTCAGTGTGATCATGTGATGTATCTGACCCCAGGAATGTGTCAATAAAGTTTCCCCTTCCTGGGACAATGAATTCACGGTGTTCTTATTTCAATTTCCAGGAGTGTATGTCAAAAGTTATTACTGTGTAAAAAGCTTAGATACAAAAATGTTTTGTCTAGAGCAACATATAGAAGCATGTGCCTGTCAACTTAAACTGAAGGAGGGCTCTTTTACAATTGTAACAGTATATAGGTCCCCTTCAGGAAACTTTCATTTATTCCTGGAAAACTTCGCTGCCTTGTTGTGGTATCTGTCATATAGGGGAATAGCAAATATTCATTTGTGGGGACTTCAATGTTCATTCACTGAAAGAGTGTAATAGGAAGAATGACCTGGAAGTCTTGCTCGGTTCTTTAGTTTGACATCTGTCATTAATTTTCCTACTCGCGTAGTAAAGGACAGCAGCACATTGATCGATAACATTTTTATAGACCAACATAAGTTTAAAAACATAAATTCTTGTCCTGTTGAGAATGGTCTTTCTGATCATGGTGCTCAGCTAGTTACAGTATATGACATAGCCCCTTTCAGCAATTCAAAACTACCCACCAAATTTGTGCATTCAATTAATGACTCAACAATTAGAAATTTCAGAGAAAATCTTCAGCATTTAGACTGAGATGAGGTGTACAAGGAACCTGCTGCAAATTTAAAATATAACTTATTTCATGATACACTTGTAAGAGAATTTGAAAACTGTTTCCCCAAGAAAGTAATTAAATCTAATTATAAGAAACCATGCAGAAACCTTGGCTTACTAAAGGAATAAAAATATCTTGTAACCACAAAAGTAATGACCCAGAAACAGCCAAATATTATAAAAACTACTGTATTACATTAAGAAAGATTATTAAAAAGTCCAGAAGCATGTGCATCATGTTTGAAATTAATACTTCTGATAACAAACTCAAAACAACTTGGAATATTATTACAAGGGAGACAGGGCGACCAAGAGAACAGGATGACGGCATTACCATCAAAGCGAATGGAAACTTGACAAACAACAAGCCAGAAGTCGAAAACATTTTGAAAAATCTTTTTTAAATGTTGTAGAGAAAATAGGATTTATATGTTCATTAGAAGAAGCAAGGCAGTTAATGGAAGAGACATTACCCACACCATTTGATACAACTGAAATTCCACCCACCTCTCCTTCTGAAATTAGGAAGATAATAAACTCTCTCAAGAATAAAAGCTCACATGGAACTAATGGCATTTCCAGCAGAATAATAAAAGCTTGTTCCCAAGAGATAAGTGGAATTCTTAGCCACATATGTAATAGCTCTCTGAAGCAGGGTATTTTCCGAGATAGACTGATGTATGCCAATGTTAAATCACTGCATGAAAATGGGGATACGTCTGATGCCAATAACTACCGTCCAATCTCTCTTCTGACTGTCTTATCCAAAATTCTTGAAAACGTAATGTATTGTAGAGTAACTTCACACCTTTGTAAAAATAAAGTTTTAACAAAATGTCAGTTTGGTTTTCAGAAAGGTTTTTCAACGGAAAATGCTATATATACTTTCACTAATGAAATATTATATGCTCTGAGTAACCGGAAGCCACTTGTTGGGATTTTTTGTGATCTCTTAAAGGCTTTTGATTGTGTAAATCATGGAATACTTCTAGATAAGCTCAAGTACTGTGGTATGAATGGGACAGTGCTCAAATCGATTAATCATATCTAACTGGAAGAGTGCAGAAAGTTGAAGTAATCAGTTCACATAATATGCAAAAAACGTGATTTCTCAAACTGAGGAACAATCAAGAATGGGGTGCCGCGAGGTTCGGCCTTGGGTCCTCTACTGTTCTTAATATATATTAATGACTTGCCATTCTCTATTAACGAAGATGCAAAGCTGGTACTTTTTCCCAATGATACAAGTATAGCTATCACACCCAACAGACAAGAATTAACTGGTGAAATTGTAAACGATGTTTTTCAGAAAATCATTAAGTGGTTCTCTGCAAATGGGCTCTCATTAAACTTTGACAAGACACAGTACATACAGTTCCACACAGTAAATGGAATGACACCATTAATAAATACAAACTTCGATCAGAAATCCGTAGCTAAGGTAGAATAGTCAAAATTTCTAGGTGTATGCATTGATGAGGGGTTGAACTGGAAAAAAACACACTGAAGATCTGCTGAAACGTTTGAGTTCAGCTACTTATGCTATTAGGGTCATTACAAATTTTGGCGATATGCATCTCAATAAATTAGCTCACCACGACTATTTTCATTCTCTGCTTTTGTATGGCATCATATTCTGGGGTAACTCATCATTGAGTAAAAGAGTGTTCATTGCATAAAAGCGTGTAATCAGAATAATTGCTGGAGCTCATCCAATATCATCCTGCAGACACTTATTTAAAGAGCTAGAGATCTTCACTGTAGCCTCACAATATATATACTCACTTACGAAATTTGTTATTAACAATCCGAACGGATTCAAAAGTAATAGCAGTGTACATGCCTACAACACGAGGAGAAAGGATGATCTTCACTACTCAAGATTAAAATGTAACTTTGGCTCAGAAGGGGGTAAATTATGCAGCCACAAATGTCTTTGGTCACTTATCTAATAGCGTCAAAAGTCTGACAGATAGCCATATAGCATTTAAAAGAAAATTAGAAGAATTTCTTAATGGCAACTCCTTCTACTTATTAGATGAATTTTGGGGTATAGTAAGAGGGTAATTTCCCCAACCCCCAAGCCAGCCGGTGTGGCCGTGTGGTTCTAGGCGCTTCAGTCTGGAACCGCGTGACCGCTACGGTCGCAAGTTCGAATCCTGCTTCGGGCATGGATGTGTGTGATGTCCTTAGGTTAGTTAGGTTTAAGTAGTTCTAAGTTCTAGGGGACTGATGACCTCAGGTGTTAAGTCCCATAGTGCTCAGAGCCATTTGAACCCCAACCCCCACCAAAAAAAAAAAAAAAATTAAAAATATTAAGTGTCATGTAATATTTTGTGTAATGTAATATCTTGTATAGACGCCTTTTATTAACCAGACACATGCCACATCATTATGAAGTGTCGTATTCATGATCTATGGAACAAGTACTAATCTAATCTGACGCCTTCCTGAGTGTAGACCAGATGTGGCTTAAATTTAATTAAATATTATCGGCAGCAAATGAGAGACTTATAGCAAATAAATTAACAAACGACGGAGCTGATCCTCCTTGGTATACAAAACTGGTTGGAACACTGTTGCAGAAACAATGAAACAAACATGCCAAATTTGAACAGACGCAAAATCCTCAAGATTGGCGATCTTTTACAGAAGCTCGAAATTTAGCGCGGACTTCAATGCGAGATGCTTATAATAGTTTCCACAACGAAACTTTGTCTCGAAAACTAGCGGTAAGAAACAATCAATGCCTTCCCTGCGCTATAGCAATGGAGGTACTATCGAAGACAGTGCTGCCAAAGCAGAGTTACTAAATACAGCCTTCCTAAATGCCTTCACGGAAGAAGACGAAGTAAATATTCCAGAATTCGAATCGAGAACAGCTGCCAACATGTATAACGCAGAAGTAAATATCCTCGAAGTAGCGAAACAACTTAAATCACTTAATAAAAGCAAGTCTTCTGGTCCAGACTGTATACCAATTAGGTTCCTTTCGGAGTATGCTGATGCATTAGCTCCATACTTAACAATCATATACAACCGTTCGCTCGACGAAAGATCCGTATTCAAAGGCTGGAAAGTTGCACAGGTCACACCAATATTCAAGAAAGGTAGTAGGAGTAATCCACTAAATTACAGGCCCATATCGTTAGCGTCGATATGCAGCAGGATTCTGGAACATATATTGTGTTCGAACATTATGAATTACCCCGAAGTAAACGGTCTATTGACACAGTCAACATGGGTTTAGAAAACATCGTTCCTGTGAAACGCAACTAGCTCTTTATTCACATGAAGTGTTTAGTGCTATTGACAAAGGATTTCAGATCGATTCCGTCTCATACGAGACGAGTGTAACACAAAATGTTTGTGTGGTAGAGTAATTAAGATGTACACGTGCAGTCGTGGACAAAACGAGCGAGACCCCTCGCCTTTGCGTTATGCTGATCCGCACAGCTCTAATGTCTGCTACACAGCATAACAGGCAAGGCGATGAAGTGCTACCAACATACTGTGCACAGGCGTGAAATTGAAAAACTATCCGAACTTTGTCAGACTGTTTTTAATCATGTGTAAGACTGACTATATTAACGCTGATTTGTGTGTTAAAGTCGTAAATATAAGATATAAATGGAAGAAGAAACTCCAATTAGTATGAACTGTACTAATAAAAATTAATTTCAGCTTATCGAGATAACACAACTGTTTTAGTAAGACAAAGTACCCCACATCGTTACGAATTAGCAAAATATTACGCGCTTTCGGCCACGAAACGGTCTGTGTCATCGTTCAGACCAGACACACTGGATTACCGTTGCTGAACTACCACGAAAGTGTGCAAATAGAAATGCGTGAAGATTCATAACGAAATTCTGTTAAAAATCATTCGTTACCACACTTAAGTCAATTCAGTTATTGACAGAAGCAGAAAAAGTAGGCAGTAACAAGTATGAAACTCTACAAGAGTTTCATATTGACATCCACACAAGGCGCTGGTTAAGAATGAAGGTAGCAATAAAACGGATTGGGGGCGCGAGAATTTCTTAAAATGGCTTTACTGATATTCTGTCTGCCTGCATCGAGAGTAGAACCGAAAACAAACCAGACCTCCCTTGCAGTAGGTATTACCTTTCACTACACTAGCAGACAACCCAGGCAAACAGTCCTCTATTATTACCCCAGACATGAATAAGCTGGCAATTTCGCAATGAAAATGTCAAAATGATCTGCAGTTTCTGTTGCATAGAGCTTTCTGGACTAAAAAAATGAATTTTCTACCTTTATGTCACGGCTTATGTGTCGATCATTCGGGATGTTTATCGAAATAACAAAATACTGTTATTTTCGAGTAAATTTAGTAGGATAATTCTGCACCACCCCAGGAAATAAAGGGCGGTATAGCTGCCAAACATATTCTACAATGTTTCGAATTCTCCATTAGACTCACCACAGCCATGAAATGTTCATTAGCCGAAGTGTTTCTTACGCTAGCTAGCAATGGGAATGCTCTCACTTCTCAATCGCCGTGGCATTAATACTTGGATGTGAATTACCACGTGCATAGGCAAATGGATTTTATTTGCATTCCTGTAAACGTGATTTGGATCGAAAGCGTAGCTACGATTAACATGCTGATGTATCGACTGCAACTATAACATTTCGAATAAAGAGTAGGGTGAATTATTCATTCGTTGTTAGGATTTCGTCACCTAAATCGGTAAAAATGGAACCCTACTAGTCTCACTTTCTTGACCGTCTATCTGTCTACCCAACCCTTAAAACCCTTTATCCTCGAGTACGGGTAGACATAATAAGCAGAAATGTGCTGCACATCCTGCGATATAAGGTCCCTTGGTGGTGTAAAAAAGTGATCTTCTATGTCAACGCAATCTAAAGATACGGCCGTTTAAGTAAAGAAAATTTACGCGAAAGGTCAAAAAATGGCTCTAAGAACTATGCGACCAAACTGCTTAGGTCATCAGTCCCCTAGACCTAGAACTACTTAAACCTACCTAAGCTAAGGGCCTCACACATATCCACGCCCGAGGTAGGATTCCAACCTGTGACTGAAGCAGCCGCGCTGTTCGTGACTGAAGCGCCTAGAACCGCTCGGCCACCAAACTCGCTGAAACCCTTTTCACCATTAACAGAATTTCGTTATGAATCTTCACGCATTGCTAAATTTGCACACTTTCATGGTAGGTCAGAACCGGTAATCCAGTGTGACTGGTCTGAACGATGACAAAGACCGTTTCGTGGCCGAAAGCGCGTAATATTTTGCTAATTCGTAACGATGTGGGGTACTTTGTCTTACTAAAACAGTTATGTTATGTCGATAAGCTGTAATTCATTTTTATTAGTACAGTTCACTAGTTGGCCTTTCTTCTTTCATTTATATTTTGTATTTACGTGTTGTGTTTAACACACTATTCAACGTTAACATAGTCTTACACATGATTGAAAACAGTCTGACAAAGTTCGGATAGTTTTTCAATTTCACGCCTGTGCATAGTATGTTGGTAGCACTTCGTCGCCTTGCCTGTTATGCTGTGTAGCAGACATTAGAGCTGTGCGGATCAGCATAACGAAAAGGCGAGGGGTCTCGCTCATTTTGTCCACGACTGTACGTGGCGACAGCGTTTGCGCGGCAATCGCCGACACAGTGTAACTGAGGCGGAATATGGGGAGCTAGCCCGCATTCGCCGAGGAAGATGGAAAACCGCCTTAAAAACCATCCACACGTTGGCTGGCACACCGGATCTCGACACTAATCCGCCCGCCGGATTCTATCCGGGGACCGGCATGCCTTCCCGCTCGGGAACAGCGCGTTAGACCGCGCGGCTGTCCTGGCGGGCGACTCGAAGGAATACGCCGTATAGTTCTCAAGGACGTGCCTGGAAGATTCCGAGACTCATCTCTCAGCATAGAAACCACGTATGTTCTCAGGCCTCCTACCTACCTGTCCCGTTAGGCTCACGCAAGCAAAACTGTAGTAACAGCAGCTCGCACAGAGGCGCAGAAATCATTCTTCTCACTCTGTATCCGTGAATGGAAGAGGAAAAGACGTTAATATATTAGTTTTGAAAACATACTTTCTGCCACACAGTGTACAGTAATCGCAGGCCACAGATGAAGAAGTGGACGTATAAGTTATGTAGAAAATGAAGAAGCAAGAAATACAGATTTTTCTAAAATAATGGACCATTTTGCACATATAAGAAGGAGGAAATACTCATTTAAATAAAACGAAAATTTGTGTCACGAAGCAAGTACCGGGTGGCTACAGTTAAAGAGCAGCTACTCGCAAAGGTTCTGTGTGGGCTGTAATTATCGCATGCCAGTGAAACTTGGTAGACTCGCTAATGCGTTAATGCTGAGCCGATTTACATTGGAAAAAATTTTGGTCATCAAGTGCAAATCTGGCGTTGTACGCTATTTCTATTACGGTATAACAATACTGTCATTTGACAGGCCATAACGGTAGTGAACAGTATGGCTGTCGAAAACACTGGTACCCGTGCAAGATCCAGACGGTGCAACTGAAACCTTATGACCCACAACAACTTTCTAAATTTGCTCGTTGGTTTCCGACATCGATGGGAGTTGATGACCTGTGGGCGGCCAATATTCTGTGGAGTGACAACGCGCGATTTACACTACAAGGTGCAGTGAATACCAGACCTGCCGAATTTTGGCCACTATTAAAGCGCGTGTTATGCACGAAGAGCCATTGGACTCGCCTTATGTGACTGTGTGCTGTGGATTCATAAACACCCTATTCTCGATCCGTTGTTGTTTGAAGACAATGCATACAGAGTACCTGTCAGGTGTACCGCGAAGTCTGCACGTTATCGACACCACCTTGTACAGCATATGATTCCTGCTCGGGAAGAGCACAAACGTGTAGAAATCATTGTTTTCATGTAAGATGTGGCCTTTGGCTATGAGGATATCTAAAGGAATCCGTTTACCAGGGACACGTTCGGTCTCTTCCTCATCTGTAGGCCAATGTACATAAAACACGTTGCTCAGATTCCACCGAAAATTATGTCAACACTTGTCGATAACGTCGGTCGTCTCACGGATGCAGCATCTCTTCGGCGTCTCCAGTGCTTATATTGAACAAATGATGTTAATAATAAAATTAACATTGTGCCTTTCTCACTTTTTGAGCTTTTCTGCACACGTTCTGTCCCTAACCCATTACATATGGAAATATTTCTATACGTCTTTCCTCCATTCACAGTGCCAGATATACCCCTGGTGGCCATAACTGGGACTAATTTTTGTTCCAATGTAAATCTGTTCCGCATTAACAAACTAGCATATCTACCAGGTTTCGCTGACATACGATAATTACTGCCCCAATTAAATAACAGTTTGCGTTTTTATATAGATATTCAAACTTATGTCCTTCTTCGAAATTATCTGTTCATTACTGTTTTGCCTTATAGTATAGTATTAGGTGTTATTTCACATTTGGTGCCATTATTCCGTTTTTAATTAATTAGTTTTTTACGTTTTATTTTCAACATAAGAAGATTGTCTTGCTAGTTAAATAAAGATTCTCGAGCGAAACATTTTGGTTTTGTGTTTAATTAAAATTAACCTTGGGTTGTGTGCAGTATTTGTTACGTGCGATGATGCAAGAACGAATTATTGTTTCGTCTGTAGATAAAGCGGAGAAAATTAAGATTATATTTCCCATCACTAGGGAATTTAAAATAAACGATCTTTTTGAAAAAAGTTTATCTCATTTATTTCACTTTTTGACTCATGTGGAAGGAAGTTGCCACGATAACGGTGTTATGTACTGCGTGTCTATGTGAGGGTAGGACTGAGGTGCTGACTGTGAAAGACGATGTTTGAGCGACGTCTTGTTGAGTTGAGAATGGGATTGAGCAATGGTAGGCATGCATGAGTGGCAGGTGTCCATACTGTATGCTTTGCCCTGTCGCCCCCATGACTACTTCTGCCCATAGTTTCATCCGTTCTGCAAACCGAATCTGACATCATCTACGTGTGGTTAAAATTTTCTTTATTGATGCACACCTGACCCCAGTATCTTGCGAGATGCGCCAAGTACTTCATTCTGAACTTTCATTTACTCTGGCTTCTAAAGCGGCAGTCAGGTTGTTAACATAGGCTCACAGGTTCACCCTCTCTCTCATCTCATTACTACTCCACTAAAAATTTCTGTTTATCCAAACTGTTTTGTCTGAGAAGAGCGGCTCCACATCGACGGACTACCTTGTAATAGAAATTAACAGTGAAGTCGTAGACACAGCTGAGACTGTGCATTTGGGACAGTTTAATTGAACGGCAGGGTGGGAAGGAAAATAAATAAATAGGAGAGTTTAAATGGACTGGAGTGCTTATCGTAGACAAAATCGGCTATTCAATACGAGTATTCCCAGGGAAAATTTATGATCAGTTATTAGTTTAGTTATGACATAACGGTGGTGAGACATCGACAGTCAGTGATAAAATGAATCAGAAATTGTGAGCCGCTTGGCAAGCAGGTTACCGTCGCAAGTAAATGTGATGATTAGTGAGAGCAGGCGTAATACCACATAGACGTCTCACAGAAATGAAAACAACAAATAAAGGGTGTGAACTATGTTAAAACAAAGGAATTCAAGAGTCCAAGCTTCCAAAACGGAACACAACTTAAAAAACATTAAAAACGTATCTTTTGACAGAGCACAGAGAAACTGTGTGATTGTGAAACTGTTGCGTCCATTTGTTGCAGCTTATGTGACAAACTGTTATGTTTTCATCATTGCCTTGGGAGTGATCACATCGGGCAAGGAGGCATATTTCACTCACTCACCATGCGTACAAATTAGGTGCGTCGATAAGAGATATCATGTGACACATGTACCGTCACTAATGCCGTGCACTGTCATCAAACGTTTGCGTTTCGATTCGAAAACGACTTTCTTTCGGCTGCTCATACAGTAGTTGTGAATCAAATGTCATTAGAGGTCCCTTATTATACAGCTCGCTGTTGCAAACGGACGTTACAGTACGACACAGACACAAACTTGATTAAGCTAGCAGCGGAAAAAATAAATAAATAAATAAATTTGGCACCGACGAGGTTTGAACACGGCTCACCCGCTTGGCAATCCAACACCGTGGCCACTTAAGGAGCTCCGGAAAGGTTCAATTCCTGAAATGTTCAATTTTTTCTTTTTTGCATTTTAAAAATCTACAGTTTTTACTCTTTTAATTGATACATAATTTATTCATTTCAGAAGACTATAGCTATTTTTAATATATTTTTGAAATATGTTCTGCATGAGCGTGACCCACTGTGGCGCTGTTAAACTGCTGTCAAATGTCGTACTCATTAATCTATATGCTCATCATGTACATTTTACTGACGTGAGAGAAAATAAATGTTACAAAATAAGTGTTGTGGCTAAAGTGTGACAGTTCGATGTATATTGCTCGCTAGATTGTTGTTTGTTTCATGTTTATTTACTCTTTTGTAATCCTGAAAATATTCGTAGTGAATTCTGTTCACTGACGTCTCTGTTTTATTGAAGAATAACCACGGGTAAAAGTAAAGTGACTAGAAATCCTCTGAAGGCTTTTAAGGAAAGGAGAAATGCTGGACAGCTAAAGGTAGATATTACTACTGTAAACAATAAAGACGATAACCAAGTGTGTGAACCTAACCTTGTTGGTACACCTGTTCATCACAAAGATAGTGAGTAATAAAGTACTTCGCAGAGGAAACTTGATTCAGATAGTGAAAAGTATGAACGTTTTGTGGACGAATCGGATGTGAACGAAATATTTGATTTGTCAGTTCTCAACGGAATTTTTTGTAAACTATGTAAGATGATTCAGTGTAGCAGAGATGGGCAAACTGGAACAACTGTTTCGAAACAAATGAAATAGCGCTATGTTGATATGTCTGCGTAAGCAGAAGAAATTAACGATCTAAGTCCGAAACAATTTATTGGACTGTTCAATTAACCAAAACAAATTCTCCAAGTATAACACCAACAAAAAACAGTGATCCGTCTTCGAACAACACTACATACAAGAATAAGATAGAAAACAACTGAAACAATTTCCTACTAGTCCCCGCCACAGACTTCGCCGATATACCGAGCCTAATCCAGAGATCAGCGAGAAGATCCAAGCCGGGGTGCCGGGGCGGCAGCTATCCAAGTCTGCTGGCGTTCGATGAACTGCCGATGAGTAACACGGAACTATTTTCCATCAAGTGGCAAGTGGGTGACGTGTGAAAATAGTTCCGGGATCTGCAGCGACCTCTTCCTTATGTTTATGTTGGCCGGTAGTGGCCGCTGGTGTCTTTGCTGTGTTGTTGTTGTTGTTGTGGTAGTGGTTGCTGTGACCGTTCATCAATATTGCCTGTCGGTTGTGTAGTGCTTGGGTGTGCCTGCGCGCCGGGCATCCCGCGGCTGCAGGCTGTCAGTTCGGTTGCTGGTACTCTAGGCGCCGTGATGTCTGATGGAGAAGGCTACGGCAAACCTCCCACCCCCTCCGGCCGGAGGGGGCGGCCAGCCCATGTCGACGTCCGGCGGCGGAGGCGGAGGCGGCGGAGGCGGCGGAGCGGGCTGCGTCCCACACCGAGGGCGAAGCTGATTGGTGTGCTTCCCGCAGACAGACCCATCGTCGAGGACGACAGCCGCCATCACCCGACCGAGGAGAGCCGATATCCGGGCGGGCATTCACCGGGAACTGTTGCGGGTGAAGACCAGCGCCCAGACTGGATCCTGCGAACAAAAACGTGGCCGTGGCGAGCGCTGGGGCGCGGGTCGGGGTGAAGGGGGATACAGGAGGGACAAGGCGGAGCGATGAGGGCGGCCGTGAAGCTTTTCGGCCGGGGAATACCCCTCTCGGACGGTGGAGCCGTAGGAAGACAGAAAGATATTAAGGGCATCGTCCAGGGAGTGGAGAGGACGCAGCTTGGACATCTGGACCTTGAAGGTGCGAACGAACCGTTCGGCCAATCCGCTGGTCGCCGGGTGGAAAGCAGCGGGTTGAATCAAGCGGATGCCCAAGGTGGTGCAAAAAGCCTTGAATTCGACCGAGGTAAACTGAGGTCCGTTGTCAGTCACCAGCGTCTTCGGAAGATCCTCAATTGCAAAAATGCGGGAAAGCGCTTGGATACTCCGGGCGGAAGTCGTGGAGGTCATGCGGGAGACAAGGGAACCCGCTAGCAACGTCGACCAGGATAAGCCAGGAAAATCCAAGGTAAGGACCCGCGAAATTGAGGTGTAACCGAGACCATGGAGAAGGAGCATTCGGCCACGGGACGAGGCAGGCCGGTGGCGCCGCTTGCTGCTGCTGCCACGGCGGCAGGAAGCCACCATGCGCACGGTGTCGGTGTCCATCCCCCGCCAGTAGATATGTTGGCGCACCAGCTGCTTGGTCAAGACGACACCCCAGTGTCCCACTTGAAGTAGTTCTAAGGCACGTTGGTGGAGAGAGGAAGGCAGGACCACCCTCCAACGATCAGCATCTCCCGAGATGAGGACGTCATCGCGGGCAGTGAGGTCCTGGCGGCGATGCCAATAAACGCGGACCTACGGAGACCGCAGGTGACGGCTGTCCGCCGGCCACCCCTGTTGGACGTAGCGCAGCAAAGTCCGGAGGGTAGGGTCCTCGGCCGTGCGATGGGCCACCAGTTTGGCATCCAACGGCAACGCAGCGACGGCGTCGGCTTCAACAGCATCCAGGTGGAAACAAGCCACCTGGTCGGCGTCGAAAACGGGGTCGGCCCCCACCGGTAGGCGAGATAGAAGGTCAGCATTGGCATGTCGCTCAAAAATGGTTCAAATGGCTCTGAGCACTATGGGACTCAACTTCTGAGGTCATTAGTCCCCTAGAACATAGAACTAGTTAAACCTAACTAACCTAAGGACATCACAAACATCCATGCCCGAGGCAGGATTCGAACCTGCGACCGTAGCGGTCTTGCGGTTCCAGACTGCAGCGCCTTTAACCGCACGGCCACTTCGGCCGGCATTGGCATGTCGCGCCGTGGCCCGAAACCGGATGTCGTAGGAATAACCCGCAAGGAACAGAGCCCAGCTCTGGAGCCTGCGAGCAGACTGGGTGGGGATGGTGGACGTAGAGCTGAACAACGAAACCAACGGTTTGTTGTCGGTGTACATGGTGAACCGACGACCATCTATGAAATAGCGGAACTTCTTGAAGCCAAATATGATCGCCAGCGCTTCCTTCTCGATCTGACTGTAGTTCCGCTGAGCCGGAGAGAGCGTCTTCGAGACGAAAGCCACCAGGCGCTCCACCCCGTCGATGACGTGAGACAGTACCGCCCCGATGTCGTAGTCATACGCGTCAGCAGCCAATGTGAGAGGCAATGCGGGATCGTACGGAACCAGGCAAGCCGACGTCAGGAGAGACGGCGAAACGCCCTATCACAAGCCGTAGACCAGGCCCAGACAACGTTCTTCCGAAGGAGACGATGGAGAGGTTCCGCCAAGGCCGCGGCGTGCGGAATAAAACGGCGGTAGTAGTTAAGCTGTCCCAAGACGGACTTGAGCTGGGAGACGTCCCGCGAAGGCGGCAGCTTTTGGATTGCCTCGATATATTGTGGCGTGGGGCGAATGCCGGAGGCGCTGAGGACATGGCCGATGTAGGTCACCTGAGACACAAAAAAAGACACTTCTCCTTCTTGCAACGTAAGCCAGCAGCGTGGAGGACGCGAAAGAGGTGGCGGAGGTTCCGGGTTAAAGTACGTAACAGAGGTGCCCGTGACTAAGATGTCGTCCACGTAGTTCACCGTACCCGGAACGTCCTTCGTCACGGACTCCAGATACCGCTGAAAAATGGCGGGAGCAATCAGGAGAAACTAACGATCAAAGTCCGAAACAATTTATTGGACTCTTCAATTAATCAAAACAAATTCTTCAAGTATAACACCAACAAAAAACAGTGATCCGTCGTCGAATCACACTACATACAAGAATAAGATAGAAAACAACTGAAACAATTTCCTACTAGTCTCCGCCACAGACTTCTCCGATATACCGAGCCTAATCCAGAGATCAGCGAGAAGATCGAAGCCGGGCTGCCGGGGCGGCAGCTATCCAAGTCTGCTGGCGGTCGATAAACTGGCCATGTGCGCCCGAGCGCCGGCCTTTAGACCGCTTAGGCGGATGAGTATCTCAGAACTATTTTCCATCACGAGGTTGACGTGTGAAAATAGTTCCGGGATCTGCAGCGACCTCTTCCTTATGTTTATGTGGGCCGGTAGTGGCCCCTGGTAGCCGCTGGTGTCTTTGCTGTGTTGTTGTGGTTGTTGCTGTGGCCGTTCATCAATATTGCCTGTCGGTTGTGTGGTGCTTCGGTGTGCCTGCGAAGGCGGGCATACCGCGACTGCAGGATGTCAGTTTGGTTGCTGATACTCTAGGCGCTGTGATGTCTGGTGGAGAAGGCCACAGCAAATGTTATGTTTCGAAACGGCGTCTCGAAACAGTGAACCAGTTTGTGTTTTGTAATAGTATAGGCCTTCACATTATATCATCTTGAGTGTCTACTGTATAAACATTGTCATAAAAACACAAATGTGCGAGAGCGCCAATCATATCACAGAAAGAATGAAACTTTCAGTAAGTGGCTGTTTCGTATTTCCTGCGGCAAATGCGCTGCTTCCGTGTCATGTGACTTTCATACTTTTCAATTGGCTGAGGACAGAGTTTGTATGTTTGACATAATTGGTTTTGCCAAACTTGTTTCCCTACATTCTAGTGCCTAATTTTGATAGGTTTTATGAGTGACAATCGGTATGTGCTCTTGATAAGGCATATCATGAGATATAATTTATTGAGATAGCATTCTGGGAAGCGAGGAACTGAATTAACATGTATGAGTGTGCCACTCCCACTTCCCTTCCTCACAGTTAAATTTTCCATTGTTTGTCACACATGGCAGGATGCAAAGTAACTGATGCACACAGATAAAAAAATTATCATAACAGACTGGCCTCCCCCCCCATGAACCATGCACTTTGCCGTTGGTGGGGAGGGTTGCGTGCCTCAGCGATACAGATAGCCGTACCGTAGGTGCAACCACTACGGAGAGGCATCTGTTGAGAAGCCAGACAAACGGCCTTGCTGTGCTGGTACTGCGAACGGCTGAAAGCAAGGGGAAACTACAACCGTAATTTTTCCCGAGGGCATGCAGCTTTACTGTATGGTTACATGACGATTGCGTCCTCTTGGATAAAATATTCCGGAGGTAAAATAGTCCCCCGTTCGGATCTCTGCGCGGGGACGACTCAAGAGGACGTCGTTATCAGGAGACAGAAAACTGGCGTTCTACGTATCGGAGCGTGGAATGTCAGATCCCTCAATCGGGCAGGCAGGTTGAAAAATTTAAAAAGGGAAATGGATAGGTTAAAGTTAGATATAGTGATAATTAGTGAAGTTCGGTAGCAGGAGGAACACTACTTCTGGTCAGGTGAATACAGGGTTATAAATACAAAATCAAATAGCGGTAATGCAGGAGTAGGTTTAATAATGAATAAAAAATAGGAGAGCGGGTAAGCTACCAGAAACAGATAGTGAACGCATTATTGTAGCAAAGACAGACACGAAGCCTACGCCTATCACAGTAGTACAAGTTTATATGTCAACTAGCTCTGCAGATGACGAAGAGATTGATGATATGTATGATGAGATAAAATAAATTATTCAGATAGTGAAGGGAGACGAAAATTTAATAGTCATGGGGGACTGGGATTTGACAGTAGGAAAAGGAAGAGAAGAAAAGTAGTAGGTGAATATGTAATGGGGCTAAGGAATGAAAGAGGAAGCCGCTTGGTAGAATTTTGTACAGAGCATAACTTTATCATAGCTAACACTTGGTTCAAGAGTCATGAGTGGCGGTTGTATACATGGAAGAGGCCTGGAGACGCTGGAAGGTTTCAGGAACCAGATTTTAAATTGTAAGACATTTCCAGGGGCAGATGTGGACTCTGACCACAATCTATTGGTTATGAACTGTAGATTAAAACTGAAGAAACTGCAAAAAGGTGGGAATTTAAGGAGATGGGACCTGGATAAACTGAAAGAACCAGAGATTGTACAGAGTTTCAGGGAGAACATAAGGGAACAATTGACAGGAATGGGGGAAAGAAATACAGTAGAAGAAGAATGGGTAGCTCTGAGGGATGAAGTAGTGAAGGCAGCAGAGGATCAAGTAGGTAAAAAGACGAGGGCTAGTAGAAATCCTTGGGTAACAGAAGAAATATTGAATTTAATTGATGAAAGGAGAAAATATAAAAACGCAGTAAATGAAGCAGGCAAAAAGGAATACAGAATCTCAAAAATGAGATCGACAAGAAGTGCAAAATGGCTAATCAGGGATGGATAGAGGACAAATGAAAGGATGTAGAGGCATATAACACTAGGGGTAAGTTGGATACTGCCTACAGGAAAATGAAAGAGACATTTGGAGAAAAGGGAACCACTTGCATG
The DNA here is from genome assembly GCF_021461395.2 of Schistocerca americana. Taxonomy (NCBI): domain Eukaryota; kingdom Metazoa; phylum Arthropoda; class Insecta; order Orthoptera; family Acrididae; genus Schistocerca; species Schistocerca americana. Next base: position 66,071,619 of record NC_060125.1, read on the forward strand.
AATATCAGGAGCTCAGAAGGAAATCCAGTTCTAAGAAAAGAAGGGAAAGCAGAAAGGTGGAAGGAGTACATAGAGGGTCTATACAAGGGCAAGGACAATATTATGGAAATGGAAGAGGATATAGATGAAGATGAAATGGGAGATATGATGCTGCGTGAAGAGTTTGACAGAGCACTGAAAGACCTAAGTCGAAACGAGGCCCTGGGAGTTGACAACATTCCACTAGAACTACTTATAGCCTTGGGAGAGCCAGCCCTGACAAACCTCTACCATCTGGTGAACAAGAGGTATCAGACAGGTGAAATACCCTCAGCCTTCAAGAAGAATATAATAATTCCAACACCAAAGAAAGCAAGTGTTGACAGATGCGAAAATCACCGAATTATCAGTTTAATAAGTAACGGCTGCAAAATACTAACGCGAGTTCTTTACAGATGAATGGAAAATCTGGTAGGAGCCGACCTCGGGAAAGATCAGTTTGGATTCCATAGAAATATTGGAACACGTGAGGCAATACTGACTCTAAGACTTATCTTAGAAGAAGGATTAAGGAAGGGCAAACCTACGTTTCTAGCATTTGTAGACTTAGAGAAAGCTTTTGACAATGTTGATTGGAATACTCTCTTTCAAATTCTGAAGGTGGCAGGTATAAAAGACAGGGAGTGAAAGGTTTTTTACAAATTGTACAGAAACCAGATGGCTGTTATAAGAGTCGAGGGGCATCAAAGGGAAGCAGTGGTTAGGAAGGGAGTGAGACAGAATTTTAGCCTATCGCCGATGGTATTCAATCTGTATACTGAGCAAGCAGTAAAGGAAACAAAAGAAAAATTCGGAGTAGGAATTAAAATCCATGGAGAAGAAATAAAAACTTTAAGGTTTGCCTATGACATTGTAATTCTGTCAGAGACTGCAAAGGACCTGGAAGAGCAGTTGAACGGAATGGACAATGTCTTGAAAGGAGGGTATAAGATGAACGTCAACAAAAGCAAAACGAGGATCATGGAATGTAGTCGAATTAAGTCGGGTGATGCTGAGGCAATTAGATTAGGAAATGAGACACTTAAAGTAGTAAAGGAGTTTTGCTGTTTGGGGAGCAAAATAACTGATGATGGTCGAAGTAGAGAGGATATAAAATGTAGACTGACAATGGTAAGGAAAGCGTTTCTGAAGAAGAGAAATTTGTTAACATCGAGTATAGATTTCAGTGTCGGGAAGTCGTTTCTGACAGTATTTGTATGGAGTGTAGCCATGTATGGAAGTGAAACGTGGACGATAAATAGTTTAGACAAGAAGAGAATAGAAGCCTTTGAAACGTTGTGCTACAGAAGAATGCTGAAGATTAGATGGGTAGATCACATAACTAATGAGGAGGTATTGAACAGAATTGGAGAGAAGAGAAATTTGTGGCACAGCTTGACTAGAAGGGATCGGTTGCTAGGGCATATTCTGAGGCATCAAGGGATCACCAATTTAGTATTGGAGGGCAGCGTGGAGGGTAACAAACGTAGATGGAGACCAAGAGATGAATACACTAAGCAGATTCAGAGGTATGTAGGTTGCAGTAGGTACTGGGAGATGAAGAAGCTTGCACAGGATAGAGCAGCATGGAGAGCTGCATCAAACCAGTCTCTGGAATGCAAACCACAACAACAACAGACTGGAGCATATAGAACAATCGTCAAGAATGGCAGTTTTTCATCAAACATTCACAAGTTAGCCGGATACAGGTCATAATATGTACACTTGTTAGAATTGGAAAACATGTTAAAATATTTTAAGGTAACTGAATGTAGAGATCGGTACGTTTCTTTGATGTATAACATCCAGACTAAAATTGAAAACATGGCATACAGTGCAATGCCTTTTTGATATCTATATCATGGCAGAATTGGCTCTACACCGCTTACATTTCTTGCTAAAGAATTTTGAATGAGGTACAGGTATATGGAGTTCTCTCAGTTACTCACAGGAAGCACATATATTATCATTTTATTGTAAACTTCCCCAGGAAATCGGAGATGAAGTTAAGTTGCTGCTGAAATGCAATTTCTGTCACAGTATCTGAGTGCCAAAAACAAAAGTATGAAAGCGCCATTGTTGATTTGTCTGAGAATTATTTCTGAGACCCAAGTATTAAGATGCCTATAGTGTAATAAGGAAACATAGCACAGTTACAAAAATAAACACACAAGCATATACATACATAAATCAGATAATTATTCTCGAACTCACAAATAAATAACATACTCAAAATTTAAACTCACTGAATAGTAAGCAACAACGTAAGTGTCTTCTGTGTACAATAAATTTGAGAAAAATGTTCTTGTAAGGAAGCTACACGTAAGATTTTGTGGACTAAACAAAACACAGTCAAATACAAATTCGGTGCACATTGTCCAGAGAAGAACAAAATCCTTGAAATTTTACTGTTTCATTTCTGAGATCTACTGTACCTATTCTAAGCTGTAGTTTAGAAATATCATTTTTGATACTTTTTCGCTTGAAAGACGTTATCGTCTGTCTGCTATTGTTTGCCCCTGCTTTGGAAATATGCGCTCACGTGGCACAGAGGTGTCAATAATACAAAGACATCGTTTCGTTATTTCAAACAGCATAGGAAACCACACATGATTTTCTTTCCACCAGAGCAGTGGATCTTGTGACCTGTGTATCAGCGGCACCTTCACTTATTTATCAAGTTCGATTATACTTGCAGCAAGTGGATTGTCCACACTTTGGATCAAGCCTCCTACAGCTTGGTCAAAATTTTCCAAATGTTGCCACTGCTTTAGTTGAATGTGCTCACCACAACTGTTACGGCTGGTGGTGGATTGTCTGTAGAACACCGAGTGGGTTTCTGTCGTCTAGCACAGCACTTGTTAATTATGGCATCTTTTGTTTCTTTTAATGGGTGCCCAATTTTTGGAAATTCATGCTCTCTGAACCGAAGATCTAACTACGTTGCTTCACAAGCAATTGCTTTATCTGCAAACTTTTGAACGAGCCGGGTACAGATTCCATCCTCAAGTTTAGCAGTTACTGTATTAATGGCTTCATTTTTGTAATCTGACTTTTTCAGTCTCAGACACTGACTTTGTAAACCTTTGCTTAATAAGACAACTTTTGACGAGGTTACATTTCTTTCGCTGCTAATTTCTGTTGTAACTTGCTCAAAAGGAGATAGTGCTTCACAAGATTTTTCAATAACTGTCCAGTCTTCATTGGACAGTTTTGTTTGTGAATCCACACTGAGGATGGCGAGGGTGCTTTGCAAAGGCTCTTTGATTTTCAAAAGCCGTCAAACATTTCATATGTGGAATCTCATCTCGTAGGGCAATCTTGTTTCGGTGTTAAAACAGAGAAGCCCATTTGCCTCTGAATATTGTGTAATTTCTCAAGTGCTTGAGGACTTCTTTTGAAAAATTCCGCCAATACTTCACTTTTGCCCTTGTGTCTGTAATTGGTTCAAGGCTTGCATGCACAATTAAATTCAATGTGTGTCTAAAACAAGGTACATACCACCATTTGCAAGTCATCACTGCCTTCACCATGTTAGGTGCATTATCTCTTATGCAAGCTGCATTTTTATTGGTAATACCCCAAGTTGAAGTAAAATTTTGTAATTCACTGGAAATGTTGTCAGCTGTATGCTTGTCATGGAATTTAAAACTAGATGGCAAATACGACTTCAGATTGCAGTTTTCATCAATGAAGTGAGCAGTCACTGCAATATAATTCTCATTTTTCACAGATGTCCATTCATCAGTCGTAATGCAGATGTAGGATGCAGCTAAAATTGATGATCTCTTACGCGCACTAATGTCTTGTCGAGCACTTGAGAGAGTAAACTGTTGGAGAGTGTTTTTATACTGGGAGGTACGTAGTTTTCGTTTAATAAGTAAGTCATTTTTCTAAACTCTACACTCTCAACTACATTAAATGGAAGATATTCTTTAACAACAAGTCTTAAAATCTGTTCGTCTATTTTGGCTCGTTTGGATGGAGGCACTGGTCTTGATGCAAATCCAGTAATCTTTGTTTGTCTACCACACCTACCCAGAACTGAACCGGTGGAAGTGCTGGGCATTTCTTTCACAGATTGTCCATCTTGACGCACAGGCACTGAAATGGCAGATTCCTGAACAGCTGCTGTGGAAAATGAACTGGCTTCGTCACTGCCTAGATTGATAAACGCTGGTTTCGAACGAGTTTCGCTTAAATTAACTGTTGGATGATTATGTCGTAAATGTCTGTTTAAGCAAGAAGTTGAACTACTTTTAAACGACAAAATCGCCGAGCACCAATTACTCTTTAATTTTCTCAAGATTCATCTTCACAAAATAATCCCACACCGGAATTCGACGCCATAGATGAAGACAAAAGAACCAACACGAACGAAACTGAAGGCGGGAGCAAACTGCAGAAACAACGGATACGCTACTACTGGGATTCCCACATTCCGTTAGTATGAATAATATCCTCGTCCTGCTAATTTACATGCACACAAAAGGGATCATTGTGGAGAATAAACACATTGGCTATAAACTCACAAATAACGCTTCGTAATTCGAATAAATGATGATGATGATGAGCGTTTGGCGTCATTGGCCGGGAGGCCCCTCGCAGGGCAGGTCCGGCCGCCATATCGCAGGTCTTATTACATTCGGCGCCACATTGGGCGACCTGCACGCCGGATGGGGATGAAATGATGATGAACACAACACAACACCCAGTCCCTGAGCGGAGAAAATCTCCGACCCAGCCGGGAATCGAACCCGGGCCCAGAGGACGGCAATCCGTCACGCTGACCACTCAGCTACTGGGGCGGACATATTCGAATAAATAACAAAATATAAGTGAAAAAGTTTTTGTCTCCCAAGGTGTTCCGAACCATTTCTATAAATCCACCATGCTTCCCAGGCCTTCCCGCTCACCATTACACCATCAATGATCCGTCCATCAGATAGCTTGCAAGTGTACATGCATCCAATTTATGTACATGTCTAAAAACTGCCAATCTAAGCCGTTTTTTATTCAAAATGTTGTAGGTTTACTTGCGTTTTTTAATGTGGTTACTATACATGAACAGAGAAGCGTATGTTATAGGAGATGCGTAATACAACTGAATGTTTTTCACTACTTTTATTACACTCCTGGAAATGGAAAAAAGAACACATTGACACCGGTGTGTCAGACCCACCATACTTGCTCCGGACACTGCGAGAGGGCTGTACAAGCAATGATCACACGCACGGCACAGCGGACACACCAGGAACCGCGGTGTTGGCCGTCGAATGGCGCTAGCTGCGCAGCATTTGTGCACCGCCGCCGTCAGTGTCAGCCAGTTTGCCGTGGCATACGGAGCTCCATCGCAGTCTTTAACAGTGGTAGTATGCCGCGACAGCGTGGACGTGAACCGTATGTGCAGTTGACGGACTTTGAGCGAGGGCGTATAGTGGGCATGCGGGAGGCCGGGTGGACGTACCGCCGAATTGCTCAACACGTGGGGCGTGAGGTCTCCACAGTACATCGATGTTGTCGCCAGTGGTCGGCGGAAGGTGCACGTGCCCGTCGACCTGGGACCGGACCGCAGCGACGCACGGATGCACGCCAAGACCGTAGGATCCTACGCAGTGCCGTAGGGGACCGCACTGCCACTTCCCAGCAAATTAGGGACACTGTTGCTCCTGGGGTATCGGCGAGGACCATTCGCAACCGTCTCCATGAAGCTGGGCTACGGTCCCGCACACCGTTAGGCCGTCTTCCGCTCACGCCCCAACATCGTGCAGCCCGCCTCCAGTGGTGTCGCGACAGGCGTGAATGGAGGGACGAATGGAGACGTGTCGTCTTCAGCGATGAGAGTCGCTTCTGCCTTGGTGCCAATGATGGTGGTATGCGTGTTTGGCGCCGTGCAGGTGAGCGCCACAATCAGGACTGCATACGACCGAGGCACACAGGGCCAACACCCGGCATCATGGTGTGGGGAGCGATCTCCTACACTGGCCGTACACCACTGGTGATCGTCGAGGGGACACTGAATAGTGCACGGTACATCCAAACCGTCATCGAACCCATCGTTCTACCATTCCTAGACCGGCAAGGGAACTTGCTGTTCCAACAGGACAATGCACGTCCGCATGTATCCCGTGCCACCCAACGTGCTCTAGAAGGTGTAAGTCAACTACCCTGGCCAGCAAGATCTCCGGATCTGTCCCCCATTGAGCATGTTTGGGACTGGATGAAGCGTCGTCTCACGCGGTCTGCACGTCCAGCACGAACGCTGGTCCAACTGAGGCGCCAGGTGGAAATGGCATGGCAAGCCGTTCCACAGGACTACATCCAGCATCTCTACGATCGTCTCCATGGGAGAATAGCAGCCTGCATTGCTGCGAAAGGTGGATATACACTGTACTAGTGCCGACATTGTGCATGCTCTGTTGCCTGTGTCTATGTGCCTGTGGTTCTGTCAGTGTGATCATGTGATGTATCTGACCCCAGGAATGTGTCAATAAAGTTTCCCCTTCCTGGGGCAATGAATTCACGGTGTTCTTATTTCAATTTCCAGGAGTGTATTTTGAATGCGAATAGTGTGCGTTATTTTATTGCTTGTTAGTGTTTCTAAAGCAGATATTACGCCATTTCGGAATAGGGCAGTCAATTAGAAACGAAGCTTTATTTTTGGAAATCTTAAGCTTCACGCTGTTGTGTGTCAAAAAGATTTCGACACTCTTGAAAGTGTTTTATGAAGTAGTATGTTAAACGGCTTTCAGTATCTGTATCCGAGACAGAGCGGAATGAAACATCACTGTTTTGATACAATTAGTCCGTTACAAGAACAAGTGGACTGAAACAGCGTTATTTTGAAACAACGATACAGTTTCTGTGCCTGGCTCAAGATCGAATATGGTCCCGTTATCCAAGACAGAGCGAAATGAAACACCACTGTTTCGAAACAGTGAAACATAGCCGTTTCGAAACACTGAAACGGTTCCATGCATCGATACACTTTATAGAAACATAGAAAACAGTGCCCAGGGGTAGTGAAGTAGGTCGCCAGCGCAAGGAACTGAAGTGTGGTAAGTGTTCATACATGACCACCTTTTGGAACAGTTGTTGCAGTAACTCTAAGTGAAGAAAATGGCAGCAAAATCTATGAACGCAACATCAGATTTGTTTACGCCTTGCGTACAATTGGTAAGGGTCCTACTGAAGATGCAGTTTCCTGTGGCATGATTTATAGGGTCTAAAACAGAAGATGTCTGTATAGAATCTATGAAGAAAACTGTAGAAGACACAGTAATAGAAACAGTGGTAAGGGAGACTTGACTGCAGCATTCGATGATACCTGGCATAAATGGGGACACACATCTCTTCATGGTGTAGCATTTGCCACCAGTATGTATACAGGGAAAGTTTTAGATGTAGCAGTAATGTCTAAATATTGTAGGTGTCCACAAAAAAATAGAGGTAGACATGAAAATAATTGCATAGCTGACTATAGTGGCTGTAGTGGAGGAGTGTACGGGTTGGTGCTGCTAGCAGATTTAAAAGTTCTGTTGCTTGTGATAAAGTGCGTTATGTGAATTACCTTGGAGATGGTGATTGTAAAAGTTTCAAACATATTCAAGAACTCAAGCCCTATGGTGATTATGATATTGTAGGGCAGACATCTGAGTGTATAAGACAAGTACAGAAAAGAAAGGGATCGAGACTTCGGCGACTGAAAGCATCGTACAAAAAACAAACACTCAGTGATGGTAAAGGGTTAGTTGGGAAGAGATAGTTAAATGACAGTGTAATTGACAAAATACAGAACTATTATGGAATGGCTATTAGGCAAAACACACACATTGTCTATGAAATAAAGAAGACTGTTTGGGCTCTTTTTTTCATTCTTTTTCAACTGAGGAAAGTCGCCGTCATTACTTGTATCCCAAAGGAGGAAACAGTTGGTGTAAATACAACAAGGGATTGCTAACTGGTGAAATGTACACTCATAAACATAATCTGACTGATCCCCTAATGGAGGTGATAAAACCTATTTTCAGAGACTTAGCAGCACCTGAACTGTTGAAAAAGTGTGTTCATGGAAAAACTCAAAACCCCATTGAAAGTGTAAATAGTGCTATACGGTCAAGAATCCCCAAGAGCCGGCCGTTGTGGCCGAGCAGTTCTAGGCGCTTCAGTCCGGAACGGCGCTGCTGCTACCGTCGCAGGTTCGAATCCTGCCTCGAGCCTGGATGTGTGTGCTGTCCTTAGGTTAGTTAGGTTTAAGTAGTTCTAAGTCTAGGGGACTGATGATCTCAGATGTTAAGTCCTATAGCGATCAGAGCCATTTGAATCATTTGAATCCCCCAAGACTCTGTTTGTTGGAATGGGAACTCTTCATTTTGGTGAGCATGATGCTGTTGCTACTTTCAACGATGACAACGTTCTAAGATACAAAGTATTTCGAAATATGGGAATGAAGATAGATGTAAATGTGGTACGAACGATGCTTGCTTTAGACAAGGGACGTCTTCGGGCTGCTAAGTCGGCTATAAATAGCCTAGAAACACAAGCCAGAGTAAAAAGGAGGAGAACAAAAAGGAAGCTGGAGGACGAGTTTGCAGAAAATGAAGATAATCAATGCTATGGACCGGGGATGCACTAAAAAGGCAATCCTAAATTTGTCGCTTGATTCCCATGAGTGTTATTTTTTCATACAAATTACATATTGCTTCAGATTTTCAGGAAACTGTCGCACAGTTCCTTCTGCGTAACTTAACACAGCCTTTTTACAAAAACCTGTATGTTGTTGAATATGTAAACAAAAAATGGCACAAAAAAGTAGGGAACTTTCATTACAATAGAAAAAATTAATCTCTAGCAACTGAATTGAAATTTTTAAAAATTCCTGTGTTAACTAGTAGGCAATCCTCCAATAAATAACCTGTACAAATTTCAACTTCCTAGCTCAAATACTTTCTGAGAAAACATGTGATTTATAAGCGTAATTTTAACATTGGAAAGAGAGTGCTTTCCGGAGCCTCTTAACCACGACGCCGTTGCTTAATTTTGCTGCTTCATATTGCATTTCTTGTCCTCAGACCGCTCACTGTTTCTATTGGCTTTTTTTCACAGTTCATTACACCTTCTTCGTACTTTCATGCTTGATCTGTGTTAAGTTTTTGACGGGCTGTCCACTGTGCACTCTTATCACTAAATCTGAGGGGGTGAGATGGGAATTTCACTTCTAGGAGAGAGAGAGAACAGACTGGAGAGTAAGACATAATGAAGACAGTAACGAAAGTTAAAAGTTGTCCGTTACCCTTGCAACTTTCATTCCTGAAATGATTTCACGTGTTATTAACTTCCTGGTTCACTGCAAAGACACGCGACTGGAACTAGCTATCTATTTATTGCAACAAGCTTAAGTGACTTCGGGACATTGTGTAAGCTTGGTCGGAAGGACTCCTGAGTTCTGGTCAGGTTTATTCATACCTCGTGGTGGATGATGGGCAGCGTGCAGGGAACACAGCATGGTTAGTCGTGTGGAGGTATCTGGTCTCGTCAGTGTGCTGCACGATTCGCTGTACGGTTGCGGCGGTGTGGTAAGATGTAGTCTGGTTGTAAAGCGCATGAGTATATTTGTGATACGAGTCTGTTAATCATTCACAGATATTGTGTGGTTTACGTACAATTAATTTCTTGATTTGTATTGCGGGATTAGAAATGGAGAACTTCATCGAATCTTTCAAAATTGCTCCGAACACTATGGGACTTAACATCTGAGGTCATCAGTCCCCTAGAACTTAGAACTACTTAAATCTGTCCTAAGGACATCACACACATCCATGCCCGAGGCAGGATTCGAACCTGCGACCGTAGCGATCGCGCGGTTCCGGACTGAAGGGTCTAGAACCGCTCGGCCACAGCGGCCGTCTCATAGAATCTTTCGTCGGTTTGTTTTTTATTCATCCGGTTGATAGAGCATTTACATTCGTCACGCTTCCTGCCAATAAGCGATATCCAATGTTCCCCGCCATGTACAGAATTTCCTTTGTTTCAAATTCTCATGTCCCGATCATTTTGTACCACACTTGCTAAGCACTAATGTTCTGTGTGGCACCTCGGTTTAATTACATTTTGGAAATGTTCTAATCAAATATTTTCTACATCAATTTAACTTCCTTACCACCACTTTCCCATAAAGATGAATTTATGTAGAGTGGCACTTTGCAATCACCGCAATACCGCTACTTTGCCTTTAGCTAAGAACCTGTCCTCTGAAATCATTTTTACGATTTGTCTCAAATCTTGCACCAATCACGGTGAACGTTATTCACCATCATTCAATACATGCCTTTACAGAACAATAAAGTAAGTAATGGAGTTTGCCAAAGCTGGCAGTGTCGCAATTCTTCATCGCATCAACTGTAACTGTTTTACTATATGCATTTGTGAGCTATGTTAACATCATGCCCATTGCACTCGATGGCGCTATTAGCGTCCTGTTTACACGTTTTTCAAGTAAATGGTTCAAATGGCTTTGAGCACTATGGGACTCAACTGCTGTGGTCATAAGTCCCCTAGAACTTAGAACTATTTAAACCTAACTAACCTAAGAACATCACACACATCCATGCCCGAGGCAGGATTCGAACCTGCGACCGTAGCGGTCACGCGGTTCCAGACTAAAGCGCCTAGAACCGCACGGCCACAACGGCCGGCTTCAAGTAAATACAGGTGTTTGCTGCGACTAATTAGGTTCAGGTAAATCGATTAACTACGTACTTTGCCCATTATATTATGGTGCGTGAAGTAAGTCCCTCCAGCTTTAGGTCATATTCTATTAATGTCGTAGTCAGACTGCGTTACTTTATGAATTCGCGAGAAGAAATTTAGGGCATAATTCGAGCTTACGTTTGTAGGTAATCCGATTTCAAAACTAGTCAGGGAGCTTAAAAGTTTATTGGCACATTCCAAGAGACACGAAAAGACTGAGATGACGAACTCGTGGAAGTTTTAAAGATGAGATGAGAAAACATGATTGGCAATATGGATGCGTATAACTGAAAACTGTATTTAGTGGAAAAGTCTGCAGCAGAGCAGAGGAGAGCATCAAGTGAAAGTGTAAGCCTAATAAAACAAATGAAACATCTTTACTATGAAATGAATAGAAAACAATAGCCAAAGTAACCGCCTATTCGGAAGCTCCCATCTTTGTGCATCAAATCTGCTGCTAACAAGGGGAGCTCCCCGTCTCACCCCCCCCCCCCCCCCCGCCCCCCCCCCCACCTTCCTCCTCAGATTTAGTGGTAAAATATGACCTAGTGGACAACCATTCAAGAAGTGAACATAGATCATGCATGAAAACAAGAAGAAGGTGTACTGAACAGTGAAAAAAAAAGCAAAATAGACATAGTGAACGGTCGCAAGAGAAGACGTGTAATATAGAGCAACTTATAACACCAACGGCGTGGTAGTTAAGAGGTCATAGTGCTGGACTGCCATGCAGGCGCGCCGTGTTGAAACCTCCCTGGCGCTATTTCTTTTTTCGGTGTTCGCTGTACTCAAATTTGTGTCTGTTTCGTTGTGTAACGTCCGTTTGCGACACCGTGGTGTAAGGGAGGGGCCAATAATGACAGTTGATTCTGCACAACTACTCTATCAGCAGCCGAAACGAAGTGGCTTTCGAATGGGAACCGCAGGCGTTTGATGACAAGGCGATAAGTCAACCGTACCCTCCACCGGGAAACACGTCGGGTGTATCATACACGGCATTACTGACAATACGTGTGTCGTATGATAGGAATCTCTTACTGATGCACCTAATTTGTACGCCTGGTAAGGGACTGAAATATGCCTCCTTGTCCGATTTAGGTGTTCATATGAATGTGAATGTGATTACTATCAAGGAAATGATGAAAACATTGTAGTTTGTCACATAAGCTGCAACAAATGAACGTAACAGTCTCACAATCACACAATTTCTCCGTGCTCCGGCAAAACATATGTTCTTAACGTTTTTGAAGTTGCGTTCCGTTTTGTAAGTTTTGACTCTTGAATTTCTTTGTTGTAACATAGTTCACACCCGCCTACAGGGTGCGTTCCATAAGTAATGCGACCAATTTTTTTCTGACGCAACGGCACAGCTTGCTGTGACCGGCTGGGCTAAGTGCAGGGGGGGGGGGGGGGGGGGCGTGTTAGCTACAAAACGCTCTTCGTCTCATTCGACTGCGAGCTGCCGGAGAGTCAGGACGTGCATTTCCTTAAACCCCATTTTGAGTTTATATAACACGGCACAATGGATCATTCTGTAGAGCAAGAGTATGCTATCAGATTTTGCGTTAAACTTGGGAAGTCCGCCATCGAAACGTTTCCATTACTTCAGCATGCCTTTGGGACTGATTGTTTACCCAAATCGCAAGTTTTCCGATGGCACAAGTCGTTCATGGAGGGCCGAGAGGAGATCACCGACGAATCTCGCAGTGGACGGCCATCAACCGCACTAGTCGGCGAAAATGTGACGCATGTGCGCGATTGTTTGAACTCTGACAGACGGCTGAGCCTTCAATTGATAACACAAACTCTAAACATGTCATAAACAACCGTTTTCCGCATTGTGACCGAAGATTTGAACATGAGAAACGTGTGTGCCAAACTCGTCCCAAAAGTGTTGACCGACGAACACAAGCACATGCGTGTACTTCGGTGCTGAGAAATGTTGGAAATGTGTGAAAATGATCCTCATTTTTTAAACTCAGTTATCACTGGTGATGAGTCGTCGATTTTTAGTACGACCCTGAGACGAAAAGGCAGAGTTCAGAGTGGCACACACTATCGTCACCCTGTCCCAAGAAGGCATGCATGAGCAAGTCCAGGATCAAAACCATGCTCATTGTCTTCTTTGACGTCAAGGCACTGTCCACCACCAATTCGTACCTGCAGTGAACTCAGCTTTCTACTTGGAAGTGCTCAAAAGACTGAGAAGGAGAGTCTCACACTGCAAAAGCGACATCAAGGACACGTGGAAAGTTCACCCCGACAACTTGCTGGGTCACAGCGCCTTCATTGTCAACGTCTTCCTGGCCAGGGACAAAGACCCCACTGGTTCTCCAGCCTCCCTTCATTCCTGACCTGGCTCCTGCTGACTTTTTTTTTTTTTTGTTTCTTCAGTTAAAAGGAGTCATGAAAGGAAAACATTGGGACACGATTGAAAGCATTCAGCTCTAAAGGACATTCTGGAAAAGGTATTATAGGATGCCTTCCAGGCATGGAAACACCACCTCCAGAAGTGTATTGGCGCAAGAGGGTGCTATTTTGAAAATTTTTGATTATTTGTATGAATATATTCAATAAATGATTTTTTATGAATTTTGTCGCATTACTTATGTAACACACCTTGTATTTATCGTTCTTAATATTGTGGGGAAAAAAGGGGCACCAGAGAGATTTCAACACAGCTCACATGCATGGCAGTCGAACACCGTGACCACTTAACCTCGATGCCAGTGCTGTTATAGGTTGCTCTATACTGTACTTCTAGTCCTTCGACCATTCACTGTGTCTAATTTGCTTTTATTCACGGCACAGTACACCTTCTTCCTCTTTCCATGCTTGATCTGTGTTCAGTTTCTGACTGGCTAGCCACCGAGCCACCTTACCACTAAATCATCTGAGGGGGGTGCCATGGGGAGTTTCCCTTGTAAGTAACAATCGACGCCGCGTTGCTCCACCATATGTACTGCAGCTTGCTTGGATTCTCCTCTGCCTGCTGGCCCGCTGGTTGTCAACAAGCTGCTGCATGAACTTCCCCTCACACTTCGGCGCGGGCACTCCCAAAGCCGTCTTGTGTGTGAAGAGGGGCCCTGCGACAATGCAATGGAATTTATAAATGGTCCTGCTTGCGCTCATTCGGATTCAAGTCAGCAGATACCATGGCTCATTCCAATCAGATGATTCCTATCTCATGTAGGAAGCTATTCAAGTAGTGGGCACGATGAACTAGTACATTATCCTCTTTAAAGACGATCCCTTGACTGAAATACTGGTTCAAGCGGTAGATAATATTTTGGACGACCCCGTCACGATACTGCACAGTCCTAAATTACCCTCGTCAGCTATGAGAAGTATCAACCTCTGTATAGGATACCGCCTCAAAACATTGGGTAGGACGACGATTCAAATACCTATCCAGCCATCCACATTTATGTTTTCTGTGATTTCCCTAAATCGCTCCAGGCAAATGCTGGAATGGTTCCTCTAAAAAGGGCTTCGCCAGCTTCATTCCCATCTTTTCTTAATCCGAGCTTGCGCTCCGTCTCTAATGACCGCGCTATCGCTAATCTTCCTTCTTTCCTTTTCTCACCTCACTAATTAACTCGGGAACTACACACCTGATGTGAGCATCAGCACCTGGTCGACTCCACACTCTTCTGCGACGTTTACTAGGATCAGACGAATTCTGCACTCGTCGGTGCAGAGAACAGTGCGCCGCCGGCCGGAGTGGCCGTGTGGTTCTAGGCGCTACAGTCTGGAGCCGAGCGAACGCTACGGTCGCAGGTTCGAATCCTGCCTCGGGCATGGATGTGTGTGATGTCCTTAGGTTAGTTAGGTTTCATTAGTTCTAAGTTCTAGGCGACTTCTGACCTCAGAAGTTGAGTCGCATAGTGCTCAGAGCCATTTGAACCATTTGAACCAACAGTGCGCCATTGATCCAGGTTCCATTTTTGTTCTTCCGTTGCCCACCTTCTTCACGCACCACGGTACTAGGCACTTTGTTCTGTTCTTCATTATGGATATCTAGAAACCAAGTTGATTATGTGAAATCAAGCCCTCCCAGCTACCTCCAAAAGTCCAGCACGCCTTTCTGTCGTAGAATCCAAAGTGTTCGTGTAAGCAGTAATTTGCGGTTAGGAATCATCAACTGGTTCAAATGGTTCAAATGGCTCTGAGCGCTATGGGACTTAACATCTGAGTCATTAGTCCACTGCCGGCTGGTGTGGCCGAGTGGTTCAAGGCGCTGCAGTCTGGAACCGCGCAACCGCTACGATCGCAGGTTCGAATCCTGCCTCGGGCATGGGTGTGTGTGATGTCCTTAAGGTAGTTAGGTTTCAGTAGTTCTAAGTTCTAGGGGACTGATGACCTCAGCTGTTAAGTCCCATAATGCTCAGAGCCATTTGAACCAGTCCCCTAGAAACGCCAAAACAACCTTCGCTGAAACTAAAAGCAAGGGTGATAACATTAAAAGGGCAATGGGAATACCGCTGTTAAATTAGGAAAAGAGACTGGATAGGTGGAAAGAATACATTGGAAGTCTCTGTGAGGGGGAGGGCCAGTCCGATTACATGACAGAAGAAAAAACAGGAGTCGATATAGAAGAGATAGTGGTCCAGTATTATAATCAGAATCTAAAAAAGCTCTGGAAGACTTTAAAGATGAAACAAGGCAGAAGGGATAGATAACATTCCACCACAATTTCTAAAAGCGTTGGAGGAAGTTGCAACAAAACGACTATTGACGTTGGTGTGTAGAATGTGTCAGTCTGGTGATATACCATCTGACTTTCGGGAAAACATCAGCCACCAAATTCCGAAGATTGTAAGAGCCTACAAGTGCGAGAATTATCGCACAATCAGTTTAACAGTACATGCATCCAAGTCGTGTCAAGAATAATATACTGCAAAGTGGAAAAGAGAATTGAGGATGTCTTAGACGACGATCAGTTTGGCTTTAGAAAAGGTAAAGACAATCCTGACGTTTCAGTTGATAATGGAAGAAAGACTGAAGAAAAATCAAGACAGGTTCATAGGATTTGTCGACCTGGAACAAGCGTTCGACAATGTCAAATTTCGAAACTCTGAGAAAAATAGGGATAAGCTATAGGGAAAGATGAGTAATACACAGTGTAAGCTATAAGGAAAGACGGGTAATATACAATATGTACAAAAACCAAGAGGAAATAATAAGAGCGGAAGATAAAGTACGAAGTGCTCGGATTAAAATGGGTGTAAGAGAGGGATGTAGTCTTTCGCCCCTACTGTTCAATCTGTGAACCGAAGGAGCAATGACGAAAATAAAAGAAAGGTTCAAGAGTGGAATTAAAATTCGTAGTGAAAGGACATCAGTGATAAGATTCGCTGATGACATTGCTATCTCAGCGATAGTGAAAAAGAATTACAGGATCTGCTGACTGGAATGGACAGTCTAATGAGTACAAAATATGGATTGAGGGTACATAGAAGGAAGGCGAAAGTAATGAGAAGTAGCAGTGTGACCTGAGCTCCCAGTTGGTGCACATCGACAGTGCAGAAAGATACGTATATAGCTTCTATTCTGTGTTACCTAAATTCCGTGTGAGTTTCGTATAGGAGGTGTAATTTCGAGTTTTAGTCACTGTAATCGTAAATCCAGGCAGATTGTAGCGCAGTCGTTAGGCATTTGTACAGGTTAGTTCATACATTCTTTGCGTGTTTCGCTTGTGTTATCTAGGCACAGACTCGTGTTTCAGTAACTGTTGTTCAACATCGATTAGAATGGACAGGGACTGTGATTGCTGTGTTCGGACAAGGGCTGAGTTGGCATCCCTTCGCTCACTGCTGCAGGAGGCGCTGACTTCGGTCGCGCAGCTTGAGGCTGTTGCCGATGGGCACCACTGTGGGGAGCCGGACTTGGGTATCACAGGGATGTCACCCTCGTCCCGTCTGTCCCCAGATCGATCTGCCACTGTGGTTGCCCCGGTTGCTGCCCGCAGTGGGGCTGAGCCCTAGCCTGTGGTTGATTGGGAGGTCGTTCCAAGGCGTGGCAGGCAGCGAAAGACGTCCCCGAAGGCTGATAAGAAAGCCTCCACGGTGCGTCTGACAAACAGGTTTCAGGCACTGTCTCTGGCTCTGCCAGATGCAGCTGTCTGCCCTGTTTCAGAGGATGATTCTCAGCCTTCAAGGTCCGGGCAATCGCAGAGGGTGGGCTTATTGGTAGTTGGGAGCTCCAAAGTTAGGCGCGTAATGGGGCCTCTTAGGGATATGGCGGCTAAGGAGGGGAAGAAATCCAGTGTGCACTCCGTGTGCATTCCGGGTGGAATCATTCCTGATATAGAGAGGGTCCTTCCGGATGCCATGAAGAGCACAGGGTGCCTCCAGCTGCAGGTGGTGGCACATGTCGGCACTACTGACGTGTGTCGCTTCGGATCTGAGGAAATTCTCTCTGGATTCCAGCGCCTACCTGATTTGGTGATGGCTGCCGGTCTTGCTTACGAGATGAACGCAGAGCTCACCATCTGCAGCATCGTTGACAGAACCGACTGCGGACCTTTGGTGCAGAACCGAGTGGAGGGTCTGAATCAGAGGCTCAGACGGTTTTGCGACCGTGTTGGCTGCAGATTCCTTGACTTGCGCCATAGGGTGGTGGGGTTTCGGGTTCCGCTGAATAGGTCAGGAGTTCACTACACTCAGCTGGCGGCTACACGGGTAGCGGAGGCTGTGTGGCGTGGACTGGGCGGTTTTTTAGGTTAGAAGGCCTCGGGAAAGTACGGGGTGGGCTACAATCTAAAAGGGTGCATGGCAAATACAGGACGTGCTTGGATCAAGGAACAGACGGAATTGTAGTTGTAAATTGTTGTAGTTGTGCTGGGAAAGTCCCTGAGTTCCAAGCGCTAATAGAAAGCACAGAAGCTGAAATCGTTATAGGTACAGAAAGCTGGCTACAGCCTAAAATAAGTTCTGCAGAAATTTTTACGAAGTCTCAGACGGTGTTCAGGAAAGATAGGTTAGGCAGAATTGGTATTGGAGTGTTTTTGTCTGTCAGTAGTGGTTTATCTTGTAGTGAAGTGGAAGTAGATATTCCATGCGAATTGGTATGGGTGGAGGTTATACTTAACAGCCGAACTAAGTTAATAATTGGCTCCTTCTACCGACCCCCAGACTCCGATGATATAGTTGCTGAACAGTTCAGAGAAAATTTGAGTCTCGTAACAAATAAATACCCCACTCATACGGTTGTAGTTGGTGGGGACTTCAACCTTCCCTCGATATGTTGGCAAAAATACTTGTTCAAAATCGGTGGTAGGCAGAAAACATCTTCCGAGATTGTCCTAAATGCTTTCTCCGAAAATTATTTCGAGCAGTTAGTCCACGAACCCACGCGAATTGTAAATGGTTGCGAAAACAAACTTGACCTCTTAGCCACAAACAATCCAGAGATAATAAGAGCATCATGACTGATACAGGGATTAGTGATCACAAGGTCGTTGTAGTTTGGCTCAATACCGTTTCTTCCAAATCCACCAGAAACAAACGCAAAATAATTTTATTTAAAAAAGCGGATAAAGTGTCACTAGAAGCCTTCCTAAGAGACAATCTCCATTCCTTCCGAACTGACTATGCAAATGTAGACGAGATGTGGCTCAAATTCAGAGATATAGTAACAACAGCAATTAAGAGATTCAAACATCATAAATTGGTAAGAGATGGAACTTATCCCCCATGGTACACAAAACAGGTCCGAAGGCTGTTGCAGAGGCAACGGAAATAGCATGCGAAGTTCAGAAGAACGCGAAATCCCGAAGATTGGCTAAAATTTACAGAAGCGTGAAATTTGGCACGGACTTCAACGCGAGATGCCTTTAACAGTTTCCACAACGAAACATTGTCTCAAAATTTGGTAGAAAATCCGAAGAAATTCTAGTCGTATGTAAAGTACACAAGCGGCAAGACGCAGTCAATACCTTCGCTGCGCAGTGCCGATGGTACCGTTACCGACGACTGTGCCGCTAAAGCGGAGTTATTGAACGCAGTTTTCCGAAATTCCTTCACCAGGGAAGACGAATGGAATATTCCAGAATCTGAAACACGAACAGCTGCTAGCATGAGTTTCTTAGAAGTAGATACCTTAGGGGTTGCGAAGCAACTCAGATCGCTTGATATGGGCAAGTCTTCAGGTCCAGATTGTATACCGATTAGGTTCCTTTCAGATTACGCTAATACAATAGCTCCCTACTTAGCAATCATATACAACCTCTCGCTCACCGATAGATCTGTGCCTACAGACTGGAAAATTGAGCAGGTCGCACCAGTGTTTAAGAAGGGTAATAGGAGTAATTCATCGAACTACAGACCTGTATCGTTGACGTCGGTTTGCAGTAGGGTTTTGGAGCATATACCGTATTCAAACATTATGAATCACCTTGAAGGGAACGATCTATTGATACGTAATCAGCATGGTTCGCACGAAGTAATGGCCGCTATCGACAGGGGATCTCAGGTTGATTCCGTGTTTCTGGATTTCCGGAAAGCTTTTGACACCGTTCCTCACAAGCGACTTCTAATCAAGCTGCGGGCCTATGGGGTACCGTCTCAGATGTGCGACTGGGTTCGTGGTTTCCTGTTAGGAAGGTCGCAGTTCGTAGTAATAGACGGCAAATCATCGAATAAAACTGAAGTGATATCAGGTGGTCCCCAGGGAAGCGTCCTGGGGCTTCTGCTGTTCCTGATCTATATAAATGACCTGGGTGACAATCTGAGCAGTTCTTGTTGTGGCGTAACAAGACAGCTACGCCACACTGAAGTAGCCGAAAGGCACGCGTAATCTCACGTAGGCTAGATAGAGGTCTGAAACAGGATACGTAATGAATGGTAGCAAGAAAAGTACGTAGCTGCTTTAATACTTAACTTTTAATCCTTCATGTGAATACAGCATTCCTTGATGATACAAGTTAGACTATCTTAAAATGGTTAATGGCGCCTTGCTAGGTCGTAGCCATTGACTTAGCTGAAGGCTATTCTAACTGTCTCTCGGCAAATGAGAGAAAAGCTTCGTCAGTGTAGTCGCTAGCAAAGTCGTCGTACAACTGGGGCGAGTGCTCTTCCGTATCTCGAGACCTGCCTTGTGGTGGCGCTTGGTCTGCGATCACACAGTGGCGACACGCGGGTCCGACATGTACTAAATGGACCGCGGCCGATTTAAAGCTACCACCTAGCAAGTGTGGTGTCTGGCGGTGACACCACATTCCCCCCCCCCCCCCCCCCGCAAATCGGCGAACGGTCGTGTGATAAGGCTTCCGCCCGCCGTGGGGAGGACCCCATGTTGACGTATGCGATGTGGTGGGGAGCCTAACAACAGGCGAGGCTGTGCCACCCGCACCCGGCCATTCGGTCCGAGGGGAGCTAGGCAACACCTGAAAACCTAGTCCAGGGTGCACGTCAACATGTGGCGTATGCGCCCGTAAAGAGACAGGAGGGGCCGAAGGGTCGACCTCCATTGCGTTGGGGTATCCGACGCGCGAAGACGCCATGTGGTCCGGAGCGGGCAAGAGTTCCATGGCGGAGGACGGCTGGTCACGGGAAGCGACCGGCGGCGCGTGACCCAGGGAGGCTGCAGCGAAGCGTCGAATGCGGGCGGCGCCGGCTGGAGAACAGGCGGCGACGGCGGCGGCTGCGGCGGCGCGTCGCCGTGGGGCAAAATGGAAAGCATCGTCGGTAACACCTGGGGATGAGGCGAGCCAGTATATGGGTCCCCAGGGCGCTGACCGTACGGCACCGTCGCTGAAAGCAGACGGGGAGCGGCAGAACCCGTGCGACGACAGAGGCGCAGCTGATTGAGATGCCGACGCACCTCACCAGAGGCCCCCAAAACCAAATACATCGAGCGGCCGAGGCAGCGAAGAATGCGCCCTGCGAGCCAACGCCGTGAACCTCGATAGTGGCGATAGAATACAACGTCGCCTGGAGCAAAAGCAGGAGTCTGCCGCTGCACAGGAACCTGATGCGGCGGGTGCAGCAAAGACATCAAGGTTCGATGAGGACGACTGTGTAGCAATTCAGCCGGCGAGCGACCATCTCGGGGCTGAGAGCGATACGATGACTAAAAGAGCAACAACGCGTCCTCCCGAGAATGCCACTCTTTCAACTTCAACATCTGTGACTTGAAAGTCCAGACCAATCGTTCAGCAGCACCGTTTGACTGAGGCGAAAACGGCGCGGATGTCAGATGTTGAATACCATTGGCCTGGCAGAATGACTGAAATTCTGCGGACATGAATTGTGGGCCATTGCCGGAAACAATAGTCTGTGGAAGACCTTCAATGCAAAAGATACCAGACAACGCTTGGATGGTGGCAGAGGACGTCGTGGAAGACATCCGGACAACAAAAGGAAAATTACTGAAGGCATCTACCAGAACCAACCATCGAGCATTCCAGAAGGGACCAGCAAAATCGATGTGCAAGCGTTGCCAAGGGGAAGTGGCTTTTGGCCATGCAAAGACTTTCCTCGGCGGTGCGGATTGTTGTTCGGCACACGCCATGCAAGAAGAACACATATTCGTAATCGCAGCATCGATTCCGAATCAAGTACAGTGCTGACGAGCAAGTTGTTTCGTTCGCACTATACCCCAATGTCCTTGGTGAAGAAGCCGTAAGACAGAGGACTGTAACGAACGTGGGACCACGACTCTGGACTGATCATTATCAGAACGCAACAACAAAACACCACGTCGAACAAAAAGTCTCTCCTTGTGAGCAAAGAATCGGCGAACCAACGGATCCTCGATCCGAGACTTTGACAAAGGCCATTGCGTAGCAACAAAACGCAAAACGGTAGCAAGGACAGGGTCAGCAGCTGTGGCTGTAGCTACACGACGAAAATCAATCGGAAACGTGTCGACCACGTCATCGGTTTCCGCATCAATGAACATGCAAGCAAGTTCGGAAGAATCGAATGCTCTATCCTCAGCAACAGGCAAACGGGACAACGCATCGGCGTTTTCGTGCTTAGCAGTGGACCGATACAAGATATCGTAGCGGTACTGCGAGAGGAAAATAGACCAGCGAATGAATTTCTGCGCTGTACGAGGAGGTACTGGCTTGTTCGGATGAAAAAGCGACGTCAAAGGTTTGTGGTCTGTGATGATGGTAAAGTGACGACCATACAAGAAATCATGGAACTTAGTAACACCAAACACGAGAACCAAAGCTTCTTTCTCTATCTGTGAATAATTTCTTTGCGCAGACGAGAGCAATTTTGACTCAAAGGCAATAGGGCGATCATGCGAGCCAACTTTGTGCGCAAGCACAGCACCGATCCCGAAATCCGATGCATCTACCATCAACAAAAGGGGCGTCTGGGGATCGAATGGCGTAAGGCAAGTATTAGAAAGCAACGCCGATTTCAACTGGCGAAAGGCGCGTTCGCATTCCGTCGTCCAGACGAACGGAACACCCTTACGGCGTAAGCTATGAAGCGGAGCTGAAATGGAAGAGGCATTGCGCAGATTCACTCACACCTTGCGATTCTAAATCGTGTAATGGTCTTGCGACCTCATCACGCAATGCGTGAGGAACATTGCGCGCTCTAAAAAATTTCGGTTGCGCGTTGACTTTCAGTTCCAAATGTGCTTCATAATTCTTAGCGCAACCAAGGCCCGGTGCAAAAATGTCTGCAAATTCTTCACACAGACGCGAAACACTGTCTGAAGGCACAGTCTTATTCACTGATAGGACCTGATTTACAATAGACAAGTTAAACAACTGAAATAAATCTAAACCAAACAAGTTCACTGCAGTAGAAATGGACCGCGGCCGATTTAAAGCTACCACCTAGCAAGTGTGGTGTCTGGCGGTGACACCACAGTTCTCTTAGGTTGTTCGCAGATGATGCTGTAATTTAGCGTCTAGTAAGGTCATCCGAAGACCAGTATCAGTTGCAAAGCGATTTAGAAAAGATTGCTGTATGGTGTGGCAGGTGGCCGTTGACGCTAAATAACGAAAAGTGTGAGGTGATCCACATGAGTTCCAGAAGAAATCTGTTGGAATTCGATTACTCGATAAATAGTTCAATTCTCAAGGCTGTCAATTCAACTAAGTACCTGGGTGTTAAAATTACGAACAACTTCAGTTGCAAAGACCACATAGATAATATTGTGGGGAAGGCGTGCCAAAGGTTGCGTTTCATTGGCAGGACATTTAGAAGATGCAACAAGTCCACTAAAGAGACAGCTTACACTACACTCGTTCGTCCTCTGTTAGAATATTGCTGCGCAGTGTGGGATCCTTACCAGGTGGGATTGACGGAGGACATCGAAAGGGTGCAAAAAAAGGGCAGCTCGTTTTGTATTGTCACGTAATAGGGGAGAGAGTGTGGCAGATATGATACACGAATTGGGATGGAAGTCATTAAAGCAAAGACATTTTTCGTTGCGGCGAGATCTATTTACGAAATTTCTTTCACCAACTTTCTCTTCCGAATGAGAAAATATTTTGTTGGGTCCAACCTACATAGGTAGGAATGATCATCAAAATAAAATAAGAGAAATCAGAGCTCGAACAGAAAGGTTTAGGGGTTCGTTTTTCCCGCACGCTGTTCGGGAGCGGAATGTTAGGGAGATAGTATGATTGTGGTTCGATGGACCCTCCGCCAAGCACTTAAATGTGAATTGCAGGGTAATCATGTAGATGTACATGTAGATGTAGCAGAAAAGAGAAAAGTGAGAAACTAAACATTAAGAGTGGTCATCACGAATTAGATGAAGTTAAGGAAGTCTACTGAGGTAGCAAAATAACCATGATGGATGGAGAAAGGAGGACATAAAAAGCACACTACCACTGGCAAAAAGGGCACTCTTGGGCAGGAGAAGTCCTTAATTTGAGGAAGAAATTTCTGAGAATGTACTTTTGGTGCACAACATAGTATGGCAGTGAAAAATGGCCTGTGGGAAAACCGGAAAAGAAGAGACGAAGCATTCGAGATGTGCGACAGAATAATGTTGAAAATTAGGTGAGCTGATAAGGTATGGAATGAGGATGTTCTCCGCAGAATTGGTGAGGAAAGGAATATATGGAAAACACTGACAAGAAGAAGGGATAAGATGATAGGACATTAGTCAAGAAATCAGGGACTAACTTCCAGGGAGCTGTAGAGGACAAAAAAAGTAGAGAAAGACAGAGATTGGAATATATCCAGCAGGTAATTGTTGACGTAGGTTGCAAGTGCTACTCTGAGATGAAGAGGTTGGCGCAGGAGAGGAATTCGTGGCAGGCACCTTCAAATTAGTTAGAAGACTGATGACTCCAAAAAAAAAGAAGCATGTTGACAGACTGACCAGTCTACCAAACGCTTTGTCTTGTTCTCGTCTGCAGACACAGGGAGCTCTCCTGAATTGCACTGAGGATTTAGGTTGTCGTTTACCCCCATTACACTAGTTGTTCTACTGAAAGTTCTAACTTTGTTCAACATATATCAAGAATAATGTTCTGGAGATTTTCATCACATATTAAATGATTGAACTTTTATTCTATTCGGATCTGGCGTCCATCATCAACCTCATTATAGGGTATGACCTCCACAGACACAAATACCATCTTGTATTTGTTATGGCATGAAATATAAACAGCTTCTGAATATTATACAAAGCAATTTCTTCCCATGCCTGAAACACATGCTATGTCAGTTCACGAAGATACCTGGTTGGAGGCTGGTGTGAAAGCATACATATTTCCATCTAATTCCACACATGTTGTATGCATGACAAATCAAGGAATAGGCCATGATAGTCAAGGCGTTTGTTGTGTGTGCTGCAGTGTGGGGTCTTGAATTACCGTTTGCCATTTGGTACCCTTGTCATGAAGGGTGTGACAACTGGATTTACCATGTTTAGACAAGAAGAGAATAGAAGCTTTCGAAATGTGGTGCTACAGAAGAATGCTGAAGATTAGATGGGTAGATCACATAACTAATGAGGAGGTATTGAATAGAATTGGGGAGAAGAGGAGCTTGTGGCACAACTTGACGAGAAGAAGGAATCGGATGGTAGGACATGTTCCGAGACATCGAGGGATCACCAATTTAGTACTGGAGGGCAGCATGGAGGATAAAAATCGTAGAGGGAGACCAAGAGATGAATACACTAAGCAGATTCAGAAGGATGTAGGCTGCAGTAGGTACTGGGAGATGAAGAAGCTTGCACAGGATAGAGTAGCATGGAGAGCTGCATCAAACCAGTCTCAAGACTGAAGACCACAACAACAACAACAAACACATGTCCGACATCATGATTCAAGAAGATGGAGACGTACAGGTCTCGAAAATATCCACTTCCTTTGATCTCTCACTAGGTCTTCTACAGACAATTTGGTGTCTACTTGATCACACAAACAAAAATGAGACTCTTTGCTAAACACCACAAAGTAACATTCAGTATCTCAGTTGACTCTGGTTCTACACCAAGCTAGTCTCTGTTGTATCAGCTTGACAACTCAATGTAATTTCTAGTAACAGTTTTCTGACCATTAGTGCTGACTCTCTGCCATAACATCTGGTCAGATTTCAGCTGTTGTTAATCAATCACAGTGATGTTAGGAAGTCACCTGCAGGGTATTGTACTGGTGCAGGGTTGGCATCAGGTAGTCACTGGGGCTTGCACGGCACCCGTGGCTCGCACAGCATTTGGTGTCTACTCAGCATCTGGTGTCTCTGCAGCGTCCACTGCCTGGAGAGCATTCAGTGTCCCGCAGCATCCAGTGCTAGTGTGATATCTGTGGGATGGCCACCTGGTTAGACACCTGCCTAGAAGCTCGAGAATTAGGCCCAGTCGCCTCAGAAGTCGCCTGAAGAGTCTCTTGAGGGTTATAGTGGGCATCTAATCAGGCAGTCTCTCATTGGATGCAACATAGAGACCAGATGTCACAACAGAAGTCACATAGCCCCAGAATGTGCGGGGATCCAAATGCTAACCAAACCCAGCCATATTCCAGTGACCTCCCAACAACACTCCAGTAACCACCCAACAACACTCTGGCATCACCATGGGGTCCTGCAGGAGTGACTTCCATGATGTCCTGTGCATGACTCCCTGGTAACACCCTGCTGTCTGGCAGGAGACATTCCAGCGACCATTGATATTCTATCTTTCTTTACTTCCCATTGTCAGTCATATTCAATAATGCTGCAATGGTTTTCTGATAATTGAATCTCTGTTCTATATTACCAGAGCTGAAAAGATTAACCCTGTTGCTAATCAGGAAATCTAAGATAAAGTTGATGAGGAAATACATACAATCAGAGCAGTGGCCATTCTGCATATGGCATACATATAAAACATGATTTCCTGACACATCCCAGGCGATTTCCCCCCATTAGACCCATCAGGCCAAACTACTCAGGTGATTTTCTTTCCCCCGGGCGACCTTCCAGGATGCCTGCAGTGTGTCTTACTCCTCAGGTGACTGACCTCACCTAGTGACTCCTTAGCACCTCTTTGGGCTTCTATTCCGGCGTCTAACTGGTCGTACAATTGGGCAGTTAGGACCAGTTCCAGTGATTAATGTGATGACTAGTTGCGGATGATAAATTGGGCAACTCATTATGCAATTATGTAGTTACTGGGCGACTAACATGGCGAATAATCACGTAATCCCATACTGGGTGCTGTGAGAGCGCCGGATATTAGGAGGGTCCAGATGCCATGCAAGCACTGGATGCATTTCTTTTATCAGTTGTATTCAGAAATGCTATAACAGCTTCACGATTACTGATTCTATGTTGTGCAGTAACTGCATCGGAAGATCTGACCTGTTGGTAACAAGCAGAACCACAAGAAAGTAGATCAGAAAAATGTGAGCGAACTGGGCAGTGCCCTGTCGGTGTGTGGGATTTGTTGAAAACACATTTCAAGCCACATACAGAGAATGCATTTTTTTGTTTTTGTTTAAATGCTCAGTAATCTGTGTCTTAATATGTACACTACCATTTGTGGAAATTGCAGCACCAAGAAGGAAACGTATGAATTCAGTTAATTTAATACCACAAGTTAGATACATGACAAGTAACAAATGATTACCTTTTCAAATCTGTACATGTCCCTTGAGCCCCACCATTCAGTATGTCATGTGTCCGCCATGCATTACAATTAGAGCTGCTATACGCCATGGAATTGAATCAATAAGGCTCTGAATACATTCCTGAGGAATTTCCCTCCACGCGAGCCCGCAAATCCCTGACAGTAGTTACTGGAGGACCGTGACGCACTATGTGCAGACCAAATATATCCCAAACATATTTGATGGGCGACATGTCTGGCGAACGTGCAGGCCAGGGAAACAGTGGTACCTGTCACTCTTCAAAGAAGGCCTGTACATTCCTTGCAGTATGTGGTCGGGCATTGTCCTGTTCAAATGTGACCTGTGGAGATGCCTGAAGCACGAGGAGTACCTCAGGGTCCACAACTTCCATTAGATACCAGTTGTTGTTCAAAGTGCCTACAATACATATGAAGCGAGATTGGTTGTTGTAACCAATGGCGCTCCAAACCGTCATACCTGATGGTTGCCCACTATGCCACTCCACAATGCAGCCCACCAGGTTGCACTCACCAAGGTATCGCCGGACACATACGCGGCCATCCCTGCAGGACACGTTGAAGCAGGAGTCATCAGAAAAGATTACATGTTGTCACTCAGCACCCCAGTGACAGTGTTCACGGGTCCATTGTAGTCAGAGGAGCTAGTGGTTTCTGCACAATGCAAGCCGACGTGATGGCATGCGTGCAACCAGTCCAAACTGCAGCAGACGGCGACGAATCGTCGATGCAGACAAGTTAACACCTGTTGCAGTGCTCCAGCGACCAGCCAACAATGTGGGTGATGCTAGATGGTCTGTAATGGGCATGTGGACAAGATGACAGTCATCTCATGCTGTGGTCCAGTTCCGCTCGTCGCCGCGCACGACCTTCCTCTATCCACTGCTTCCACACACACATCACTGTCGTAACAGCATGACCTGTGCGAGCCAGAATGTCACGGTATGACAACCCCGTTTCCTAGACACCGATCATTCTGACCTGTTCGAACTCGCTCACATGCCGATATGGCTCCCTTTGACGTCGACGAGGCATACTGGCACTCACTGTATTGTTTCCATCTTGTGTGACAGGTCTGCACCGTCTACACTAGGCGCAACAACGACCCTGTCGTACCGACACGAGAGGGCTCTGCTCGGTCTACGTGTACCCCAACTCGCTGCAAAACGTATCACGTTTTGCTTGCACACCCGTCGTCACTTCCACCAAGTGCAGCGATATTCGAATGATTCCTTCTGGGTGTTGCACTTTTCGCAAACGGCAGCGTATTTTACTACTACAGACGATAATTTAACGCAGTTATTATAAACTATGGTACATACACGTGAACATAGATCAGTTTTCACCGATTTTAATAAAATCTAATGTAACAATCTTGTCATTTCCACTGAAATGCTCGAATATTCAAAATTAGTATCTTAATAAATTTTTGTCCATAGTGATCGTAGTTAATCTAGTTGTTATAAGCTATAGTCCATATGCATGAAACCAGATAAATATTCATTGACTACTGTAAATAAAATTTATATAATACTGTCGTCATCTCCACTCAAATGCTCAAAGACTCAAAATCAGTTTTGGTACATGTTTTGTGGTTACCAATCATAA
Source organism: Schistocerca americana (assembly GCF_021461395.2). Taxonomy (NCBI): domain Eukaryota; kingdom Metazoa; phylum Arthropoda; class Insecta; order Orthoptera; family Acrididae; genus Schistocerca; species Schistocerca americana. The sequence continues at coordinate 66,100,056 of NC_060125.1, forward strand.
TTTATCGTAGGTGCTAGTTAATTAAGTAGTTAGTTTCATGTTACATAGATCATTTTGCACAATAAATCGTGATGATTTGAAACAACTCATTTTACATTCTCATTGCACATTAGTTTGTAAATATGGCGTTATCTGAACGTTTATGGGTTTTTATTTTATTTTTAAGTATGCAGGTGTGACAGTAATTCGTACCCACCACCTTTTAGACATCGCAATAACTGTACAACATACAACTTAGCATTCTAGAAATGTTTTCAATCCTTAAAGGATTTTGTTGCTAATAATAAAAATCACTTTCATGTAGACTTGGCGTCGTATGTTCAGAGAAAAGTTACATACTGTGGTGCAAAGGTATTCAGCAAGCTCCTGTTTGACATAAAACAAGAAACTAAGACTCTTTGCCATTTTGTATGATAACCAATAGCATAACTGATCATTCACTCTTTCGATAAGTAATCTGATCTTCAAAGACTGAAAAATTTCTGATACGTTCATGGCAAGTAGCAGTGTACTGTTGCTCAAGAATGTGCTTTTTTCATCACAATTTTATCAAGAATTAACTATTTTCACAGAATTCATTTGAAAGGTGTTTCTGTTGGAAAGACATTCCAAAACGAATTACCATGTGGTAGAGATAAAATGGGTATAATTAGAGCAATCATAGAAATATATCATACTTAACTGATTCAGGGTAAAGTGGTCCAGGGTTCTTATCTCAAAGTAATAATAAACACCATTTTCTTATAACTTTTCACTGTATTTATTCAATGCACAAGACACAGTTACATATGATTTCACAGTTATCAACTTTGACTCATATACAAATTGCAGTCTGGACTATGATATGTTTACACAGTTATATATCCATGAGCCATATATAAACTTTGTAATACTACAGAAGAAAATATCATTGTTAATGGGTTTGAATACAATTAAAACTAAGAACTGTTTGTAATATTATAGGTTGATTAAGCCTCCACCTTTATGTTTCCAAGTACCAGTACTACAATTTGAAAATATCGAAAAAAACCAATGAAATATACAAAGGTTTGTCAATTATAAAATCATTTTCTGTATTAATAATTTTGCAGGTAATTTACTCCAAAATCAGAAGTAATATTTTATAAGGTTATTCTCCACAGTTCATTTAAATTGTTTCTTAAATAACTTTTTAGTATTCCTAAAATTTTATACAAAAGTTGTGGAAACAATGAGTATGGTATCTTTTACTTGCTTACAATTATTAATAAATTTTGAAGTGTTGTAAGAACTAATATTACCATCTAATAATTATAAATGTGGAAAAGGATTCACTTATAGCTCAGCATAGTGAAATGAAACTTCCTTTATTAGTAAATTAATGTAAGTATGAAAAAATACTCTCAGTATTGAGAGTCATGTTCTGATACTACTTGACCCTATACATTGCATTACAAAAAGAAATACTGAATTATAAACAGCTACCTTTTGTGACAGCTTAGGTAGCTACTTTCCTTAGAGACTACCTATATTGTCAACTCACACTTATAGAATGGAACAGAACATCAAAAAGTTTCACAGAATATTTCAAATGGTGGCACTCACACAGTTCAGTAACGAAATAGAAGAGGATGAGTCAGAATGAAATGTCATGGTGAAGATATTTCAGGAAGAAAGTTCTGACATTAACGTTGCTGGAGGGAATGGTGTTATCATTTCCTGATATTGGAAGGTAACCTACTTTTACTGCTCTAACTAATGATATAATATTGGATTTCATGTTTTTGCATTTTCTTAGTCTATATTTAATTATTTGACTTTGTTATTGTGACACACTGGAAGTGTTCCATGAGGAACTTAATTTTTTTCCATAGCCTGTTCTTCCACAAAAGAGACCACATATCTAAAATGATAAAATGATTAAAGTTCTACCATTATTGGGCAGAGAAAAGCCCTACACAGTATATAAATATATCATAAACTGCTGAAGAAATTCCAGTCAAATAACATTTTCAAAGTAAAAAAACGCACATTCAGTGAATGATAAAAACAGAATTGTTTTTCATGCTGTTTGGTATACTAGGGGGAAAACAAATATTGTTTGTACATATATATTTTTCCTACCAGATAAAAATCGATGTTTTTGAAACATTGAGATGATACTTTTACTGTAGATTCATTTCTCAGCAGTGTACCATACAAACTTTATCAAGAACATCCATTAGGAAGTATATGTTGACCATCAATAAACTTTATCATTGCTACTTCCTTAATTCTGACATCCTATTTCGACTTTTGGCATCGTCAGTGGTATCTGATAACCTCACTCTTGCCATGTGGTACTGGTACTGGGCTTAGCAAAGTGACATTGTGTTGACATACAAATAACTGTGAACACACCACCTTTTGATAGTGATGTTGCCTGCTGTTCCATTTCATTCCATTGACAGTTAGTGTGAATCGACCTTATCCTTTCCTGTGCACTAAGTTCCAGACATTACAAATTGTCTGCAAAGTTTTCAGTGCACACAAAATTTGAACAGACAAATTGTAGCATTTGGGCCAGACATGTGTGCTTATTTTTAATCTGTGAAAAGTCAGAAGAAAGAGGCCACAAGTGAAGGGACGTCGAAATATTCCTTAATATTTTCCATATTTCTAAAGTTAGAAACTCTTTCACAGTGTTCGACACTTTTTCTCCACATGTTATTCCTACAACTCACAGGCCCAAACAATTTGAACTGAGACTCATGTTAACTGTGATAATTATTGTATAGGGTGCAGTGACATACTTCCATGAAGGTGTCATTAACCCAATGTTCATAGTTTTCTTTTTAATATCTATACGCCATTACTTTCTTCCCTGGAATCAGAAGGAATTTCTTACTGGCTCATACCCTATGCAACAACATCCAGCCCTATTTCTTAATCATTCTTTTCAATCACTCGAATTAAAATGTGTTGCAGCATATTGATGTACACTAATCAGTTGACTGTCCTCTCCTGAAGAAAGAAAGACTCATAAACTTTGTTGAAAGTATGAATGACATAAGGTTCTGTGCTTTTGTAAACATGTTCTAAGGAGATTTCGAATTTTTGCTATCACCAATATGGTATGTACATGGATTAATTTCACACTTATGAGGAAAGCTGAGTCATAATTGTATTTTTCCCAAAACTCCTTGTTCTCATTCAACAAATAATACTCTGGCATATAAACCTTTCCATTTATCTCCCTGGTTATTGAAATGTTGTAAATATTTATAATTCCGCAGGAAAATGTTTTTTCGGTGCATATCACTCGCAGGTGGAAAGCCCAGCTCACATTGTGCACACTGGTTGCAGAACTGTCGTCAAACTGCACCTCATTTCTTCTATGATGTCATTGTGGAAAGCATGTGAGTTTGTTGTGATAGTAACTATGAGTATTCAGTCTCACTAGGACATTACATAAACAGTGGGCCTACTGAGAAGATCTCTAAAGTTGGCCTACATTGTGAGACAATTTTGCTGTAAGGGTTTTGCTTCTTTGATCGAAAATGGCAGAGCACATAACACCAGTAAAAGAGCTTCTGTGGAACTACTGATGTTTACAATTATGTCATTCAGTACTGGGTCAGTATAAGAATGTAAAAGTTGCTAAGCTTAGCTTTGCATGTAACAATAATATATTTCCAGTTAAAATTTTTATGATTTGCTATGCTCTGCTTCATTCATTGACTCTTTAACAAGAGTTAGCTTTATTATTTACAGCATACTGGCCTTCAGAACTGAATTAGTTGTGCCTCTTTTATTCTTTTTCTTTTCAGATTAAAGAAGAGTTAATTTTCTGAGAACTACTCCATAATTCTTTGGGGAATATTATTGAAACTTTCTTCAGTTGTTTTGCTATATGAAGTGAGTGGTTATATGAAATATGGCACTGCAAAAACTACTGAGTCTGTCCAATCTACATTTTGTTGAATGTAATTCTCACATTTATGGTACAGAATTAGATCTAGAATTAAAGTCTTTGGGTCTCACAGAGAGGATGAATATGACAAGAACGAAGATGTTGAAATATAAAACTGTATCACTACCAGCTGACCTCGTCCTGAATAAAAATAGTTATATGTCAATGCATGTGTGATGTATTGAAAAACAGAGTGGTCTTTTTTAAGAGAAAATTTTGAATACAGTGTATGTGAAACACTACATTTGGAACAGCGAATTTAGACTGCCTACAGTATGGTTGTCCATCATCTTCTGGTTAATTGTTGTGCACCATGTGATCCTTATATGTTAGAATTGATGGATGATGTTGAAAAAGTTCAAAGAAGAGCAGCTTGTTTTATATTAACACCAAATAGGGGACAGAGTTTCACAGATATGATAAGCGAATTGGAGTGGCAATCAATAACACAAAGGAGTTTTTCGTTGTGAGGTCTTTTCACGCAGTTTTATTCGACAATTTTCTTTGTCAAATATAAAAATGATTTGTTAACTTCCACCTTCTTAGGGAGAAATAACCATCAGAACAGAATAAGAGAAGACAAAGCCGACATGGAAAGGTTTAGGTTTTAATTATCCTACATGCTATTTGAGAATGGAATGGGGAGAAATAGTACAAACATGGTTCTATTGGTTCTCTGCAGGTTAATTAACAGTGATGCTGGGTGAGTAACATGCCTTAAAAAGTGGAATAATCAGAAATAATCAGCAGCATGAGAGTGTATACGGAATAGGAACTACAGCATTATAGACACAACATGTGTATCTCCATGTAACTTGTAATTGAAAAACTGCAATAATGTCATGATGATCTCTCCATTGCCAAAAGAATCCAGACTAGTTTCCCATTCACACTTCCTGGAGGTGACTGCCAAAGGGAGGTAATCATGAGAAATGGTAACATCTGTGAAGAGAAATGCAAACCCCAAATATGTGAGAAATGTGGAAGGAAGACGAGGATTTCTGTTCAGGCCAATTTAGGATAATATCGACACCAGCAGAAAGTGATATAATGGGAACAGGTTTCATAATGTATAGAAAGGTAGGGCAGAAAGTTATTGTGAACAGTTTAGCGGCAGCATTGTTTCCATAAGGAATGACACAGACCAACACCAGCAACACTCTGACATCATACATAGAAGATGAACAGCTAGAGAAAATATTTTAAGATTTTGTATGGATAACTCAGATGTAAAGGGAGATGCTGGGATGGTTTCTTAGTCAAGTCCATGGCTGTCCACGTGTCCTATCATCATCAACCATGCATGTTATGCATTCTGTGTATTGTATATTTTGAACTACTGATTTATGTTTTATCTCCTTGACAACTTCCATATCGCTTGGATCTGCACCAAACAGCTGCTTGTACTAGCTAATTTTTATTCACAACAGACTGCTTTGGCATTTATCACCATTGTCAAGTACATCTAGACTGTTGTGATGTGCATATAATATCATTAGTGACCGGTCATTGGTTCTTATAAGATGGTAAATGATGTAAATATGTTCAAAATGAAACGTTAATTATGGTGTGACGGTATCTTGACAGTTCCACTCTTACTCTTGACTGTACCATAAGAGTGGAAGTGTCTAACTACTTCACACCATAATTAGCGTTTTTTTTCAATATATTTATGTCATTTACCATCTTATAAAAACTGTGACAGTTACAAGACAGTTCACTAACTACATAAAATGGATGTCACACCAGTCTAGATGTACTTGACAATGGCGATAAATGCCAAAACGGTCTGTTATGAATAAAGATTAGTTTTTATGAGCAGCTGTTTGGTGCATCATTCTAATAATCATGTCAGTATCAGATATACACTCTGCTGCTGGCACTAAAGAACATTAATAATAATAATAATAATAATTTAAAATTAACTTGGATATGAAAATGTGGTCGTAGGGGAATGAATAGAAGAAAAATTTTAGGGAGAATAAGGACGCAGTAGCACAGATGAGAGAGAAGAAGACTAATTGAGTTCAACTAATTTCAGCTAGTGACAACGAATATGTTCCTCAAAAATTAGAAGAGAACGAGTTATACTTGGAAAAGGCACAGAAATGCAGGGAAATTCCAGCTGTAATACATCTTGCTCAGACAGAGACTCTGAAATTAGATATGGGATACAGGAACATATACATACTCAGCTCACCATTTAGTAATTATAAAAGTAAACTGAAGTTCAACAGAATCACCCTGTAAAGCTAGTGTGGAAAGATGATGTATGTTGAAGTTCATTTGAAGTTCTCGAAGGTCTGACAAAGTAGGCAGTTCACTTGAAGAGGAGTTGTTGTTGTTGTGGTCTTCAGTCCTGAGACTGGTTTGATGCAGCTCTCCATGCTACTCTATCCTGTGCAAGCTTCTTTTTCTCCCAGTACTTACTACAACCTACATCCTTCTGAATCGGCTTAGTGAATTCATCTCTTGGTCCCCCTCTACGATTTTTACCCTCCACGCTGTCCTCCAACGCTAAATTTGTGATCCCTTGATGCCTCAGTATATGCCATAGCAACCGATCCCTTCTAGTCAAGCTGTGCTACAAATTTCTCTTCTCTCCAATTCTGTTCAATACCTCCTCAATAGTTATGTGATCTACCCATCTAATCTTCAGCATTCTTCTGTAGCACCACATTACGAAAGCTTCTATTCTCTTCTTGTCCAAACTATTTATCGTACATGTTTCACTTCCATACATGGCTACACTCTATACAAATACTTTCAGAAACGACTACCTGACACTTAAATCTATACTCGATGTTAACAAATTTCTCTTCTTCAGAAACACTTTCTTTGCCATTGCCAGTCTACATTTTATATCCTCTCTACTTCGACCATCATCAGCTATACAGCAGTTATATAGCAAAACTCCTTTTCTACTTTAAGTGTCTCATTTCCTAATCTAATTCCCTCAGCATCAACCGATTTAATTCGACTACATTCCATTATCCTCGTTCTGCTTTTGTTGATGTTCATCTTATACCCTCCTTTCAAGACACTGTCCATTCCATTCAACTGCTCTTCCAAGTCCTTTGCTGACTCTGACAGAATTACAATGTCATGAACGAACCTCAAAGTTTTTATTTCTTCTCCATGGATTTTAATGCCTACTCCGAACTTTTCTTTTGTTTCCTTTACTGCTTGCTCAATATACAGATTGAATAACATCGGGGAGAGGCTATGACCCTGTCTCACTCCCTTCCCAATCACTGCTTCCCTTTCATGCCCCTCGACTCTTATAACTGCCATCTGGTTTCTGTACAAATTGCAAATAGTCTTTCGCTCCCTGTATTTTACCCCTACCACCTTTAGAATTTGAAAGAGAGTATTCCAGTCAACATTGTCAAAAGCTTTCTCTAAGTCTACAAATGCTAGAATCGTAGGTTTGCCTTTCCTTAATCTTTCTTCTAAGATAAGTCGTAAGGTCAGTATTGCCTCACGTGTTTCAACATTTCTAGGGAATCCGAACTGATCTTCCCTGAGGTAGGCTTCTACCAGTTTTTCCATTCGTCTGTAAATAATTTGCATTAGTATTTTGCAGCTGTGACTTATTAAACTGATAGTTCGGTAATTTTCACATCTATCAACACCTGCTTTCTTTGGGATTGGAATTATTATATTCTACTTGAAGTCTGATGGTATTTCGCCTGTCTCATACATCTTGCTCACCAGATGGTAGAGTTTTGTCGGGACTGGCTCTCCCAAGGCCGTCAGTAGTTCTAATGGAATGTTGCTACTCCTGGGGCCTTGTTTCGACTCAGGTCTTTCAGTGCTCTGTCAAACTCTTCACGCAGTATCGTATCTCCCATTTCATCTTCATCTACATCCTCTTCCATTTCCATAACATTGTATACATCACCCTTGTATAGACCCTCTATATACTCCTTCTACCTTTCTGCTTTCCCTTCTTTGCTTAGAACTAGGTTTCCATCTGAGCTCTTCATATTCATACAAGTGGCTCTCTTTTCTCCAAAGGTCCCTTTAATTTTCCTGTAGGCAGTATCTATCTTGCCCCTAGTGAGATAAGCCTCTACAGCCTTACATTTGTCCTCTAGCCATCCCTGCTTAGCCATTTTGCACTTCCTGTCGATCTCATTTTTGAGATGTTTGTATTCCTTTTTGCCTGCTTCACTTACTGAATTTTTATATTTTCTCCTTTCATCAATTAAATTCAGTATCTCTTCTGTTACCCAAGGATTTCTACTAGCCCTCGTCTTTTTACCGACTTGGTCCGCTGCTACCTTCACTACTTCATCCCTCAGAGCTACCCATTCGTCTTCTACTGTATTTCTTTCCCCCATTCCTGTCAATTGTTCCCTTATGCTCTCCCTGAAACTCTGTACAATCTCTGGTTTAGTCAGTTTATCCAGGTCCCATCTCCTTAAATTCCCACCTTTTTGCAGTTTCTTCAGTTTTAATCTACAGTTCATAACCTATAGATTGTGGTCAGAGGCCACATCTGCCCCTGGAGCCGGCCGGAGTGGCTGTGCGGTTCTAGGCACTACAGTCTGGAACCGGGCGACGTCTATAGTCTCAGGTTCGAATCCTGCCTCGGGCATGGATGTGTGTGATGTCCTTATGTTAGTTAGGTTTAATTAGTTCTAAGTTCTAGGCGACTGATGACCACAGAAGTTAAGTCGCATAGTGCTCAGAGCCATTTGAACCATTTTGCCCCTCGAAATGCCTTACAATTTAAAACCTGGTTCCTAAATCTCTGTCTTACCATTATATAATCTGTCTGATATCTTCTAGTATCTCCAGGATTCTTCTATGCATACAACCTTCTTTTATGATTCTTGAACCAAGTGTTAGCTATGATTAAGTTATGCCCTGAGCAAAATTCTGCCAGGCGGCTTCCTCTTTCATTTCTTACCCCCAATCCATATTCACCTACTATGTTTCCTTCTCTCCCTTTTCCTACTCTCGAATTCCAGTCACCCATGACTATTAAATTTTCGTCTCCCTTCACTACCTGAATAATTTCTTTTATCTCATCATACATTTCATCAATTTCTTCACCATCTGCAGAGCTAGTTGGCATATAAACTTGTACTACTGTAGTAGGCGTGGGCTTCGTATCTATCTTGGCCACAATAACGTGTTCACTATGCTGTTTGTAGTAGCTTACTTGCACTCCTATATTTTTATTCATTATTAAACCTGTTCCTGCATTACCTCTATTTGATTTTGTATTTATAACCCTGTATTCACCTGACCAGAAGCCTTGTCCCTCCTACCACCGATCTTCACTAATTCCCACTATATCTAACTTTAACCTATCCATTTCCCTTTTTAAATTTTCTAACCTTCCAGCCCGATTAAGGGATTTGACATTCCATGCCCCGATCCGTTGAACGGCAGTTTTCTTTCTCCTGATAACGACGTCTTCTTGAGTAGGCCCCGCCTGGAGATCGGAATGGGGGACTATTTTACCTCCGGAATATTTTACCCAAGAGGACACCATCATCATTTAACCATACAGTGAAGCTGCATGCCCTCGGGAAAAATTATCGCTGTAGTTTCCCCTTGCTTTCAGCTGTTCGCAGTACCAGCACAGCAAGAGGAGTAGGCCCCTCCAAAGAGGCCAATCGTGTATAATGGACAGAGAAAAATATGTGGAAGAAAGTTTATATGGGTGACATAGGGGATCCAGCATTAAAGTCACAGTTTAATAAAACTTTGGAAGACTTGCATTCCAATAATGAAGAAGGGATATATGTTGTGTACACTCAGTCATGCTTGTGACATACTATCAGACTTTCGGAAAAATGACATTCATACCATCCTGAACATAGTTACATTATATCACTTTTAACTTTTGTTCCATATATCATGAATACTACATTTCATAATGATGTGGAATGTGCCAGTTTAACATAAAGTTGATATAATTTTTTTTCAATTACTACTTTATATCTAAAAATTCGTCTATTGAATAGGAGGAGTTCTCATTCAGAAATTCGATTAATTTGTTTTTAATACTGGTTGGCAGTTTAATGCTGATTGGCTATTTAGTAAATGCCCACATATTTGTGGCAGCACAAATCACCCCTTTTTCTGTCAAAGTCAGGTTTAAAGCAGAATAGTGTAGATAATCCTTTCTTCCAGTATTGTGGTTATGCACTTTGTTGTTATTTTGTAATTGGGATGAGTAATTAATAACACATTTTATAATTGAATATGTGTATTGTGAAGGTACTGTGAATATCCCTAATTCCTTAAATGAATCTCTGCAAGATGATCTTGGGTGGGCTTCAGCTATCATTCTGATGACATGTATTTTGTATAATGAATATTTTTTCTCTTGGATGGGCTTCAGCTATCATTCTGATGACATGCATTTATACAATGAATATTTTTCTCTGAATGTTGAATTACTCTTAAATATGATGCCATATGAAAGCAGTGTATGAAGATAGACATTGTAGGATAATTTACTGCTATGTTTATCACCAAATTTTGAAATAATCTTAATAGCGTAAGTAACTGAACTCAAACATTTAAGCAGATTATCAATGTGTTTCTTCCAGTTCAATTTATCATTAATACATGCACCCAGAAATTTGGAATATTCTGCCTTGGCAACGGACTTCTGTTCAAAGTCTGTATTTATCAATGGTGTTATGCTATTTACTGTACAGAACTGTATATACTGTGTTTTCTCCAAATTTAGTGAGAGATCATTTCCAGAGAACCACTTAACAATTTTCTGAAATACATTATTTACAATTTCCTCAGATAATTCTTGTTTGTTGGATGCGCTTTCTACACTTGTATCATCAGCAAAAAGAACTAGCCTTGAACCTTCATGAATATATGTGGTAAGTCATTAATACACATGAAGGATAGTTAGGGTCCCAACACTGAACATAGTGAGACAGAGTTCTTGATGCCGCCCCAGTTAGAGGACTCTACTGAGTTTTGCAGACTATCTGTACTGTTAATTTCAACCTTTTACACTCCTCTGGTTAAATATGATTTAAATCATTTGTCCACAATACTTAAGTTTATCTAGAAGAATTTCATTTTTCAGAGATCACAAAAAATCCCAGTGGTGGGATATTCAGTGCATTTGATATTTGTTAAGTAAAACCATATACAGTATTTTCGATTGAAACGCTGTTCTGAAACCCAAATTGACATTTTGTTAGTACTTAATTTTTACAGATATGTGAAGCTACTCTTGAATCAGTGAAGTGAGATTGGGTGGTAGTTGTTATCATCAGAGCTATCCACCTTTTCATGGAAAGGTATAACATTAGCATATTTCAGTCTATCCAGAAAAATTCCCTATTTCACTGAGGTGCTATGTATTTTTCATTTCCATTACATTTATTCAACGTGCTCCACTACAATATGTGTAGCAGTGCGTGTTTAGGTACCAAGATACATAAAGAAAAATTGTAATTATATCGAGTTACAAAAGTGTGGATGAAAAGTGTTCACAATAGGAAACTTATATGGTCACTATTTAGAAAAAAAAAACTTTAGGTAACATAAATCTTAATTTGTTAGGAAACGTTATTGAGCTGCAAAACTTGCAAAAGTTGTTTATGTATAGCTTCACTAAAACTGATTTGTCGATGGGCCGGCTGCCTCCCTTCCTGTACTACTCTTCCTTATGGCATCTCTCTCTCTCTGTTTTAAGCTCACAACATATCCATATCAGGTGATCTACTGTTGATCACCCTCTCGACATGTACAAGCAGCACTTGGGGGTAGCCTAAACCAATTATAGTAAGAGATTAATTTTCCATGCCTGCTTAACATTGTTGTAAGATTAGATGACTGCAATAACTTTATGGAAAGACTATGTCGAACAGTCGACAAAGAATCTTTTGTGATCACATCTCTTGCCCATTTTTCTATCGCAGTTCTTCTGGTCGCAGATGAAGGGATTCTGTTGTAGCTTTTTGTTGCATTTTCTCGAGCTGCTCATTTGGCAAACTTGTCTGCCAGTTCATTCCCAGGAGTTCCTACATGCGCTTTTGTCCATTAGAAGTTAATATGCCATTTCCTCTGCCAGAGTTCCCTAATTTTGTTTCTGATCTCTTGTATCAAATATTTATAATTCCTGGAACTTTTTAATGAATCCAATAATGATTCTACTGTCTGTGCGTATTACATCTGCCATTTTAACACTTTTTTCGTACGTTCTCTAGTTTCTCTAAGGCTAGCTAGATTGCTAATTGTTCTACTTGGGTAATGGTGCATTCATTCATTAGTGTGTTCTTTAATTGATAGACAGGTGTCCCATTAATCATTGTCACAACTCCTGAACTTGTTCTGTTCTCTGAATAGCTCCCATCTGTGTCAATCTCTCTATGATATTCTTTGAGTTTGTAATATACTGTTTGTTGCTTTGTCTGCACGCCTCTTCCTTCTATTAGCATTACTTTATAATTTTTGCATTAAAATGGATTTTGTTGTTTGACCCTGGCTGTGATGTTTTTTTCTATTTCTCAACAATAATGACAGTATATGCTTTGGTCAACACGATTATGTTGTCTGAAACTGGTATCTTTTTTTGTGTTTGACGTGTAATCCAAATTAAGCAGAGAATCACACTGTATATTCCAAAAACCTGGGCCACAGCAACACCCCTGTTGGCAAACGTTTGCCATCTTCTATTCTAATTGGATGCTGTTAAACGTCAACAATGCTGTTCTATCACTGAAATGTTTTTTTCTAGGTTATATAAATTCCTAGGACATTTAAATTCTAGTAGCACATTAAGGATGCTGGGCCACCAAGTTACATCAAAAACCCCATAAATGTCAAGACTGACTGTTATTACATACCATCTTTGTGATCACTTCCATCTAAAAAGTTATTAACAGCCAACAATGTGTCAACTGTCTCTTTCTGTGGAGTAAATCAATACCGACTGTTGCTTAGGAGATCCACGGAGATGACAGGGTATGTAATTCTGTTAATTAATATCTTTTCTGGTACTTTTCCCTCTGTACACAGAAGGCTGATGGGACGAAATTTGAACACTTCCATGTTGTTTTCTTCACCAGGTTTGAGAATGGGTACTATTTTAACTCGTCTCCAAAATCTCAGAAAGCAATCATTCTTTGGACAAATGTTGTATAAAGCAGTAAAATAGTTGGAAAAGAACGCTGTATAATCGTCGAAGGGGCTTACTAATAACACCATTTTCACCAGGAGTCTTGTTTCTAGACAAGTTCATTATTGAAACTTTCCTGGCAGATTAAAACTGTGTGCCCGACCGAGACTCGAACTCGGGTAGAGCACTTGCCCGTGAAAGGCAAAGGTCCCGAGTTCGAGTCTCGGTCGGGCACACAGTTTTAATCTGCCAGGAAGTTTCATGTCAGCGCACACTCCGCTGCAGAGTGAAAATCTCATTCTGGAAACATCCCCCAGGCTGTGGCTAAGCCATGTCTCCGCAATATCCTTTCTTTCAGGAGTGCTAGTTCTGCAAGGTTCGCAGGAGAGCTTCTGTAAAGTTTGGAAGGTAGGAGACGAGGTACTGGCAGAAGTAAAGCTGTGAGTACTGGGCGTGAGTCGTGCTTCGGTAGCTCAGTTGGTAGAGCACTTGCCCGCGAAAGGCAAAGGTCCCGAGTTCGAGTCTCGGTTGGGCACACAGTTTTAATCTGCCAGGAAGTTTCATGTCAGCGCACACTCCGCTGCAGAGTGAAAATCTCATTCAAGTTCATTATTATTTCTGTGTGTGTAAAAGCTATTTCAGCTACCGTTTCATTGGATCATAGCATTTGAGATCTTATTAGTTTATGGTATTCTGTGTCTTGAGTTTGATGGTCCTCAGGCACAAAATATTCGAGCATGTAGGTGACAGTTTCGCTTAAATCCATTGCTGTCATGTTATCACTTTTTCTTAGGGTTGTCATGGGAGGACGATTTCTGATGCAGTTCGACAGACTGCATTCCAAGGGTTATTTGCTGGGGTCAAGCTGCAGTATTGCTTCCAGAACTTTTTTTGCTTTCTATAAAGCTGTGCTGTAGTCCTTCTTCTCTGTACAAAATGTACGACTCTGTACCTCCCTTAAGTGTTCGCTGTCCTTTGTCTTTTGATAAATTCGCGTTAACACGTTGGTTATTTCTGCTTTGCAGTTAATTCAGACGTTCTCCAGGGGACAGATTTTCTCCCAGTTCTGTACTGCATCTCGTTTTGTGTCCTGAACGCTTTACTGAGTGATATATCTGGAATGTCTTCAAATTCTGTGATAACAGTTTCAGTGTTCGTTTGCAGTTGAACTTTTGCTGCCAAACTGTGGTCTATTTCCTTTACATTGTGTAAGTCAGTGTTTGGTAAATATTTGTGTGCAAGTTATTTCAAGAAGTACCCATCAAAATCTCTCAGGTTTTCGTCTCTAACAATTAATTTTTTAATTTGAATTACTTTTCGAATATTCCTATGGTGTTTGGCACACTTCTATGCTAAAAGTAATAATCTTATGGTTGGAGCAACTCTCTTTTTCACAACATGTCCACTGGCTTATCATCAGCCAATACTGCTGTTTCCTTCACTGTTTTCAAAATTTGATCCATGCTTCCCCTCTTTCAGTAGGTACAGATTAGTGGAAGCCAGAAATTCTTCCATCACCTTTCCTGTGGAGTTTCTTACTGTATACGCCACATGCTCGATCTTACATTTGCTATCCATAGCAATTACTAAACCGGCTCCTTTGTTGTAGGTTAACATGTTGTCAATTTTTCTCAGGTCATCTTTTATGGTTTTTTGATATTCAAGTACATACTAAACATGAAAAATCGCAAATTTTAAATTACTATTTCAACAAATACTGCATCTTTGTTGGACAAGTGGCTGATCATTACGGAATCAGTATCTTTGTTGGTTATCAGTATTGCTACCCTTTTCCTTGTGTCTCCTGCACTAAATATCTTGTATCATCTAGTGATTCCATGTACGTTTTGTTGACAACAGTACGGTTCTTGTATGAAAGCAATGTAATTCTGATCTTGCACAATAAACTGTATTAGGTTAGCTGTTGCAGATCTGGAGTGCTGTAGATTTATTTGTATGTACTTGACTTGTTTTTGAAGAGACCAGATGTAGCTTGTATTTGTTGTTACCATTAGCAATAACCACTGTTCTATTTGTGTTGTATACTATTTACTTCAGACATATCCATACTATTGCGTTGTTCTTGCTCGAACGTAGAAGTGACAAACATGTATCTAATTTAGTTGATGTTTCTTTTTTAATTGCACTTAACAATCGCTGTAAGTAACGCCATTTGACGATTACTTTGTTTTTTGTACGTTGTTTATCAATTAATTGTTCCAGAGCTACAAAATCTTTAGTGTACGGTTTGGAATTGGAGGTATATTTTCTGATTTCTTGTTGCTTTCAAAAAGTCTTTGAATTCTTTTGAAGACATGAGTTAACCTTTATGTTATCTTCCGCTAGTGGCGCATGTCTCATTGAGGAACTGATAATGACAAACTACATTTTGATCCCATATCTATCATATCATCGTTTTGTTGTGTAGGACCAAATGCAGGTAGAGTGTCCGTAGTAGCTACTCATACTATGCCTTGCACTATGTGAGCCTTAGTATTAGTTTCGTCAGTCTTGTTAAAATCACATAAGTCGCTAGTTTCCATAGGAAGGACATTGAGAGTTTCAGTTAGCAGATTTTAAATCTGGTTTTCATTGGTAGAAATATTGTTATTAGTGACGACTGGATTGTTGACAGTATCCTTATTAAAATCGATACCAGATCGACGTCTTTTAGTGTATTTAGGTGATGTTTCTAAAACGGTAAGGCCAGAGTCAGCAGTATGCTGCTCTTTTCCAGACCCTGTGTGAGGGAAAGGTATTTTATCGACTACTTTTACCGATTGTGACATTTCTAGTACTGTAGTATAAGAGTCAAATGTATTTTGCTCTTTTGTAGACTGGGTGGGAGGCTAAGGATTTTTTGGACATGCTTCTTCTACAAATAGTACAGACTTTTGTGTAGCAGCATTGTTTACGACATCAGGGAACTTGTTTTCACCATTTGGAATAGTCAGTAACATGCGAACAGTTTTTCTTGATATGACCAACATCTTTGAAATAATGACCTACAACGTCATCCTTGGTAGAGGACCTGTATTGTGAAATAATCGAATATACATTGAGCAGTGCAACGAAATGATTTTATAAGAGAACATCCCAGAACCTTGGAGCTGGTTGGGATGTCTCTGACATGGCTGTACATACATCCCCATTTAGACATTCTGTTAACTATTACAGCATTACTAATAAATGAAATTCATTAGTAGAAACAGCTGACGTATTGACACTTTTAAAACACCTTACTGGCGTCGTTGTCCCTTTAACACACAACTTAGCTTCTTGCACTAATCGATCTATATTTTCATTAGTTCTTGTAAAAACGCAGATGTTACCTCCAGATAAGCGAGAGCAATGCGTAATATTGATGGCAGAAATTGTGCCACTTACCGATTTTACATAGTCACCTATTACGGTATTAGGAACAGTGTCTATGATGACACCTTTTTGAGGTGACATCACATTATCGGTAGAAAGAGAACGTTGCTGTTATGATGGAGCAGGAGGTGTTTGTGGGGACGATTCAGTCATGGAGGTTTCAATTGCATGCCCATTATGGCGCACATTCGTGGCTTTCGTGTTGATAACAACTGACTGTAGTTCCAGATTGTAACCATTTAAGGAGCTCACCATGCCAGTGAAGCTGTCCTGTGTGACTCTATTAGACAGGAGCTATTTTCTCTAAGCTGAAATGAATTAAACGACAGTGACTCTTGTGAGTTAGACTATAACTCAGTCATGTTCACAAACTGTAACTGTTGCTTTAAGCCACTATCTTAAAGACTTTTGCAACAGCAGTCAGACACACATGTTTACGTTCGTTGCTAGTCAAAGATCACCTTCTTAGCTACTACAGATGTGGCTGAGAATCCTAGTTATCAGTTGAGAACAAGCTTTTAGTACTCTGTTGGAAATACCATCAATTCCATTCAAGCTTTTACTTTTGAGTGATTTATTATTTCCCTTATTTCAATAGGAGAGGTGGGTTGGATACCAGTTTTATTAAATGGCATAGGTATTGCCTCTACTATAAGAGTTGGATCGTATTTTCTCTACAACTATTAAAAATATTTTCTATTCCTAACTTTTTGTTAACGAACTTTTCATTGAATTTGATAGAAATATAAACTTCCAGTGCGCTTGGTTGCTCTATTTCCCTTTGAACAATATTCCAAATTGTTTTAATTTTATTGTCAGAGGTGCTAATCTCAGACATAATGCACATGCTTCTGGACTTTTTTAATAACTTCTCGTGATACAGTGCAGTAGTTTTCATAATGTTTGGCTCTTTCTGGATAGTTACTCCTTTCAGCTGAAAGATACATTACTCTTTTCTGTTTACAAGGTAATTTTCTCCCTTTAGTAAGCCATGGCATTTTATGTGGTTTCTTACAATTGTATTTCACTGTTTTCTTAGGGAAACTGTATTCAAATACACTCACAAACGTATCATGAAATAGGGCACATTTTAAATTAGCATCAGGTTCCCTTATACTTCATTCCAGTCTAATTGCTCCATGCCTTTTCTAAAATTTGCAACTGTTAAATAGTTAATTGAAAGCACTATTTTGGAGGAAATTGCTGCATTACTGTATTCAGGTATGTCATGTACTTTAACTAGCTAAGTGTCATGATAGGAAAGACCATTATTAACAGCAAAAGTTTTTTTTATTAAATTTGTCTTGGTTTATAAAAACATCTATCAGTGTGCTGCCTTCCAGTACCACATAAGTAGGAAAATCAGTAACTGATGTCAAATTGAAAGAACCAAGTAATACTTCAGGGTCATTCTTTCTACCAGATTCTTTCAGAAAACCTACACTGAAATTCTCACAAACAATTATTTTCTTCCCTCTGTCTGCAGAAGGCACAACAAAGAAAACAAGTTTTTCAGAAATGGCTGAAAATTTGCCAGTGGGGACCTATACAGAGCTACAATTACAAAAGTACCATTATTTAGTTTAAGCTCACATGCACATGCTTCAGTATGCTCCTCAACAAAAAAATTTTATCTTCTAAATTTTTCCACTATGACATATTTTTACATGTGTGGAAACTCCTCCTCCATCCATAGTGTCTCTACTTAGGGTGTATATGTGGACAAGGAGAAAAATGTTCTCGGATTTTTCCCGGATCTCTCTCTTAAAAATACATTTTCTCCCAAGATAAAAAATGCTTTTGCCATGTTAAGTGACAGTATACTTTCCCTCGGAACTGTAAAACTTATCCTTTGATAGGATATGGTTTTATACAGCAGCGAAGAATTTCCCGGCACTTCAGAAAACGATACTCAGGGAGAAAAACACGTTTTGGAAAGATATTTGCTGTGCAGCAACATGTACGCTGCATATTTTCGTATTACGAAAGTATAAATTCGAATCCCACCAACAGGAAAAGTTAATGGTTTAAATTAAAATACATAGTGTTGTTACAAGAAAAGCAAAGATTTTGCATATAGTATTTGTATCAAAAATTAATAAGCTACAAGAGAAGCTAAGCTTTCACTTATAATGTTGATCTGTTTAGCGCATGTTACACTTTGAGATACATCACACAAATACGCCATCAAAATTTTTAATACCGACGTAAATCTCTGATCTTCTGCGCTCGAAATTCTTCTAAATGGCTCATCATCAACGAGTTGATTTTTAAAAGAGACCAAACACTCTGTGATTTAAGAAATCCATCGTACATTCTCGCACATAGTTCATCTTGCATGAGAGGAAATTTACTTTGAAAATAACGCTTTCCGAACAACAATTCGCAATATTTTCCGGTGATCTGTTAGAAATAGATTCATTTCGGGAGTTGTCAGAGAGCGCCAGATAAGAGGCGTCACCGTGCTTGCACAGCTACAGTGATGTAGGAAGCCCATATGTTCGTACGTGTAAAACATTAAAAGATCTTACATTATGTCATAAAAGAAACAAGACATCAGAGGATACTACAAGAGCGTCAGAATTTCGTGAACTATACTAAAATGCATAGTTCACCTTACAGGGCACATTCGTATGTGCAGATTCTCAATGACATTGGACTCGACCAGATATGAAGCTTTTCAGTGTGGTTTTTGGGACGTAAATTTTCTTGGAGTACCAGCACTGCATTATCTCATTTTTGGTTCCTTACTATGGCATAATGCCACACATGCTAGAAGATGAAAACATGTACCTGGAATGCAGCAAACAGTTGAAACGAGCCAATAGTGTGGAATAAATTGACTGTCTCAGCAGGAAAACTTAATAAAAGCCAAATTTATTTATCAAACCGACAAAAATAACTTCATTGTTCTACAAAGCGATTAATACTTGACAGTCAGAAAGCTGGAAATAAAATAAAATCTGAAACTAGTAACATAGTTTACCCTTCCGTAATTATGTGAGTGTATTTTAATTCACTTGCTAGCTCTCAACCACAGAAATCCATCTTGTTTTCATTTAACGTGAGAGCAGTAAACGAAGAGGAAACAGAAAAATCACTAAATGTAAAAACGGGTCACGTGGAGACTACACCCCCCACCCCCACCCCTCAAACTACAACTCAGACTGCTCTGCACATCAGAATGTCAAAAATTAAAAAAAAAGACGACTTTTTAAAAACAGCTCATTTTGCAGCGCACATCTTTCTGAAGAGTCTGATACATAAAAGATATATCTTCGATGAAATGATGGACACGTTATTTGGTCTTAAATGTGCAGTGAGGTGCCACGCATCTTCAAACATTCAGACAACATTGTTATACCACACATCACTGTATTTCGCTCTCTGGAACTCAAACATGTATATTTTGTAATGAATGTCTTCAAACTATTTCAGGACAGTGGAAATTAAAATGTCCTGTAGCGCCTCTCCTGCTCCCAGTCGGCCTGTTTGACATCCTGCCCCCCCCCCTTTCTTTTTTTTCTAAAAACACCCTTCGCAATTAACACTAGATAGAATTATTTGTAACCAGGAGAACAAGAACTCTTCAGAAAAACTGAACTCTTTATTGCCTATTAGCTAAGAACTTGCTCTTCTGTGTGACATAAAATTAAATATAGGACACCTAAAACCAGTAAAGACAAGAGACAGCCAAGACAGTACACATTTCTTCAATCCTTGGGTCCTAGCGGTTTTTCTCGCTAATCTTGCTACAGCTTTACATGTCGTGCTTTCCTTTCTGCGAAAGGACTATTACCTTACCAAAGTTCGTCAAACGTTTTGCTACATGAAAAATAGGAATGTCGTTGTCTAGTACTGAAAAAGCTGTTAATACAAATAGTACCCAAGACTGGTGTGGTTTCTCGATCTGATTACGTCTATTTTGTCACTGTGGGCTGGAGAAAACAAAATAGGCCTTTCTAATATTTCAGTAATTGTAACACACACCAAATAAGCGAGATTCTTTTGGCAATAATGATCATTTTTATAATACGTCAGATTATAATTCGCGAAGTACCTATTTGGCCTACTAAAAGCAAAAAGCTTTACGTTAGGAAGTAGTTTCACATTTCATTCATACATTCCAGTTTCTCATGCACGAGATCGAAAAGTAGTAGAACAAAATTTTGTATGAATTTGGAATCGTCATATTCGTCCATAATTTGTGTAATGTCCCCATTTCGTCTCCTTCCTCGTTCTAACAAACAATCTTGTCATTACTAAATCTGTAACTATTCCTACCACTGTCATTCTCTGGTTAACTTCACTAACCCTGCCACAATCACCGATTTAGTTATCCAGCGATTATTCTCCAGTTACGCGTTATTACATGTTCGTACAATGCGTTTTCCGCGCTACTCCCAGAATGGAACTTAAGCGGCTGCTAGCCGGGGACTACAACTGGCCCTGTCTCATGTAGCGATCTGGCCAAAAAATTTCTGTCAAAATTTCACTTTCTTTGATACACCGAGAAGATAATACATAATCTTTCTTACCTGTTAGTCGTTTATTTCCACTCTGGTAGTCTGATTCTATGGATTTCGCTAGTAATTATAACAACGCTGAATATTCGCAAACCAAATCAACCACATAAACAAGCAGCACTTGACATTCACCGGTTCGACTTTGTACCGCTCAGCCCCGACCCATTTTGTCTGCAGGAAAGTTTATTTCTAGATGTGACGAGGATTCCTCTGGCAGAGACATCACATACACTATGCACGCATTCAAAAATCAACTTATAATTTATTCAGAAATCAACTTAGAATGTGGTCAAAAACCATCAGGGGTGCGGTTGAAAATCATATGAACAATCGATGGACTGAAGTGCGCTGGATGCTAGCTACTTTGTGAAACAAGGTTTTTTTCTCAAGAATATGAATTTGCCCCCTCCCCCCGAAATTGCCACCAGTTTCAGATACCCCGGTTTGCCCTCACTCCCCACTAGATCCGGACCTCCTGCACACGCATGAATCTGGCAGCTTGGGCATGCCAGTAAAATTTTTCCAGGTACCACGTGGCTGGTTGCTGCTGCTGCTTATACAGCCAACAGCCACATTTCTGTAGCCAGAACTGGGAGAAGGTACTACTCATACGCGACTCAACTGCGCGTGTGCATGAGCTGATTAAATGAGTCTAATGTAAACAGTTATGACGTCACGCTCATCGAAGGCAATTTATTGTTCATCTACATCTACATTTATAATCCGCAAGCCACCCAACGGTGTGTGGCGGAGGGCACTTTACGTGCCATTGTCATTACCTCCCTTTCCTGTTCCAGTCGCGTATGGTTCACGGGAAGAACGACTGTCTGAAAGCCTCCGTGCGCGCTATAATCTCTCTAATTTTACATTCGTGATCTCCTCGGGAGGTATAAGTAGGGGGAAGCAATATATTCGATACCTCATCCAGAAACGCACCCTCTTGAAACCTGGCGAGCAATCTACACCGCGATGCAGAGCGCCTCTCTTGCAGAGTCTACCACTTGAGTTTATTAAACATCTCCGTAAGCATGCATTGCATAGTCTTCCGAAAGCCTTTGACATATTTTGCTGTTGGCAGACGCTTGTACGAGCACTGTTATTTTATATGGCGCATTTTCTTTGAAATTTAAGTTTTATTTTCGTTCATGTTTTAATGCTGCAGTATTATTCAGCAGTATCGGGATACAGTAATATCCTTTGTTAGAGTAACGTTTCTTACTAGTCAAAATTACAAAAATTTAACTGAAAACTAAAACAACGAAAAATTCCCGGAATTCTAAAAACTTCCCTATTATTCCTGGTTTTCTCCAGGATCAAAGAATTCCCGGGTTTTTCCTGGATCTCCCGGTTGTCCCGGGTCGTATACACCCTGTAATTACATGATCTGAAAGCTTAAATTTATCTACATTTATCTTTACCATATCTGTGACAACATGATGTTTAGACAGGCATAATTCATCTACTCCACCCTCAGTTTCTATAGGCCTAAACATTCAAGAATCTCACCTACTTTTAATCCCCTTATATACTGATGCAATATACTAACATTATTTTTCATTGTACTTTTGTGAAACTCTTGTGATATACTAACATTATTTTTCACTATACCTTTATCAGTATCTTGTGATATTTTAACATATCTAGTACCTATCTGTTTGCACTTCTTGTTAAACTTAATTTCATTCAGTGTTGGATCACTGGACATTAAGGGCAGAGAAGTGTGAGAATTATCACACAATTAGATTAAAACCTCATGACACCAAAATGCTGATGGGAATAACGTACAGAAGAAAGGAAATGAAAGTTGAGGATCTATTTGATGACAGTCAGTTTGACTGAGGAAGGTTATGTCACCAGAGAGGCAGTTCTGACATTGCAACTGATAATGGATGCAAGGCTCAAGAAAAATCGAGAAACATTCATATGATTTGTCGACTTGGAAAAACAGTTTATTAATGTAAAATGGTGGTAGATATTCAAAATACTGAGAAAAATAGGAATAAGCTATAAGGAATGACAGGTAATATACAATATGTACGAAAACCATGAGGGTATAGTAAGAATGGAAGACAGAAGAAAGTGCTATGATTAAAAAGGGCGTAAATAAGATGCAGTTTTTTGCCCCTACTGTATAGTCTACAGGTTGAAGAAAAAATTATAGGAATAAAAGAAACTTTCAACAGTGGGATTAAAGTGTAAGTTGAAATTATATCAATGATATGATGTGCTGATGACACTGCTACCCTCAGTGAAAAAGAATGGCGTAGTGAGTACAGAATATGGATTGAGAATAAACCAAAGAAAGATAAGTAATAAGGAGTAAAAGAAATGAAATTAGTAATGAGTTTGACATCAAAGTTAAAAACGATGAAGTAGATGATGTTTTGGTAAAAGCAGTCTAGAGCAGGCAATGAGAGCATTCCTGTAAAAAGGAGGCTACTAGTATCAAAGACCGCTTTAATCTGAAGATCAGTTTTCTGAGAATGTACACCTGGGGAACAGAATCATATGGCAATGAATCATGGACTATGGTAAAAGCCGAAAAGAAGAGTGCTAACTTTTCTGTAGCGCTTGTCTCCTTTAAATGAGGATGAGGATAATTATTTGACTAAGAACATAAAATACACGTCGTCACTGTTTACTCATGTATTAAACCACATGTTCTATTTTATTCTACACAACACACAGTCTGCATAACACAAAAAGCCATCACATTTTTGTTCAACTTGGTGCGAAATCCCCTCCAAAGAGCACCTGTACAAGAAGACAAAACAGAAGGTACAAGCCCTCTGGAAATGGCGCTGTATTCAAACTGATGTCTCACCGATTTACATCAACTGAATTACAACACTTCCCCTCGGTGAGCATCAAAGAGCGCAGTTTAGTAAGTAGTCTCATCCTGTTACACTCCAGTATCAAAAAATTCACCATTTCTGATATTGAACATAAGAATACAACTTCCAATATCACACATAGGGAAGCAGATGAGACATTGAAATTAAGATCACAAATGAGACAATAAAACCATCACAAATTCCAGTACCAAACATAGGAACACAAATGACACACTGAAATTAAGATCACAAATGCAACAATAAAATCATCACAAATTTCCGGTACCAAACATAGGAACACAAATGCGACACTGAAATTAAGATCACAAATGTGACAATAAAACCATCACAAATTCCAGTACCAAACATAGGAACACAAATGAGACACTGAAGTTAAGATCACAAATAATGCAAGCACAATAATGCATCACAAATTCCAATAGTAAACAATACTCATTTTAATCCTAACATGTCTCTGAATTTCTGTTTTAATGCTGTGTAGTCCTTTAGTTAAAATGTCAGCTGCATTGTCATTAGTTCAGACATACTTAAACTTAAAAAAACCATCCAAGACAGTTTGTCTGGCCTTATGGATGCGGACTCTGAAATGCTTGGTTCTCTTTGATATGCCTTTCTTTTTGGTGATTTCAATTGCATCTGTGTTGTCAGCATTGACCTGCAGGGGCAGTCTAACAAATTCACAACACTTTAGCTCTTTTAAAAAATCAATAAACCATTCCACCTCCTTACATGTCTCAAACATGGTAGTATACTCAGCTTCTACTGTGGAAGTTGCCACAATTGATTGTTTTTTACTTCTCCAGCTGATTGCTGCTCCAGCTAACAAAATTGTGTAGCCTGACACAGATTTACTATCACCTGGGTCATTTGCCCAATCAGCAACACTGAATGCAATAGGTTCACAGCAATCAGCATGGAAACACAAACTCAATTCTTTAGTTTTTTTGCAGGTACCGAAAATACTCTTTTTACCCTGGCCCAATGAGAAATACAAGGTTTAGAATTGAACTGACTCAGTCTCGCTGCAATAAAAGCAATATCAGGTCGAGTACATGTAGATATGTACAGCAAGTAACCTACTGCCTATTGGTACAATTTCTGGTCAATTGGCCTGTCATTATCATCTTCACTAAAACAGTTGTCGTTACATGGTGTAGATATACCCTTACAGTCATGCATTTTAAATTCTTTTAGCATCTGTTGAGTGTAACCCGTCTGATTTAATTTCACCTGCCCTTGAGACTGTTCTATTTCAAGACCCAAAATCAACAAGCTGTCACTCATTTCTTTAATGATAATATGAGATTTCAAACACTTAATGAATGTCATAATCATTTCTTCTTCACCAATTGCAACTACATCGTCAACATGAACTCCAACAATCAAATTTCCAGAGAAGAATACACAGGGATCCTTTTCACATTGTTCAAAACCTACTTTTTTCATCACAGAGCAGAAGAAATCATTCCAATCTTTACCTGCCTGGTGAAGCCCATACAAACTGTTATTTAATGAACACACTTTATTCCCCACAAGAATCAATCTTGCTTGCTCCATATAAACAGTGCCACTTATGGGGCTATTCAGAAAAGCAGTTCCACATCAATATGTTTTATTTTCCATCCCCTTAATACTGCTATTGCTAACAGGATCCTCAGGACACTTTGTCTCATCACTGGGCTGTAGCTTTCCCAATAATCAACTCCAAATATCAGTCTATAACCCAGAGCTGCTAACCTCGCTTTGAATTTAATAATATCACCCTCTCTGTTTCTCTTCGTTAAGAATACCCACTTACTTTCTATAACATGGTCAGCTTTTGATCGGTCAACAAGTTGCCATGTGTTGTGAAGTTTTAGGCTACTCACCTCTAACCCCATGGCTTTATACCATTTGTCCCTGTGAATTGAAACTAAAGCTTCTTCTACTGATGTTGGATCAGATGGATTCACCTGACACAAAGCAGCAAAAAAAAAACACGAACCACACATTTTTGGTTTCACTAGGCGTGAAAACCATCGTAACCCTACTTTACTATGTGCACTTGAGATTCTACTTTGCAACACTGTATCACATTCATCACACACGTCACTATCTTAACTGCCAGGAACTACATCGTCTTCTGAGTCGAACCTCTCTTCTTCTCCATGACTGGATTTGCCCCCATCTCCTCGAACAGCTATTGATTCGACTGGATCTTCTGTTACTGGCCCTGCATTCCTCAGCAGTGTGTTGTCATCATCTGTTGATGAATCTGGGAAACCCAATTGCACAATACTGGTGTCGTCTGCTGTCACTGCATTGCTTTGTGGCTCAGCTGTTGTCATCTGCCTCAGGTTTACTGCCCCTGGAAGAGACAGTTCTTTGTTTACTGTAGTCTTCAGTGGGAATATTCTTTCGTCAAAGATGACGTCTCTTCTCAAACGTATTTTTATCATTTAGATCCTGCCTCCACTCCAAGGTAAACACATTCTTCTGTCCATTCTCCGAGTTTGTCAGATTCAATGTGTTTGTCCAAGCTCTGCAGCCAAACATTCTGAGTGTTCCCAAATCATCTTTAGTTAGTTTCTTCTTCTTACATACTTCATATGGGATTTTAGCACGAAGGGATCTTGTTGGGCATCTATTTCGAATATAGCAGGACAACATTAGAGCTTCCCTCAAAAGGTATTGGGCAAACCACCCTGAAACAGTAGACACCTCACGATCGATAAAAGTATTTGATTCAGGTGCTCTGCTTTTCCATTGGATGGAGGAGAGTAAACTGTGCTTTTCCGATATAGTATGCACTCTTCCTTGAACAACTCTTCAAATTTTCTGTTGATGTACTCAGTACCATTGTCTGATTGGAAGCTTTGCAGTTTCCTCCCTGACTCGCATTCCGCACATCTCTTAAATTCCACAAAAGACTCAAACACATTACTTTTCTGCTTTAGCACTTTCACTACCGAATACCTTGAGTGACCATCCAGGTAAGTAACATTATAATGTGCTCCACGCAGGGAGGTCTGTCTAATGTAACCTATGTCACTATGTACTACTTCTAGAATATTAGCAGTAGTAGTTTGGCTCGGTTTGAAAGGCTGTCTTTTCATTTTTTCATGCACACAAATTTCATATTTTTCCATGTAGTTTGTGGCTCCACATACTTTGGGTAAGACTTCTCTGTGTCCAAGTCTTTGGTGCCACAAAACTTCTGCCCTTCTGGCTGTTGCTTCATTTTCAATTTGTTGATGTGTTTTGCCACTATGAGGCATCACTGTACTGTTGTTCACTTTGTAATATTCACATTGCACTAAATAGACATTATTGTTTGATGATCTTCCTCTCAATGCTTCCTTCTCATCAACAGATACACTAACATCACCATTTTTGAATCTGATACACATCCCTTTTTTGTCCATCTGTTTGACAGGCAACAAGTTCCCATACAGTTCTTTCACCAAAAGCACTTCAGTTAATTTGATTGTGTTACCACCACATGATTCTGCTGCTCTCATGATAACTGTCCCCTTACCAGTCACTTCAGTAACTTTCCCATCAGCCAGTTTCATTTCTCCAAAGATACCCATCTCTAAGTCCTGTAGTATCTCTTGGTGACTAGTCATACGATGTGATGCTCCTGAATCCAAAAACCATACCTTTTCATCAGCACCTTCTCCACATTTGGTCACTGTCATAGCCACTATTTCTTCATCTTCTTTTTCAGTTGCCGTCGGTGTGGCCGTGCGGTTAAAGGCGCTTCAGTCTGGAACCGCGTGACCACTACGGTCGCGGGTTCGAATCCTGCCTCGGGCATGGATGTGTGTGATGTCCTTAGGTTAGTTAGGTTTAATTAGTTCTAAGTTCTAGGCGACTGATGACCTCAGAAGTTAAGTCGCATAGTGCTCAGAGCCATTTGAACCATTTCTTTTTCAGCTGCACTTCATGGACCTTCACTGCTTGGAACGTTTTTAAAACTGTTGAGCTTGCATCCATTTGCCCTGTATGCTGATTTCTTGATATAATTCTGTTTGCTTGGTGGAGCCCCCGCTTGTTTTCCTTGGAAATGTGGACACTCCCTGGCGATGTGGTTTGATTCACCACAGGAAAAACAGTCTGTTGCTGTTGGATGTGTTCTTCTCACCTCTTTGGTTTTGCTTGCATCTGTCCTGGCTTGGGAAAAACTTGTTTTTCTAACTTCTGCCTACTGCTGCATATGGTTTGGCTTCTTCTTGGCACTTAGTGGACTTGAAATCTGGTTCCAGACGCTTCTCTTCTAATTCTAATCTGTTGATGACCATTTCTGTAGTTAATCTGTCTTCATCTCTTTCTAGACCTCTAATGAGGCCTTCATACTTCTCAAAAGGTAGTCCGAGAAGCATGAAACCTGCAACTGTCTTATCATCAAAGTTGAAACCCCCTTGCTTCACTACTCTGTTGGCAGCAAGGATTTTCGTCACATATTCATCCATACTCATATCATCATCTTTCTTGATATTTACTAAGTCTCTCATCTTGGATATAGTGTTGAGTAGGCCGTTGATACAGTTAATCTTTTTGAGCTCCTCCCACGCTTCCTTTGCTAATTTCAGAGTACCAATTGTTTCTAGGTAGTGGTCTTCGACTAGCATCAGAATGATGGACAAGGCCATTTCATTTTTCTTCCTTTTTTCCGCATCCAACTGATCATAACGCATTCCAAAACCGGGTTCTGTGCAGTCCATGCATCACGATGCTGTATCAGTGAACGAACATGGATAGACCATGCAAAATAGTTACTGCTGCACAGGCGATCAATTTTCACAGATGGTTTCGTCATTATGTACTGTTTTCTTCGTCGTCGGCTGTTGTAGAATGTCAAAATACGTCGTCTTCGTCAGTTCCGTCACTTAATGTTCGTTTTCACTTTGAATTTTTTAACACACTTGCCACAGAGTGCCCTGGGCCCATAACCTTTTAACTTTTCTGTAGCGCTTGTCTCCTTTAAATGAGGATGAGGATAATTATTTGACTAAGAACATAAAATACACGTCGTCACTGTTTACTCGTGTATTAAACCACATGTTCTATTTTATTCTACACAATACACACTCTACATAACACAAAAAGCCATCACATTTTTATTCCACTTAATAGTTCAACTTGGTGGAAATGGCGCTGTATTCAAACTGATGTCTCACTGAATTAGATCAACTGAATTACAACAAAGAGAGTTTATGCATTTGAAGTGTAGTGCTACAGAATTATGTCGAAATTTAGATGGATAGAAAAGATGAGGAGGTTCTCCATGGAATAGGTGAAAAAAGAAACATATGGGCCACACTGACAAGAATGGACAGGATGATAGTGTGCGTGGTAATAGGTAAAAACGGTAAAATTTTTTGTTGTATTCTACTTCCATCATTTTAATTTAGCCTCAGGCAGTGGTATTAGCGATTAAATAAACTACTCCGCAGTACTTGTGGCTGGCTCCCACGCTATTATGCCGACCTACAGGCGCCACCATGGTGTTGCTGAGTGAGAGATGCCAACTTTCTGCCACAAACCCCCCAATGGGAGGACCATGGCCTACATGTGAGGTACTCAAGAGGGTCAGAGAAGTAGTGGCTGCAACAGTGGCAGACTCTCTTGCCTGCCTGCTTCCTTACCCTCTGAACATGTCCACCAGTACTTCCTATTGAGGGCAAAATGCTCTTTCCATACCATGTGTGATTCACTCCATGGCCATAGACAGTTTTCATGAACATTGTATCCCTTAGTGCTAGTTCTTAGGAATAAAACCCATTTTTTCCCTGAATCTATTTCTCATTTTACATATGGGAAAAACAACCTGGATGCACACCTGATACCATCCAGACATGTACCATAGAACTCTAGTTAAGAGACCCGGTAATAATTTCTTAAGTACTACATGCAGCTGTAGAGGGGAAAAATTATAGGACAAGACAGAGATTGGAATACATTCAACAAATAATTGTGGGTTTAGGGTGCAAGTGGTATTCTGAGAGGAAGAGGTTGACACAAGAGTAGAATTCGTAGCAGACCACATTACACCAAACAGAAGACTTGCTTTTCCTCAACAGTAGTTGTTGATACCAGTAGTATTTTTCGAATTTTTACAGATTAGTATTATCTCACCTGCTTTTCTGAAAACTTCCATATAATTTTATACACAATATGTTATATTTCAAGCTAAAATTTATGAAAAGGAATTAGTTTATTTTCGATGTTAAAATCGATAAGTACTAGCTCTAAATGTACAGTTAAAATTAGTTTTTTTAGAAACATTTGAAATTAAAACTCATTTGGCACACTAAAAATTTCGTTTACTAATTACGCAATCTAGTACTATTTAGTATGTCATTTATGAAATAATAATCGAAATTAATAGAAATTCATTTGTCAAGAAAAAGTGAAAACCCTTTGGAATATAGTTATTACTGCCGAGTGCAGTAGTAGTAAGCATGCCTCTTATGTGATTAGACGTATTCTTGTATTTTGGACAAAAAATGAAATTTTCGTTTTGTTAATGTGAAAAGTCAGAAGACTGTATGATATACTAAAATGTGATAAAGTATATTAACATAACATTAAAAATACTGCAAGAACACTCTTCAAATTTATTTAGATCAATTCAACCATGAGGACCTAAAATGTGAGAATATCAGACCCGTACACAAGAAGAACTGGAACCAACTCTACACGAAAAGCTAAATAAATTAGAAAATTTATTGTAGTCTTCACTCCTCTCAAATTTTTCTTATTGTGGAAAATAACTGGAATTATGAAGGAGGGGGGGAGATTACAAACTGTTACTTTGGCAAGATTGTGATCAATTGATTTATGCATTCTTGTTCAGTCACGAACTATTGTTCAATCTCTAACGAAGTTAATATCAATGAAATTAATTCATTCTCTCAATCATTGGTTGTGGTTCATAGGTAGACTGCAGTCGACAAGGAGAACCTTCAAAGACGTAGAACAAGTCCACATGTATACCAACAAACGACAAGTAAGCATGAGAAACTTAAAATGTACACTGCAATAACAATAAAATATCACTGCAATACTCAATACAATTTGTTCTTCTGTCAGCTAAATGGAACCTAGCAAATTAACAGAAAAGTTTTACTTTGCGAAAATCTGAATTTTCCTTCGTTACCAGTAAATAGTACCTGTTACCTTCTGCTGATAGCTTACAGGTAGATTCATATTTGACGTCAACGAAACGTAACTGCAGGCAATTTCACCGTCAGATGGTGTCTTCGCGCTAGACAAAACGTCAACTCAGTGCCACTTATCTCGGCCCAGATGGTGAAAATTAGGTTATAAAATACCATCTGTGATATAAAAGAATGGAAATATAGGATTGGAATCCAGGAAGCAGCAGTGATAAAGTTTGTTAATGAATAAAGCGAACTGTACAAAAGATGTTCTTGTTAAAGTTTTATTTTTAGCTGCAGAGAACTGAACAGCAGAAAAAGTATCGTCCAACCATTTTGAAACATTGATGTTTCTTTCCTGCCGAAAATATATAAAATCAAACACATTTTCGAACTATGTTTATACGGCGATATATACAGTCAATTTGCATTATTCTTCGTGTTTTTTCCATGTTTGTGCCAAATAACATAAAAACCAACCGCAATTTCCTCCTTCAGTGAAGTTGAGTTTTTCACTATCAAAAATAAGTTACGGTCTATAACGAAAACCGCTTCATGATTTTATGTTCTTATTTACATTTAATTTCAGGTATTCCTCCTCAACTCAGCGGAAAAAGTATCCATGACGTTATGGAACACTTGTATTGTGTCACGAAAACAAAGCATAATAATAAAATAAAGACTAATAAAACACCAAATCACGAATCCACTTCTATAACATGAGTGTGTGTAGAGAAAAAAAGAACTCCGGCGTTAGCAGAAGACGATACCTGTTCCTCCCAGATCAAATCAACGTCAAAACTTGGTTCCCCGGAAACCTTGACTTTGACCTCCCGTTCCGTGCTGTACTATTTCCTTCCTTTGATGGTCTGTGTGACTACCAGCATTTGAAATGCTTCGTAGAATGGCGGCAGCCGTCAGAAGGTCTGAGGCTATAGTCTAGTGAAAATGACATTTCGTCCCGTCAGGTGTGGATCGATCTTAAGTCGATTAAGAGTGAACTGAGGTGTGTACTATCTTCAGCTGCTATTGTGATCTTTGAATCGTAAACAAAATTGTGGCACTGTGTACAGCACGTGTTTGTGTTTGAGTGTGTAGAACTGTAGAAGTGTAGATTATTAAAACCTAACAAGATGGTGAGAAAGAAAATAGACAACAGAATAAGAGTTCTAATTGAAAATGGAGTGACCCTAGGACACAGAACAATGTTTGTTGTAGTTGGCGATAAGGGTCGTGATCAGGTTGTTAGACAGTTACGAAATGCAGCTTTGAAAATAGATATTAATTCTTGGTCTGTCTCTGTCATATCGTTCATGAATGTGCTGTTTCTCCTAGGTTGTTATATTACACCATATGCTCTCGAAAGCGACTGTCAAGGCAAGACCAAACGTATTATGGTGCTACAAAAAGGAACTTGGATTCAGTAGGTGAGTAAAATTGGCTCATAATAATCGATTTTCCGTAGTTATTTATTTATTATGTTTCTAAGTTTTTTATGTGCCACAGCGTAGGAGCTGTGTACTATTAAGTGAAATTGGAAACCATTATGTAGAAATTAACTCAGCAGTGCCATTGTGCATTTAAAGCTGTTTCCTTATTATGGTTCAAGTGGCTCTGAGCACTATGGGACTTAACTTCTAGAGGTCATCAGCCCCCTAGAACTTAGAACTACTTAAAACTAACTAACCTAAGGACATCACACACATCCATGCCCTAGGCAGGATTCGAACCTGCGACCGTAGCGGTCGCGCGGTTCCAGACTGTTGCGCCTAGAACCGATAGGCTGCCCCGGGCGGTTTCCTTATTAAGTTTCTTCATAGTTCAGTAATGTATGTTAAGAATATTAAGACATAAATATTGATATTGAGTCTCCGGATACAGATTTTTCTCATATATTTACTTCGTTACATTCCACACATTTCGGTCAAGGTTTTTAAGAATAATGTTACATCAGCACTCCCCTTCACTGTAGCTGCACTGGTTCACCACACATTACCCGTTGATAATACTCTATGTAAAGACTGATTGTAATATTGTTTGTGTGTCACCTGTTCCTGATGAAATGGTATATGTAGTCATTTCCTTAACATCTTGTGGAGTGATTCGGAGTTCATCCATGACCCTGATAACTTCTTTGGACCATGCACTATCTGTTTTTAATTTACCAAAATAAATGAGCAGTCTTTTTGGCAGTCTGTAGAGATTCATCCTTTGGATATAGCCATACAAATCTCTTATTTTCGTAATCATATCTCTTAATTTTTTCAGCCTATATAAACTTCACTATATGATCTCTACTCTATTTGAATTGCCCTTCAACTGGTCCCAAATTTTTCCTTTTTTATTTTCGTTTTTATATTTCTTTGGTTTCGATTGCTAACATCAACTATTTGCGTAAAGATTTTGCTGCATAAAGTGCTTAGCTGGATGAATTACTGTATAGTAGCATCACATTAATCCTGTGATTAGCTATTTTTAATGTATTTATTTGTTCTTCAACCACTAAGCTGAATATTTTGTACTAACACATTAGCCACCTGCTTTTTTGTTTTGAGAGATGCGAGTTTTTGTCTCCTCCTATTTTAGTAGAGAGCGGTGGAGTCAGCCTGTATGATGGTCTTTTGAAAGTTGTCTCAAAGCTATTTATCTGTGTATTTCTGAATATTCCTTCATTGGTCATTCCTCATATAAATTAGTCTGTCCAACAGTTTGTTGCAAATGGGTAGCAATGTTGTGACATATGGTGGATATATTTTTAGCCATCAGTCTTCTGATTGTTTCATGGGGCTCCTGTGCTAACCTCTTCATCTCAAAGTAGTGTTTCCATCCTACATCCTTAACTATTTGTTGTGTTTTTACCCTCTAGTACAATAGAGTTTATTCTTTGTTGTCAACATAAATGTGTCATTCTGTCCCTCCTCCTTGTCAGTGTTTTCCGTATATTCCTTTCTTCATTGATTCTCTTCTGGTTTTCCCACTGTCTGCGATTTGCTATGATGCAATGCTGTGCTCCAGGCGTACATTCTTAGAAATTCCTGGCTCTAATTATGGTCTGTGTGTGATACCAGTTGAGTTCTCTTGGCCAGTAATGCCCTCTTTGGCTGTTCTAGTCCACTTTTTATGTCGTCCTTGCTTAGTTAATCATGAGTGATTTTGCTTTCAGGGTAGCGGAATTCGTCAGCTTTGTCTTCTTTGTTATCACCACTTTAATGTTAAGTTTCTTGCAATACTCATCTCTGCCTTTTTGCTGTTTGTGGTGCAGTAAGATGTTGAGTTTATTGTGTGGCTTCTTTTGTTAGGTATGGATATGATTATGAAATACAATAGCAAGACATTGCGTACGGAGAAGGGAGAGACATGATGTCTTTGATCAAGTTTCTCCAGATGTTCGGACTGTTAGCAGAGAGTGTGAGAGGTTGGCGAGAGTTACGGAGTCTCGGACCAGGGACTGTTATATGTGGCAGAGTCAAAAGGACAACCTTTGGCGCTCCATCAGACACGGTACCTGGTTTTAGAAATGTAGGTTGGCCATGAGAGAGATTTTTTTAATGACTTACTAATTTTGTAATAGGTCCTCTATCAGCTTTTGCTCACATGAGACTGGAGTGAGTGAGAGGACAGTTTTAGATTGGTTTTCTTTTTGTAGGGAAGTATTTTTGGAATATGTAAAGTATAGAGGTAAATTGGGTGGGTCGGTGTGGTGGTCGAGATAGACGAATCTCAGTTTGGGAAGAGAAAGTGTGGGAGCGGTAAGTCTCTGGTTGGTTTATTTGTGTCGGGGGGCTGTTATCTCAGGGGTGGGTATGCGGATTGTGTTTTCAGGGTTTTGGAGGGGTGTACTAAGAGAGAATTGGTGGGATTAATTGAAGAGTATATAGAGGAGGGGAGTACTGCAGTGTCAGATGCTTTTTCATCATATAGGGAGTTGGGGAAGATGGGCTATGGTCATTTAGTTGTAAACCATAGTTTAGGGTTAAAAAATTACGAAACTGGGGCATACAATAGAGGGGTTTTGGGGAAGGTAGTTAATTCAGTCACAGGGAGGGGCAAGATGAGTATTGCTGGTGGAAGAGCGTCCCAGGGGAGTATTGTATTTTTCGCGTCTTTTTGAGGGCAGTTAATAAGATGTACAGGCGAAGGGTGGTTAGTTGAGGGGGTTTTGTATTGGGGGGGGAGGGGGTTGTGGGTAATGGTTGTTTTAGGATTATGTTACAGAGGATCTGTTTTGTTGCAGTTGTTTTTTGAATTATAATGTGTGATTGATTTTCGTTTATTTTGCGATTTTTATTTTTTATTTATTTATTTATTTTTTTTTTTTTTGGGGGGGGGTGATGTTTGGGGGAGGGGGTGGGGTTGGTAGGTTGTGTGTCGTTTGGATGTTATTATGTGTGTGTGTTTTTGATGGGGTTGGCTAACTTAGTATGTAGCACCAGAATTTGTTTGTGGTAAGTAGCTGTTTTTTTTGTGTGTATTGTTTGCGAGTTGTGATGTTATCTGGGATTTTTTTTTTGGGAAGGGGGCTGTAGATACCATCGCTGTGATTTTAATGTATGCTGTTACTTCCTTTTTAGGCATTTTGGTAGAGCGGAATGTTGATTAGGTTTTTTCTGTTATTTGTAATGTAACAAAAGATCCAGTTTATTAATTCTCAGTGTTGTAGAAAAGTTTGTTCAGCTACCTTTAAATGTGCGTACCTGTGGTCATTCAGTCTTGGTGACAGACAGTCCTTTCATCCTGGAAAAAACAAAGATGATTATTATGAATAAGAAACAGTTCTTCTCAGAGCAATTTTTAACAATACTGAGCATAGATATAGGAGGCATTATGAAGATGGAGCCGGGTCATTTCATGTCAGTTCAACCAGGGGCTCCAGCTCATAGTCTCAGATTTGACTGAAATTCAGTACTCTAATTCTACCATGTGTGGAACACTTGTGTACAAAGTATTAGTTTCCCCTGCCAATTAGTTCCAGAATTATGGCTTGTGAAAGAAGGTGGCGTGACCCAGAAATTGCAACTCGCATCTGGCAATCTATCTTCAGACCCAACTTCAGGTCTTAATAACTTTGGAACTATTCCACACAGTCCAGTGAAATTTTTAAAACCCAGTTACATCCATTTAGAGAACACACTCAATGAACCAAAACACCAACAACATATTTCTGAGGGAAAATAAAAAATTCCAAAATGTGATCAAAAATGTAATACGTTAAACGTACATATTGTAGGTGCCCTCTATGCCAAATATAATACACTAAAAAGGTTGTAAATTTTTTTGTGGTGAGCTTAATTTGGCCTAAACACACACAGAACTCATCATGCCCATATCAGCCACAAAAACTGAGTTACATGCACAAGACCGAGCGAGGTGGCGCAGTGGTTAGACACTGGACTCACATTCGGGAGGACGACGGTTCAATCCCACGTCCCGCCATCCTGATTTAGGTTTTCCGTGATTTCCCTAAATCGCTCCAGGCAAATGCCAGGATGGTTCCTTTCAACGGGCACGGCCGACTTCCTTCCCCATTCTTCCCTAATCCGATGAGACCGATGACCTCACTGTCTGGTCTCCTTACCCAAACAACCCAACCCCAACATGCACAAGAAAATGCAAAAATGTGAAAAATTACGTGAAAAACATGGATTTTCGAAGTGTGGTAGCACATAAGGGACAAGTGGTATCCAAGCCAGATTTCACACACTGCATAAGTAGAACATAATGATACATATTTCAAAATTTCAGCATGTCATTGCGAGACATTTGTGTACAATGGAAGTTGACAGATGTATTTGGTGATGTGGCCATTGTTCCACAACACAATTTTGTAAAGACATATTGTAAACTGTTCTGCCTCTTCTTATCCTCTCCCACAACTGTTTAATCACTAATAGACAGATTAACACAACCTATCATTAATGTTTACTGCACCTTAACTGCTAAAAACCAGTCAATTGTGCTTCGAACAGATGTTCTCCCACACTTTAGCCTCTGTGCTCTGTACATTGAGTGGCAAATTGTACTGTCTTCCTGACACCGTGGTGGGAACTGCAACTGTCATAAGAATATGTTTAAAAGGAATCCAACACCTGTCTGCCAAACATGGCCAATGAAATGATCTTGCTGGTCCTGCTAGTGCCATGAAGTTCACAAATACATCACCTTATGCTTCACAGCACTCTGCAACACATCCTAAGTACCATTTGTCATCATAAACAGCAATAACGTAGCAATCTCATTGTATGTTGCTGCTTTTGCCTCTGAATCTTGAGTAAGACACATGTGCTTGAACCTATAGTTATAACCGGACAGTCTGCTCATCTGCACATTGTCGGATCCTGCTGGAGAGAAGTGATGGTGGCTCCTTGTGCCTGCAACAGTTTTAACGTGTTCTAGTCTGCTTTTCAACAAATCTTCGACTGATTTCACCTCATCTTTCAAAACATAGAATGATTGTATGCCAGAGATATTTTTCTGTAACCAGGTAAATAATTGAAGAGGTGTTGGAATGTGACCTTCAGTAGGGTGCTGCAGACTAGCTCGTGATGCTATGCGCTTAATGGTAGCACCAATACCATCACATACATTTTTACCATTGCTTGTTGCGAAAAAATTCCATTCTGTGTGATTCTGAAAATCATGGTAATGCATGCATAAATTTTTGAGATTTTTACAGTTTTTGTACTGACTAGCTGCCCCATCACTGAAGTATTTCGCAAAATGTATGTGAGGCAGCTTGTTTCTTCCACATGCCATGACAGTGCGAATGTGGGCATGAACTGCACTGACATCATGAATTAAACAGTCACTAAAAACGCACGGGTTCATGACAGACACATTGCCTGATTCGCCTCTATAGTAAATTGCAAGTGGCTGGAGAGTTGCTTGACTGTTGTCCCAATGACATCCTTGGATGGCATCTTGAACTATAAATGGCAGCACCAATACCAGTAATTCTAGTATTACTATAATTTCATCCTGTTTCAAATTATCCTTACAAAACTGGAGATAAGCCAATTGTGCTGTTGCTGTGAAGCTGTGTGTGGTCAGTTTGTCCATTTTTTGACAACACATTTCAACAAAATCTTCCACTGTACTTTGCTTTGTTTCAAGACTTGTGTGATCCATGTGTGTCCTTTGTTTATAAGAAACAAGTTCATCGTCATCCATAAGGAGTTTACCATACGGTTTGTTATTCATGTGTTCTGCAAGATTTGCCTTACCAGGACACTTTTCACACCTGTGTATCATGCACTGGCAGGAACTGCTGTCACACACTAGCAGCTTCATTGCACCTTTGTGGTCCAGACCAGAATCCTTTATAGCAGCAAACATCAGCTTAGCATTTTGATGGGTCTCACATACACAAACATTGTGTGTCTCCCTTGCATTTACAGGCACAATCCATTTTGGCTGAAGATTGAAAAAAGATGATAAACCTACTTTGCTATTGGGATACTTTTCCTTGAATTCTACATATAGTTCTGATATGTTGCATAGCAACAGTCTTTTTTGCACCTGTACATGTACATTTCCCATTTTCACCGTACAAAGTCTTTTTTTCCAGGCATTATTCGGCTGTAGTCATTATTTTCATAAAACTCTGACACTAGCACCTTTATTTCTGAACTCAATTGCTTGCTCTGAGTCTGCTGAAGTTGTGGAAGTACTCCTTGGGTTGCTTTTATTTTCCTAGCTTGCTTCACCATATATGTAGAAACATTGAATTCCTTTGTAGTGTAGTCAATAGACAAGGTGGAAGGTTCAAGGGTAAGAATAGCTACTTTTTTCTGGCGTGTGGATATGGCACATTTTCCTTTCAAATCATGCACAATTTTGTCCAAATCAGAGCATTTCTGGCACGATTTCTGTTCCTTTGGAGCAGATAGTTCTTCCTCATCCACCATTAGTGTGTCAGCTACTTTGTGTTTTAATTCCATTTGAGCTTCTTGTAGCTTTCTTCTACCATAGCTGGGCCTGTCTCTTTTCTCAACTTTGTGTGTCTTCATGGGAGACAAAGCAAGAGCAGTCACTGAAGTATTTAATTGCTCATCCGCTGTGGTTGTAGGTGGCTGATACTCTTTATCACTGTCATGTAAATTATCAGAATATTATTCATTTTTTAGCAGTGTAACACACCTGGAACATTACTTTTGTTCTGGTTTCATGTTACGTCCCATGCACTGATTCACTTTCAATACTGATTTTATATCAATTTCTCTGAGGCTACACTTCACTGTCTTCTTATGAATCCGAAATGGATCAAGACAACTTCTTTGTAGGAAAGAATACTTATCCAGAAACACTTTCATATGATGATAACAAACACTAAAGTTTCCTGGAACTGTACTTCTTGTGCCCACAGGGTGTATCCCAGATCTCCATAGCAACAAATCTTGGTTCGATTCATCCAGATCGTACAGTACAAAACGAATGCCACATTTTGTTCCATATGTTGTTTTATGACATTCAGATGCCTGTGCTCTACCAATACTGCAACTTCTTTGAACAAAAGCACCACTAGTACACTCTTCTGCCTCCATACCGACTTTCCACAACAATACTGACCAATCTGAACTAGAATCTTAAAAACATGAGTAACCTGTAATTGTTGCTTGTTTCCTTTGTTGTTCCTGCCTAACAATGACTTGTTCTGTCCCTGAAAACTACCATTGCTTAGCTTTCTGTTGCCTAATGGTTCCCAACAATTGCTGCAGCTTTATCTGAAACAAGCATCATCACTATTACTTGCTAAATCGTGTTAAAAGAAATGTAACCAAATACATCTCTGTCAACTTTTATTGCACACAAATGCCTTGCAACAACAAGTTGAAATTTTGCCACATATTATATTATGGTCTACTTGCAGTGTTTGAAATTTGACATGGATATCACTTGTCCCTTTTGTGCTACCACACTTCAAAAATCCATGTTTTTCAGGTAATTTTTCAAATTTTTGTATTTTTGTGTGCATGTAACTCTGTTTGTGTGACTGATATGGGCATGATGAGTTCTGTGTGTGTTTAGGCCACATTAAGCTTACCACAAAAAAACCCTTTTTGAGTGAATTATATTTGGCATAGAGGACACCTACAATATGTACCTTTTAATATATTAAATTTTTTTAATCACATTTTGGAATTTTTTATTTTCCCTCAGAAATATGTTGGTGTTTTGATTCATAGTGTTTGTTCTCTAAGTGGATGTTACTGGGTTGTAAAAACTTCACTGGACTGTGCGGAATAGTTCCAAAGTTATTAAGTCCTGAAGTTGGGTCTGAAGATAGATTGCCAGATGCGAGTTGCAATTTCTGGGTCATGCCACCTTCTTTCACAAGCCATATTTCTGGAATTAATTGGCAGGGGAACTTAAAATTTTGTACATGAGTGTTCCACACTTGGTAGCATTGGTGTGCTAAATTTCAGCCAAATCTGAGACTATTAGCTGGAACATTTTCTCAAATTGGTTGAATTGACATGGAATGACCCAGCCGGATATTCCATCAGAGTTCTGCAAAAGTGATAATTGCAACATATGATACATACAAGGATGACAAAACAAAGAGACCAACAATAAAGAGTAGAAACTTAGTGAATGATCTACTGCATCTGAAATATTATAGTATAGTTTAATTAAAAACTCAGTTCAATAGTTGATTTTTGATTTCACCCAACATTATTATCCTATAATAAACACGGTGGAACTGCGAAACCGCGAACAATAAAAAAAACTGCTATTTATATTTCATCCACTGAATAATTTAATTTCACATGCAGTTCAGTTATTGATGGGCAATTTTAATAACATGGCATCTTGGGAATATGTAGGCAACAACATAAATGGTCTGTGAATTAAGAAATGATATGAAATAGGGGTAATGCATGAGTAGGTTTAATAATGAACAAAAAAAAAATAGGCGTGCGGGTAAGCTACTACCAACGGCATAGTGAACGCATTATTGTGGCCAAGATAGACACGAAGCCCATGCCTATTACAGTAGAACAAGTTTATATGCCAACTAGCTCTGCAGATGATGAAGAAATTGATGAAATGTATGATGAGATAAAAGAAATTATTCACGTAGTGAAGGGAGACGAAAATTTAATAGTGATGGGTGACTGGAATTCGAGAGCAGGAAAAGGGAAAGAAGGAAACATAGTGGGTGAATATGGATTGGGGGGGGGGGGGGGGGGGGGAGAAATGAAAGAGGAAGCCGTCTGGTAGAATTTTGCACAGATCATAACTTAATCATAGCTAACACTTGGTTCAAGAATCATAAAGGAAGGTTGTATACATGGAAGAATCCTGGAGATACTAGAAGGTATCAGATAGATTATATAATGGCAAGACACAGATTTAGGAACCAGGTTTTAAATTGTAAGACATTTCCAGGGGCAGATGTGGACTCTGACCACAATCTATTGGTTATGAACTGTAGATTAAAACTGAAGAAACTGCAAAAAGGTGGGAATTTAACGAGATGGGACCTGGATAAACAGACTAAACCAGAGGTTGTACAGAGTTTCAGGGAGAACATAAGGGAACAATTGACAGGAATGGGGGAAAGAAATACAGTAGAAGAAGAATGGGTAGCTCTGAGGGATGAAGTAGTGAAGGCAGCAGAGGATCAAGTAGGTAAAAAGACGAGGGCTAGTAGAAATCCTTGGGTAACAGAAGAAATATTGAATTTAATTGATGAAAGGAGAAAATATAAAAATGCAGTAAATGAAGCAGGCAAAAGGGAATACAAATGTCTCAAAAATGAGATCGACAGGAAGTGCAAAATGACTAAGCATGGATGGCTAGAGGACAAATGTAAGGATGTAGAGGCTTATCTCACTAGGGGTAAGACAGATACTGCCTACAGGAAAATTAAAGAGACCTTTGAAGAAAAGAGAACCATTTGTATGAATATCAAGAGCTCAGATGGAAACCCAACTTTCTAAGTAAAGAAGGGAAAGCAGAAAGGTGGAAGGAGTATATAAAGGGTCTATACAAGGACGATGTACTTGAGGACAATATTATGGAAATGGAAGAGGATGAAGATGAAATGGGAGACAGGATACTGCGTGAAGAGTTTGACAGAGCACTGAAAGACCTGAGTCGAGACAAGGCCCCCGGAGTAGACAACATTCCATTGGAACTACTGACAGTCTTGGGAGAGCCAGTCTTGACAAAACTCTACCATCTGGTGAGCAAGATAGATGAGATAGGCGAAATACCCTCAGACTTCAAGAAGAATATAATAATTCCAATCCCAAATAAAGCAGATGTTGACAGATGTGAAAATTGCCGAACTATCAGTTTAATAAGTCACAGGTGCAAAATACTAATGCGAATTCTTTACAGACAAATGGAAAAACTGGTAGAAGCCGACCTCGGTGAAGATCAGTTTGGATTCCGCAGAAATATTGGAACACGTGAGGCAATACTGACCCTACGACTTATCTTAGAAAATAGATTAAGGAAAGGCAAACCTACATTTCTAGCATTTGTGGGCTTAGAGAAAGCTTTTGACAATGTTGACTGGAATACTCTCTTTCAAATTCTAAAGGTGGCAGGGGTAAAATACAGGGAGTGAAAGGCTATTTACAATTTGTACAGAAACCAGATGGCAGTTATAAGAGTGGAGGGGCATGAATGGGAAGCAGCGATTGGGAAGGGAGTGAGACAGGGTTGTATCCTGTCCCCGATGTTATTCAATCTGTATATTGAGCAAGCAGAAAGGAAACAAAAGAAAAATTCGGAGTGGGTATTAAAGTCCATGGAGAAGAAATAAAAACATTGAGGTTCGCCGATGACATTGTAATTCTGTCAGAGACAGCAAAGGACTTGGAAGAGCAGTTGAATGGAATGGACAGTGTCTT
Source organism: Schistocerca americana (assembly GCF_021461395.2). Taxonomy (NCBI): domain Eukaryota; kingdom Metazoa; phylum Arthropoda; class Insecta; order Orthoptera; family Acrididae; genus Schistocerca; species Schistocerca americana. Next base: position 66,142,870 of record NC_060125.1, read on the forward strand.
GAGAGGAGGATATAAGATGAACATCAACAAAAGCAGAACGAGGGTAATGGAATGTAGTCGAATTAAGTCGGTTGATGCTGAGGGAATTAGATTAGGAAATGAGACACTTAAAGTAGTAAAGGAGTTTTGCTATTTGGGGAGCAAAATAACTGATGATGGTCGAAGTAGAGAGGGTATGAAATGTAGACTGGCAATGGCAAGGAAAGTGTTTCTGAAGAAGAGAAATTTGTTAACATCGAGTATAGATTTAAGTGTCAGGTAGTCGTTTCTGAAACTATTTGTATGGAGTGTAGCCATGTATGGAAGTGAAACATGGACGATAAATAGTTTGGACAAGAAGAGAATAGAAGCTTTCGAAATGTGGTGCTACAGAAGAATGCTGAAGGTTAGATGGGTAGATCACATAACTATTGAGGAGGTATTGAATAGAATTGGGGAGAAGAGGAGTTTGTGGCACAACCTGACAAGAAATAGGGACCGGTTGGTAGGACATGTTCTGAGGCATCAAGGGATCACAAATTTAGCATTGGAGGGGAGTGCGGAGGGTAGAAATCGTAGATGGAGACCAAGAGATGAATACACTAAGCAGATTCAGAAGGATGTAGGTTGCAGTTAGTACTGGCAGATGAAGAAGCTTGCACAGGATAGAGTAGCATGGAGAGCTGCATCAAACCAGTCTCAGGACTGAAGACAACAACAGCAACAACATGAAACTTCCGTATTCATTCAGTTGCAGAGTATGGCAACATGAGTATAACCCTGATCCGTATTTTGTGAGTGAAAGAAAGAGGAATATTAAGTTAATTAAAAACCCTGTTCCCAATACGCAGCATTGACCATTTGGTCTGGTAGTATTTTCAGCTCTGAAAAGAACATTTATTTCTTCTAGAAGAATATTTAATAGCGGTAGCAGACAAGGAGGGTTATGGAATGTGAGTAGGGAACAGGTGATAGGAGAGAGGGGCTGAAATTGTTGGGTGGAGGGTGTAAGGACAGTAGGTTACCATAGGTTAAGATGGGAGAGTTGTTGAGCTTGTGAAAAATGAAGATAGGGTGGTTTGGTTGTGACTCCAGATCTTGATATCTTCAAAGAACAAGACCAGAGCTTTGGTGTTTTGGGAGGGTCGGGAGGTCTCCTCTTGATGGCTCATAAATAGGTTGGCATATAGGACAGTGCCATGTGGGTGCCCATGACTGTGCCACAGATGGCTTGCTGAATGTTACGAAGTGCCCCGTTTTTCCAATCCAGTTAATGCTTGAAGAACCAAGTGGGGGAGTGTCGGAGGGCAGATAAATGTATTATTGATGGAGTTAGTATTTAGTTGAGAAACTAAATAGTTGATTTCTGTACATAAAAAAGAAAAAAAAAATGTTGAACTCATTCCTAGCATTTTGTCTTCTCTTCTCTCTTCGTCTAAGCTTCTTTTAAATTTATTTCTACCATCTGTAATATAAGAGATTTTTGCAGTAATTCCCCTCTAATTTGACTCAAAGTTAAATTCAGATTAGAACAGAGATCTTTCTGATATCACATTTGTAAATGACATTAAAAATAAATTGCAGCATTTTTAGCATTTCATCATCATCATCTTGGACAGTTTCCAGCCACTGGCTGGGTCTGTCGGGAACACAAGCCTCTCCATCGTGTTCTGTCTTTCCACCATCCCCCCTCTTCCACCTTCGTCCAGTTCTCTCCTCTTCTCGCCACACATTCCTTCACTCCCTTCACCCAACTATTTCTTGGTCTTCCCCTGGGCCTCTTCCCCTCCAGTTGCAGATCAAACATCCTCTTTGGAATTCTTCCCTCATCCATTCTCTTCATGTGTCCATACCACTGCAGTCTTGATTTTTCTATCCTGTCCTGTAGTGGTTCCTCCTTTAGTCTTTTTAGCATTTATAGATTTTTAAACAAACTCTTACAATATGTATTTGTAGTTACTTTACTATGTATGTGTAATGAGTATTTTTTGTGTTACTCTAGTGCTAGGTATTGCCTGGTGGCATATTGGGTCAGATGACAAATCTGAAGGTATGGGTCTCAATCCCCACTCAATCAAAGGATTTTTTCTCTCACTAATTCCTTCTTTCGCCTCTGGCAATCATTTTCTGATGTGAGAAATACCTTGCTGTGTGAAACTTCTGAGTCCTTGTTAAACTAGCTGTAGGTCCCCTTATTGCTGGATAAATCAGGTCAAAAGTGGGAGGTAGGCAAGTGCATACCACCTCCAATTGGACTGTTCTGTACAAACTAGCCCTCAGGGTGAATGGCAGCTTTACCATTTTTCGTCCTAAATATGACATCTTTGACTAAAAAAAGTGCTTAATAATCTAGATTCATATATCCTAAAAATTGTTAGGTATCGTGATAAGAAAAATAAATGGAGATGAATGTGCTAGAGTATGTTAAGTATCAGTATGTTCTGTGTTAGTTTGGCAGTATAAATTATTAATATGAACATTTGAAGCCTCCCGTTCCTTCCCTCTTCATTGAGTGGTGATGGTATAGCACTTTCCTTGCAACATAAAGATGAATAAACTGCATCTGAAGTATGCAGTAAGCCTGTCTGGAAACTCAGTTGAACTGCAGTTTACAATTTTCTGTTACAGTATTATTCAATTTGATGTAACAATCATATTATTTTCATCATCATTTGAATTAAAGCAAAATTTCAAACAAAAAGGAAATGTAAAAGACCCATGATTGCACAAGATTTTAAAATAACTATGAAAATTAGTTGCTCTTGTGCGTTCCTTTTGGTTTATCTCCAGCCTAGAGTGTCGGTCTGAAATTGAATCTTAGAAACAGCAAACGCAAAATTTGGTGCATTGTACCCCAAATCGTGATTTATTCCTCAAATAAGAAAAAACTTATACAGGAGGCATTGTCAATATTCAGAGGTATGGCAGGAATACTCATTTGAAGCAGAAAACTTAATGTGGAGATATGCCTATTATGAATGGTTTCCGAGATGTAACATGCCTCAGAGAAAGGATATAATTGAGAATTGCTTAGACACAGCCCAGTGGTTGTTTTTGGAATTTTTCTTCCACAGTTGCATGAATGCTGTTACATGTTGAAGAGCAGAGCAGTCTTTTTTAAGAGAAAGTTTGCAGCACAATCTATGAGAGACATTACATCTGTAACAATTTAGACTGCCTACAATATGCTTGTCTGTCTCCTTCTGGAGCACTGCTGTACATTGTGGGTCCTTGCATGATAGGATTGATGGAGGATGTCGAAAAGGTTCAAAGAAGGGCTGCTTGTTTTATATTATCATGAAATAGGGGAGAGAGTATCACAGATATGATAAGTGAATGGGGTTGGCAATCATTAAAATGAAGGTGTTTTACTCTGTGGCGAGATCTTTTCACAAAATTTCAGTCACCAACTTTCTCTTCATAATATGAAAAATTTTTGTCAACATCAAATCACATAGGGAATAATCATGATAGCCTAATATATATATATAAAAAAAAAAAAAAAATTAGGGCTCGCATCAGAAAGATTTAAGTATTAGTTTTTCCTGTGCACTGTTTGCGAGTGGAAGGGTAGAGAAATAGTGTAAAAGTTGTTTGATGAGCACTCTGCCAGGCATTTGGCGTGAATTTCAGAGTAGATATGAAGATATAGAATCTTTTTCACCGCCTTGACCAGTATATTGTATAATTTTATTCCCAGATAGAAAATGCTGTTTTGAGCCTTTTTGTTTGTTTTTTCCTTTGTAGTCCAGGCTGGCTCGTCTTCAATGATTATGTATAAAACTGTTAGTAAAAATCTTGATGATTTTTTTCCTGATACGAACAACAGATTGGTAAATGTATTCACTTGGTGCAGTAAGGATACCCAATTTTTAAACAGCTTTTTACAGTGAGCGCAACTACAACTTACAGTTATTATTCTTGCAACCCTTTTTCGTAGTTTAAGAATTGTATCCATGTTTCGTGCCTTCGATCCCCAGAAAAGAATCCCATAACTAAGAATTGAGTACGTCGCCACAAGACATTGGCTGTTACAAATTGACGATAGAATCCTAAGAGCAAAACATTCCGATGACGTTCTTTTTGCAAGCTTCTTTGTGTGTTCATTCCATGTTAACTGACAGTCACTATTCATCCCTAAAAGCTGTGTGTTGTTTACACAATCTATAAATTTATCATCTATACTTAATGTGACAGAATTGTGTTCCCTCTTTATGCTGAGGTGCATAGTGGTTGTTTTCTGAATGTTCAATGTTAATTTATTACATACAACCCAATCATAAACATCCTTGAGGGTTTCATTAGCTTTCTCTGATAGGAGTTGCTGGTGTTTTATCATTGACTATGACATTGCTGTTGTCAGCAAAGATAACTTTTTCTCCATGTCTTCTACTGTCCAGAAAATCTTTGAGTGGTTTTTTTTGCAGCAAGCAGTACCTGCTGTATATTTTTTTATACATGTGATAGTAATCTAGGAATTGTGGCTTAGTGTAATGCTTTTGTTAGGAACTGAAAAATTTAAATGTATGCAACCACTTTTTAACAATCACAGTTATCTGTCTGTTTTCTTTAGCTGCTGCTATAGAAAGCAGCCACTTTTGGAAATATCTCCTCAAGGCTTAATTTAAACAGGGTGCAGAATTTAGAGAACTAAGCTTCTAGTCCGTGTATACTTCATTTACTTACTTTGATTTACCAGTGACAGAGAAAAAGTATGTGATTTGCGTTCAGAGAAGATGCTTTTGTAGGTCTGCAATTTTACGGATTTTGTCAAGCCTGACTTTGGCTTTTGACAGTGATGACCAGAAAGGCCAAGATCTCCTGTAAATACTTCACAATTTTCTCTGTCGATATCTGTAAGAACATGGTCTAAGACTCATGCTGAGCGTTTTGATTCTCTAGTAGCATTGTTTATCATTCATGCCATGCCAAAAATGCTCCTGTTGTTTAGAAAGTTGTTGCTGATTTCACCTTAAACACCTGTGATGATATTCATATTTACACATGGTACTTTTGGGGGCTGAGACTCTTTCCAAGACTTCAGAAACAGTATGTTTGTGTTTGTGTAGTAGTTACATTGTTATGATCTCTGGCATTGAAATAAGTCTGTACATCATTACCAGCTATTAGATTAAGAATAAGTCTTAAAAATTACTAGCATAATTGTGACTTTCAAATTATACTTGTTCACCTAGCAAGGATTTGGGTTTTTCTATTTTTTGGTGGCATGTTTCAATTTGTTCTAGCAGTTGTAGATTCTTGTCAGTGGGTTGGGTGTGTAGACCTGCCAGGTTCTTTTGCATATCATTAATAACATATTTTGTGCTGAGCATGTTTTGTGCAATAGCTGATTTTTCAAAATGGTTCAGTTGGAAAGTATTCATGTGCTATTGGAACAGGATTTTAAAATTCTGACTGTTTTTCCTGTATAGTAGGCAAAACAGCTAGGACATGAAATGTTATATACTCATCCGTTGATATCTCTCTCTCTCTCTCTCTCTCTCTCTCTCTCTCTCTCTCAAGCAGGTTAGCAGTTTTTTTTAGATATACACTCTCTCTTCCTTTTTGTTGTTTGCTATGATAGCTATTAAAGAGTAAATATATTTTCAAAGTATTCTTTTTTCGCTTTCATTGAACAAATACTTTATTTACTTTAGTTGTACTGCCAACTGCAGAAGTCTCCTTTTATGTCATTTAGTAAACTATAATTTTATTTTCTTAGCCATCGCAAGAAGAGAATGAAGAACCTTCAACGTAAAATCAAATCTGGAAAGCTAAATGTTAATGAAGATGATCCCTTTGAGTTGTTTGTAGCCTCAACAAATATACGGTATTGTTACTATGCTGAGACACACAAAATATTGGGAAACACATATGGCATGTGTGTTCTCCAGGTAATTGAAAAACTAGATCATTCTACAGTTGTGTTATCTGATTGTGGTTTTTGTTTAGCTATAGGATTTAAATTATCTCAGGTTTAAATGCAATTGTATGTCTTCTTTGCTTTCTTCTCATTGTCGATGTTTTCATTTTTTTTGCAAATTGCTCAGGATTTTGAAGCACTTACACCCAATCTCTTAGCTCGAACTATAGAGACAGTTGAAGGTGGTGGAATCATTGTTTTACTACTGCGAACTGTCAAATCACTGCGCCAGCTGTACACAATGAGTATGGATGTTCATGAACGTTACCGCACAGAGGCCCATCAGGATGTTGTTGGGCGCTTCAATGAGAGGTAATTGGTGTGATTTATATATACATGAATGCTCTGTGTACAGTAGCATAATGCCACTTATATGTTTCTGTATCTGTGTGTATGTAACCAAGCTAGAAATAAATGTTTGAGACATGTTCAGAAAGAGACATATATATACATATATATATATCTCTTTTGTGCGCGAGTGTATACCCGTCCTTTTTCCCCCCTAAGGTAAGTCTTTCCGCTCCCGGGATTGGAATGACTCCTTACCCTCTCCCTTAAAACCCACATCCTTTCGTCTTTCCCTCTCCTTCTCTCTTTCCTGATGAGGCAACAGTTTGTTGCGAAAGCTTGAATTTTGTGTGTTTGTTTGTGTGTCTATCGACCTGCCAGCACTTTCGTTCGGTAAGTCACCTCATCTTTGTTTTTATATATAATTTTTCCCACGTGGAATGTTTCCCTCTATTATATTGAGATCATTAATTTGAATCCAACAATTACGTTTGTTATTGTCACTGTTGCATTTCGAAATCTTTTCTGTCGTCTTATTTTCCTCTTTGGTCTTTAAATATGTCTGCTTGTGTCTGTAAGTGTGTAGATGGATATGTGTGTGTGTGTGTGTGTGCGAGTGTATACCTGTCCTTTTTTCCCCTAAGGTAAGTCTTTCCGCTCCCGGGATTGGAATGACTCCTTACCCTCTCCCTTAAAACCCACATTCTTTCGTCTTTCCCTCTCCTTCCCTCTTTCCTGATGAAGCAACCGTTTGTTGCGAAAGCTTGAATTTTGTGTGTATGTTTGTGTTTGTTTGCGTGTCTATCGACCTGCCAGCGCTTACACACAAAATTATGGTTTTCGCAACCAACGGTTGCTTCATCAGGAAGCACTTACAGGATTCGGCAAAAGTAATGCCACATCAATCTCAAAACACTGCCTGAAATTCCAGTTTTGAATTTTTTGGCGGATGGAGAGATGGTCTGATGCCACTGTGATAACTGTCTTTTTGTCTCAGGCATATAGTGAGCCATCCATGTTTCATCTCCAGTCACAATAGAGCTAAGAAATCCTCAATTTAAAATTAAAATTATACAAGAAACGTGCAGGCACTATTGACATGATTTTTTATTGTGCTGCTCTGTCAGCTGTTTTGATATCTGTCTTACACACATTTTCCGGTAGCTCACAATTTCTGTGAGCGTCTCGTATAAGAACATTCTGTAGAGTTGTGGAAACTTCCTGGAAATTTCATCCACTGTCAGTTGCCAGTCTTCATGAACAGTTTCCATTTTTTGCATTAACTCATCAGTCAAAATGGGAAGTCTTTCACATTTCTTTTCATCATGAACATTTGGTCTGTCTCCATTAACCTCCCTACACCACTTAAAAAACTCAGTCTATTCATAACACCTTTGCCATAAACCATTTTGATGCACAGAAAGACTTCACTAGGTTGTTCTTCATTCCACAAGTAGGAGGCGGATCACAGCATGTGGATCACAGCATGTGGCTCGTACTTGGGGGGATTTCTTACTGACATCTTTTATACAACTGGACACTACAATGTGAGTTTACATACTATCATGTTCCTGCAATGCTTGTTTTTGCCAGGAGATCCCCTCTCTACCACCCATTGTTGCCAACTCTCAAAAAAACCAAAGCCCATTATGGTCACAGTACACTTACTTTCTGAACATGTCCCATAGAGGGTGAAAATATGCAACACATCTCATATGACACAACAAGATAGGATAAATAGTAGAAAGAACTGCCAATGTGCACAGAAAAGGATATCCTTTCTAGTATTTTGTGCAAATATTTAATTTCAGTTTCAAAATATGCAAGTATAAAATGAGTAGTAAAGCTGTGTAAACCAGAGACAAAGTACATGTTTATCATGTGTGTAAACAGAAACACGCAGGGTATACCTTGTCAACGTATGAAAATGAAAAAATGGAAATAGACAGTAAAAAAAAAAAAAAATCTTACGAAGAACCAGGGAGGAAGAGGGTTTAGCTGTGGATGAGGTTAATGTATAAATGATCTATTGGATGGACTACATAGCTTTCTCAGGACAGTTTGTGTATGCCAGAAAAGTAGTGCTTCTTTTCCATTCCTTGTATTTCACTTAGTTGATGGGCTTACAGTTCATTTTCATTCTCTTCAGCTCCTGTCCATTGTACTTCTTCTCCAGGTGCAAGAACTATTTGCACTTAAAAACACTAAAATTTTACCATTTTTAAATCAGTTTCTGTGTTAATTCTTTAAATTTGTTCTGTTTCGGGTTGGGTAACAGAAACTCCTCTGCCTCAAAGACTATAAATAATAATGTGTAAAATAGGAAATAATAATAAAGATTTATCAGTGAAATGTAAAATTCCATATAGAAGTTAAAAAACATTTAATAAAGTTGGATTTTGCAGGATAAAATGATAATTATGATATTATCAAACATCAGCTTAAAAATAATGTGTTATTTCTGTTTATGAATCACCACTGCTTTCTTTTTAGTCAGTATACTGAGTTCCAGTAGTTCATGATAGATGACCCATTAATTTATTTCTGAGGTTTCCTCAGTATGAATGATTGACAGCATAGTTTACTGTAGGAAAGCAGTAGCAGAATGAATTTTTGTATTCTAAGACCTAGTATCGATACATTATTATTGCAAAGTTTCAGGTTTACTCACAATTACTTCCAGAGTTAACAAAAGCTGAACTTCACATTTTTTCGAGCATCTATTTTCTTTTTCTTTTTCTTTTTTTTTTTTTTTTTGCTGAATTTGCTTCTCATTATTCACATGAAAATTCCTCAGGAAATAATTTTTTTTATTATTTTGCTTAAGAGAGCACAAAAAGTTATATCAGATGGTCTAGTTTTGTTTGTTTCAAGAAAATATTGCCACAGATATTATGCCTCAAAATTGCCAAAAACTCACGAGTGCTCTTAATATCTGGGCTATGGTTCAAACAAATGATCGTATCTCTGGAAGTATTGAATAAGTGTTTGTGGAACTTTACCAATGTTTATTGGGAACATATGTGAATGTTCACACAAAATTCCAGGAAAACCTGTGAAGGTCATGCAGGCCCTTTTTCCGAAATTGGGCCACTTGGCATGGAATGGCCAAGTTATCTTGTTAGAAAATGCCATATTCGTCAGGGAAAACATCAAGTGTGAAGGGATGCAGCTGGTCTGCTATAATGTTCCTGTAGTCCACAGTTGTCTTGGTGCCTTTGATTACTACCACAAGTTTCATGAAAGCCCAGGTGAATGTCCTCAATAGCATAGTTTTCTCCCTAAAGGCTTGCATTCATGGTTTGATGTTGGTTTTGAGCAGCCATGTGCCTTGTTGATAGCATATTAAGATACAACTGTTGACATGGTGTATCAAGAAAGAAGAGTCAACTGACCAGATGATACAATTCCATTGATCCACAGTCCAATCTCTGCGATCCCCTTCACAGTGCACTCATAATTGACGATGTCATTGGGTCAGCAGTGGGGATTGCCTGCTGATAGAGCTCCATGTTAAGCAATGTCTGCTAAATAGTTTGCTTCAAAACACTTGCCAGCCTTGTTTTTGCTGGATTCAGATCTTCCATAGGCAGCAGCGTATTCTGCTGTATGAAGTAAGCAAACCTCCATCTTCTGTGATGAGGTGTGTATGTCCAAAATGTTGTCACCTACTCTTGGTTTCACAGTGCATCAACCCCTTCCCATAATCACTCACGACAGTAGGACATGAACAGCCAATGAGTTTTGCTATGTCTGACAGCTCCATGTTAAGCAATGTCTGCTAAATAGTTTGCTTCAAAACACTTGCCAGCCTTGTTTTTGCTGGATTCAGATCTTACATAGGCAGCAGCGTATTCTGCTGTATGAAGTAAGCAAACCTCCATCTTCTGTGATGAGGTGTGTATGTCCAAAATGTTGTCACCTACTCTTGGTTTCACAGTGCATCAACCCCTTCCCATAATCACTCACGACAGTAGGACATGAACAGCCAATGAGTTTTGCTATGTCTGACAGTGTCATTCACACACACACACACACACACACACACACACACACACACACACACACACACTCTTTTGTTCCATGATTCTGATGTAATTGTTTGAGATGCACTTCCTCTCCGTGTTTCCCAGTTCTGGAATGACCACAGAGGAGTTAATAAACTGACAGCTGGATTCCATGTGTCTCAGAGTATGACTGGACTCTAGTCATTGGTCGCGCTACTACTACAACTAGTCAACTACTTTTATCACCTGAAGAAATAACTAGATCATTCTTTGAAATACCATAGGCAAAAATGGAGTCATAAGCTGTGCTGGAAAATTGAGAAACGAGGTCCCCTCATAAAATTAGTTATTGAAATTGAAAATATAAATGACATTACATTATGTATTATTCTCAGACTTCAAAACACTTTCAGCAATAATATGACGCTTCTGTAAATACATACAGGTTTCTGCTGTCGCTGTCATCGTGCCCACGTTGTTTGGTGGTGGATGACCAGTTAACTGTGTTGCCTGTTTCGTCACACAACCTTCAGGTTGAGCCTGTTGGTAGGCCTGAGGCAGCTGCAACTGAGCAAGAACTATCAGAATTGAAAGAGAGTTTACGGGATACACAACCAGTGGGTGTTTTGGTCAACTGTTGCAAGACTGTAGATCAGGTATAGTTTCATCATAGTAGGCTACTGTCAAGGGCACCCTTACCGGAGGGCAAGGGGGCTCACACCCTTCCCCTTCCCCTAACACTCTAAGAAAGAACAAAAAAATGTAGTGTAGTCAGGTGTTTTTCTTTTTAAAAAATCATTTAAAAGTTAGTATTATGCACATTTTTAACAGAGTCAGAACTGGAACTTTTTTATGGGTACTTGCATGTCACCATTTGTTTTCCAAAATATTAAAAATATTCAGCACCTCCCATGTCTATGCCTCCCCCTCTCCCTCCCCCCTTCCAGCCCATACAAATATTACATGGGTGCCCTTGGCTATTGTGCATGAAGTAAATGTTAATGCTGTATGTATCCAGTGTTCTCTGCTCTTTGTAGTAGTAATACTGATTTATAACAGATTGAAATTGAAAACTTACACCAAAAATGCTGTAATCATCATAACAAATAATCATAATACACTTACTACAGAAATTATTAACCAAAATATGATTAGTGACTGAATGAATCTTAAGTTGTCAGAATATTAAATTAATTTTTAACGTTCAGAACAAGTGTTTCTTTATTCAAGAGCTAATAATTTTAAGCAGTAGATATGAAAATGAATATGATTATAAAGAATGGCTGTGTCACTCAAAATCTTACATTAGGAGATGTCTATAAATATTACTACTGATGTCATCTAATCCAGTCACATCTGTCGTCCCCCTTCTTCACATTTATCCACCCATAGACTCATCCCCACAGTTAAAAAAAAAAAAAAAATTATTTGTTTTCTTTGCTATCATTGTGACTTCACGTTAGTTTCAGTTGGTTTTAGCCTTTCAATATCAATGTACTGCATCAGATTTCACCTCGTTTCCCCTTATTTCATCCTTTTTGTGATTTTTCTGATGTATTTTTGTGAGTTTTTTTGGATGTAATTCTATGTTATTTACATATTATTTCGTGTTTTGTCCACCACCATGGATTCTTGCTCCTTCCATCTTCTTCAATACAGAAAAATTTCCTTATCCCTAGCCAAAACCCAGTTCCACATACTGTTCCGGCATTGTTGCTTGCCTCATGGGAATCCCCCCCCCCCCCCCCCCCCCCAAATAGCCTTACCATCAAATCACTCATCTCTGGCTGCCAACTTTCCTCCCACATTGACCTCCATCTGTTCAGAAACTGCCAATCCTTAGCCCTTACCAACACAATTCTGCAAAACCATATCAATCAAGCCCAAATCTCTTTGCAGTACCTTCTCTCCATCCTTAAAACCCTCCTGCTATGCAATCCCAAATTCCTGGATACCATAAAACACATTAAAACTTTCGCCCTCCAAGAACTAGAACAACATGCACAATGCTATCTCAAAAAACTCTCCAACCTGATAACTTCCTACTCCTGCCTTGGACTACCACTGTCCACTGCCTCTATGACAACCTCCAAACCTTTCTACATCCCCTCATAGCTGATAATCATGTCTCACAGACCTATTACATTTACCCCACCCCTCAAAACTCCCTCTCACCACCACACAAAATCCAGAACCTAAACAGTCGTGAACCTTTCCTCCAAAAATGCAGAAATATCATTCCTTTTCAAAGGCTTCACTTTTGCCTCACTCCCAAATTCAGTCATGCAGGACTTGTTAAAGACCCTCTCTCCTTCTCCAGGTCCCTACAGTGGAAACACTTTTTCACCACGAACACTACCAATCAGATTCAACCAACAAAGACCAATGTTGAACTCTGCCTGACTCAGTTCACTGCCCCCCCCCCCCCTCGCTGCCCCCAAATCACCCCATTAACTTTCCAGAATTTCTTAGCCTCAAACCTTACCTCATCATCATTCCCCAAACCCCTCGACATGCAAACTAACCTTACATCTGCAGAATGAACTACAGTCCAGCACCTAAAACTGATCCTGACCTTGTAATCTATCTGTGAACAAAGGCTCCACCACTGTTGTTTTGAACTGCAAGGATTGCCTGGCAGAAAGACTCCGCCAGCTGTCAGATTCATCCACCTACAAACCCTGCCACAGTGGCCCTGTTCTATAAATCCACCAGGATCTCCAGTCTTTCCTCCAATCCGTAGGCCCATTCCAGAACCTCTCCCCAGAGTCCATCTCTCTCCTCACCCTTACCACTCCCTTCACTCCTACCTTCTACATGCTTCCTAAAGCCCATAAACCCAACCATCTTGGACACACCGTTGTGGCCAGTTACTGTGCTGCCACTGAGAGAATCTCTGCTCTCGTAGACCAACACCTGCAACCTGCGACCAACACTCCTATATAAAAGATACCAACCATTGTGTCCACCAACTCTCCACAGTTCTTGTTACTTTACCACACCTTGCCCTGCTCGTCACTGTTGATGCCACTTTCTTTTACACTAACATCCCTAATACCCATGGCCTTAGTGCTATTGAAAACCACCTTTTCCAACACCCAACAGATTCCAAACCTACAATCTCCTTACTCACCGTTACCAACTATATCCTCACTCAAATTAATTCTCCTTTGAAGGCATTACCTACAGACAAATCCGGGGTACGACTATTGGCACCCGCAAGGCACCATCCTATGCCAACCTTTTCATGAGCCATTTAGAGAAATCCTTCGTAAACACCCAGAATCCCAAACCTCTCACCTGGTCTCTGTCCATATCAAACCGACCAACTACCAGCAATACCACCACTTCAACAGCTGCCACCCATTCCATACCAAGAAGTCCCTTCCATACAGCTTAACTGCCCGTGGCCAGTGCATCTGCAGTGATGAAATATACTGAGGGCCTCCCTTAGGCCTTTGCAGATCATAATTACCCTCCCAACGTTGCTCCATACATCCTACCACCACCACCCACTCCAGTCCAGTCACAAACACAACCTATCTCATCAAAGACAGTGCTACCTGTGAAACCAGTCATGTGATCTACAAGTTAAGCTGCAGCCAGTGCTGCATTCTACATGGGCATGAGAACCAACAAGCTGTCTGTTCATATGAATTGCCACTGACAAATTGTGTCCAAAAAACAACAGGACCACTCTGTTGCTGAGCATGCTGCCCAACACAACATTCTTCATTTCAATGACTGCTTCACAGCCTGTTCCATGTGTATCCTTCCCACCAAATCCAGATTTTCCAAATTGCACGGATGGGAACTCTCCGTGCTGTATATCCTACTTTCCCGTAACCCTCCTGGCTTCAACCTACATTAGTTGTTGGCCTTATCCACCTACCCCTTCCCTGCTCCCATTCCAGCCTATACAGCCCCCTATTCCACCAACACACTCTGTCTTTGTGCTTCCCCATCTCTCCCCCGCCCTCCGTCTAACTTCCCAACTCCACCTAGCTGCCCTACTCTCTCTCTCCACCTCGTCCCTGCGTGCTCGCACTAAGCGCTTTACCATCCCCCACCAACCCTGCTATCCCTCCGTCAGCCTCCTCCTTACTGCCGCACCCCCCCCCCCCCCCCCCCCCCCCCCCCACACCAGTTGTCTCTCCCATCGTGCACTGCTGCTCGTAGTGTGGCTTCAGCTGCCAGAGACTGTGGTCATGTTTGTGTGAGTTACATTTGACTGAGTGTCTGTGTCTGTGTGTGTGTGTGTGTGTGTGTGTGTGTGTGTGTGTGTGTCTGTCCTTTTTCGACAAAGGCTCATTTTGTGACAGTCTTTTTGTTGTGCCTATCTGCGACTCAGCGTCGCTGCTATGTGGTGAGTAGCAACTATCCTTTTCATAATCTTGTTACATCCTGTAAAGATTAAAATGTTTATAGTTATTTGGTTTGTGAGTTCTAGGAAGTTGGACAAAAAAAAGAGTCAAATGTTCAGAATTTAACATAGATGAATTAGCACTACTTGCAATCCAGAATCTATCGTATTTAACAGTACATATAAAACTATCTGAAACCAAAACACTCAATCACATCTAAACACAGCAAAACTTAACAACAAAATTAAACACTGGAAACTCCAGCTAGAAATGTCAGAAATTTAGGAAAAGATAGATTACTGTAAAGATGACATGTTGAGTTGCAGACAGGTACAATTAAAAGACATTTACATAAAAAAAAACTTTTTTGCCACAGCCTTCATCAGCAAAAGAAAAACACGTGTATGAATGGTGTGTGCTTCTCTTCTGCTGATGAAGGCTGTTGTGGCTGATGGCTTTTTATGTGACTGCCTTTTAATTCTCCCTGTCTGCAACTTAACATGTCATCTTTACGGTAAGTAACAGACTATCTTTTCCTACATTGTTGACATTCAAAACATACAACAAGTATCCACAATAACACCTACAATACCATGGCATTATAGTTTAGCCTCTTCATCGCATGTGATAATTTTGCCACTAAGCTCAATTTACAGTTGACAAAGATATAAAGCAGAGTTCTTCTCATGGAGAAAGATTTCATGCAAAAAGTGTCTGCATAAAGAAGAATATGAGTGAACCACAATGTTTATGACTGCTATAGAAATACCAATGTTGCTGATGTTGTGGGTGGACTGAGAGATGTAACCTTGTGGTGTGGAAGGAAATTGCCATTATGAGAGGCAAAAAAACGAAAATGAAATTGTCTCTGCACAGTGGTGCAATCTAAGAAGGAAATTTGTGAATGTTTTTTCGTAGAGGGCTTCCAGGCATGCAGCAACACTCAAAGACAGCTCTATGGAAGATTTCTACCCGCTGCTAAGTACAGCCGGTGGCTTGTCCCTAGTAAAATCCACTGTGCAGTGCTGTCCTGTGGGGAGTTGCAGTGGGAAAGCAACCACCAAATTTGATCTGAAGACAGCAGCATGTAATGATTGACTGCAAAGCATTAGAGCATTGAATGACCAAAGATGATTGATATTTAAAAAATTCTTATGTCATTTCAGTTGCAAACTTTTTACAGTGTGACTATATAAGCCTGAAGATGATCCAGGGAGATTGAAATTAGCCGCACTCTAAAAAATGTGCAACTGAGACTGAAAAATAAATGATATTTATAAAAAATTTAACCTGTGAGAAAGTTAGCATGTGGGAGCAAATGCTCTTGCTACTACTTAAATCATATTTTTTACTAAAAGGAAATATAACACTATAATAAAAAATCATCGTATGAAATGAAAGGCACTTATCTACGTAATCATAGTATTTATTAAGGTATAAGTAACAAAGAAAATGCAGTCTTAGGCATAAATAAAGTCTTCTGAACTGTGGTTATTTACTTATCGCACATATAATGAATATAATATATAAAAAAATCAAAAATCGCATATATTTTAATTGATCAGTCTTCCATAGTATCTGGAGAAATGTGTCCTTCATAAACTCCGTTGCACATGAATGTCACATGCTCAGTGCAGAATGATTTGTGACACAAAGTACATGCTTTTTTAGAGCATCTATTCTTCCTTCTTGGACAAAGCATGCAAAAGCCACTGGGTCCTGTCTTTGTTTCCACATTAGGAAGATGTACAAACCACTTTATTTGGAACTTTAGATCTGATGAAATGTTCTGCAGTGTTATTCTTCGTGAAATATGTGGTTTCACTATCTCTAGAGTCACATCTTTCAGGAATACACATCCTGCAATTACACTTTGTGTGGCTTCTTTGTATATAATTTGCACGTTGATCCCAGTTATATTCAAAATAGTGAAGAACAGTTTCATTGGCTACCTTGAAGAAATTCGTGCAACAGAGTAATCCTCTTTCTTTTAGTCAATAACGTCCACAACTCCTCTAGTATTGTTATAAAATGTAACAATTTCTGGTTTAGCTTCAATACCTGTCTCTTGATCGATATTACCATCATTGTGGAGTGAGGATAACATAAGTACAATTTTCTTCATTTTTTTTCCTTGGTGTGTAAGATACGATGACATTGTTTTCACCGAAACCAAAAATGGAACTAGGCATCGATCTGTTCTTTGTTGACAAAAATGTGCTGACTGCTGCTGTTCTGTAGACATTTTTCAATTCTTTGAATCGTGGAATTGATGTGAAATAATTGTCCAGTGTTATGTTTCTAACACTGTTAAATATAGGAGCAGCAACCCTCTTGACCATGTCAGCAGCCGCGTTGCTCAAATTATAATTTCCTAGTGGCCGGTTTCCAGCATATATCTCCAAATTACACGTATAAAAGGTTTTCACATCGACAAGGGCATAGATTTTTATGCCGTATTTAGCGGATTTATATGAAATATATACCCGAAACTTACAGCGGTCCCTGAATGACTCCAACATTTCATCAATAGTACAGTACTCTGGATGTATAATTGTTGTTACAGTGTCTAAAAAGACCTCAAATATTTATCGGATAGGCGCTAGGTTATCAGCTTGCTTTCTTGCCTCCCGAGTATTGATATCATCAAAATGTAACACTCGTAACAAAAATAACAAGCATTTTATGGACATTGTTACTGTATAAAAATCACAGGCTGTATCATCATCAGTCCACATTCCTTTCACATTCAAATGATTTGTGTTCTTCAAACCAGCCATGTACAACAATCCAATGAATGCCTTTTTTCCAACCACGTCTGTCATCTTACAATCCCGTTCTCGTGAAAATTTTTCGGCGTCTGTATCATCCGGATCCAATATACATTCTTTGTCCAAATCAAGGTCTTCCAGCCATGCAAGTATTTGTTTTGTTTGTCGGTCATCCATACTGATTTTTGTAAGTTGTATATAATAAAGAACATAATTACTAAAAATAAAGTTGCCTTCAGTTTGTTAAAATGTAATAAAGCAAGAAATAAACATTTACATAACAAGATAAAAATACTTACACGGAGAGGTGCACGATGAGCAAAATGCTGCACTTTACGGCGCAGTGGCACAACCGATTCACTACGAGGTCACAGGCACACTGAGAGACGTGAAAGTGTGGTGCACGGGGAGGGGATGAATGCTTAGTAAGGTACTGAGACGCTCGCCGCACTATCATGTTAATAACATACACAATTATCGAAATGAATTTTTGTGTGAGAGAAATGCTCATAGCGCGCCTTCTCACGGGTTAAATGCCAACACAGTTGCTGCATTCTCTCATGACAGTTATCTCATGTATAGTGAAGGATGGTTGCTTTTAAAAGGCTTTAGAGGCTATGTTATGTTTATTGAAGTAACAGTTGAAGGAGAGGTGGCAAATGGACGCAAAATTATTAGGAGTTTTTCCACACAACAGCTAATTTGATCAGCATTACACTAGATTTAAATTGAATACTCTTCTTTTACTTTAGTTGATGTTCTTATAGCCCCTTTACAAGAACCTGTCCATTTTATTCAACGGCTCTTCCGAGTCCTTTGCCGTCTCTGACAGAATTACAATGTCATCAGCAAACTTCAAAGTTTTTGTTTCTTCTCCCTGAACTGTAATTGCTTTTCAAAAATTTTCCTAGGTTTTATTTACTGTTTGCTCAGTGTACAGATTGAATAACATTAGGAATAAGATGCAACCCTGTCTTACTTCCTTCTTACTTATTGCTTTCCTTTCCTGTGCTTCAACTCTTTGAAACTGCAGTCTTGTTTCTGTACAAGTTGTAGATTACTTCCTGCGCTCTATATTTTAACCTTATTATCTCTGGAATTTCAAAGAGTGCATTCTACTCAGCATTGTCAAATTCTTTCTCTAAATTTACAAGTGCTATAAATATAGGTTTGCCTTTCTTCAGTCTTTTTTGAAGATAAGTCATAGTGTCAATGTGGCACTGTATGTTCCTATATTACTCCAGAACCCTGACTGATCTTCCCCAAGATCTGCTTCTACAAGTTTTTAGATTCTTCTGCAAATAATTCTTCTCAGTATTTTGCAGCCATGTCACACTTGTCGTCACCTGCCTTGTTTGGAACTGTACTTATCACTTTCTTAATAGAGTCTCATAGTATTTCACCTTTGTGATATATCTTGCTTACAAGTGAGAATAGTTTTGTTGTAACTGGTTCCCCCAATGTTCTCAGTAATTCTGGGCAAATCTCATATACTGACGGGGACTTCTTTCATAAGAGTCTTTCCAACCTTTGTCAGATTCTTTCCTCACTCTCATATCTCCCATTTCATCTTAATTTGCTTCCTCTTTTCATTAAATAATATTTTCTCAGAGCTTATTTCTCCTTAACTGATCTCCTGCAGGATAATATTTTAAATAACTTTACATTTAGGCAGAAAGTATCAGTTTCACAAAAGCAGATTATTTATTTCTTTGCGAGCATGTATTTAAACACTTTGCACATTGGAGATATGTACATAAGTCCCAAATTTAACCGGCGATGAAATTAGGTAGCCATAATCCATTCACAAACGAGGAGAAGGAGAATTGTTATACACTGTCATCTAGTTACTCTAACAGTGGTTCTGGTATAAGTGAAGTAAGCAGTTGTGCACGATAAGCTACTCAAAGAGATAAAATGACCCACAGGGAACAAAAATGTTTGTAAATGCAGGTGTCAGGTGATTCTTTGTGATTTGTACAAATGACTCATTAACTATCATAACATGTTTCATGTAGGTGATATACTGAAAAGTAACTAATTAACTAATAAGTTTGTTTCATCCTTTGTGTCACATTGTATTACATTATTTTCCTCACCTTACTGATAGGTTGTCTGAGAATATTTTTATTCTTGCTTGTGCTCCAGTATTTCTTATTTTATCATTTGAAAGGACTGCAGCTAATTTATTTCCTCATCCTCATCCAGTCCAAGTTTGTATGTTGTTTTATGTTATGTTAAACCTTAATTTTCATACACCTATCTCTCTCTCTCTCTCTCTCTCTCTCTCTCTCTCTCTCTCTCTCTCCGCCCCCTCCCTCCCTCTCCCCTCCCTCCCCCTCCCTCCCTCCCTCCCTCTCTCCCTCCCTCCCCCTCCCTCCCTCCCTCCCTCTCTCCCTCCCTCCCTCTCTCTATCCTCCCCCCTCTCCCCCTATCCTCCCCCCCCCTCACCCCCCCCCCTCACCCCAGTACTTACAAATAAGACATGTTTGGTTTCGAAAGGCGTGGAAGTTCTGTACTGTCTTTCCGTGTTGCTGTTAACCTATGACAATGTGGAACCTGTACTAGTCCTGACAATTGTCCTGTTGACTTTTTTGAATGTTGCGGAACATCAGTGGTAGTAAAGGTATTAACATAACAATACAGAATGAGTACCAGTCATGACAGCTGCCCTGTTGACTTGTCGGATGTCATAGAACATCAGTGGTAGTGTTCTATATGTTCATTTGTGACCATCATATCTAATTACCTGTTGCTCTTGTTGACAACAAAACATAACCAATAATTACTCTTCAAATTCTTATTGGGTCTTCAGCCAGATCAAACTGTCATCTGCACACAATATTTCTGCAGTCCACCTGGCCGCCATCATCATGTGAGAAAAGCTACGCTGCTCTCGTTCGCCTTTAAACGCAGCATAAATGCAAAAGCACATCACTGAGGTAATGCACAAGTGCACAAAAGTTGCTGCTGCACCCTGGCGCAAGAAGAGTTGCAGTGCCTCCAGTGGTGACTACTATCGAAAAATGATATATTGTTAAAAATGAATAGCCATAGCCAGCCCATTCGGATGCCATTGTTTCTTCATATCTGATGAAAAAGGATTGCGAGTTTCACTTAGCGGGTATCCATTATCATGGTTAATGATATTATCTGTTAGTTTGATGTCGACAGATTCTTTTAAAATACAATCCCAGTAATGCGAGGCATTTGCAGACATTTGTCTCTCATTGTGTAGCATCTCCTGTTCCTCTGTAAGACAGTGCTCAGCCAGGTTGTAATAATCGTGTATGGCTATGATATTCAACACATCTTTCATTGACAGCGTTAATAGTTTGGCCAGTGTATATTTTAACATACTCCCATGGTATTTTTTAGATGCCAGGCTTCCTCAAACCTAGATCATCCTCAACAGAGCCAAAACATGCTCTAATCTTAGTTGGCGAATGGGATACACATCTGATTTCATATTTCTTCAGAACCCTACCAATCTTGGTGGACATGTTACCAAAATATGGAATGAAAGCCTGACCAAGGTACGTAAGACTCTCCTATACGTTGAAACAGTGGATGACAGCTGATAACATGTAAATAACTATTAGTATGTGTTGGTTTCCTATAACCTCTGTGTCAAAGAGTTCCGTCATCTTTTTTATAAACCATAGATTATACAGACTGCTGAAGATGGGGTCCTTTTACACCTGATTGTTAGTAATTTGGACTCACAGACTTACAGCTTGGCAAAATATTTAGTGTCGGACCTCAGACCTCATTTGGGTAAAAGTTTACACCATATTTCCAATTCTATGGATTTTATTCAATGTTTAAAGTCACCTCTTCTTAATCCCTGTGATTACTTGTCAGTTTCGCTGTGGTGTCTCATTTTACTTGGGTTCTTCTTGAAGAGTTATTGATATTAATTGATAAAAAACTAGATATGGAAATGATGAAGCTCTGCCGTCATGCACTGAAGACCACCTTTTTTTTATTCAACGACAGATATTTTGAGGGAGTCCTTTATCCCCCATAGTCGCTAATCTTTTTATGGAGGGCTTTAAGGATATGCCCTGGAAAACCTACTTGTTTTTCGAGCCATCTTGACGATATGTTTCTTGTTTGACCACATGGAATAGGTTCTTTGTACTGGTATTGAACCATTTTAATTGCTTTCATCCTAACATCAAATTCACAATGGAAATTGAAAAGGAGGGGAAGTTACACTTTTTGTGTGTACTGGTTTATAAAAAAATGAGTGAACTCTTGGACACAGAATTTGTGGGAAACCAACACATGCTGATAGCTATTTCATGCTACCAGCTGTCATCCACTGTTTCAATGTATAGGAATCCTACAGACCTTGGTCAAAAGAGTGTGTGCTATCTCAGGTGCTGAGAATTTACCACAAGAGCTGCTACATCTGAAGGATGTGTTTAATCATAACAGCTATACTGACAGACAGATTTGACATACATATGAGTTGGTAGGGTTTTGAAGAAATATGAAATCAGACATGTATTCTGTCCGCCAGCTAATATTGAAGCGCTTCTTGGCTCTGTTGAGGATAATGTAAGTTTGAGGAAGCCCGGCATTTACAAAAGACATTGGAGTGCAGTAAAATATACATTAGCCAAACTATTTGTATCACAATGAGGCACAAGTGGTTGCAAATACCTCGCTTTACTGGGACTGTGTTTTAAAAGAATCTTTCGAAATCAGACTAACAGATAACATCATTAACTGTGATAATGGATAACTGCTAAGTGAAACTTGCAGTCCTGTTGCATCAGATGTAAAGAAACAATGGCATCTGAATCAGCTGGCTGTGAGTATTAACTTTTGATGATATATCATTTTTCTATAGCATTCTCCACTGGAGGCATTGCAACTCTTCTTGTTCCAAGGGGGCAGCAGCAATGTTTGAGCACTTGTGCTTTACCTTAGTGCATGCACTTTTGTATTTTCACTGCATATAAAGGTTCCATTGTTCATGGTTTGAACCAGTTATCGGCGAGAGCGGCTTAGCTTTTTTTTCCTGATGATTGTGGCCAAATGGCTCGTGGAAGTATTGTGTGCAGATGACTGTTTGATCTGGCTGAAGACCTAACAAGAATTTGATCTGTTAATACACTGGAAGTCTACATAGCCACATTATTATTCTCCTGTACTTTTTCTAATATAAGACATCATCAGCACTCTTAATAATTGTGATATATGATAAACGCATATTATATGCTAGTTGTTAGAGGGCTTTTCTTACAGAATATGAACAACTTTCACATTGTCGCTACATGCCAGTGAGTGTGTTTTTCTTAAACAGATGTGCATGCTTTTTTTCTTGTGTCTCCTAATGGGACCTGACTTTTTCTAGTATGTTTCCCGTTAGTGTAACTTGTTTATTCTCATATCAGTGTTTTCTTCATACACATTGATAGTGAGCTGAACTGTTTCTGTTGTGTGATATGTGTGAATCAAACTTAAAGCTGCCACATATTCAGTACTAAAGTAGTTGTTGGGAGATGTTAGCTAGGCGTTTTTCGTAAGTCGTCTGTTGGTCACCTAAATGGTAACAATGTTTAAAGTTTAGCAGAAACAAAGAATTTTCGAAGAGGAACTACATTTTTGTTCTTAATAGATACAGATAATGAAACAATTATTTAAACAGGTATTCAGGCAAACAGCATGAGATGTTGTGGGAATGAAGAAAGAAAAAGGAAATATCATATGGAAGCAGATAACTGTTTAGGAGGTGATAATAGGAACACAATAAAATATGCTGTACCAAATGAAACTATCTTAAAAGTCGCCAAGAGGATGTAAAGAGGTACAATGAAAATTTGATATGAGAATCAGTTAAAAATAGTAAAAGAATGAAGTAAATAAAAGAGAAACATGTGTTTGGTAGATAGCAAATTTCATCAGTTAAGATTTCAGATGACACTGTAGTTAACAACAGAGAGACAGTTGCACAAACAATTGTAGGTTATTGTTTTGAGTGTATGAATTGTTCAAGATGTGAATCAGAAACACAGTTATCAATCAAAACTATAACGTTATGGAATAATTCAAAATGAGATGTATAAAGCCATTCAAGTTATGAAGAAAGGAAAAGGACATTGGAGATCATGGCACTTCAATAGAAATTGTTAACTGTGGGTCAAAAATTATACAAAAGGGACTTACAAAAGATATTTGCACTGTATCTGCAGAAGACACTTCTTTAATACTGGAACAATGCTGTAATTATTCTACTTCACAAGACAGGAGAGAGACAAGACAAAAAGAGAAGGACAGAATCGAAAACTACAGACCTGCAACCTCATTTCCACAATGCACAAGATGAAAAATAGTGCATTATAATAAAACAAATGAACTAGCTAACTTTTGAAAAGGATATAGCACAATGGACAACTTGCAAGCAATGGACAAAATTACAGAATGCTGCAATTGGAAGAGGTTTTAATGCAACCAATGAAAGCATACTGAAGAATATATTAATACTACAGCTTCCATTATATTTTATCAGAATAATGGGCAATTCAGAATTGAAAGAAGTGGCAGACAAAAATTGTTCCAAGTTTAATTCAGAGTTTGGTAGGCAATTTTAATCTTCCAGAATCTTTCAAAAATAGTACACACTCTGCTGCTGAGGAAAAGCGTCGTTCAAGATTTCTTATCACCAAAACAATTCTTAGTAGCCGTAAAGGAAAATTGTTGGATCCCTAAAATAAAAGAAGTGTTAATGTAACAAATGATCCACATGTGTTTTATGAATGACAATGTACTTATTTGTGTGTGTGTGTGTGTGTGTGTGTGTGTGCGTGCGTGCGTGCGTGCGTGCGTGTGTGTGTTACATCACTGGACTGTTCTTTCTCCTGTGATTTTTCTTCATATTGGCTTTTTTCTTGTATGTTTGGAGTAGCATGAAGTACTTCAGTTGTGTATCAGATATGAACCTGAAGAGTATGATAGTGGAATGGCTATGGTAGTGGGCATAAATGGACACAACTGTGACAGGATATTGGTGTGGGTGTTGGAGATAGCATTGTGATGCTGTAGTTAACATGACATGACTGCTTGTGTCAGGTCACCATGTGCAAGCAATAGGTACACAAGTCTATTGTGCATCGTGTGATCCTCAAGTTTCTTGCAAAAGAAGGCACCAACCCTGCTGAAATTAGGAGGAGGCTCCATGCACAATTAGGGGAAGAAACCCTTTCAGAGATCCAAGTGTAGCAGTGACATAAAACATTTGTGGCAGGATGGGTAACTGTGGGGAACATAACCCACCAAAGATGATCACAGACAAGCATCACACCAGACAACATTTGTATCACACAGTGTCTTATTGCAGAAGTTTTGCTCATAAACCTTTCCAGAATTGCTTCAATAGTAGGCATAAGCTATGGAAGAGCTCAAGCCATCGCCACTGGTCATGATTCTTCTACATGACAATACAAAGCCTCACTCTGCTGATTTAATCAACTGGAGTAAAGTCGTTGGGGTACTGTGGAACATCCTCATGACAGTCCAGATTCATCACTCAGTGACTATCACTTGTTTGGACCACTGAAAGAACAATTTAGGGAGGACACCAGATTGACAGCTCAGCAGTAGAGAAGTTCGTGTGCAAGTAGCTGTGCACATGTCCCTTTTCTTTGTTCAAGGATAGCATAAGAATTGCCAGTTCTATGGGAAAAATGTGTCAGAAGCCTATGTAGAAAAATTTGTTGGGTGTATTCTGTTTTGCTTCATTTAATAAATTTTACAGAAAAGAATTCTGGTTCATAATTGATCTCCCCCCCCCCCCATAGCTTCAGACAAATGCTTATTAAAGTAGCTAAAGCTGGTAGTAGACACCAGTAACATGTGTGTTAAGTATTTTTATGTATCATCATTTTTTTACTCTGGTTCTGTTGTTTATATTATAAATTCTTTGTATTTATGTTTCAGGCAAAGGCTC
Source organism: Schistocerca americana (assembly GCF_021461395.2). Classification (NCBI taxonomy): domain Eukaryota; kingdom Metazoa; phylum Arthropoda; class Insecta; order Orthoptera; family Acrididae; genus Schistocerca; species Schistocerca americana. The sequence continues at coordinate 66,168,162 of NC_060125.1, forward strand.
TTTTGAAATTCATTGAAGCTATTTCAGAGAAATCATTACGTTCAACTGTATCTCTGACAGCTGCAAGAGGCAGAGGCAAATCTGCAGCTCTTGGACTTGCAATTGCAGCAGCTATTGCATTTGGTTACTCTAATATATTTGTCACAAGTCCCAGTCCTGAAAACTTAAAGACACTTTTTGAGTTTGTCTTCAAAGGTTTGTGTTTTTATTCGCATTTTTCTTTTTACCTGTTATTATTGTTGAATATTAAGAATTAAATTGACTGAATATGGTGCGGTTCCTATGAAGCAGCTGAGACATTAGGTTACCATGGCACAGTGTTAAAATAGCTTCTGAAGTTTGACAAAGATTTGTAACAATTAGCAAGCAATTAAAGATTCATAAGTGAACCAGTGTGAGAGTAGAACGCGCTAATGAGCGGCAGCTTTATTGGTATGCATTCTAACAACACAGTATACAGTAACCTACAAAGTATGGGGATGAATAGTAAACCCTTCTTGGCATTGCCCCCAGTCAAATCATGGACACAGTTGAACAGGGTAATGTTTAGCCTTATGAAATGAGGGCATGTCTCATTTTGCAGAAATTATGAAATAACCTTAACTGAAATTTTCCTTGGTGCCTGACAGAACATGCCAACAATTTTAAATAGGAAACACATTCCTGGTGCTCTACAAAATAGTATTTATTTGATCTGAACCAGCTTTCCACTTCTTGGGTGCATGTTGTCACCTGACAAAGGCAGAAGAAGCCTAAACTCAAATCATGATCAAATAAATAATATTTTGCAGAACATCAGGAATGTATTTCATGTTTAATATTATTGATGTGAAATAACTTCCCACAGTTGGGATTTGAAATATGATTTATTCCTTCACTATTAACTGCAGTAATGTGTTGGTGCTTATTCCCTGTGAAAAGTTTCTGTTCATATCCACAGGTTGATACTTGGGAGTCTGATCACATGTCAGATACCACATATGATCACAATTTGGAGCATCAAATATAAACATACAGTATTCTAGCTAATCATCCTTCATAAGAATTTCACCTCTATATATCTTAATAAAAAAACTAGTAAACAGGTTATCACTGTTGAACGGAAAAAAATATTTGTAGCTGTGCCTACTCTTGAATCATTTCAGCCTCCCAGGAGGAGGTGGCTCACATTAATTTCGGTGGAAGGCAGACGTATCACTTCTCCCCAAATGTCTGGGGTATTGTGCAACATCTGACAGCGCATGATCCACATCCAGAATAATTGTATAAAGTCAGAATAAAAGTGCGGTCCATATGTTATTGTGAAGTCATTGGTACTCCTGACCATATCCTAATGGAATGAGCCCTTGGCGGGAGGAGGGCACGACAGTTTCAGGGTAATCCTGTCTAAAAGGCTTGACAGCCAAAGGAGAGCATTCTAATCAAATAATGTGTACCCATAACAGAAGGATATGGAGTAATAACTTGGTACCAGGATAACAACAAACATGAAGCGAAGCAGGTCACTTTTGAAAGCGATAAAGGGCCTCCAGTACCTAACCTATCACAGGGGTGATGAAATAGGAAGTACTCCAATACGCTATCAACTTGCTATTGCATCAGTGAAGTTCCTGAAGCTATTGTAAAAAAGAAGCAATATGCAGAGTAACCTAGTCACTGACATTATTCAAGACTACTCAGAAACTATCATAGTTATTGCCACAGCCTTCATATATTTTACTAATAGTAACAAATTTTTTCCTTACAGCGGAAAACTGCTTTGAGGAACTACCTCCATTGTAACTACCTACATTTCTCCATCATATTCAGATGTCTAAGATACTTTCAAAGATGTAATTTCAGCATTGAGGGTTCTTACCACGCTGATAGGAATCTTTCACTGAAAGGAATGTTGTTGCATAATGGAATGTAGAGGAATTTGTACCATTTGACAAGATTACTTTATCGCAAGGAGCTGCTGGTGTTAGGAAATGTTTACAAAAGTTGAAAGGACCCATTCATTTTATGGATATGGAAAGAAATGATACCTGATGTTATTTCTGTGATGTACCAACTGAGCTGTGAAAAAATTTACAGATGAATACATATCTCTTGAGTACAATAGTCTTACAACATTTTCTTGTAATGATTGCTTGTCATCTCCACTCTGTTGCTTCTGTAGACTGTTGGTTGTCATGTTATGGAATGCCTCTTGTGGTGTCAGTGATTGACATTAGACGTATCGGTGTTGTTAATTGACTGATAATAGGTACCGTATTTACTCGAATCTAAGCCGCACTTTTTTTCCGGTATTTGTAATCCAAAAAACCGTCTGCGGCTTAGAATCGAGTGCAAAGTAAGCGAAAGTTCTGAAAAATGTTGGAAGGTGCCGCGACAACTAACTTCTGTCGTCGAATATATGTAGCGCTACGCAGGCATGCTTTGCAGGCACAAAGACAAATACTGGCACCAAAACCTTTGCGTCAGTAAATGAATAAAAAAAAAAGGTGGAAGACGAGCTTTTTTTTCTCCGCCCCGAGTTTCGACCACTGCATTTTCATACATTATCCAACGAAGTAAATACAAACTCCATATTGGTTCCTCTTCGAATGTAGCAGCATTTCAATGTACTACTAAAATCCGACTGGCAAGACTGTTTGGGATATTTGTCAACATGGCCAACTCTGCTTTCTGAATTTTTTCCTAACTGTGAGAAGAAATGGTTGCTAATAGGAACTCTTATGAATTGTGAATCACATGCAGTATTTTCTTCACCATAAGAATAATACGAATATAAACATTTTGCCATGTATTCTTTCGTGTTTGCTGCTATCTCATTTAAATCCTGTCCGCCTAATAAACTACGAAACTAGAGTGAGACAACAGCAGACGCGGAAGAATATACATACCATGTCATATTTATATTCGTATTATTCTTATGCCTAATAGTGATACAGTCAGAAATGAAGCACGGCAATTGACTAGATTTTTAAATCTAAGATGACTCTAATTCCTGTGCATAATGTAATGTACAAAAGAGGCGTCTGCAAAGATTTTCAAACGGAAAAAATTTTCGCTAAATTCTCGTTCAGAACATCTTCTATCATACGCAGTTTATTATTTGGTTCTTGTTGATCATTATCAAAGAAAGCAGCAGTGTAAATAGCAACGAATAGCAGTCTCTTGCCATTGTTTCGCTAATGAGACGATTCCTCTCTTTGTTTTTTTTAATTGTAAGCGGCGGTAGCGTGCACAAAAGCAAGCCATGCCGCGAGCGGCGACAGGCCGTAAACCCTCATTTTCAGAATGCGACAAACAATGCATGACACAGTACAGTAATGCATTTTCAGCGTTGAGTGGCGGAAACACCTATAACAAAGAGAACTGCACTTGTCAGATCAAAGAAAAATAAACAATCAATTCAAATCAGACGAAGCACGTGAAAAAGGAAGAATACCCGTATAAATACGGACGGAGCGCCTGACGCATAACAGCGGCTACCTGGTAAAGCTTAACTGCTCAAGCTTACGACTCGAACCAAACTACTACAGCTGTATCGTCATTCATTCAACCTAAATTGTGTCTCATATTACAATGGACCAACTTTGTTTCGATTTGGAAGTGCGGCCTAAAACCTTTCTCTCGCCTTGAATTTCGAGTCTCAGATTTCAGGAGCGGCTTAGATTCGGAAATTTTTTTTTTCCTCGATTTCGAGTCTCATTTTTCATGTGCGGCTTAGATTCGAGTGCAGCTTAAATTCGAGTAAATACGGTAATGGGTATAGAGACCTCTGCCATGAACTGTAGCAAAAACTTTTACATATATGCAGGCTCTCACACATATGCAGGTTTCCTAGTGCTGTTTATACAGTGTGGTGGAGCCTGAATGAAAAATTGTTCTGAGTGATATTGCCACTGGGTAAGGTGTGCATGTGGACACTTCACAAAAATTGAAGTGTGCCACCAAGTCCGAATGCCCTAGAATGTTGATGAACAGCATCATTCAGTTGCAGGATATTGTGTGCTCACATGTTACCAAAGTTGTTTGAGCTAGGCTGCAGAAGTTTCACTGGGAAGCCATTACACGTCTTCCATACAGTCCTGATCTTTCCTCATATGATTTCCATATTTTCAGAACCCTGAAGAAAGACATTCATGACCATTGATTTGCTTCGGCCAAAGAAGTGCGTGCCTGGGTACAATCATGGTTCCATAGGCAACCACCAACATTTTCTCATAAAGGATATTGACCATCTTGTTCCATAGTGGATAAATGTATAAACAGTTATGCTGATTACTTTTGAAATAAAGAACAGTTTACTTATTTTTTCCATCTATCTCATTTTTATTTGACTGGGGCTATCTAATGCTTCTCTTGAAATGTGTATGCTCTTATAACTATCCATTCAAGATATGTCCTTACAACCATATGCCCAAGATCAAGAGTTGATTGACCTTTTTTTTTTTTTAATTTAGTGATCCAATTAGTACAATATGACCTCTGAACAGTGTTATCAGTCCTTTGTTAACATTACTCAGCATTTGTGTTATAATCAGATATATTATACATACAACACATGATTTTAAAATTTTAATATTTGAGGATCTTTGAAAATGGGTGACACACAATTAGGTTATAGAGGGAGCATTACACATTAGTGCCTGTTTTGAGATAGAGGAGGTGGGGGGGGGATGGGGGTGGCAGGAATATTTTAGGCCACCCTGTCCAATTTTAGCATAAAATAGTTACAGAATAGAAAATTTTTTAATTACAATAAAGTTCTCTAAACTGAAAAATAAAACATTGTTTTACCCTTTTAATGTAATAAATCTGGACTCTTGTCTTTCAGGCCTTGATGTACTCGAGTACCAAGAACATTTGGACTATGATGTTATACAGTCTACAAACCCAGAATTCAACAAAGCAGTTGTACGTCTTAACGTATACAGAGACCATAGACAGACTGTTCAGGTATGTTCCTTATCAATAATGTATTTTTCTTTCGCCCAAACATTGTTAAGTATTAGATAGAAAGAATACTGTGATTATAGTGTAGCAAAAACCAAATTACATGTGACATTTTAATATAAGGCAATTTGTCCTGAGGAGAAGCAATTCACTGAATTGCAAAGGCTCTTTGGCACCTTTTTTTGCAATACGGAAGATTAATCCTGAGAATAAGATAAACAAATGATGGAATATGTTGTCTTGCACTCATAGCATCTTAAAAGATTAAATTCATTATGTAATTTGACTTTGGACATCAACTGTAAAAATGAAGTTTGCTTTCTTTATTGCTTTTGTTATTAGGCAACTACAGCTTTTGTTGTAGTATAATGTCACTGGCACAATTGTTAGCCAAAATGTAGAAGCTCAGCTATGTAGATGAGTTCTATTTGAATAATTTGTCATATAGCTAACATTCTTTCAATTATGAAACATAGTCTTTACGGTGTGGAAAAGTTATTTAAGCATTCTACGAAATAAGCAGCAATTGCATACTGTGTAGAGACTGGTCACCATCCTCCTAGTTAACAAAGCAGCAAGTTCTGAGCAGAATGCATTAAATAGGGAAAAGATTTCTGTGTGCACAGTTCAGATGTGTATTCAGATGTGTACCACAGATTTTCATGAAAATGTCAGGATAAAATCGTAAAGAGCATTTCTTATTAATATCTAATTTAATTATCACTCTCTTTAATCCAGTGATTACACAGAGTATTATAATGGTTATGGAATAGATAAACCACAAGCCTGGACTACTGCTGGCCATTGTATGGTCTATGGGCCAGCTACTTGATCACCTTGTGAGGTTTTCTGATTTCCGTTTCGGCACTGCCACATCTCTTACATTCAATTGACACTGGACTTTTTAGGCTTTTTGGAGTCTTTCTGTTGTGAGCTTTTCCCTTCTTGCATTTTGCATGATTACAAGCATATGAGTCATATGAGATGGCATATTTAATTATTTTGTAATTTTCAACTTAATACTGATTTTCACTTATATTCTGGTGGACATTTTTATTGTTCATTTTGGGTCCTAGTAGTTTCTGTAAGCTCTTAACATTGACATCTGAAGCAATGATCTAGCTTAACATTTTTCTGCACTACCCCAATGTATAACTTTACATGTGCATATCCCTCCATACTGGTGTGATGATACCAATTGCGTAAAAAATACAGCACAACGAACTTGCACAAATATCATCTGTCTCTTTTGGGTTGAGCCATTGTTTATGCAATTTAGTCTTGTTTTTATTAGTGTTTCAAATCTGACGGTATTCAGTAACACAACAAAGTTTGATGAGTGAGCAAGTAGAGATGTTCACATTGTAGACACATCCAGTATATTATTGTCGTTAATTTAATTAATGAAAATGGAAGATTAACAATAACATATAACTTTACTGGATGTACCTCTAAGTTTAAATGTGTGGATATGTATGCAGTTAGCACACTTATCAAACCTAACACTGCTTTTGTAGTCACTGCACGCAAAAGTGAAACTATTTTTCCTATGATGTCAAAATGTGAGGTTAATCCACATTTGGTGGTACCCTTGGTGTATTTTTTATAAAACCATAAATAAATAAATTTCTTTCTTCTAGAACTTGCAATTATTGAAATCTATTTGTCTTCTTCTTTAAAATCATACAAAACACCCCCCCACCTCTCTCCCTCTCTCCCTCTCTCTCTCTCTCTCTCTCTCTCTCTCTCTCTCTCTCTCTCTCTCTGTGTGTGTGTGTGTGTGTGTGTGTGTGTGTGTGTGTGAGCGCGCGCGCGCTCACGCACGTATGGGGGGCAGTCACACGCATGCATGCTAGTGTTTATTTTGTCTTCTTGGGGCACTTGAGTTTGTGTTTTTTTTCCCTTTAGAATTAGAATTAGTGTAAACAAATTTATAAAAATGCATTCCTCATCATTACCATTGCAGTACATCCATCCTACAGATTCGCATCGCCTTGGCCAAGCAGAGTTGGTGGTGATTGACGAAGCTGCAGCTATTCCCTTACCTTTTGTGAGAAATATGCTGGGACCATACCTTGTGTTTCTGGCTTCAACAATTAATGGGTGAGTACAGAAAATAATATGTACTGTTTCTTAGAGGGTTACTTAATGCTTCTACGATTCCATTTGTTGAGAATGTTATGATTCTGTCCTTTAAACTGTTCCTAAAATTTGTGATAGTGAATTCTGAACATGATATGTGTTTGTTATAAATATGCAAAATTAAATGCACATTAATTAAAATCTAGGTATGAAGGAACAGGCCGCTCACTCTCCTTGAAGCTCCTGCAGCAACTAAGGAACCAAGCTGCTCCTGTAGGTGCAACCGCTGATCAAGCAAAAACAAAAACCCCAGCAGCAGCTACTGGGAGGGCCCTCCATGAGGTGAGAAATACCTTCATATTGATGTGTATTTTGCAGTTGTAGCGGAAATTCTCATTTCAGATTTCTGCAGTTACAAGCAGCTAGGTTTCATCGTTGGCAAGAGTAATTACCCAACAATTAAAAGATAAATTAAAACAAAGCATAATTCACTGAGTCATTTCTGGTATTGTGTGTGATTTTGTTTCAAGAAGTACAACACCTAATTAGATTCTCCAAGAGAAATGGATAGCCAGATAAATGCCCCTTTTACGTTTCTGCTCAGAGTATATTGCTCATTTATTACAATAAAAAATACCATTGTTCTGTTTTTTTGCCTGTATCCATGATATACTGAGTGTACATTTAACTATTAAAACACATAGTACAAGCTGTTCACCTAGACCGAAGCTGATCTAATATCTTTCCTTTTCATATTACCTTGTAAGGAACTGTTAAAATTCCCTTGCCTTCTACCATGTCACTATGCCCAGGTATTCTATCAATAAACATTACTGTAATAAATCATTACTGAAAGCCCAGGATTTCAATAATAAAAGTGTAAAGAATGTCAACCACTCAGGTGCAGATGAATGAGTAAAAGATCACCAAAATTAACCCAACTTTCATTCTTTCTCCAGTGTAATTACTCGCACACATATGAGCAGCAGTGCAACATGAGCAGGCAAAGACAGTAGCCAGAACAACCAAATCTGCTTGAAAATTTTTAGCCTGATGTGTTGATTATATTGTATTGATTATTGAAATTGAAGGGTTGTGAAAAGCACAGGAACATAGCGAAGCAACGCTATGCAGACACAGGCTATGCTTCAGCATGCCATCTGGAAAACAAACAGGTGGGCACCAGGAATACTTGAAAAGAGACAGTTTCATCTGTATGCCGTCATATAGAGCACACACAGCAGTAAGAAACTGCTGATCCACTATCTGGTAGCTGCTGGTAATGCTATCAACATCAGCTGTGGTTAGGGACACAGCAGAAAAGTGTCTCACTACATGGGGTCACTTTGTTCTGTGATAAGCTGAAAGGGTTATCTTGTCCACTGCCATGAGGCAAGGATTTAGACATTGGCTAGGATATGGCTGCAAGAGTGCAGGGGTGCTGTGGGAGAACGTTTAAGGTGGAAAGACGTCATCTGCGCAAGTTAATGAGCCAAAAATAGTCATCCCAAAGGGATTCTATGTCGGTCAGGTCTTGTGTTGGGGTTTAGAATTTGCTCTGACTTTGCCACACATTTTGTAGCTGTGTGTGCCTCCTCCATGGTAACTTTGTAAATTGTGGTAGAGGAATTGTGTAGCTTTAAACATTCAATTGCACGAACTTTAAAGTTTGTTAATTAATTGTTATAATGTTCTTGTTACTTCCTGGACAGAGTTCCATAATTGCTTGAAAGTATTTGATTAGACAATACCACTGATAGCTAATTAAATCGATGTTCCTCCATAGTCTATATCATTCACTACACGCCTGCCACGCTTGCGCACACACACACACACACACACACACACACACACACACACACAAAAGTCACTGTAATACTACTTATGTGTGGTTGCGTAGGTGACTGTTTTACAGGGAGAGGGGGAGGAGGAGGATTGAGGCGCCTGGATTAGTTAAAGTGGCACAGCAGAAGATGGTGATAAGGAAGTACTATTGGGTGGCTGGAGAGTGTATAGACAGATTACTCTCAGAAATAGTGATAAAATGTGAATAAATTCTGGTAGCGATCACAGGCATGAAGAGATAATGTGAGAGAGAAATTTGATGTGGGAAGGGATGTCAGCACAGTAGAGGAAAGAGTGAGGACAAGAGAAAGGGAAGAGTGTCACTGTGAAAGTGGGGAGGGGGTACTGGATGAGACAGTGTTTATACTTTCTCTTGTCTTTCTCAACATTTGTGTGCAGGTTGTCCATAATTCTAATATCATTACTAGAAAACATAATAAGAGAGCAAATCCTTATCCTTATTTTCAGATATTATTTATGTACATCACAAGATAATAAACACTTTTAATGAAGTGTGTTGCAAATGACAAAGGCAGAAGATTGAATCCTGGAAAGGTGCATTGTATATTATGACAAAACCTTCATTATGTGAACTTACAAGGAGACAGAATGGCTGGCCATAACTTATTTTCAGCATGCAAAATACCAGTACTGGCAATGTACATATTTGAAAATAAAAAAAATGTTTTTCACCTATTTTTAAATGTTTTTATAGACGGTACTGGAATTTCACCTCTTGAAGGCACTTACTGGTCAGCTAGTCTTATCTCCTTCTAATTTTGTAGTTTATTTGAGTGAATTCTCCATTTGATGCAACAGCTTTTATTATAAATCATTTTAGGTGGCTTTGGAAGAATCCATTCGCTATAAACCTGATGATGATGTTGAGAAATGGTTGACAGATCTACTGTGTTTGGATGCCACGTCTGTACAGCCATTACTGTCTGGGTGCCCTCCTCCTGACAGCTGTGATCTCTACTACATAAACAGGTCTCTATCTTTCTTTCTTTTGTTGAATAAACAAAATGTAATTCAAGAAGGAAATTTGAAAAATGAATGAAAAGCAGATAATACAAATCCTCTTGAAATATAGAAATGTTTGCAGCTGATTCCTATATATTACTTTAAGACTTGATTTGATAGTGAACCTTGTTCACGCAGTGTAGGATATCATGTTTTGTCATTTCAGGGACACTCTCTTCTGTTACCACAAAGCCTCAGAAGCATTTTTGCACCGATTAGTTGCACTCTATGTAGCCTCACATTATAAGGTTAGTTGAAAAACTAGTTTTGGCAGAACAGAAGGTTTCAAATATTCTGCATAATAATGTGTCATCATACGTTTCAGAATAGCCCAAATGACTTGCAAATGATGTCAGATGCTCCAGCACATCATCTCTTCTGTTTGCTTGGCCCTGTGGATCCCAACAAAAAGTCATTGCCTGAAATCCTAGTTGTAATTCAGGTACTAACAACATGATGCTATGAATAGAAACTGGCCAGCTTATGGTTTCACATTTGAAGACTGGAATTAATTTTGCAGGTTTGTTTGGAAGGCCAGGTATCCAGAGGGTCTGTTGTCGATGGGCTGTCTCGTGGTAAACGTGCATCTGGAGATCTTATCCCATGGACAATAGCCCAGCAGTATCAAGATGAAGACTTCCCATCCCTGGCAGGTGCTCGTATTGTCAGGATAGCAACACATCCTGACTATCAGGGGGTATGTTTTGTTTGACTTTTTGCTATTTTCATTTCTGAAAACTGCTAGATGAATTATACTCTCATTTGGTTTCTAGTTGCTATTGTTACTCTTTCTTTTCATTCCGTAGATGGGGTATGGCAGCAGAGCTTTGAATCTTTTGAAAGAGTACTATGAATTCAAAGTGCCCAGCATAGATGAAGACCAGTTGCCATCTGAAGTCATAGAACCAGTGGAAGATGATGAGGTTGGCCTACTAGAGGAACACATAGGTACACATATACCAGCTAAAACCTGACCTGAGAACTTATTTTCATTATTTTACATACAAATCTCTGTGAACTGGTTAGCTTTCAAATTTATCTTGTTAGGGAATTACTTTGGCGTGAGGTGGGGGTCTTCTTATGCACAAATAATTGAGTGTGCAGCCTTATTTAAATAAATATTGATCCATTTTGGGACGTGTGTTTTTAGAGAGCATTGAATATTCAGGTTTCAATTATTTTTTTACTTATCTCAGTGCAAAGTTGTACTTTGCTTACTTTTTCATAGTAAATGTTTTTACAAACCCTAAATTTGACCGATCACATAGATAATGTTGTGGGTAGAGCCAACCAATGACTGCGATTAATTGGCAGAACACTTAGAAGGTGCAACAGGTCTACTAAAGAGACTGCTTACACCACACTTGTCTGCCCTATTCTGGAGTATCACTGTGTGGTGTGGGAACGGCATCAGATGGAACGGACGGATGACATCAAAAAAGTACAAAGAAGGGTAGCTTGTTTTGTATTGTTGTGAAGTAGGGGAGATAGTGCCACAGACATGATACGTGAATTGGAGTGGCAATCATTAAAACAAAGGCATTTTTCGTTGCAACGGGATCTTCTCATGAAATTTCCGTCACCAGTTTTCTCCTCCAATTTCGAAAACGTTCTGTTCACACCCACCTACATAGGGAGAAGTGATCATCACAATAAAATAAGAGAAACCAGGGCTCGCACAGAGGAATTTCTCATATGTTAAGGTTATCACAGTGACACAGCGTGTCATGTAATGGAGCCCAGTAATGATGACAATGGAATTTCCAGGGGGGCAAGAGCTTACAATTTACAGAATTGTTGATAAAATCATAAATAAAATATTATTTCTATGTCATTGTTTAGGTGTCAACTTAATGATTAGCCCACAAACGTCACCATTAATATATTCAGAAAATTCAGGTTGTTGTTTTCTTGTTGTGTTTCTCGTAAGCCATCAGTTTGAAAAGTCAGACTTAAACATTTCTAATGAAGAATATAGAGCAGCCACTGTGTTGTTTTGACAGACATGTCATGAGCAGCATGGTTTGTTGTTGCTTGCTTATTCACAAGTGTCCACTCCATCATTTTGACTCCAGAGTATATTTCATGTTGAAAGTTGTGTATGATGTTCTACTTACTTTTGTTGTGAAAAAAAGTTGGTCTGGATATTTGTTTTGTTTTCTTAAACTGTAGAGCGAGCAGAGTTACTCAGCAGATGCTCCATCATTACTTTATTTGGTATCGTAACTTGAAGCAACCACAACATTGTCCGATGTGACCCGCTGGCATGGTGACTGCATTTGACAGATACAGTTCTGAGTTGAGCTCCATGGCTGTTCCTGCCATGCCATGACAGCCTGTATTGTTGTTGAACCCATCTAATTTCTCTTTTAATCATGCAGAGCCAGATCCAAATCACGATGTAAAAGGAACACTGTGGCGTATAAAATTTCAATATGCGCCAAAAAAAACTATGTCATTTTCTTGTAATGTTACTATATTACAATAATACTGATTTAAAAATGAACATGCTATTTCCATCATTAATGCATTGTAAATAACACCAAACAGGGCTGACAAAGACAAAATGTGCCTTGAGAACTGCATTGCTGCTAAATTTATCTCTTTCCATGGCTGCTTTTATGAAACTTTTCATTATAAACAATTGGTGGTATCATACCACTGAGTCTTTCTTTTCAAGTGCTCAAAAAACTCATTAAAAAGTGCTTGTTCCATTTTTAAAAAATCAGTTTCAATGTCTCAGTGAAGTGATGTGTATGAAACGCATAGAAAACTTATGTGCCTTCTGTGTACTATCATTTGCCAGAAATGTGTTTTGATAACTTCAGATGTTCATGAAATATTAGGTGCATTGCATCTTAGGTAAGTCACCCTGTGTGTGTGTGTGTGTGTGTGTGTGTGTGTGTGTGTAATATACTGTGGTGTCCTCCCAGTGTTAAAATTATTTATCCAAATTGTTGTTGGTAATCCATTGTTTCATCTTTCATTACCCTTCTTTGGCCATGAAGACAGTTACTGCAACAATAGGCGAAAATGGACAGATGCTGATTTTTCATTTTAAAGTGGTGTACTCTCTCCCGTAGTCATGATATTTTGTAATAATTAGTATTTTCAAAACCTCCTGGCAGATTAAAACTGTGTGCCGGACCGCACACTCCACTGCAGAGTGAAAATCTCATTCTCCTTAGTATTTTCCTTTATACATAATTTCAGTTCCTTTTTCTGTTTGTTTGAGTTTCCTCACAAACTGAGAAGAGTGTGGGTCAAGATATTTTTTCTGGGAATTACTGTGAAGAGAAGTTGAACTTATGGACAGGTAGGTGCCCATCAAGATAGAGTCTGATGAAGTCTATTTTACTCTCTGCTGTTCTACTTCACCGAACAAAATTGTGGGGCAAACTCGTCACTTTCAAATGAGAGGAAGAAGCAACTTGCCATCTCAGTAGGAGGAACAGCTTTACTGACTTACAAGATTTCTGGAGTCTGTCATTGTGTTTTTCACACAAACGCTCAAATCACTGGCAGTCTATCTCATCCTCATTAATCCACTTATTGTAACCAGCATTCTGCAGTTCAAGTGATACCACTCTAAGTCACTCTCTGTCATGTCAGTCACATTGTTACCAAGTGAGGTGGTGCAGTGATAATACACAGGACTCACGTTTGGGAAGATAGCCATTCAAACCATGTCCAAAATCTTCATATTGGATTTTTATGATTTCCTTTAATCACTAAGGTGGGATGTTCTCTTTCCTTCCACAGTCTTCTCGAATTTGAGCTTTTCCTCCATCAGTCATCATCCATATGAGGCAATATATGTAGCAGCATGTCAGTTTCCTAATCCTGGAAATTCCCCAGGGTGATTGATGGAGTAGTTGGAGCACACAACATTGTAAGGAGTAACGTGCGTGGTGAGCAGAAGTGCTGTAGTAAATGAAGTATTCCAGAATTTGACAAATAAAGAGCCCATTGATGAAGGTGACATGTTTTGCCTTGGGTCTAAAATGTGACACGAACTGTTTGTGATTGATAACAAGATGAAATCTATGACCATACAAAAAAATTCGAATTAAAGGTATGCCGAATATGATGTCCAATGCTTTCTTTTAGATCTGTGAGAAATTTTCTTGAGCTGGGATAAGTGTCTTTGATATAAATATGATTGACTTGGCCACACTGTCCATTAACTTACAAGAGAGAACAGCCCCAATACCATATGATGACACATCTGTTGCCAAGACCAAGTCAAGTGGAGCTGATTGGAGGGCTGACTTGGATTTCTGTCTTGGATTATTGCGTGTAACAAAATTTTGTGCTGTGGCAGCACATGACCACTGCCTGAAGTGTCACTAACTTGAATTGGCTGAGGCCAATGCCTAGTGTCCACCATGCTATGGCAGACTTCTACAGTATGCCTTTACATAAACACGTACAACTCTAATCCTCATATGTGGACATTCCATCTGAGATGTAAAGAAAAACAGTCCAGGCGATTTGAAAGCAAAATGTATCCCTGCAAATGATCACTCTACTAGCCTGGGTCTGTGGAGAATAAGACCATTTGGCCACCTCTGAAAGTGTCTGTAATGGAAACCTGCTGCACTGTTTAACTATGGCTCTGAGCCACAAGTGAAATGTCTGAGTCTGCTGAAAAAGTATATTGTGTGACTTTCAGTATCTCACATGCACATTCAGTTTGCAGGGAGGGGTCAGACTATCTTAAGGCTTGTGTGTGGACCTCCTTATCCAGGGCTAAGCAAATCACATCACAGATTAAACTTTCCACTTATGATTTACCACAACCACAGATGATTGACATATTCTGCTCAACCCCTGCAAGTCTTCAGTCCATGATGCATAACATACAGTGTCTGACTTATGATTCTGTAAGAATTCTAGCATTGCCACTACCATGCATTTTGTTGGAAAAATTGATCAGATAGTAAAGAGAATATGTCAGACAATGGAAACACAGACAAGTCAGTCAATGGAGGCTAACTTTTGAGCCAAGTAATATAACTGTAGATTCATAGGCCTGTCGGTGTTCTGGACATTTGATGTCATTGCCTAAAAGGACGGCATGAGGTGTTTCTGAGGTACTACACAGTCTTCTTGAGCCTCACTGATTTTCTGAAATGCCAGGATGCCTGCCAGCACCTGTAGTGGCTGTAGTGTAGAACTAGTTAAGTGCTTGTCCAATTCCTGATGGTGGTTGAGTTGTTGCTGCCAAAACTGAAAAGAATTTGACTCCATGTTAGTGCTTGGTGGTCCAAAACTGGAACCTCCTTTATTGAAAACAAATAAGCTTTCTGTAAAAACATTAAAATTGTCTACTAGTCAGTGAAACTAAACAATAACAGTTCTTAATGGAAATTAATATAAGTCATTTTCTAGGTGGAAATTAATCTAAGTCCAGCCACTGCTACTTTGCGATACACACATATTGAAAGTATAATGTTAGGGACAGTTTCACTTAACTTGTGGTAGTAGAAACCAAATGCTCATCAGCTGAAGCATTGTCCAACACAAGTTTAAGTTGGTGTAGGTAAGCAGCAGCAGCAATTGTCTGTGAGCCAGTTGCTGGCTCGCAGTCTGTGATACTAGTGGATTTCCTGTTGAAGACACTCTCCCCGGACATGGGGGATTTCTTGCGTATTGCTACATCCATATCTTCTGTTTGCACGTTCGTCGGGATAACAAAAATGTTGATTTATTGTTATTTTGCTTATTGCTACTGTGTGTATTTTTATGTCACATTACAATTATCATTATGCTATCATAACCCTTTTATTTCCTTTTTAGCAGTTAGTGGATCTGAGGATGACCTAAAAATGGTTAAAATAGGTTATCTGATAAAATAAAAATACGATTTGGATGATGATTGTCTTTCTGTATTGCTTTTTGTTTGTTTTGGTAAAACAAGTACTTTTGATAAAACAAATGCTTGCCATGCAAAATAATTGTACCTGAAAACTACAACTATACATTGTAACATAATTAGTGTTGTATTGAGAGAAAGTTGTAAGGATTATTTGCACATAAAAACAATAAATCATAGTTCATGGGGTTGGCACTTTACACTCATTCTCTAATATTCTTTTCCATTCTCCCTATTGTTAACATTCATTCTCGGATACAGGCGTATGGTTCTGAAAACTGGCAAACTGTCTGTGAATGCTCATTTGCTTGTCTTTGCTTCCATTCACTTGGGTGCTTTAGAGCCTTAAAAGCCGCAAGTTTTGTCTGCATCCAGTATGAGGAGGATTTAGTATGGAACAAGCGCAGAAACTTAATTAATTTAAAGAATAATTCACTGGAATTGGGGACATGCAAAGACATTGGGAGTGTAGAAGCAACTCATTGAGGCAGCTGGTAACCTAGCAGTATACTAGAGAGTGCATCTTGAATCAATTTCAGTCATAGGAAATGCTAAAAGAAGCCATTAACCACAGTTGATCACAGTTCATTCAATGAATGTAACAACACTTGTTCATATAATTCCATGGGATTTTAGCCATGAGCAGTAAACAGTCACAATGCTTGCACTCATTGGAATATGTAGCATCAGCAATGTGAGTGTCCTGAATGGGACCATCCCTCCCTCTCCCTTCCTGTTCACTTTTCCCAACTTAAAATCCTGTGTCCAACTTTATAAGCTATTAATTTTAATCTGTAGACAGTACTGAACCTGAATCTTGCCTGGATTTGTGCATTTAATTACTACTGTAGCACAGTGAGCTTAAGTCCCATACTGTAGCTGCAACACACTGTAAGACAAGAAACTCTTATACTATCATAAAAACACGAAAGGGATGCTTTGCAAACATTGTACCTATTATTGCATTAATCAGTAGTGTATAAAATAATTTTATGTAATGAAGTTAATAACATAATTCCTAACTATGTGCCTTTTGTTTCCGCATATAGAACCTCGTAAAGCACTTCCGCCTTTGTTGCTGAAACTAAGTGAACGACCACCAGAGAGGTTGGACTATTTGGGTGTATCATTTGGACTAACAGCAGAACTTCTAAAATTTTGGAAAAGAGCTAAGTTTGTCCCAGTGTATCTAAGGTATGACATCAAGATTTAATTTGAGGTCAGAGCTATATCAAGCATTCTCTATTCCAGGTTAATTATGATTTCAATTTCTTGTAGCTCCATAACATTGTTATTTTGAAAGTAACATTCCTTATCCTTCTCAACCTGCCTTTTTTGTTTTTTTAAAAATATAAAGTAATTGGGTATATGAAAAATTTACTCACCAAGTGACAGCAGGAGAACACACATGAAAAAGGTATTATGTACACAAACTTTTGGAGCCAGTAGCTCCCCCTCCAGGCAGAAGGGTTGAAGGGGAAGGAAGAAGAGTGAAGGAAAAGGATTGGAGAAATTTAGAAAAAGTGGTAGAGTTTGGAAAAATCACTCAAAACTCCAGGTCAGGGGAGACTTACCTGGCTGGATGATGTTTTTTGTATAATTACGTGAACACAACAGAAAGATAATGTTGATTTTAATCTTCAAACAGGCACCCTTCTGTATACATTGCACCATTCACAAATAACTTTGTCTTGTACCATTCCATTCTTGTTTTACAGCTATGAGACTTGACCTATTTCTCTATTATGGCTTTACCTCACACAGTGATAATTTGCATTGTCATATGTCCAAGGGAGCAGCAGTAATAAGAAATAAACAGTGAGCTAGATGAGAAAAAATTTACAGATTGTGCAAGAAAATGGCCCAATTTCTGAGCTAGAATCAGAATCTCATGATGAGGCAGTTATATACAATGTAATTGGTAATCAAATAAGCAGTTGGCAGGGATCTCGTATAGCTGCACTATTTAATGCTTGGAATGGGTCATTACTGTGGGGTAACACTTATATGCAGCAACATAATGATATAATAGAAGTTTATGTTGTTATTGTTTAATTGAACAGTGGTTTAGCTTATATATTATAACTTAATTTTATTGTTGTTTCATTAACCTAAAATTAAACAGTGATTTTACTCATACATGCTTACGTTGGTAGCATAAAGACAGCTGTTCTTTACATGTGCACAAAGTATGCCATGCACTCGCTTGTGTTATGGGAAATGGAATGCCCACTTGAGGTTCAAGAGAATAAACTTAGTCTGTTGACTGTATGGATAATTCTGAAATTCTGTGAAGCCAACTGCAGCTTTTTATGAATGTGCCAAATTATTTTAGAAATCTGTCATTGGTGAAAGTTCAAAAAAGATAGTTATTTGTGACCCTATAATATGTATAGTTTTTAGTCACATGTGTGATTCAACATGATTTCCAGATGGATTAAAATATGCTATTTTGAGGCCCCACTATAAGAAAAGTGAATCCACAGATCCCAGTTACTGTCAACCATCCATCCTCCTTATAATAACATCTACAAGCTGAAGGTGGGTTTTGATACCACTGTGCTGTACTATTCCTGGTCCTATTGGAAGTGGCAGGCCTTTGCCTACCTCTGATCTTGGAGCTGATTTATCCTACCAGTCATAGGGAGACTTACAGTTTAATGAGGATACTGAATGCTAGTGCATCTTGTCATTTTTCAAATTAACAGACCATTGCCAGATATTAAAGAAATGGCAAGTGACTGAACACTTGTAGAGCCAGCTGGAAATTTTTCTACATATATGTGGATCGGTAATCCTGTGCTAGCCCACAAAGCCACACTCAGTTTCTTTCAAATTTTTTTATGAGGTAATGACTTAAAAGTTTGGTACTTACCTACATAATTAGAAACTCACAGTTTGAGTTCCTATTGCTCTATTAATATAACTGTTCATACTTTCATTGAGAACATAGTAAAAATTTTGAATACTAAGTAACACCCATGTGTGATGTTTTGTAATTAGTGGAGTAAAAGGTCCATGACAACACTATGAAAAGCATCATTACTACTTAACATGTAGCGGAGATACTGAGTCACAGATAAGTACAACAAAAAGACGCAAGTAAGTTTTGGCCAGAAAATGCCTTTATCAGAATTAGACAAAACACACACACACACACACACACACACACACACACACACACACACACACACGATCACAGTCTTATTGATGAAAATTTAAACTGAAAAAAGAGCATATAGTCAACATGTGAAGATATTTCAGTTCAGGTTCTTTGACCATAAGAATAACTGTCTTGGTTTCCAATAAATTGGTAAGTAACACATTTTACATAGTTTTGCTTATTTCTGCTCTGATCATGTTGCTGATCAATGAGTTTTTTCTAGTTCTCCAACTGATAAGCATCTAAATGAGTCACTGTGGGAGATGTTTTTTTTTTTTTTTAAGGAGTATTGCTTGTCATTGCTGTAGATAAAATCAGGAAGGACAGATAACTAATCATGTCAGAAAACAGACAAAACTGTATCTGTCTCCTTTGCTGCAAAATAAGTGTATGGTTAACAGTGGAAAATGAGAAAGCAATTATAGCTACTGCATAAACCTTATAATCACATAAACACAGATGAAAAAATGAAAATGGCGTACGTAGAACAGTCAGATAAGATTATATGAAGTCTGTTCAAAAAATTCCAGAACCTTATCCACAAAATTTTTGTACACTTACCTTTTACTTATTATGTATGGTCTCCTTTGAAATAATCTCCTCCACAATTGATACACCTCTCCCAATGCCGTTCCCTTTTCCAGAAGCACTCTTCGTATGTCTGTTGCTGGATTGTGTGAAGCACCATCTGTGAATCTTATTTTATCTCATCTTTTGTTGCAAATCTTCATCCTTTCAGTGGGGTTTTCGACTTTGGAAATTAAAAAAAAAAGTGCACAGGAGCCAGGTCAGAAGAGTATGAAGGATGGGGGAGCAAAGTAATTTGTTTTTTGTGCAATAATCATGGACCAACATGGATGAATTTGTGGGTGCGTTATTGTGATGGAAGAGCCATGAATTGTCTTACCACATTTCTGGCCATTTCTATCTCTCATTTTTTCAGGCATCGCAACGCATTCCGATAGTACCATCAATTAACAGTTTGTCCCTGTGGCATGAATTCATGATGAACTAATCCTTCAAAGTCAAAGAAAACTATCAGCATGACTGTGATGTTTGACCTGACCTGATGAGCTTTATTTGGTCTTGGATAACCTTTCCTGACCCAGTGTGAAGATTGAACCTTGGTCTCAACATCATAACCACAGACCCACATCTCATCACCAGTTATGAATGTCTTAAGGAACATCTCATTCTCATTTGCGCCATCCAAAAGATCTTCACAGATAGCAAGGCGAAGGTCTTTCTGGTCTTACTTTGTGAGCTGTGGGACAAACTTGGCAGCAACATAATGCATTCAAAGATGCTGTGTCAGGATTTCATGACATGATCCAACTGAAATATTACATTCTTGTGCAATCACTCGGACAGTCTGTCTTTGATTGGCATGTACAATTTCATTGACATTCCTGACGTGTGCATTGTCTGTAGACATCAAAGGGCGTCCTGAATGAGGGTCATCTTTAACTTCCATCCAATCATTTTTAATCTGTGTGAACCATTCGTAACACCGAGTACAAATTAATCACTCATCACCGTAGGCTTCCTACGTCATTTGGTGTGTCTCTGTAAAGATTTTCTGGAGTTTCATGCAAAATTTAATGCAGATGTGTTGCTTCTCTAACTCTGCCATCTTGAAATTCACTGTGCAGCACAATGTTCTTCTCATTAGAGTACTGAACAATATCTAACAGACATACAACAATGAAGCTTCTGGCAGTTACACATTAAACACAGACGTGTGCAGTGATGCCAACCACATTTCGCTCCAACACACTATTGGCGCGAAATTACGAATGTTCTGGAATTTTTTGAACAGACATCATATGTCTTGATCAATATTCTGCTGGCCCATTTGGATGATGAATAAGTACTGTGCAGACAAAAAGTAAATAACAGTTGTATTTCAGCCATTTGATGGAATCTTGCATCTGTAAAAGCCGTGGTTTTGTTTGGTATAAAATAACTTCTGCCACAATTTTATTTTATTCATTTTCTGCTTGACATGTTTTGGGAAGTAGTTCTCATTCGCAAGTGTGTTCTTGTGTATTATGGCACTTTTGTGTCATGGCATTATTCTGGTGACTTTAGTTTATCTTGAAGTCCTCTTAAACAGAAACTGATGCATACTACACTTCACTTACAATTCACAATGCTCAGTATACGTTAAAAATGAAAACATGCAGTAATTGTTTTTTTTTATTTATATTTTTTAAATACATAGAGATCACACAGCACCCAGCCTTTTTTGGTAAATCCCTTAAGTCGTACCAAAATAATTATAGGAAGTTCGTCAGTTAAGATAACAAGCATTTTACTTACTTACCATTGACGGTACTAAGTTTCTTGCCAGTTTTACAAGCCAGAATAAAATGTGCCTGCTTCCTTTGTAGCATTTTGTGGTGGTATTGTAGATGAATCTATGTACTGATAAAATAATGTCCATAAAAGAGAAATGGGACCTTGTAATGATAACTAAACAAGACAAAAATCATAGCACTAAAATGTTTACTTGTTGGTAGGATCTGTAAGTGAGATTGGGAGTTTTGTTGATATTAATAAATTTATGCATACTTTTTAATCCTTTTTATTGGTGTGCTGTGTTACCTAATTATTTATTTCTCATTATTCTTTATTGAGGTGTTGATAAATATGACAGTAATTTTGAAGTCTTATGACAGGATACTTGTATTTGCAAAGTAATGGAAATACAATATCAAATGTAAAATAGTGAACAACTCCAACTCCATTATTTTTCGGACGTACCTCTTGGACAACATAAGTTTCTGCTCTTGGTGCATGCCAAAAAAAATGTGGAGTATTCTGACTGCTGGGAAAATTTTAGAAATGCATTTACAACATATTTTTAATTCAGATTTATGTGTTCTGCTGATTCTCTGCAAGTATACACCTCGCAGATGGATAATGTTAATGCAGGAAGTGTTGAGAGAAAATTGGTCACATAGTTTTGTGCAGGAACACTGCATCATAAAATCATTCTTGACAATAAGAAAGACCACCAAACATCGTGAAAATTACTATTGTACTTAAAAGTATTGTAATCCAAGGCAGTCTGATATGTCGCATTTGCACACAAAGAATAAAATTTCTGCTTTAACTATTTGTGCTTCTTCACTTGGTGCGTGGTGACACATTTGAAATTGTATTTAATATATAATAAATAATAGTCAGTACAATTTTACTCCTTTTTGCACATACAATATATATTTTTATGTTGAATTTTGTGTCCTATTTGGTTGATGCAGGCAGACGACAAATGAATTGACAGGAGAGCATTCATGCATTATGCTGCGGACCATCAACTCATCAGGTGAAGACAGTGTGGAAAGACAAGATGGATGGCTGTGCGCATTTGGATCTGACTTTTGCAGGCGTTTCTCTTCACTGCTTGGCTTCCAGTTTCGCACATTTTCACCCGCCCTAGCACTTAGTGTGCTGCACAATAAGGCCTTGAACCTTCCATCTAAAGGTAATAAGTACACTCCTTCCTATCCATATAACGAAAATGTGAAAGACTCTCATACTATCATCTTCTATAGTCTGATTTAAAGTAATTGTCACTTGACATTGGAGTTGCGGCGTTGTCACGTCAAAAACTGGCTGGAGGCAGCCGCCTCAGCGCATCGCTACCCCCGGCGATACAAAATCGTTTTAAAGTCTGTATCTTCTACAAAAAGTAAGTAAAACATTTAAAACCCACATATGATGTATATCTCTACAATGTCTCTCAATCTGTCGAATATCTATTCTTAATTTTAATTAGGACCACAGTTACGTTAATTTGTTTGAAACCATTTAAATTCTCAATTTTGCAAACATCTTCTAACTTATCACGTCATCACTGAAAAAATATTGGTGTCACAGCAAAATTATTTTCTTCCATTCATTACCAAAATAATGCACTCGGCAAAGAATCCTTAAAAGTTTTCGTAATGCATTACGTTTCCTGTATATAAATTTCTGAAAACAGTGTTTTTAAGCAACCCTATCAGTGCTGAACTCGAAACAAGTATGACGTTTAAAATCTCTATCTCCTATAAATATTATGTAAATATTTTGAAATTTACGTACAGTATCGGTCTCAGTGGTATCTATAAGTATATCAGATATCTTTTCTTAATTTTAATTAGGGCCGTTGTTACATTAACTATTGAAGTGTGAGAAATTTTCACGTCCGGAAAAGTTTTCTTCTTTAGATTGCAAATCTCAAAAACTATTACACACATTGAATAACATCTTGGTGTATATACAAAATGAAATAGAATTAAAATTCAGCCTAGCTTACCGTAAGGAAATGAAACAGCTGGCCAAACAGTATTTCTTAGTCTCACAACAAGAATAAGAATTAATCGAAATAAATTCGCAAACACACTGTTTAATGGCAGTAAGTACGCTACACACTAATCAGACAATGCGAAAACACTGCTTAATTCAGAACTAGAGTCAGTGGAACTATCCGTGTCGCTGCTCGTATTGACAGATATAATCAAGTCTTCGACACTTTGTTGTAAGACACCTTCATTGTTCCATGCGTCCTGTATCACTCCTTTCACGTGATGTACTACCTTCTGCTGATCTTCTGATGTCACAATTTCAACTGCCTCTTTCAAAAGGCGTTCCACTTCGGTTAATGTGAATTTCTTATTTTCTGCAGCAATATGCCGTTTAACCTGAGCCCAAATCAGCTCTATTGCGTTGAAATGGCAATGGTAAGGAGGCAATCTGAGCACTTTATGCCCGTGGTTTTTGCTACTTCATCCACAATGTAAATCAGGTTCTTTGGCTTGTGTTGCGATACAAGTTCTAATAATTCTGCCCTTGTCAAATTACTGTCGAACCGTACCTTATGTTTCTGTAACCAGCTAACAATGTCATTTTTCCTCGTTGCCTTTGTGGGTGCTTAATCTTGTATTACTGAGTGATAAGGAGTGTTATCCATAACAATGATAGAGTTTTTTGTTAAGTTCTGGACCACACAGTCTTCAAACCATTTCACAAAAGTATTGTGGTTCATCTCTTTCGTGGTAGTCGGAGGTCTTATTTGAACTGAATAGCAGCAGACAATTTGGAATGAAACCTTTTGAATTTCCGGTATGTGCTACAATTATTCTTTTTCCTCTGCCGATCGGAGCTGCCATACTACCGCTGACGGTACCGTCTGTCCAACCTTTTTTTAAGCTATGTCCTGCATTCACCCACGTTTCATCAAGCCAAACGATATCATCAAAATTTGTCCCCACTAATTCTCTAAGAAAGCGGCATCGCCAGGCTGCAATATCTTGGCGTTCCATTAGTAACTTTCTGCCAGAGATGGATTTATAGCAGAATCCTAACATTTTCACGACGCGTAACAAAGATGATTTACTACCCTGTAACAGGTCAACCGCTGTGAGGGTAGCATGTAGTTTTTTAAGTGTTGGATACTCCTTCCTCGAATAAAATGCGTATATTTGACGACGAATGGCATCTTCCTGAAAAGAATCAAGTTTTGTGACCCTCTTCTCTAGTCACCTCTTTTTCCCAGGTGTCTCCAATTTAGATGATTCACTCGAGCCTTCTTTCGTGAATTTCTCCTTGCAGATTCTTATTACTGATCGTTCGCTAACTTGAAGAGCAGCTGCACTTTGCTCCACCACCTTATCCAAAGGAATGAGAGGCCCTCCTGCACCCCTCTCTCTCTCTCTCTCAAAATACTCCCTTAAGGAGCACACGTATTCATGCACCTGACTGCGTATAATGACGCCATGTTCGCCACTTTTTGGAGGTTTCCAAGGAGTGTGCAGCCTCGGCCTCCCTCTCTTGCGACTGCTTTCATCAGACATCGTAAACAAGTGAAGCTACAAGTGACTCAAATCTCTCAGCTGTACGTCTACAATGGCTCGCTGAGGGCTGGCTGGCTGGCACAATGCCCTAGTCAGCTCATCAGAGCGAAGTGGCAACACAGTGGCAGCCGACAGCACTGGCTGCCTTTGGTTTATTGGTGGCGGGAGCCCTGCAGCCCGTTGCCTGTCAAGTGACAACTGCTTTAAATCAGACTATAATCTCTTTTTACCAACCAATAATATTTCTTTGGGCAAAATTAAAAGGCCAGAGAATGCACTGTAGAACAATTATGTGGATTGCGTATTCTCAAAAAAAGAAGGCTCTTTATTATACTGACAAAAAAAGTTTTGTTTTTCTTAGGAGGTAATTTTTGCAGCTGAAATAAGACAAACCCTTTAGAGATTAAACCACGTACGTTTATCACCTTTGTTTCCATTATGTGTTCTAGAACTTTGATATGATATACTGTAGTTAGTTCATGTAAGTATTGCATCAATTTGAAAGGCTACCCTTAATCTTCCTTCATGATGCAATTGTCATCAGTCTACAATTTTGATCTCTCGTAACTTTTCCTTCCTAGCATGCATGTATTCTAAGGTTTGTTGTGTGCTCTTTGTTCTCTTTTTTAGTAGCGCTTTGGCTCTATTGTGATACACATCTATTTGTAGTGAGGAATGTCCTGCTTGTACAATCTCCTCTCTACTTTCTTCACTAGACCTAATCGTAATCTTCTGCCCAATATGGAGTTAATAGCATATTTCCAAATGGTGTAGCACAGGATCCAGCTTACTCACATCTCTCTTCCTAGTCTAAACGTACAGCCAGGTTCACTGTGGGCTACCTCCCCCCCTCCCCTACTTCTCCTCCTCCTCCTCCTTTCAAGTCACAGAGATGTGTCCATCTGTCACCTTCATGTATTACAGGCTGGTTCAAAAATGACTTTGCAACTTTAAAAATTCACATAAATTTATTGAAAGAAGATATAGAGTTTTGTTTAGTGTTATTTTGTAGGGAAACATGTAAGTTTTTTTTCCCTTAAACTAAAGATGTTGTATGTGGTTTCAGTTGGTATCCTGCACACATTCCATCGGACGTCAATTTCTTCTCAAACTTGCTGTAGCATTGCGGGTGTAACTTGATCAGTGGCAGCGTAAATTCTTGCTCCAAGTTCAGGTAGAGAACCCAGCACAGGAGGTACAAACACGACATCCTTACTGAATCCCCATGAAAAAGAATCGAGTGGTGTCGTGTCGGGGGAATGTGGGGGCCATGCGATTGGCGCATCACAGCCAATCCATTGACCTGGAAAGCAGTCACTGAGAAAATCCTGGATGTCAGCCAGGTAGTGGGATGGTGCACCATCTTTCATGAAGTAAACATTTCGTTCTTGGTCATCCTCGTCGATCTGTGTTATCAAAAATTGTTGTAACATTTTCCGTTGATGGTACTCTCTCAGAAAAAAAGGGGACCGTACACTTTGTTCTTGCTCAGTGCACAAGAAACGTTCAGTTTAGGGCTATCACTAACATGTTGCAATGTTTGATGTGAATTTCACTGCCCCAAATCCTACAGTTATGTGTGTTAATCTTGCCACTTAAGTGAAAAGTCGACTCATCAGAAAAAATGATTTTGTCCAAGAAATGTTCATCCTCATGTAATTGATTTAACATATCCACACAGAAGTTCTTGTGAGCAGTTTTATTGGTGTCTGGTATTGCTTGTATGATCGTCAATGCAAATGATTTCTTAACACACGCCAAACAGTCGAATGGGGGATTTGCAGTTCGCGAGATGCACGCCACGTCAACTTCGTAGGGCTGTTGACAAAACATTGTCTGACTCACCCAAAGACGTCGTCAGATGTGCTTGGACAACCTGATGATTTCCCATGTCTTACCGAGTACCGTGTTTCTACAAAATATTTATGCCATTCATAAATTGGAAGCCTACTAGGAGAATCTTTAGTGTACTTGGTATGAAAATTACACTGAACTGTTGTCACTGACTTCGATTCTTCAAACCAAAACACACAGCTAGCATGCACGGGTCCAGTGAAGGTAGCCATCTTTAATGCAGCTGCCACTAGCGCTCCTTCCATTGCGTTTCGGCACTAACGAACTACACGAGGCAAACTTGATGTTCCGTACACTAACTGACACTCCAGTTGCCTCTATAGGTATGATGACTTAATTTATATGAATTTTCAATTTTGTAAAGTCCTTTTTGAAACACCCTGTACTTTCGGAAAAGGTTTGTTAATTTGTTGACTTAAGAAAGACATCCATTTCAATTTACTGGATATCCATCACATATTTGTTTGTCTGCCAGATAAATTGTGATCAATACTTCACTAGTGTATGGAGATTGCCAGTATCTCTTGGTATGACTGCAGAACGTTGCTTCAAATTCATAAACCAAGATTATGGTGGGGCACAGACACTGTTTTATTTCAGAGTTAAAATGACTTTAATTTGCAGAAAATAAAGATAAGATAGATATAGAGTAAACAGAAAATTTGCAGAATGTGAAGATAAGATAGATACAGCACAAACAGTGTGCATAACAAAAAAGACTAATAAAATCACAGGTTCTTGTCTGGCCACCTGAGTTTCTGAAATAACAATAATGTAAGATAGTTTTTATTGTTGTTTGTAGTATTATTTACATATGGTGTACATATCATGCAGCCATCATCTTATTAACTGAGTGGTAATTCTGATGGTTACAAATAACATTATGAGATATTTCAAACAGAATTATTTTCTCCATGCTAGTCAGCATTGTTTAAAAAAAAAAAAATGGTCCTGGAACACCCAATTTGCACCTTTTTCAAATGAAATCTTGAAGGCAGTCAGGTAGACATAGTTTTCTTGACTTCTGAAAATCATTTGAATGAGTATCACATCTGTGCTTATTATCGAAAATATGATCATATAGGGTATTGAACGAAATTTGTGAGAGGTTTAAGAATTTCCTGGTAAGGACACAGCATGTTATCTTTGATGGGAAGTCATCAACAGATATAGAAGAAATCACAGAACTGTCACAATTCCAGAGAAGTTTGTTTTTATTTAAATTGCAACCTGTTTCAGATATTAATTCTTGCACTTATACAAGCAATGCAGCCAGTGTGCACATATTATGATCTGATGGTAGGACTTAAGTGTGTGGCTTGATAATGGGCTAATGTCTGAAACTGATGGCCATTGAAATAAAAACAGACTTTGATGGTCTTGTAATTTGCTGCTTATTGCCATTCAGCATGCTGGAAGTGTGTGCTCCAGTATGTTGGGACCCATGGCCTTCATACTGTATATTAATGACCAGGCAGACAATATTAATAGTAACTTCACACTTTTTGCAGATGATGCAGCTATCTGTAAGGAAGTAGTGTCTGAAGAAAGCTGTACAAATAATCAGTCAAATCTTGAGAGTGGTTCAGAAATTGACAACTTGTTTTAAATGTACAGAAGTATAAAATTAGGCAGTTCACAAAATGAAAACAAAATGTAGCAACCTAGGACTACAATATCAATGACTTCATTAGAAGCAGTAAACTGATAGAAACACTTGGATGTAACAATTTGTAGTTATATGAAATGGAATAATCGCAGATAGGTATGGCAGGTGGCAGACATCAGTTGCTTTCAGTCTATCCCACTGTATACAAATGGTCACATGTTTGTTTGACTGATGGGGAGGAGTCACAAAAATGTTGAAAATTGAAAATTATCTCTGTCAAGCCTACATACAAAAATTCAAGAACCATTGTTAAATGAAGAATCAAGAGATATTGTTGAGCCCCCTGTGTGTCACTCTTGTAGGGATCATGAACACATAATAAGACTAATTACAGCAGCCACGGAGGCATTTAAGCAATCAGTCTCTCCATGTTCCATATGCAATAGGAATGGGAAGAAACCAAACATATTGCACCATAATGAGATTTTCACTCTGCAGCGGAGTGTGCGCTGATATGAAACTTCCTGGCAGATTAAAACTGTGTGCCCGACTGAGACTCGAACTCGGGACCTTTGCCTTTCGCGGGCAAGTGCTCTACCAACTGAACTACCGAAGCACGACTCACGCCCGGCACTCACAGCATTAATTCTGCCAGTACCTCGTCTCCTACCTTCCAAACTTTACAGAAGCTCTCCTGCGAACCTTGCAGAACTAGCACTCCTGAAAGAAACGATATTGCGGAGACATGGCTTAGCCACAGCCTGGGGGATGTTTCCAGAATGAGTGTGCTAGTTCTGCAAGGTTCGCAGGAGATCTTCTGTAAAGTTTGGAAGGTAGGAGACGAGGTACTGGCAGAATTAATGCTGTGAGTGCCGGGCGTGAGTCGTGCTTCGGTAGTTCAGTTGGTAGAGCACTTGCCCGCGAAAGGCAAAGGTCCCGAGTTCGAGTCTCGGTCGGGCACACAGTTTTAATCTGCCAGGAAGTTTCATATCAGCGCACACTCCGCTGCAGAGTGAAAATCTCATTCTGGAAACATCCCCCAGGCTGTGGCTAAGCCATGTCTCCGCAATATCCTTTCTTTCAGGAGTGCTAGTTCTGCAAGGTTCGCAGGAGAGCTTCTGTAGAGTTTGGAAGGTAGGAGACGAGGTACTGGCAGAATTAATGCTGTGAGTGCCGGGCGTGAGTCTTGCTTCGGTAGTTCAGTTGGTAGAGCACTTGCCCGCGAAAGGCAAAGGTCCCGAGTTCGAGTCTCGGTCGGGCACACAGTTTTAATCTGCCAGGAAGTTTCATATTGCACCATGCTAAGTAACCACTGCCATGCATTTCGTAGTGGTTTGCAGAGTATATGGATACATAAAAAATCTACTCAGCAAGCAGCAGCAGTAGAATGCACACAAAAAGCTTTAATTCACACAAGCTTTCAGAGTCAGTGGTACATTTTTCTGGCAGAAAAGCTGAAGGGGAAGGAAGAGGGGTGAAGGAAAAGGACTGATGGGGTTTAGGGGGTCAGAAGGGGAGACATAACAGTTGAGATGAGAAGGAAAGACTGATTGTTGGGGGTTGCACCAGATGAGATTTGAGAACCTGAGAGCTTAAAGATGGAAGACAGGGTAATATGCAAGACAGAGATTACTGTTAAAACGTGCACAAGTTAAAGAGTGAAAAGATAAGTGCATTTTATGCAATAGAGGTGAAAGTTCCTTGTATGTAATAGAGGGGAGAGTGAGAACGGGAAAAAATAGACACATCAGAGAATTGAAAGATATAGAAAACTAAAATGGAGTGAAGAAAGAAGCAATTACTGTGAATAAATGCTGAGATGGCAGGAATTAACATAAATTAAGGCCAAATGGGTGACAAGAACCAAGGACATGCTGTAGCGCAAGTTCGCACCTGTGGTGTTCTGAGAAACAGGTGTCTGGAGGAAGAATCCACATGGTGCACCTGGTGAAACAGGCACCGAGGTCGTGACTGTCATATTGGGGAGCATGCTTTGCAACAGGATATTGAGTGTTGCTGGTATACGCCCTCTGCCTATGTCCATTCATCTTGACTGATAACTGGGTGGTAATCATGCTGATGTAAAAAGCTGAACAGTGTTTACATAACAGCCAGTATATGACATGTCGTTTCACAGGTGGCTCTCCCTTTGATAGTATATTTTGTGCCAATTACAGGGCTGGAATTGGAGGTGGTAGGAAGGTGCATAGGGCAAGTCTTGCTGCAGGGACAGTGACAGGGGTAGGAGCCATAGGGTAGGGAGATGGATGCAAAAGGAGCGTAGGGTCCGACAAGCATATTGCGGAGACTTGGAGGGTGACAAAAAGCTATTCTAGGTGTGGCAAAATCTCAGACAGAATGGATCTCATTTCAGGGCATGATTTTAGGAAGTCATAACCTTGTCGAAGTATCTAATTATTACATTCAAGACCAGGGTAATACTGAGTGACAAGTGGTGTGCTCTGAAGTTGTTTTTTTGGAGGGATCAGCAGTACGAGGATTGGATGTGATTGCCCGGGAAAGCTGCTTTTGTAAGAGGCTGTTGGGATAATTATAGCCAGTGAAGGCTGAGGTGAGAATGGTGGTGTATTTCTGTAAAGAGTCTGCATCCGAACAAATACATTTGCCTCAAATACCAAGGCTGTGTGGGAGGCAACATTTGACATGGAAAGCTTGGCAACTGTCAAAATGTAAGTACTGTCTGGTAGTAGGTATAATGTGGACAGGAGTGTGTAGTTGGCCTTCAGTGAGGATGAGATCAACATCAAGGAAACTGGCATGGGATTTAGAATAGGACCGTGAGAAATTTAATTGGGAGAGGATGTTCAGAGATTCCAGGAATTTTAACAGGTCAGAATGTACCCTCGGCTGATACCAACAGGATGGTGCCACATGTCTCGAGTAACCCTGCCTGACATTGACTCATTTTTCGCCAGCAGAGTGATTTCGAAAGGACTGTGGCCCTCAGGGTCAACTGATTAAACACCACCTGACTTCTTCTTCTGGGATGGGCTAAGAGGCAAGGTCTACAGGAACAACTTGGAAGATTTACGAGAGAAAGCCATTCCTGAAATCCAGACAGTGACATCAGAGGTTCTGGCAGTACCATTGAAAATCTGCAGCATCTTCTTCCAGCACCTTTTGTGATTCACCTTGATTTTTCCGATGAACGAGGAGTGACATGCACATTTCATTTCTCAATTTTTATGCAAAACCTTTAAGTGTAATTTCAGCAAATGTTTATTTGTGGGGCCTCTTTTGCGTGGGACATCCTGTAACTAATGCTCTAAATTAAGTCATGTATGGTAACAGTCAACAAAATATTGCTTTCTAAGATTATTAACACTTTCACTGCTATAGATGTGCTGTCTGCATTCCGTACTGAGCACAGATTTGATGTGGCTGTACTGCTTACCGAACGCTGATACCTGTGCTGAGGAACAACATTCCAGCCACTGTGAAATACTTATCATCTGATTTTAAGAAAACTATTTACTGAAAAAATTTTAGTTTTGAACATCTTACTATTGGATATCTTCGCTCGATAAAGGACCAAATTTCTTTTCATTATTTGTTAATTTACTGCACTGAATGAAATTAAGTAAAACATTGTTTGCAGTTTTAAAGAGTTTGCAGAGGTAAAAACATGTTTCCTACGGTTGATTGCAGCTCATACATTACAGTATATGAAATGTAGGTAAAACATCAGAATTTCATTGAAAGTTGAGAGCAGAACATTATCTCATTTTGTTCTCGAGTTACTGATTTTTATATCCGATGAATGGTCACATGCGACATGGCCATTTCTGTTCCCTCAAATTGGGACTTATGTCATCATAACAATCATTATATTTCATAAACAACTCAATATATTGAAACAAGACTTTTTTTTCGAATTATGGCACACAAAGAGGCACATATGTTGTTTGATAAATACTCAAAACTTTTTTATTCACTGAGACATGGAAGTAACTTGTCAGTGCCAGTGAGAGGTCGGTGGTTCAGGTCACTTCCAGACATCAATAGCACTGTAAGGAAACCCAAGCAGCTTGAGTATACACATCCACAGCACCTGGGGAACAGCGGAGCAGAGCAGGTATACACTCCCACAGCAGTGATAGGGTTAAGGAAATAATGGTAAATAGTTACACGCATGTCTGCAAGAAGAGAGACTGTCACTGTTGAGCAGTAGATCTATACCTAGCACCGCTGGTCTCAAGAAAATCACAGTCAGGAAATTAATTTGCAAAAATATTTGGTACAGCTTTGGTTCATTAACAGAGTCCGGCTTTCAGATGAGTATATAAGAATTACAGGTCTAGGTGACCACACAATGATAGCAATATTGGTATTGATTCGTATTTGTTGTGAGCATTAGGTGATGCACTTAGTGGACTACAATATAAATATGTAGATAGTGTGACATGTGGGAGTTAGGGTCAGTCTAGGGAGCATGCATAGGTAGCCGAAGGGGTTAAGACGACCACCCGCAATGGGTTTGAGTCCTAGTCCAGCACACATCTAGATATATACCTAATACAACTGATCTTAAGAAATTCACAATCAGTGAATTACTTTCAAAAAATGGTAAATAGTAGAACTTCTTGGTCCAGAATGAAATTGTTAGAGAATCGTTTGGAAGGGTAAACTGCCACAAATCACTTGGAGGCAGTGTTGAGTCACAGGTAGGTGCAGTGAAAAAGAATGGTAGAAGTTTTCCAGCTTTCAAACAAAGTCCTTCGGAAGGAGAAAACTCATACATGTTCACACAAGTCACACACATGGACACTGACTCTGGGCATTAAGGCCTGACTGCGAATATTTCTGAGTGAACAGCAATTTAGCTTGTGTGGGTAGTATTTTAAGGAAGAAATGTGGGGTGGGCAGAGTGAAGATATAGCGAGATATGGACAGGGTAACATGCAAGAGCTGTCTGTTGGAGTGTGCAGGGACATGGTGGGAGCAAGATAGGGCAACTAAGTGCCGCATTGGGAGACCGTGCTTAGGGGA
This sequence comes from Schistocerca americana, assembly GCF_021461395.2. Classification (NCBI taxonomy): domain Eukaryota; kingdom Metazoa; phylum Arthropoda; class Insecta; order Orthoptera; family Acrididae; genus Schistocerca; species Schistocerca americana. Next base: position 66,201,416 of record NC_060125.1, read on the forward strand.
GTGAAGGAAGGGGGAGGAGGGGTAGCTGGAAAGTAAAGAAGGAGAAAGGACTGTGTAGATGTGTTGGCAGGATAGAAGGCATATGTAGTTCTGGAGGAGGAGCAGGGAAGGGAATAACCAGGTGGGGGACCGGGACTAGTGAAGTTTGAGGTCAGAAGGCTTATGAAAGAGAAGGATATATTGTAGGGGAGTCCCGTCAGTGTAGTTCAGAAAAGCTGGTGTTGGCAGGAAGAATTCAGATGGCAAGGCTGCGAAGAAGTCATTTAAGTGAAGCTCATCATGTGGGTAGCATGTTCAGCAATTGGGAGGTCCAGCTGTCTCTTGGGCACAGTTTGGCAATGGAAATTTGTGCAGATGGACAGTTTGTTGGTTGTCATGCTCACATAGAATGTGGTTCAGTGGTTGCAGCTAAGTTGGTAGATTACATGGTTGCTTTCACAGGTGGCTCTGCCTTTAACAGTTAGGAAATGCTTGAGACAGGACTGGAATAGGTGGCAGTGGGAGGCTGTATAGAGAAGGTGCTGCATCTAGGTGTATTACAGGGATATGAGCCCTCAGGCAAGGCGTTGGGGAGCAGGGGTGGAGTGGGCTCAGTTAAGGGTACTGTATAGGTTGGGTGGGTGGTGGAGTACTACTGTGGGAGGAGTGGGGAGGATATTTCTCATTTATGGGCACAATGAGAGGTAGTTGAAACCATGACAGAGAATGTAATTCACTTGACCCAGTTATGGCCCAAACATGGATATGTGACAGATGGAAGGTGACTGAAGAGACAAGGTACAGGGGATCTGTTTCTGAACAAGGAGGAGAACATCATTTTGATCTGCGAAGGCATCAGTGAGACTGACAGATGCAATGACCACTGGTGGGTAGGCTGTGTGAAAGGGACTGCTCGGTGTGAATTAGGTGACAACGGTCAGAATGGAGGTATTGTTGGTGTCATTAGGTTTGACACGGATGGAGGTACTGACGTAGCCACCCTTGAGGTAGAGGTTGAAATCGAGGAAGGTATCTTGTTGGGCTGATGAGGACCAGATAAAGAGAATGTGAGAGAATGTGTAGAGGTTTTTGAGGAATGTGGATAGAGTGTCCTTACCCTTAGTCGAGATCATAAAGATATCATCAATGAATGGTTATCAGGTGAGGGATTTGGGATAGTAGATGGTTAGGAAGGATTCCTCTCGATCAGCAATTGCCAGCCTTTCAGAGACCTTATCCATGAGTGCAGTCAGATGTTAGGTAGTACCTCCAGCTCCACACCCCACCCCCATCTCCACCCCCACTCCACCCTCGCCTAACTAAACTTCAGAATGTAAAAGAATTTTCTTTGGACATTTTTAAATAGAATTATTAAAAGTAAATGTAAATGATATTTAGTTTTTGTTTGTGTTTTATTATACCACAAACTGATAAGTCAGTGAGACAATTGATACTGCTTATTTCTAGCAACTTTTTTTCTAGAATGGTGAAGCAATTCTCAGTGCATCACAAATGCTACCTACAACTCATGCTCAGAAAAGAAAGAAGTCCACATTGACAGGGGACATGTGTTACAAAACATGCTTCGTCTGCACCACTCCTGTCCCTAATGATACTTGTTTCACCCACAGTTAAAATCAACCAAGTTAAAATTTGTGTACTACACATATGCCTATTGTGTGTAAATTACTTGATTGATGCTTTCCTTACTTCTGAACTGGCTGAAATTGGATGATGATGATTATTATTATTTCTTTCTTGTCTCAGACGTTATGTCTGGTTAAAAATGGAAGGTGACACGGACCTTGATCAAGCGTGACTTCCTTTTAACTGTACGGTATATGTTACATTGCATTTAGGAACTTTCGGGTAATTGAACAAGTGTCAATAATTACAGATTTCTGTGGTGGTTGTATATATAAGTTTGGATGTAGCTGTATTGCATTGATGTACTGGTGGATATTGTGTGGTATGACTCCTGTAGTTGACAGTATAATTGGTATAATGTCAACTTTATCCTGATGCCACATGTCCTTGACTTCCTCAGCCAGTTCGATGTATTTTTCAATTTTTTCTCCTGTTTTCTTTTGTATATTTGTTGTATTGGGTATGGATATTTCGATTAGTTGTGTTAATTTCTTCTTTTTATTGGTGAGTATGATGTCAGGTTTGTTATGTGGTGTTGTTTTATCTGTTATAATGGTTCTGTTCCAGTATAATTTGTATTCATCGTTCTCCAGTACATTTTGTGGTGCATACTTGTATGTGGGAACATGTTGTCTTTATAAGTTTATGTTGTAAGGCAAGCTGTTGATGTATTATTTTTGCTACATTGTCATGTCTTCTGGGGTATTCTGTATTTGCTAGTATTGTACATCCACTTGTGATGTGATCTACTGTTTCTATTTGTTGTTTGCAAAGTCTGCATTTATCTGTTGTGGTATTGGGATCTTTAATAATATGCTTGCTGTAATACCTGGTGTTTATTGTTTGATCCTGTATTGCAATCATGAATCCTTCTGTCTCACTGTATATATTGCCTTTTCTTAGCCATGTGTTGGATGCGTCTTGATCGATGTGTGGCTGTGTTAGATGATATGGGTGCTTGCCATGTAGTGTTTTCTTTTTCCAATTTACTTTCTTCGTATCTGTTGGTGTTATGTGATCTAAAGGGTTGTAGAAGTGGTTATGAAATTGCAGTGGTGTAGCCGATGTGTTTATATGAGTGATTGCTTTGTGTATTTTGCTAGTTTCTGCTCGTTCTATAAAGAATTTTCTTAAATTGTCTACCTGTCCATAATGTAGGTTTTTTATGTCAATAAATCCCCTTCCTCCTTCCTTTCTGCTTAATGTGAATCTTTCAGTTGCTGAATGTATGTGATGTATTCTATATTTGTGGCATTGTGATCGTGTAAGTGTATTGAGTGCTTCTAGGTCTGTGTTACTCCATTTCACTACTCCAAATGAGTGGGTCAATATTAGTATAGCATAAGTATTTATAGCTTTTGTCTTGTTTCTTGCTGTCAATTCTGTTTTCAGTATTTTTGTTAGTCTTTGTCTATATTTTTCTTTTAGTTCTTCTTTAATATTTGTATTATCCATTCCTATTTTTTGTCTGTATCCTAGATATTTATAGGCATCTGTTTTTTCCATCGCTTCTATGCAGTCGCTGTGGTTATCCAATATGTAATCTTCTTGTTTAGTGTGTTTTCCCTTGACTATGCTATTTTTCTTACATTTGTCTGTTCCAAAAGCCATATTTATATCATTGCTGAATACTTCTGTTATCTTTAGTAATTGGTTGAGTTGTTGATTTGTTGCTGCCAGTAGTTTTAGATCATCCATGTATAGCAGATGTGTGATTTTGTGTGGGTATGTTCCAGTAATATTGTATCCATAATTTGTATTATTTAGCATGTTTGATAGTGGGTTCAGAGCAAGGCAGAACCAGAAAGGACGTAATGAGTCTCCTTGGTATATTCCATGCTTAATCTGTATTGGCTGTGATGTGATATTATTTGAATTTGTTTGGATATTAAGTGTGGTTTTCCAATTTTTCATTACTATGTTTGGGAACTGTATCAATTTAGGATCTACTTTGTATATTTCCAATATTTGTAGTAACCATGACTGGGGTACACTATCAAAAGCTTCTTGGTAATCAATGTATGCATAGTGTAGCGACCTTTGTTTAGTTTTAGCTTGATATGTCACACTCTGCATCTATTATCAGTTGCTCTTTACATCCTCGTGCTCCTTTGCAACTGCCTTTTTGTTCTTCATTTATAATTTTGTTCTGTGTTGTATGTGTCATTAATTTCTGTGTAATGACTGAAGTTAATATTTTGTATATTGTTGGTAGGCATGTTATGGGGCGATATTTAGCTGGGTTTGCTGTGTCTGCTTGATCTTTAGGTTTCAGATAAGTTATTCCATGTGTAAGTGTATCAGGGAATGTGTATGGATCTGCAATGTAACTGTTAAATAATTTATATCTAAAAACACAGATGATGTGACTTACCGAACGAAAGTGCTGGCAGGTTGTGTGTCTATCGACCTGCCAGCACTTTCGTTCGGTAAGTCACATCATCTGTGTTTTTAGATATATTTTTCCCACGTGGAATGTTTCCCTCTATTATATTCATATCATTAATTTGGTTTGCGTGTCTATCGACCTGCCAGCACTTTCGTTCGGTAAGTCACATCATCTGTGTTTTTAGATATATTTTTCCCACGTGGAATGTTTCCCTCTATTATATTCATATCATTAATGTTAAATAATTTAGTTAGATGTGAATGTGTTGAGGTGAATTTCTTTAGCCAGAAATTTGCTATTTTATTTTTTCCAGGGGCTTTCCAATTGTGAGTAGAATTAATTGCTTGGGTGACTTCATGTTGCAAAATTATCACTTCAGGCATTTGTGGTATCATCTTGTACGTATCTGTTTCTGCTTGTATCCACCGTGCATTCCTGTTATGTTGTACCGGGTTTGACCATATGTTGCTCCAGAAGTGTTCCATGTCTGTTATGTTTGGTGGATTGTCTATTTTAATGTGTGTGTTATCTATTGTCCGGTAAAATTTCTTTTGGTTTGTGTTGAATGTTTGGTTTTGTTTCCTTCTATTTTCACTTTTTTTTTTGTATCTTCTAAGTCGTTTGGCCAATGCTTGTAATTTCTGCTTCTTTTCATCTAATTGCTCGATCACTTCTTGTTGTGAAATTTTACCTAACCTTTTTCATTTTTTTTTTTTCTGACATTTCATTTCTTATAAATTGTGTTAGCTGTCCGATGTCTTTTCTCAGTTTTTCTATTCTGATCTGTAGCCTGTGTTGCCATGCTGGTTTGTGGGTTTCTTCTGTGTGTTGGTTGGTTCTGATCTCTGCCTAGTGTGTATATTTAGTGTAGTGAGTGCTCCTAAAAACCAGTAGTTGTAACTCTTCCATAGTTGTGTTTTCATTTATTTTGTTGTGTATGATTGTGTTGATAGTTGTTATTGTTGTTTCAACTTGTGGGCTATTTGGCGGTCTATGCAAGAATGGTCTAATGTCTGTATTTGTGTCTTTGTATTCTATACATGTCAGCTTAAATTTGTCTTCTATATCTAACATGTGTGTCACTTTGTGTTCTATTTGTGCTTGTTCTGGTGGCTGTCTTAAGATTTCGTTTTCCTCTGACTGTTTAATTGATGCGTGTTGTTCTTTGTTTGTTTGCTCTGGGATGTTTGAGTCCATTACTGTATTTTCTTCTTCTTCTGATTGCACATTATTTTGTTCCAGTATTTGTTGTACTTGGTGTTTGATGTTTTCTAATTCTGACTGGGGTATCCTGTTGTTTTTGATTATTACATGGATCTGATCAGCTATTCGTTGCTCTGTTAAAATTTTTAATTCTGGGTATCTGGTAATAAATGTTGTGTATACTTGTGATCTGTATCCAGTTGTGTTGGTTCCTAGGTTTGTTGCTTGGTAATAACAGAACATGAGGTGTCGATTAACTTCATCTGACCATCTCATCCTCTGTCTTTGTTTTCCTTCTAGGGTGGTTGCAGGAAGCATATCCTGCGAAACACCTCTATTTGGATTTGAATCATTTTCCAGTTGCCTAGCAGTGTCGTTACCATTGTGGGCGGGCATAGGGTTCAAGCGTCATCCCCGACCATGACGGCGCTTGTCCGAGGCTTCTTTAGTTCTGTCCTGAACCAACTAATCACACTAAAAGGGGGGTTAGCCCTATTAGGGTTTGTTCTTTTCGTCGCCTTTTACGACTGGCAGAACATACCGGAGGTCTAGTCTTTTCCCGGGCCTCCACGGGAATTAATTATTATTTATTATTATTATTATTATTAAATTTGTGTAGTTCTAGCAACAGTGCAGTAGCCATTGCATAGTTACTTTTGTGTTGTGCTGACAGTTAGTTTGTTTATTGTTGTGAAGTCAGTAATAAAGCAATTTCTGGTCTATTGTGGGAACTACATACAACTCGGAGAAGGCATTTTCATGATATTTTTCAGCATATGTGATACATATGTCTCAATTTTACTGTCATAGATGCGTGGTACTAAGTATGTATGTAATGCATGGACTATGTGAGGAAGATTCTTCACAAGTTGTAACCTCCACTGCATCGTGCCACACATTAATGCTAGTATTTGAAATAAAAAAAATTAATTATTGGTAACTTACGTAATCAGTAGCCAAAGCCCTTGCCGCAGTGGTAACACCGGTTCCCGTCAGATCACTGAAGTTAAGTGCTGTTGGGCTGGGCTAGCACTTGGATGGGTGGCCATCTGGTCTGCCAAGCACTGTTGGAGCGGGGTGCACTCAGCCCTTGTGAGGCAAACTGAGGAGCTACTTGAGAAGTAGCGACTCCGGTCTCGTAAACGGCCGGGAGAGCGGTGTGCTGACCACATGCCCCTCCATATCCGCATCCAGTGACGCCTGTGGTCTGAGGATGGCACGGCGGCCGGTTGGTACTGTTGGGCCTTCCTGTCCTGTTCAGACAGAGTTTAGTTTAGTTTTTTATGTAATCAGTATTACTGTCGTACAAAATAGGCCTAGTGATAGTAGTAATGTTCTTTTAAAAATAAATTATTTTTGTGGCCAAAACATAATTCAGAATTTTTTCCTACCTCTCCAAAAATTTAATTTTACTCCTCAGGGCATAATTATCCCTGGTTGGAAACCATGCCCAAGATGGCCAAAGAATTGGTTAATGCAGCATGGTACCACATGGGTGTCCATTACTGTACCATGGATTTGTTTGTGGATCCATGTCTTCAGAAAAGAAGTCCTGTCCATATAGCCTAGCTATCCATGGTCATTGTATCTGTAATCATGAGCAGCCCCTCTTCAAATATGCCAAGGATGTCACTGAGGCCCTCACAGACTGAAATTACCATCCCACCCTTGTCCTAGAACAGATCTTTTGTGCTTGTCTCCTCAGTCACCTACTATTCTCCACTCATCCTTTAATTGTCTGGCCATCCATGAGCACTCAGTACCACCCAGGTTGGGGTTAAGTGAATCACAATCTCTGTCAGGGTTTGAACTACCTCTCATTGTGCCTTGCAATGCGAAGTACCCTCCCCACCCCTCCCACAGCAGTATTCTGCCACCCACCTGTGCCGTGTGATCTAGCAATATAGCTGCAACCACTGCACCACATTCTACATGAGCATGACAACTGACAAGCTGTCTGTCTACATGAATGTCCACTGCTAAACTGTGGCTGGGAGACAGCTGCACCACCCAGTTACTCAATGTGCTGCCCAGCATGCTGTGCTTCACTGTTATGACTGCTTTGCAGCCATATGGATTCTTCCCAAAGGTATCAACTTTTCTGAACTGTACAGATGAGAACTCTTCCTGCAACATATTATCCATCTTTTCTGTAAGCCACCTGGTCTCAAGCTTTGCTAGTCCCTGTCTCCCACTTGCCTTTCCGTTTCCTTGTTCCTAACTCCAGTGCCATAAATGCTTTCTATCCCAACAATGCACCTACATAGTCCTTTCCAATTCTCTACTTCTCTTGTGGTCCCTCCCCCCCCCCCCCCCCCACCCCCAATCCCCACCTCCTCTCACCCATGCAGCACAGCCTCCAAATGCTGCACGTAGCAGCCTAACCCTGTCCCCACCGTGTCTCTGAATGCTCCAACAGGCAGCACTAGCATCTTGCTGCAACGCTACCCTGCTAACCCCTCTCCCCTTCCCCCTCCTCCCTGCCACACACCTCTTCTTAACCCCACTACCCACACAAGCTAGAACCAGGTAGATTGCTGCTCACATCACGTGCAGTAACAGTCAAGCCATATAGCTCGGAGTCAGTGTCCATGTGTGTATGAGTTGCACTTGTGTGAATAGTGTGAGTTTTCTTCTACTGAAGAATGACTGTTCAAGAGCTGAAACACTAGCATATTTTTCATTGCATCTATCTGCTACTCGGTTCCTGTGGTGAGTAGCAGGCTATTATTTTCTTATTGTTGTTATTCTGTCCTGGACTTTCCATTGTTCGATTTTACATAATCTTTTGGTTATATATTGACATCCATTAGGTTAAGATACAGCACTACCACCTGAGGAGAAGCTGAAGGTTAGTTTGGACCAGGAGAATGTGATCTTAGAGGCAGTTGCTATAAGTCCAGGGTGTCAGGAGATGGGGCACACACCCTCTCTCACATATTCCTGTCCATAAGGATAATGTTGGAGTTGCCACTTTTGAGAGGATGAAGAGACTAGTGTATAGGTTGGGGATCAGAAAGCCTTGGAAAGTTTATAAGGGGGTGGTTTTATGGGAGTGGTGCTTAATCATACTGAGTTTGCCAGTAGAACAGTTCAAAGCATGTTTGCTGATTGAAATTTTCTGATATTGGATATTGAAATGATTTTTCCAGTCGGTATTGCATAATAAGAAAATAGTCTTTAACTAGGGCAGCATTATTGAACTTAGACTTATGCTAAAAGTGAGTTACTTGGATAGTATACTGCTAGTTAGAAAAGAAAAGAAAAAGTAGTATTCCATATTTTGAGAGGCAGTAGTATGGACCAAAATAAAACAAAAAATTTTGCTTACATTTTTGGAGATCAGTGATCTTGTAAGCTGTATAAAATTAGAGAGAAATTGTCAAGATCGCAGGGGTTATTTGATTTAAAATGACCAGTTTTGGCCTAATCTTAGGCCATCTTCAGAGTAACACCATCAGCTGCAGTTAATGATGTCCAGAACAGTCAGTAGACCTCAGTGAGCAGTTTCAGCATCTAAACATGGCCTAAGACTAGGCTGACACTGGTCGTTTGAAATAAAATAACCTCTGCGATGTAGACTATTTTTTGCTGATTTTGAAAAACAATAAAGTTTATACAGGTGTTAAACATGGTTCTATGACTTCATAAAGATACATCAGTTGACTCCAATTTCACTAGCTAGAATGGAGTAAGAAAATATTGATCAAACAACTTAAGGACCTCACACGGCTGATGAATCACTCCAGTCCACCACCAAGTTGCCTGATCTTTCCATAATTCCTAAGCAATCTGATGAAGTTCATGCAACAAATCGGCCACCTATGGCAATATGGCTGTCCGCTGTGACTGTGACTCGCTTATCATTAAGTCCCCCCCCCCCCCCCCCCCCCCAAATACACCCATGTGGAGCAAGGACTTCATGTTACAACTGATAGTCGGGAAGCAGAACACACTGAAAAGTGAATTTGAAGTTTGAGTTTCTGCTTATAATAAGGAGTAGTACATTTCATGGTAAGCTCATAGTAATATACACTGAGCTTCGGATGGTGATTTTGAACTATTTATGAAACATCTAGATGTCTGTAACATCCAAACAGAATGAGGTGATTTTAGGTGCACATTTTAATTTATATGTTTAGGCGCTTTCCTATTTTACAGCTATAGATAAGTCCCTTGTCATTTCATGTAATGTGATTTTCCCTCATGCAGTTTAAAACAATAGCTATGAAAATTGGAGGTATAGCCATTGATAAAATTTCTATACCCATCGAGATACCAAAAACTTGGTGTAAATACTTGTAATAACCGACAAGATTAATATGTGAAAAGGGAATGAAAGACAGTAAGGTGTATTTTATAAGTATAAATTGCAATAATAGTAGACACAAAAAGAAAAATGTACTGTATTCTGTAACATAGCTGACAGTTCCCAAAAAAAAGTGTCCCAGAGCAAATTTGAAAAATTGCATTTCTCCCTCCTTTTTTTCCAAGCATTGGTCAACATACGAGTTCAAAAGCCACTGCTGTGAAACATAGCAGTTCATTTTACATAGCACAAATTCATAACACACTGTCCATTGAAAATACTGATCAAAATTGTGTGGTACATCAGTCCTGTGGTGGGACTGAAACGAGTGAAATATGTCAGACGATATTGCCAGGAATTTATTGGTCATGTGTGGGGCCATTTATGAGCTACTTATCGACCAAAAGAATTGATTACATATTAGTGTTGTATGTTCTCTTTTTAATGTGACCTGTTGGAAAATGAAAAAAAAAAAACCTCTGAGGCATTTTAGGAACTTTTGTAAAGAAAACTGAGTTTAAATTCATGTTCTTTCATATTTATTACTTAGAAGTCCAGTTTTGTTGAAAACAATTTTCAGGAGCATTGTTCTTATGGCAGCTGCACCAGAATGGAAATATTTGATATTGGGTTTTTTACTGTGTATAATAAACAGTAAATCGAAAACATCGACAAATAATAAGAACTAAATATATTTTATGAAATGGAAAATAATTCTGATGAGAGCAGTAACAGGTGACCAGCATGAACAGACAATAAGAATTGTAAAACCCAATGACAGGGGATCAGAAAAGACAGCACTACAAGCTATAGTGAACAACTGACTGCAGTTGAGAAATTGTGAATTTCAAGTTACCACCAGATAATGAGGAAAACAACATGTGAAATAAAATTAGAGGCAAAATACAGTGTGTGTCAAAAAGGACCTTACAACTTTGCAGTGATACAGAAGTTTATTCTGATAACTTACAGGATTGTTAGATGTGTCATTTTGTTGCAAACAATCTCAAGTTTCACATAAAAGTGTCAAGTGTCATTTTGGTTCAGTGTGACTACCATTTATGACGCGGCAAATGTCCTACCAGTAATCAGTTTCTTCCGACATTGGTTACAGCTAATCACACGTAACTTTTGCAACAAAATTCTACTGCCAAGAGTAAATTGCAGGACTGCTTGGAGGTTCTTTAGCATATTCAGTGTGAAATTTGCACCAAACAATTGATGCAGAAATAATTAAATTTTCCTTGAGACACTTGAGTCTCGATTATAATAGTTGGTGCAGAGATTTTTTCATGAAACCAAAACACACAGGGAGCATGCTTTGCAACAGTGCAAGCAGCCATTTTAACTGTTCACTATGCTGGTGCTCCTGATGGTGGATTGGGGTACTGATGCACTACATGAATCAACCTTGATATTGTTTGCTGCATGGTGACACATATATCAATTCTCAGAGTTATCTCAATAAATTTCTACATCATTCCAAAGTTCGAAAGTCCTTTTTGCCTCACCCTGTATTAGGTTATATGAGATGAAACAGATAAATGAACTGTTGCCAAATGTTGGGGAAAAAGGAAGTTCAGCCAGATAAATGATGACAAAAACTGGAAACACAGGAATAAATTTACTAATCAGTGTGATATAGCAGTTTCAATCTCCATCCAGCCATCCATATTTATGTTTTATGTAACTTCCCTGGATCACTTCAAATTAGAGTTTCAATAATTTCTTTTAAAAGGACATGGCCAGTTTTCATTCCCATCATTGTCTTATCCATGTTTGTAATTCCTCTCTAATGGCATAGTTGTCTACAGGATGTTGAACCTTAATTGTCTTTCCTGCCTTTCATTCTCAAATTTCTTCATTCATTCTCTTAGCACCCTTCCTCCCCCCCCCCCCCCCCCTCCTTCCATGCTCTTCTGAGTACTCTCCCCTTATATCCTTTTGGTATCTTGGGCTGACTAAACTTGTTTAAGCAAACAATGGAAAATCCAGGATGGAATGAAACAATATTAGAGAAGGAAAGTTGCTCTTCACCATATAACGGAGATGCTGAGTCGCAATAGGCACAACAAAAAGATTTACACAATTATAGCTTTCGGCCATTAAGGCCTTTGTCAGCAATAGACACACACACACGCACACACACACTCACGCGAACACAACTTGCACACACATCTGCAGTCTCAGATAACTGTAAACACACTCTGAGACTGCAGATGTGTGTGCAAGTTGTGTTTGCTTGAGTGTGTGTGTGCATGCATGTGGCTGTGTGTGTATTGCTGACAAAGGCCTTAATGGGCGAAAGCTAACTCAGCATCTCCGCTATATGGTGAGTAGCAACCTTCCTTCTCTAATATTGTTATAATCTTGTTTAATGGTATTTATAAACTTTTCCCTCCATTTTTTCATCTTGATTTCTTTTCTTTGTTGGTCTGTTGTTTTCCTTGACTCTTTTTCTGTCTCATATCACTTAATGTTATTTGAATTTTAGTCCTAAGATGTCCTATTTTACTATTGTTTTTTGGTGCACTTTTCCTTAATTTTATTTTAAATATTTTCTGAACACCATGGCTTGTAGTCAGTTTCAATAATATCTTCACTAACAATGCACAGCTGCACAAATATTTTGTTTATCATTACCTCGGCATGTTTTGAGATAAACTGATTACCAACTGTCAGATATGAAAATATGCAGGATTAAAAGCGCTTACATACAGATGTCATGCTAAAAGTCAGTGTATGATAGTAAAAATGTGTGATAGTTAAAAATTACTTGCACCATAATGTCTGTGTGTAAATACTGTTAGTTATGCACATTTTTGCATCTGACTGTTGACAAAGTGTTTATCCAAAACACTTCCAGAAGTTAATAAACAAAAATTGGTACAGCTAGACTGTATTTGAGAAGATGATGTCATTCAAGAATTACTTCCTTTCATTCTCGTTGCCAAGTGTTTATGCTGTTGACCACAGTTCTTGATCAATTATTTCTATATGCATACCCAATTTCCACTTCACTGTTATTCTGAGCTTCTAGTTTTGAGTGTTTCATTAGACTACAACTCAGTTATCTGTCCTGCATATTTTATCCTTCTTTTTCAATGTGGCATCCATATTTTGCTTTTTCAGATCTTACACAGCAAGAGCTGGACTGCTATGTCACCAAGTATGACATCAAACGTCTGGAAATGTACTCCAACAATCTGGTGGACTACCATTTGATCATGGATCTCTTGCCTATGTTAGCACGCCTTTATTTCTTGCGGCAAATGGGAGATACTCACTTATCAGCAGTACAGTCAGTAAGTAACAGTTTTTAGTGTGTATCACCACTGGAAATTTGTCTGAATTTTATGAAGATTTATAAGAATCCTGCTCCTTTATTTACAATAGTTGAGAAACAGGAGATTGAATTCAAATGTAGCCATACTTTTCTTGAAGTTGATCCATGTGAAAGACATCACAAAATTATAATCACAGACGAAAATATCTGGAAAGTGCATGTGTCATATTTACATGAATGTAAACTCTATCCTCAGGCCCTCTAAGGTCCGTCAATACCAACTGACTGCCATGTCGCTCTCCACCAATGGTGTCATTGGATGTGGTATGGAGGGGCGTGGCATCAGCACACCGCTCTCCCAGCTGTTGTCAGTTTCATTACCTGCAGCCACTATTGCACTGTCAAGTAGCTCCTCCATTGGCAGCATGGGGCTAAGTGCATCCTTTTCCAGTCCTCCCACCAAGAAAAAATACCTGGCAGTACGGAAAATCGAACCCAGGCCTTCGACATGGCAGTCAGTCACGTCGACCACTCAGCTATGGAGGTGGACAATATTGTATGTAATGATTGGGAACTGTGAAAAAACTTTGTGAAATACATTTATTGAGTGTTCGTCAGAGGGGTCGTTCCACATCAAGTAGACCAATTTTAAGAAACATACCCACATGACCGTCTCCAATTTGAATGAAATTTTTAATGGTGCTTTTTTAATTACTGCAACTAATCTATACCAAATTATTTCAGTTTTGGCTAAAGTTAAGAGAGTTTCAGTTTTGCTCTGCCTTAAATTTGGTTCAACTGTCATAGAGCTCACAACTCAATTTTCAGCCCTCAACTGAAAACCTCCTAAGACATATAATTTTTGAGCATCTTGAGCTCAAATTTGGCACAGCTTATTTCTATTCATTAGAAACCATTCATGAACAATTTTATTCAAACTGGAGATGGTCATGTAGTTATTCTTCGTAAAATTGGTCTGCTTGATGTGGAATGAATGACCTTCTGATCAACATCCGACAAATGTAGCACTTTTCTGCACAGCTACACTTGGCATAAAAAATAATAAAAGATTTTTAAAAATGCAGTTACAAGATAGTTGAAAAATTGTGATTCATTTTTCCCCAACTTTGGACCTAAGTAGCATGATAATAGTGAGGGACAAAGCCTTGAAATTTTAACAGTGTGTGATGTATCTGATCCATTTATTTTCTCTGGATTACTACTAACTTCAATTTTAAGCTGTCTCAGCCCATTTTTCATAGAACCCACATCACATTTTGCTACTGAGAGCCTCCTAAAGCCAGGATTTTTTTTTTTTTTTTTTTTTTTTTTTTTTGCAAAACCTGGTTTTATTCATGTAGAACATTTGTGCAAAACTTCATTGTGGTTGGTGATGCTTACAGGCAGGTACCAACAGTGCACTTGGTGTGGGATGATCCAATTTGGTTTCCTTTGCAAAGTCTGGATCAATTTCAAAAGAATAAACTGATCTTGGTGTTAGTTTTTTATTGTTGATTGGGCAATTTCATGCTAGAAATGAAGCATCAAAAGTAGCATTACGTGAATGTCAATGGCCTTGAAGCAAAAAAGTAGTGCCAATTTCATGTGCCAGAAAGGTGTTAAGTGTAAGCAAGTATGTTCTAGATAGATTTTTGGAACAACTGAATGGAATAAATGTGAGGAGAGAAGTGGATTCCAAAATAACATGTCAAGATGCTTTGACAATGAGAAAATTGAGGGATTTGAGGTACAGATTGTTGGTACCTGCACCAAAATCACCATCTTGATATGTGCAAACATATGTAGGCTTAGATTCAGGGAGAGCTGGGACTGAAAGAATAATCTTTATGAAATTAAAATAACTTTTTAGCAAAATGAAAACAAAACAGTAACAAAAATATAGGCAATCTGTTCAAAATTGCACATCTTTGTGCATCAGCTAAAGCAAAATCAGTTGCTGGATAACAGTGAGTACTGAGCACAGTACAGGGTGATTCAAAAAGAATACCACAACTTTAAAAATGTGTATTTAATGAAAGAAACATAATATAACCTTCTGTTATACATTATTACAAAGAGTATTTAAAAAGGTTTTTTTTTTTTTTACTCAAAAACAAGTTCAGAGATGTTCAATATGGCCCCCTCCAGACACTCGAGCAATATCAACCCGATACTCTAACTCGTTCCACACTCTCTGTAGCATATCAGGTGTAACAGTTTGGATAGCTGCTGTTATTTCTCGTTTCAAATCATCAATGGTGGCTGGGAGAGGTGGCCGAAACACCATATCCTTAACATACCCCCATAAGAAAAAATCGCAGGGGGTAAGATCAGGGCTTCTTGGAGGCCAGTGATGAAGTGCTCTGTCACGGGCTGCCTGGCGGCCGATCCATCGCCTCGGGTAGTTGACGTTCAGGTTTCATAACTAACCTTTTTCGTAGGACTCTCCATACAGTTGATTGTGGAATTTGCGCTCTGCTAGCTCTGCGAGTCGATTTTCCTGGGCTGCGAACAAATGCTTGCTGGATGCGTGCTACATTTTCATCACTCGTTCTCGGCTGTCCAGAACTTTTCCCTTTGCACAAACACCCATTCTCTGTAAACTGTTTATACCAACATTTAATACACCACCTATCAGGAGGTTTAACACCATACTTCGTTCGAAATGCACGCTGAATAACTGTCGGCGATTCACTTCTGCCGTACTCAATAACACAAAAAGCTTTCTGTTGAGCGGTCGCCATCTTAGCATCAACTGACGCTGACGCCTAGTCAACAGCGCCTCAAGTGAACAAATGTACAACTAAATTAAACTTTATAGCTCCCTTATTTCGCTGACAGATAGTGCTTAGCTCTGCCTTTTGTTGTTGCAGAGTTTTAAATTCCTAAAGTTGTGGTATTCTTTTTGAATCACCCTGTATAATGCTCAGTCCTCTGTGGCACACATTCCAGCTTGAACCTATCCCACTCTTCTACAGCAACATTCCTGAGGCATGAGGAGGGAGTAGCACTGAGAGCTGTCTGACATCCTTATATGATAGCAGCACAAATCATGATTGACCCAGTTTGTTGCCTAACTTGTGGGGCTGCATGCCTGAGACATGCATTCCTGTGTGGCTGCCTCCATATTCTTCTGCTTTAATCCTGCCCTTGTTAGTAAGGAGAACACGATACACAAAATCCAAGATTCAGTTCCATTTCAGGTGTTTACTTGCTGTCCTTTGCACACTATGGCAGTGGGGGTGGTGGGGGGCTTGTACTGCAGTTCGTAACAGACACCTAGAGGCCGAATTGATTGAATGGGAGGCATTTGTGTATGTCTGGATCAGCACAGCCCTCTTATTACCTCCAAAAAGACAGTGCACAGTTCTGTTGCACTCTTCTTGGAGTACTAGGAACTGTAATGTGCAGTTCGCGATCATCAACTAGTGGCTGCATCTACACTCGTCCTGTGCTTGCCCCGCACCCTTCAGGATTGATGCCGTTTTTGTAATTTTCCAAAATACTCCAATGTAAAAAAACTGCCCAGTCCCCTCTACACAGCCCCTGCTACATGTGTTGTTGCCTCCTGCATGTAGTGGATCCATTTTCTATTGCACGGAACCCAGAAGGCCACCACCCTATGGCACAAGTCAAGGAATCTGCAGCCTATATGGTTGCAGAACCATCTGAACTTCTGATTCACACCCTCCACTCGGCTCTGTACCAAAAATCTGCAATCAGTCCTGTGGGTGATGCTACATATAGTGAGCTGTGCCCTCATCTCGCAAGCAAGACTGGCAGTCTTTCCCATTTCAGCTATCTGCCCAAAACAGAGAGAATTTCTTCCAATCAGAAATGACACACACTGTTGGTACCGACATGAGCCACCATCTGCAGTTGGCTGCATCCTGTGCTTCTTGGCATCTGGAAGAACCTGTTCTGTATGTGGGATGACACTCGCCTCCTTCAACCATCGCCTCCCCTCCCCTCACCCCCACCCCCATCACGCCCCCTCTGGTGTGCACATTGGACTTCTTGACCATTTCCTTTTGAAAGGAGACATCACATTGAGTGAAACCACAGAAAACCGAACCAGACAATGATTTTAACAAGTTGCTGTTTTGTCATACATTCATCCCTTACCCGTAATTGACGTGGTATTAAAATATTGTGGTATGGAACAGTGGCACAGTTGACAAGGGTAGCATGTGGACATGCTACATAATTTTTGGTGTATCTGTACTTAAGTAGTCCATTATTCAAAGCTACAACTATCACCATTAGCCAAACCTTTGCCGTAAACTTTTCCAGGCCCAAGTCGCAGATGGGTACACAGTTTTAATCTGTCAGGAAATTTAAGCACAGAACTGAGTTAGATTATTTTCTGGGAGATGATATACTCCCCTTCGATTGGATGGCGGGGTCAGTAGTATCACCTTCCTTCATAAACAGTTGTGATATCCGTGGTAAGCTAAGAGAGTGAAGTGTAACTACGTACATCGAAAATGAGAAAAAGTAGTATACAATAAAAGTTGAATATGTGTAGTGGCATTGTATTTTGTGTTCATTTGTAAATAGTACTTGTTACCTTTTTTCCAGGCAATATTACTTGGACTGGGGCTGCAACACAAAACAGCTGATGACTTGGCCACTGAGCTTGAGTTGCCAGTGTCACAGCTGCTGGGTCTTTTTAATCGTACAATTCGTCGATTAGTTCAGTACCTGACAGGTGTTCTTGAGCGAGCAATAGAAAAGGATTTTGTGCAGCCAAAGCAAGACTTAAAACTAAATCCTTTAGTGAAGACGATGCAGCAAGAATTGGATGAAGCAGCGAAGGTGTGAATATGAGCATTTCACAATTATGTAAAACAGTATTTAAGTACTGGACTCCAGTTAGAAAATTATTAACCTCTTTTTGTTATTTCAGGACCTTAAACTAAAACAGCAGGAAGAATTAAAGAGGCTGAAAAATGAAAATTTGAGTCAGTATGTTATAAAAGGTTCAGAACAAGAATGGGACAGAGCTTTGTCGAAAGGAGCAAAGGGCATAATTTCTGTGAAGAGGTAAGCATATTAAAATTTTAGATCATTCTTGTTACAACACTCCACTCAGAATTGTCAACAATATAATGTGCTGGAGGGGAGTTCATAGCTGAATTAAAAGTTGATAGTGAAAAACTGTCAATAGATATTGAGTGAGATTCATTTGTACAAGAAATGAGGAATTACTTGATTGTGTGACTTTTTGCTGTAAGGTAGTTTTGGATGCTATTCAAAAATTTTGTTTTGTTTTAATGTTCAAAATGCAGGTTGCACCACCTTCCACAGTGCAAAAGCACTTACATTGAATTGTTTCAGAGCAAGACTTCATCATCATAATTATTTCACCAGAATCTTATGAAAGTGATAAAGATAAAAATATAAATAAAAATGTTAAAATTTAATGATTATTCCCCTTGTAACCATGCCACCCTAAAATACATTTAAACATCATTTTCCAGTATGTAAAATAAACTAAAGTGGATTGGCATATGCTGTCCATAAATGTAGGCAGTATCACAGCACCAGCTATTTGTGTGCACAGTCTGTATATCTCCAGAAATGACTCACTCAGGTACAAAAACATATACAGCATGACTGAGCATTTTGTGTTCATAATCAAGAAATCAAAGATGATGCACATCTCTGCATAGATGGTCAGGAGCATGAATCTCATCATACACTGAATGTCAAGAGTATGATTACAAAGTAGCTAACAACATGCTGATGTCTTAAAAAGCTTTTGAAATGTTTAAAAAATTGTTTGTCTCTCCTGTCCCTAAATGTATTTTCATTTGTCCTGCTACGTATTGTAATTTCTAACTGTTCCTGTACATTCAGTTTTCTACACTTATCCTCCCAAAAAGATCGGTCAGTTTCATGGAATGTGTGCTTGTAGCCAACTTTTCAAAATTATGAAGCTGAAAAGCATACCAGTTTTCCTTATGCCTCGCTTTGTAGGACCTACCAATCTGACTGATGTAGTTCATATTAGAACTTCTGTTACACTGAATTTTTTTTGATACCGGCTTTATTGTGTTTATCAACCTTCTGTTTTAAATTGGTCCCTTATTTACATTGTAAAAATGTTGGTTTGAAATGTAACTTCAGCATTTAAAAGCTTACAAATGTTAGCTACTTTCTGTGCTATTTTACCTAAATGCAGAATTATCATTCTCTTAACATTTTGCACAGCAGTACCATATATAGAGATTGGACAAAAAATGGAAACATCAAAAACATAACACATTACCATGTGTAACATAGTGTAGGAAACCAATTGGATTTCAAAACAGATTCCAGTCACCTTAGAATGGAAAAATATAGGTCCTATGTGGTTTTCAAAGGATCCCTGCAAAATAATAGCAAGTTCAGGTAACGGTGATGAAGGTGACTGGTGATCATGCAGCTTTCTCTCAAAAGAAGACCTCAGAGGCTCAGTGATATTGAGATCTGGGGACTATGGCAGCCAGGGAGATGTGACAGTTCATCCTCATTCTCACGAAACCAGTCCTGGATAACGTGAGCTGTAAGAACAGGTGCTCTGTCATCTTGAAACAGGGCATCATCGCTGGGCATCAAACGTTGTACCGTGGGATGGACTTGATCAGCCAAAATGTTCAGGTAATCCTTGCAAATAATACGACCCTGCAGAATACCCGTGGGGCTCCTGAAATACCACAATATGCTGCCCCGATCATCACCGAACCCCTGCCCTGTTTCCCTCTTGGGATGTAAATATGACCAGACTTTTGGATACAATCCAAACAACTCATCTGATCATATGACTTTCTACCATTGGTCCATAGTCCAGCTGTTATTGGTTTTGAAATTGCAGATCATCCTGTAATTTCCTGTTTATGGAACTCTCTTCGTGGTTTTTGGTGCTGACATTGTTTTGGGGAGCGCGACTAACCATTCTGCAGTGGTCCTAGCAGCTGTCGTCCTCTTATTTTTCATCATAATCCTCTCCAGTGACAATTTGTCATGCTAACACATATTTATCAGTGTTGTGGCTTAGTGGATGATGTTTTTTACTTTCCCTGCATGCAGTCAGTGCCCCTGAAACACAGACATTTGGCTCCCATGGTTATGGAAGCACCTACCATACAAGTACCAATAATTTGCATCCGCTTGAATTCACTTAGTTCTGACATAATGCACTCACAACTATACAGTATGCTGTTCTGACCATAACAGACACTTGCAACGTACTGAGGACATTGCACAGGTGCTGTTCATGGTCAGTTACAACAGTGCAACATGCAGGTTTGGCTAGCATCTGAATTTATGTACAAGCATGTGTTTCCTGTGGTGTTTTCATATTTTTGTCCAACCCCTGTACATTTCAGTTTCCAAATTGATGTGTGTTACACATTTACAGATATGTTCACAGATTAAATGTACATTTTATATGGAGTCATATACGAAGGCATTATTTCAATAATGGTACACCTGAGGCTTAAACATAATTGAGTGATGAAATTCTTTGACTGAGATAACTGAAATATTGCAGTTCATTGCTTGTTGCAAGGGTTTACCATTTCTTTCTGTTCTCATCACTCAGTTATGTTTAAGCCTCTGAATCTTGAAATGAACAAAACTGGAAGTGTACCATTTTGGAAATAAGCACTTCATATGTAACGAACATAGCTGCCATATGACATTATTTTAACATTTTTATTTTAAAATTGTTGTAGTGGTTTCATTATGTACGAGAGTTCTGGTTGTTAGTTCCTTGTAAAAGAACAGAATTTCACTATGATAGAATAAAAATAGTTTTGGTTGCGAAATTATTTGATGTCAATGAAGCGTTTCACCCTTTTGGTGACAGGAAGGGCATCTGGCCACCCCTTCAATTAACCTCGCCAAATCAGATGATAACCATGCCGAACCTACGGAGTGTGGGACACAGGCACAAGGAAAGAGAGAGAGAGAGAGAGAGAGAGAGAGAGAGAGAGAGAGACCCATTCATTATATAGCCATATAAAATGGTCACAAGAGTAACTGGTTATGTAATTCATCCATTATATAGCCATATAAAATGTAAAATGGACACAACAGTAACTGGTTATGTAATCCATCCATCACAGAAACATATAAAATGCAAGGTGGACGTAGAACACAACAGCTGAAACCACCATAATAGTACAAAATAGTGCCATGCTTACAAAATTAAATGCAGTATGAGCCACATGCAGCACAATGTCCTTTCGGCATGCACACAAACACTAATGTGAAATTACTGTGTGCATGCCAAGACACCATCCAGCATGCGACTCGTACTGCATTTATTTTTGTAAGCATGGCCCTACTTTTTATGACTATGGCAGTGTCAGCTGGTGAGTTCAAGATACTGTTCTGTCCATTTTTCATTTTACATGGCTATATAATGGATAGCTTTCATATCCAGCTACTTTTACACAATCTGACAATATCCCAACAGGCTGAAACACAACATTGACATTAAATAATTTCGCAACCAAGACAGTTTTTTTTTTTCTTTTTTTTCTTTTCTGAAATAATCTAAAACTGGTTGCTGTAGCGCCCTGCCACAATGGAATGGAATAATTTTTACTGATTATGAATTTTTGCGTTATTTTCAGTGGTGAGAAAAGAATAAATGAAGAGCCGTCAATCCCAGAAAATTCTGGCAAAAAGAAGAAGAAAAAAGAGAAAAAGTCCTTCAGTTGAATTGCTGTTAGTTATAATTAACAGTGTTAGCTTAATATAATGTATGACAAGGAGGACTGAAACTAATCTGGACCTGTGCCCCCAAAGTCATAAACTTTGTAAAAAGTGTTGTTTATAATATTTGTTGTCAACTGTAAAAGTTTGCTATTTTAATAGTGACTATGTACATATTCAAAATAATATATCTGTTAATTTTTGTAGTGTTTGTATTTCTCAACTTTCTAAGGTTTTGTCCCTTCGTTTCATCATGAACATTTGTTATTTGGTGTCATTTAGCTGTGTCCAGCCACAAGTAAAGGAATCTGAAAAGAAAAGACTTCATGCATGAACATGATATTGCTAATTTTTAACTAATGGTCACCAGACAGATTGAAAGGAAAGGCACGAATAAGTTTAAAATTTTTGCTGGTTTTATTTAATATCAACAGTGAATGCAAATTAACCTGTAATATTCTTGGCTTCTGCTGTTTTCAGCATTGTAACAATTTGTCTTTCACAGTATCATTGATCAGTGCGGTCTAGTGACTAAAGTCATTGACTATGAAATAAAAAGTTTGAGGTTTGCTTAAGCCATTCGTAAGACTTTGGAAGAATTTGCTGGCTTTGGGGAATGAATGCACATGGATAAATGTCTTCTTCATTACGTCAGTGCTCTTTTTAAAAGCACTAAAAAACAGAAAGTAGCAGATTAAGGCACTCTTTTGTGGTAGAAGAGGAGAAAGAGAAAGAATCACCATTTTTTATTTGTGCAGAAGTGTAGAAGGTAACAGAAATCACTACACTAAATATTTGACTCCTATCAGCTGGAAAGAGTGTCATCAAAATATCATGACAGCACTTGCAAAAAAGAGGTAACCATTTAGAAAATCATCTCTCTCCATGGTAACTGAATGGTGTCTGTGTGTGTGTGTGTGGGGGGGGGGGGGGGGTATTTTCTTCTTTTTGTTTCTTTCTTTTAAGTTTTTCCATGTGCTCTGTATGATAAAATTTCTTTTTACATTCTTCCACTTTGCATTCAGTTCAAGTATGGAGCCAGCTTTCTTTATTTTCATTGGTCTTCTATTTTATTCATTTCTCTCCAGTTATCATCATTTTTAAACCTATTCAGCAATCCACAGATTTCAGGAATCTCATTTTTGATCCCTGTATCTTACTAAGATATTTAGTATACATCACCAGAATCTCTGAGCTGTAGGGCAAAATATGCACAGCTATCAATTTGTAAAATTTTGTCACTTTCCTAAATAAAGTTCTTAAGATTGTTTCATATGTGGCCAGGCATATATTAAGTTTGTGATTGATATCATGACCAGTGTCATAAACTGTCACAGCTATGGTACTGGAAGTGAGACCTTTGTTCAATAATACTGTTATCTAGGAATATGTTCATTCATACTGGATATTCACCTCCAGAAACCATTGTATTTGCCTTCTGTGCAGAGATTTTCATTTTATGCCTTGAGCAGATCCATTGAAGAGGGTTACCTGAAAAAAAATCAGTAAAGTCAGCATTTTACAACTGAGATCAAGAAATTTGAGAATTTGTGTGTTGACAGTGGGAGGCAGTGCAAATGTCAAGACAGATTATGATTTCACAACTCACACCATAAGTTTGAGAACTGTAGGGTCCCCTGAATGGCTGGCTGTATGAGGAGCACAAGGGTTATTTTGGTTTAAACAACAATACACTTGTCTTGATCACCAAAATAATTTTGTAATCTAATGACATATTTTGGGAGAAACCCATCATCAGATCTGTGACGTGAAACGTGTAATAAAGATACAATATTAAAAAGAATTCATTACAACAACTTTGAAGCTGACAGAGGTACCTACTGAAATCAGTGCAAATTACCTTGTCATTCCCTACTCCATTCCATAACACCAGTGGTACCCAAACTGTCACAGGCAGTTTTGTCATGGAGCAATGTAAAAGATTTTATACATAGGTGGCATTTGTGACATGACACCAGAGGTAGCTGTTATATGACAACCTTATTAAAAAGAACATGTGTTACTTATATATGTACAAAAATTGTTAATAAAGGAATTTCATTATACCAACAAGGCCATAGCTGCTAGAATTTGAATATAGGAAGTGACACAAATTTAGATAGCTCAGTTCATAAATCTCAACCAAAATGTTAACAGTAATATTACAGGGCAAAATCAAAATTACTAGTAGTTCAACAAATTTAAAAGCTAAAAATGTGACAGGAAGTGAGCACTGTCTTTGATGGGCTTGTAGCAGGTAATGTTTGTAAGGTTGAGATCAGTCATCATAATTACACTGCAAAAAATTATCAGTAATTTCTGCCAAAAAGGCCACAGGTGCAGCACTTCAGGCTACTGGAATTGAACATGAGAATAAAACACAAAGGGTATGTACGATACACAAATTTCAACCAACATATTTAAACAAGGATAGTGGAATGTATTTGAATTAAATTGGGCAATGCTGAGGGCACTACATTAGGGACTGATATACCAAAACTTGCAGATGAGTCTTCCTATTTGTCCATCATAATGACTGATGATGGCCAAACTAAAGAGGATATAAAATGCACACACTATTGTGAGAAAAACATATCTGTAAAAGACGAATGTGGTAACATCTAATATATTTAATTGTGTTAGTAAGTCCATTCTGAAGATATTTGCTTGGAGTGCACTATTGTACGGAAGTGAAATGTGGATGATAAGCAGTTCAGACAAGAGAATAGAACCTTCGATGTGGTGCTTCAAAGAACGATAGATTAGATGAGTAGGTTGGGTAACTAATGAGCCACTTTGTATAGTATTTAGAATAAAAGAAATTTTTGGCAGAACTAGACTAGAAGCAGGGATTTGTTGACAGGATTCATTCCGAGACATCAAGGAGTCAAAAATTTAGTGTTGGGTGAGAGAGGGGGAGGGGAGAATTGTAGTGGGAAACTAAGAGAGAAATATAGAAAGCAGGATCAAGTGGATGTAGGTTGCCGTAGTTAGAGATGAAGAGGCTTGCATACAATAGACTATCATGGAGAGCTGCCTCAAACTAGTTTTTGGACTGAAGATCACAACAGCAGTAGCATATTATAGTTAAAATTTCACCCAACCTAATGAAATGTTGTGGCTTGTCACGGGAGGTGTCACAGTACAGTTTTGTGTCTTTGCCAGGGATAGACACACACTCCAGTGTGAGACCAACATTTTGGTCTTGACAATAATGCCTAGCTTCATATCAACCTCTTGGGCTGCAGGAAGTGTGGCAAAATTGATGCAACGATTGATCCCAGTGATATGTGACACGGTCAGCAACAACACTGTCCATTCCAGAGATATGCTAAATGTCTATGCTGAACTGAAAAATGTATTACAGTTGGCAGAACTGATGTGGTGAGCAGTGATCATTGGCCTGCTGATAGGTGTATGTCAGGGGTCTGTGGTCAACAAATATCATGAATTTCCTGGCCTCCAATAATGGGCAAAAGTAGTGGACTGCCTCATAGATGGCAAGCAGCTCCCTGTCATAGGCACTCGATTGGTGTTTTGTAGTAAAAGTTTCCAGGAACCATGAGTTGCTTGCTGCTAGGCTGCACCTAAGACGTACTGGTGGCTGGCGGTGACCACCAGAGTCAACTGGGAGTCGTGTTGGGTAAGCCAGAAGTGCAGCAGTGGAGGTAACATCCATTTGGTGCATCCAAGAAATGGGATTGTTCTAGGACCAGCCAGAGTGTCTGTTGGTGGCTCTTGAATGGAGCTGTGACAGGTCGATGGTGGCAGTAGTTCAGCATACTCATGAACTGGTGGAATTCTTGAAAAGTTTGTGGGTGCTGAATAGCCTGAATTTTTCAGGGAGAGGAGTAAAAATGCCTCCAGAAATCTGGTAGTCCAGGAATGTCACCTCAGAGGCACGGAGATACTTTTGGAGGGATTAACAATAACCCCAAAATCATTTAGTCATTGAAACATTGCTGACAGATGTACACAGTGTTGCTACTGTGAAGAAGAAAACACCACAATATCCACTGTGAAGAAGAAAACACCACAATATATCATCAAGATAGGCAAAGCAAAAGGGTAGGTCACAAAGCATACTGTAGATGAATAGCCACCATGCCTGTGCAACATTTTGGAGACCAGATGTCATGTAAAGAGATTCAAAGAGGCCAAAGGAGTGGTGATGACTGTCTTTGAAATTTCTTCCATGGCATCTGGTATTAGCGTTAATGCCTTCATGCAGTCTAGGATGAAAAACCCAGAAGTGCCACTGAGGGCACTGTTCAACTAGTGAAAGTTTGGGACTGGATGCCTGTTTGGGTTGGTGAATGCATTAAGACCACAATAGTCCCTGTAGTGTCACCAAGAGGCGTCCTACGGTACGAGATGGAAAGGAGAATGGCGAATGATGCCACCCGATGCATAACCTTGAATTTGGCTTTAGCAGCAGCACTTCACTCCAGTGCGAGGTGTTGTCATCTGAAAACTGGAGGACCAGGTATCGTGCGGATATGATGGACTGTGCTGTGGCATATCTCTTGTGATGCTCCAGGCAGACAGGAAGTGGCTGGTAAAAGGTCAAGAAGGTCCTGGTACTGCCCTACATCAACAGGATGGACAAGCTTCAGCATAAAGTTTTGTGCAATACAGCAGAACCCAACAGTTGAGCACTCAGGCCCTTGTCAATGAGATGAAAGCGACCAGTGTCAGGAGGAGACCAAAAATGTGCTAAGAGCTCAGTGTCATTGATTGGCTCTGTGACATCTGCAATGGGGATTTCCAGGTGAAGGTACTGGGAAATCCTAGGACCAATTACGCCGGGTAGACACCATAGGTGGTGCCAGCTGAGAGCCGAAATGGTGTTGTAGGTCAGTGCCCTGGAAGTAATTTGTGTGGATAGACACACAAGTTGGACCCAGCATCTACAAGGAAATGCTGACCAAACCTGTCCAAGATGAACAAGCACTTAGAGGCAGGATGGCATCTGTACATGTTCACTTGTGGATGAAGCAGGTATTTGGGTGGTTGCACAGTATATGGTGCTGGGATGCTTGCTCACCAAATGTCTATGGTACCAACACATGATCTTTAGCATGACAGTGCTCATGAGTTCACTGGTGAGGATATTACAATGTGGGATTGCAACTTGCTTGGCACGAAGTCCGAATGCACAAGTTCTAAGGACTTGATCTGGACTGAAAGCAACTAGAATTCCTGGCTGACCATAGTGGGTGTCAAAGTATTGTGGTTCACTGTGTGGGAAGGTGGTGTTGCTGTCTGCCAGAGGCAGCACCGGTTAGGCTGTTAGCAGTAACGTTCGCTGGGGCTACAGTAAGGTCCTTGACCATGGTGTCAGTGAGGATTGCTAGTTGTTGCAGTGGAAGTGTTTGCTGAGTTGTGAGCATGGTATGTGCCTGGCTAGACAGCTGGTTCAGCCAAAGCACACGGATCACCTCATCTGGAACTGTGCCAATGTCAACCGTCCTCCAGAGGTGGTGGCACAAGAGCTGTGAGGGAGTTCTGTTGCCAATGTTGCCACCGGTAAGCAGTTGACATACACTCTCAGCTCAAGACACAGAGAAGTAGCTTATGAATTCCCTTTGGGTTGCTGGAATGGCTCAGTAGGTGGCGCTGCAATGATTGTTCTATCCTCTTCTGAGGAATGATGAAACACACTGTGATATCGTAACAATATATTCAGAGAAAGCTTTATATTCTGGGCAGTTATCTTGAACAGGAGAGAGCTTGGCATGGTCCTACGAGGTGAGAAGCTCATAGGCAGCCACTGGTAACCACGATGAGGAAGTGTCTAATGAGTAGTTGTTGGAAGTGCAATACCAGATTTGGCTCAAAGTAAAAATGGCGCAATCACATGGTGGTAGCAGAAGAGGCCACAGCAGGCTGGGTCCTCTGCGGAGATTTGAAGCGGCTCTTGATCCATCAGAGTCCGGAATGTGTCTGACACCTGTAGGAGCAGCACAAACCTTTGTAACCATCTGTGGAAGGGTATGGCGCAATACCACTTGAGCATATGACTGCACAGATATAACTTAGAGCTGCAACTCACGTGCCATGTAGTGGTGAAGCTGGTACCCACAGACGCTTTGCAGCTGCTGGTGGTTCAATTGTATACAATGCATCCCTCGTTTGTGTACTAATAATATCATGGGTGAAGCAGCGGCTATACCTGGCCCACTAAACATAGAAAAAAGTGTGGTGGTCAAATTATGCAAGGGATAGCGAAGCATAAACCACACTGATGGTGGTGCAGGTGACCTCAGCAGTGTAGTGCTGGTCAAGCTGGCTGACAACATGTGTACTTCATGTGCTCTGATGTTGTGCCACTGCAATGGAACCTGGCTTTGACCTGCACAAACAGAGGACTGGACATGTAGGCCAGAAAGGTGGTAGTCACACGGCGACATTGAAAATTGTAGAATATAGTTCACTGAGTGATGATTTAGCAGCAATGGCTAAGCAGTCAGTGGAAATGGCCTAATTGGAGTTAATCAGAGTGTACAATACACACAAAGCAATTGGTCTGTGCCAGTTGCATGTCACCACTTTGGGATATTTTACATAGGAAGTAGGACAGGAATGTTCTGGCACATGAAAGACACCATTGCTCACTAATCATGTTGATAGCAAAGTTGCCCACTTAGCACTGAACAAGTCGTGTTGCACAAGGGACCTCTGAGAAAACTGTGCACAATCTGTCACTTGGGTGACCACTATGACTCAAGTAAAGATTTCATTGAACCATGTAGTCTTTCTTGATGCTGCAGAATTTGTTGTGCAGTCCTCATGATGTGGATGCACCTGCCAATTCTATACAAGAATTCTGACAGCTGTTTCGAGCTCTGTGCATGCAGGTGAGCCTCCTGGCAGTTGTTTAAATGAACATAATAGATAAACAAACCAAAAGGTCAGATTAACAAGGTCAAATTTGTCTATCACTGAATCAAATGTGCATGTAAGACCAGAAAAATATCTCGTTATTTGTGTAAGCACTGTAACATTTACAATTTAAAACAGATTTGTGTGCACATGACAGAAAATAAAGACATGAAGCAAATGTAAACAGTGGCCTGCTAATGTTTTGGGGCATCGCGGGGGGCCTCTCTCACATGAGTTGCTAAAACAAGGGCATATAACAGGAGTTACACCGAAGTGGATTGAGTTGACTGTGATACAGACAGATCTGTTACATAGCCTGATGGTTAGGTTAGGTCAAAATGTGATAATTTGGTTGTGAATTGGTGAAACTAAAGAATGCAAATACCAAATAAAAGGTTGTGGTAATAGATTGACCTTTATTCTTTAAGCAAGTAAGGACTGTTACATGACCCAAATGTCAGCTGAACAGTATTACAGTGTCTTCAGTTGAAACTTCCGGGCTGAGAGGCCGTAGTCGATGTATAAAATTTCCACCCGACGTTTCGTCTCCATCTGCGGGAGACATCTTCTGAGGTCGTCCGGCTACTGCCACTGAGGCTCCGTGTACTCTCACATTTATAGAGGCACCACCAGTCGTCACGTGATGCCGACGGTATACCTATCTTATGAAGACGTCATCATTCTCGACTAAGAGTAATCGATTGTCATTCTGATGGCACAACGTCAACATCCATATTTTGTCCAACTTAAAACCTTCCTCTTTTCTATTAAAATTGTTGTGTTTGTGAATTTCTATTGCTTCTCTATACATGCGCGCCTGATAATGGGATGTTCGTGGTAGAACGCTTGTCTCATTAAATTTAATTTCGTGATTCCCATCTTGAAAAACATGCTCAGCTGTGGCTGATTTTTCGGTGTGTCCTAAGCGACAGTTTCTTTTATGTTCGGCTAAGCGGGTGTTTACACTTCTTTTCGTTGTTCCAATATATACTTGTCCACAACTGCATGGAATTTTGTATACCCCAGGTGTTGCTAGGGGATGTCGGGCATCTTTTGCAGTTCTTAAATATTCCTTAATCTTCTTGGTGGGTCTGAAGATTGTTTCGATCCCATACTTGGCCAGAACTTTCCGATACGGTCCATGACCTTATTAATGACGAAATGTCAGGTGGAAATTTTATACATCGGCCACGGCCTCTCAGCCTGGAAGTTTCAACTGAAGACAACACCGGCCGTGAAAGCCAACATTGTATGATTAAACGCCTCTACGGGGAGGAAGTGTCAGTTTTGGTTCGGCGACTGGAGGGACTGCGCAAGAAGAAAGCACAACAACTGTGTACGCTTACTTCCCTGCTACGCTGCCCGGACACCGCGACAGTGCCGAAGTTTCTGAAGGCGAGGAGAATGTTTCACTCGGTGCAAGTGAACCGTATTTACAACCGCATGGAACTAGTGATGCTACGGGAACGAATTCACCATACACGGCGAGAACTAGCGGAAACTAGAAGTAAGCTGTTACATCTCCATTCATACATCAGTATTGTAATGCAGTGTTATGACTGGAATAAGGTGGACTGTCTAACATTCAGGACCATGAAGCTCAGAAATGGCAACTAATAGGCAAAAGAGGAAATTCGATGGCCTACAGAAAGGCAGAGGTGAAACATCAGTCGCTGGCAACTCTTGAACTGTGATTACCATGTCGGGGAGAGAATTAACAAAAGAGGAACATTCAGCTCTATCGAAAGGAGGCAGCTTTGCAGGCAAGCCTCTAAAGGTTCCTATGGAGGACATTATAGCGAATGTGGAGGCAGGAATCCATTTGTTACCATTCCATTCCGCGGATGAAATCAGGACTGAAACACCCAGAATATTACGCCAAGTGAAACCACCTACCAGCAATTTGTCTCAAGCGGAAAGGAGGGCACTGAGGGAGATCAATGCGGATAAGAGCATTATTGTACTTGCAGCTGATAAAGGAAATGCTACGGTTTTGCTGAACACCGAAGATTATCACAAGAAGATTAGCAACCCTTTGGATCCCACTACATACAAAAAGCTTCAGAAGGATCCTACAACCAAAATTTTTAGAAATACCAATCAACTGGTGAAACAATCTTCTCTTTTTTCGGATGATAAATAACAACTCTGCAAAAACGGAAACTTATCTACCCAGACTTTATGGACTACCGAAGGTACATAAACCACAGATCCCTTTGAGACCCATTGTGAGTGCCGTAGGATCTCCAACACAAGAGGTGGCCAGATATCTCGCCTGCTTGCTGCAACCACACATCGGCAGAACGGACAGTTACATTAAAAATTCGGCGCATTTTATTGAAAAACTGAGGGAGATTAATGTCAGCCCAAGTGATATACTTGTGAGCTTCGATGTAGTGCCATTGTTTACCATGGTGCCTGTAAACGAAGCTATTTCATATATAGCAGATATTTTTATGACTGACATAGTGGCTTTATTTAAACACCGCCTGACGACATCTTATTTCCAGTACAACAACTAGTTTTACGAACAGATTGACGGGGTGGCGATGGGAAGCCCTCTCAGCTCAGCTGTTGCCAATTTATTTATGGAGATCTTCAAACAGCGAGCACTGCAGACTGCCAGTAAAAAGCCTGCTAAATGGTACCACTATGTTGATGACACATTTGTTGTGCGGACTCATGGTGAAGAAGAGTTGGATGCCTTCTTGGTGCACCTGAGCAGCATTAACCCGAAGATACAGTTTACGATGGAGAAAGAGAGCAACGGTCAACTCAATTTCCTGGATGTGTCGGTAATTAAATGGGTGGATGGGATGCTGGGCCACAAGGTATATAGAAAGAACACCCACATGGATCGATACCTCCACAAGGAATCTAACCATCATCCTAGGCAAAAAATAGGTGTCCTTGGTGGACAGAGCCAACAAAATCTGCGAGCCGGCTTACTTACAAGATGAACTGAATCACCTATGGTCAGTCTTCATCAAAAACAGATATACCAGCAAGGAAATTGATCGAGCCCTCCTTCAAAGAAGAAAAGAAGCCAGAAGTCTAGAGCAACAACGGTCACCTTCTGGAAAAGTTTTCCTACCGTTCATTAATAAGGTAGTGGACCGTATCGGGAAAGTTCTGGCCAAATATGGGATCGAAACAATCTTCAGACCCACCAAGAAGAATAAGGAATATTTAAGAACTGCAAAAGACGCCCGACATCCCCTAGCAACACCTGGGGTATACAAAATTTCATGCAGTTGTGGACAAGTATATATTGGAACAACAAAAAGAAATGCAAACACCCGCTTAGCTGAACATAAAAGAAACTGTCGCTTAGGACACACCGAAAAATCAGCCGTAGCTGAGCATGTTTTTCGAGATGGGAATCACGAAATTAAATTTAATGAGACAAACATTCTAGCACGAACATCCCATTATCATGCGTGCATGTATAGAGAAGCAACAGAAATTCACAAACACCATAACAATTTTAATAGAAAAGAGGAAGTTTTAAAGTTGGACAAAATATGGATGTTAGCGTTGCGCCATCAGAATGACAATCGATTACTCTTAATCGAGAATGATGACGCCTTCCAAAGATAGGCATACCGTCAGCATCATGTGACGAATGGTGCTGCCCTGTATGTTCTCTCGAGTACATGGAGCCTCTGTGGCATTAGCCGGACGACATCAGAAGATGTCTCCCACCGATGGAGACGAAACGTCAGGTGGAAATTTTATACATCGACCATGGCCTCTCAGCCCGGAAGTTTCAACTGAAGACAACACTGGCCGTGAAAGCCTACATAGTATTATAGTGTCCTCATTTTAATCCCTCGTTCCAACCACTGGCATCAGATCAATGTACAGCGTATGTCTGTAATGCCGTCTCCTTTATTTTTCCATGTTCAAAACATACACATTCTGGATTGCTCTGTTGTCTCCTTATTGAACTGTTTTGGATACCATACCCTCGAGCAGTACGTGAGAAGTGGTCAAGAAAGCACCGTATATGTAGTGTCCTTTATAGGTGCGCTACCCTTTCCCGGGACACTTTCTGCAATTTGTTGTCATAGATTTGCCTTCTGTTGAACTGATCTTTTGGGCTCATTCCTTTTCATGTTGTTTTGCTATGTTATACAAGCAGCATACAATTATTACAGTATTTGATTATTACAGGTGTGTTTTTCATACCAATCCACATTACAATATAGTATTAGCGAGGAGTGTGATGGTATATACGTAGTTCTTGTTGTCTGTGTTATTTATATTAGCTACATTGCTTACAAGTGTTAGTTATGTTTACATAATGAAATAATAAGCAACCAGCTGTATGAAAAAAATATTTATCAGTTTTGGGCACTCAGTGCTCCTCTTTAGAAGGCTAAATATTAAAATTAAGGATGAAAAGTTTAAAAAATTTAAAGATAAAAAAGATACATATATATACCTATCACATTATTTGCAAGTGTCAACAGTAAGATGCACACATGACGTGGTCCTAAAAATATACAGGGGCAATAAGTAATACAATACCGAATCCAATAATACAATAAGAGCTCTTAGACACTTACATGTGTTTCGTATTGTCTGTATGAAATTAGTATGAAGAAGTGAAACAAGTGCAGGCATCATACCAGAACAGGAGCAAAAAAAGTAATGACATGAATGTCTTGAAGTTCTCTGAGGGCGGAGATAAAAGTATGATAAAATAATAAAACAAAACAACTATAGTTGTCATAAGTCATAAACAAAAATGTAAGTGGGTATAAGCTGCACAATAAGTAATATAAAAACCTAATGATAAATCAATTAATGTTGCTGACAAGTGGCACTATGGGTGGGCAAGCTTTAGCGAGGTCAGTAGCATGCTAATAGGGAACCTGTCAACAGAAACAAGACTAAAGCACATCAACAAAGTGCAAAGCACACCATGGGACTGGAGCTTGTGACAGGAGTAAGTGGAGAGATTATTCTCAATCATTAACTAATATTAAGTATTGGAAAGTGACTGTAGACGAAAAGAAACATGGACACAATTATATAATAATGGATCAACTATTAATGGAATATAGGTAGGTTACAAATATATTTTGTGAACAAATTGTATCTAGCGGCTTTTATACCACCTGTATAGTACTGCAAGTTTTAGAACACATAGCTGAATTGGTGTAGAGATGTCAATAGTGGGGCAGCAGAAAATACGCCCACGCTGACAGCACACAAAGTGCATCAAGGGATCAGAACAAAAACTGGAGTAAATGGAGAAACAGTTCCTAGTCAGTAGCTAAAATGAAGACTCAAAATTAACTTTAGGAGAAAGGGAATGTGAGCATCATTGCATACTTTTGATACAGTGGAATAACTAGTTCAGAAATGTATACAAAGTCCTAAACATGCTTTGTGGAGTCAATATAATTACTGTAGTGACATTCACATAAGGTGTGTGAAATAAGTATGATAGATTTTACTACCTGCCTGTGAATGAATAAAAGTGCTTATTAGCTGTAAACATTACTTGTAACTGGAGAGTAAAGAACCTGTAACTGTAAAAAGAGATTGCCTGTAGTTCATTGTTTACATGGAGCTAATCATCTGCAGCAAAATGAATCACCACCTGTAGATTGTAGATGGTTTAATACCCGCAATAATAAATAGTTTAACTACCTGGCAATGTGAGTGGCTAACCACTTAGAACTGCAAATGTTTTACCACTTAGAACTGTAGTTGCCTAATAACCTGTTCCTATGGATGATCAACTCACTAAAAAAAATTGGAAAACTAAGTACATGTAACAAATCTACCAACAGTAAAAGGTGGACTAATTGTAGCTGTGAGTAGCTGTTTAAATGTGACTGCATATAGCTGACTAACAGTAACTAAATGCAACAGTGTATTGTCAAGCTATCGTGTGTAATAGTATTTTACACACAGCTACAATTAATCCATCTTTTACAGCTGCGAGCAGCTCTTTAAATCTGATTTCAGATAGCTGACTAACAGTAACTAAATGCAACATTGTATGACCAAGCTATAGCATGTAGTAGTATTTCACTCACAGCTACTATTAGTCTACCTATTAATATTGGTACATTTATTATGTATAATTAGTTTTCCAACTTTTTATACAGATTTTTAGTGAGTTGATCATCTACAGCTAGAGGTTAATAGGCATCTACAGTTCTAAGTAGTGAAGCATTTCCAGTTTCTAACTAGTTAGGCACTTAAACTGCCAGGTAGTTAAATATTTTTTATTGTAGGTACACCATCTACAATTTACAGGTAGTGATTCATTTTGCTACAGAAGACTAGCTCTATGTAAACAATGACCTATAGGCAATCTGTTCTTAAAGTTACAGATTCTTTACTCTACAGTTACGAGTAATGTTTATGGCTAATAAGCATTTTTATTCATTCACTGCTATGTGGTCAAATCTATTGTACTTATTTCATACATCTTATGTGAATGTCACTACAGTAGTTACATTAACTTCACAAAGTGTATTCAGGACTTTGTATACATTTCTGAACTAGTTATTCCACTGTATCAAAAGTATACAATGATGTTCACATTTCCTTTCTCCTATAGTTAATTTTGAGTCTTCATTTTAGTTACTGACTAGGAACTGTTTTGTAATATACTCCAGTTATTGTTCTCACCACTTGATAAATCTTGCATGCTGTTTGCATGGGCGTATTTCCTGTTGCCTCACTATTGACGTCTCTACACCAATTCAATGACCTGTTCTAAAACTTACGGTGCTATACAGTTGGTATAAAAGCTGCTAGATACAATTCTTTCACAAAACGTATTTGGAACATACATATATTCCAGTACTAGCCGTTTCATTATTTTATAATTGTGTCCACACTTCTTTCTCTCTAAAGTCACTTTCCAATATTTAATATTTAGGTAATGATTGAGAATAGTCTCTCCACTTACTCCAGTCACAAGCTCCAGCCGCATGATATACTTCGTACTTTGTTTCTGTTGACAGGTTCCTTACAATCATGCTACTGACCCTGCTACAGCTGTTTGGAAATTAGTTCCTACATTTCCCATCCATAGCGCCACTTGTCATTGATGTGAACTTATTTGATTTGTCCTTAGGTTTTTTATATATCTTGTTATGCTGCTTATACCCACTTACATTTTTTATGCCTTACGATAACTATAGTTTGGTTTTACAAGGTGTACAACTTTGCTTCCACCGTTTTTTTGCCCAACATTTGGTTACACATGTATCATTCAAAGTATTTTTCATCACTGGCCACTACTTTCTCCCATCTTTTGGGCAGTGTACGAATCCCATGTCGAAAAAATTGTTCATCTTTTGAAGCAATCCACGAATCGATCCAATTTGTGACTTCTTCATGAAATCAGAAGTGTTGGTCAGCCAGGCCATGAGCCATTGATCTAAACACGTGATAGAGGGAGCAATGTCTGGAGAATACGGCGGGTGGGGTAGGATTTCCCATTTTAACATTTGCAAGTATGTTTTGACCTCATTTGCAACTTGGGGATCGAATGTTGTTGTGCTGCAAAATCACTTTATCGTGCCTCTCACTGTAATGCGGCTGTTTGTCTTTTAATGCTCTGGTGAAGCGCATTAATTACATTCAATAATGAGCACCTGTGATTGTTTCACTTGGTTTTAACACCTCATAGTACATGATGCCGAGCTGGTTCCACCAAATGCAAAGCAAGATCTTGGAGCTGTGAATACCCAGCTTAGCCGTTCACGTGTAAGCATGGCTGGGAATCCCCATGATTTTTTGCATTCAGGGTTGTTTTTCATCCTCGGTCACAATGCGATGCAGAAATCCCTTCCGTTTTTGCCTCTGAAGCAATTGTTCACAAACACACATATGCCGTTCAACGTCTCTCGGTTTCAGCTCACACAGGACCCAAGTTCCTTCTTTCTGAATCATGCCCATAGCCTTCAGACATTTTGAAATGGCTTGCTGTGTCACTCCCACTAATCATGCCAATTCTTCTTGAGTTTGACATAAGTCTTCACTCAGCAATGTCTCCAATTATGCATCTTTGAAAGCATTCTCTCTTCCACCACTATGCCAGTCTACAATGTTAAAATCACCATTCTTGAAGTGTTGAAACCACTCACGACACAGTCTTTCATTAATAGCATCTGTACCATATTTACTTGAGAGCATTCGATGAGACTCAGCTGCTGTTTTCTTCATACTGAAAACAACAGTAACACCTCCCGCAAATGATGAGAATTAGGCTTGTAAACTGACATTTTCAATCAAGAAAATTGACTAATGTTTGAATGAGATTATGTTGACCGAGGTCTAAGCTAAATGCGTGATGT
Organism: Schistocerca americana; assembly: GCF_021461395.2. Classification (NCBI taxonomy): domain Eukaryota; kingdom Metazoa; phylum Arthropoda; class Insecta; order Orthoptera; family Acrididae; genus Schistocerca; species Schistocerca americana. The sequence goes on from NC_060125.1 coordinate 66,238,156, forward strand.
CTGCAATCTGTTTCTTGGCAAATGGTGGAAACAAAGTTGTACACCTTGTATTATTTCATCATACTTTCATCCCCACCCTGAGACTAACTTCAAGATATTCAAGTCATTAGGTGATTTGCTTATGTTATTGCATGATGTCTGCACTTATTGTTTTGCTTCTTTATAGTAAGTTTCTAAAGACACTATGAAGCGCATGAAAGCATCTATGAGCCCTTATTGTACTAACAGATTCAGTATTGTATGACTTAATGCTCCTGTATATTTTCAGGACCATGACATTTTACTGTATACATCTTATTGTTGACACTCGCAAATAATGTGGCAGATATATGTATGTACAATTTTTTATTTTTAAATTTTTAAAATTTTTCATCCTTAATTTTAATATTCTTGTATGACTTCTACTTATTTGTGGTATATTTTCTTGTACAGCCTTCTGAATAACGCCACTAAGTTCCCGAAACAGGTAAAGAAATTAAATTTCTTTCATGCAACTGGTTGCTTATTATTTCTTTACATATGACTATAGTTTTGAGGATGGATAAAATACTAAAGTTATGTTTATATATAAACAGAGAGATCTAGTGAGATGAAGTTGTATATAAGTTTACTACATTGCAAGACATTGCGCATAATGTCAAGGGAAGATATTAGCAGAGGAAAAGACTTCATTGATTTCTCACATGATTAGTATTTGTGCTTAAGAGTGCCATTAAAATAATTGTCGTATAATATTGAGAATGAAATTTATTATAGTTGGCCATGCTATTGTATGACATATCATACAATAATAAACCATATGTTTTACAGGATTTGCTTTGTGAGAACGCAGAGGCTTTTGGCAGGAAACTTTTCATTATAGATAGCTTTGACATAAGAGAAATTTTTAAAAAAAGGATGGAGGCTTTCTATATGAATCAAGAGATAGTATTAACATTAACTAATTCCCTCCCTGCTGAAGAAACCCTTTTCTTTGGAAGGGGGATGTTTTGCATAAGACTGTGCTTGAAGTGGTGCTTCTAAGATATCTGAAAGTAAATACTGAGTGAGGTGGTGCAGTGTTAAGACATTAATTTGGCATTTGAAAGTATGGTGATTCCATTCCCCATCTGACCACACTTAAATACATTTTCTGTAGTTCCGTAAGTCACCTAATGTAAAAGCAGAAATCATTGCTTTGAAATAGATATGGCTGATATCATCTCCTTTTCTTCCCATATCTGAAGTTGTATTCTTTCCCCAATCACTTCATTGTGAATGAATGTCAATCTGTAATCTTTTTTCCTGGGATTAAATGAAAGATTGTGGTCCAGAGAACTGGTATAATTGACTGGTAATGCAAACAACTACTACCAGGAAGAAAATTAAGAGAGGATAGCTAAACTTTTTATATTGCTATAAGCTATTCAGACAGTGACAGAATATTTAGACACTTTCGACAGAGTCCTGCATACTAGAGGCATTATATTCAAATCAGTGGCACAAGGCACATTTGGGAGAATGGTTCAAACCTGTGTCCAGCCATTCAGATTAAGGCAAATGCCAGGATGGTTCCTTTGAAAGGCCACAGCTGATATCCTTTCCCATCCTTGACACAACATGAGCATGTGCCCTGTCTCTCTTGATGACGATGGGACATTAAACCCAATCTTCCTTTCTTTTTCTAAATCAATGAAAATTTTTCCAACTGGGATTACTTATGTTGAAATGCACATTTGCTGCCTGAAAGCGTTGCTGCTATGGGTAACGTTTTGTGCCATGGCAGGAATGGAACAAAACTTCAGCTAGATCCTCATATACAAGCAAAATGACTAAGTGTTTTAAAGTTGGTGTAGAGACTAACATGTCAGTGGAAAACACATTATTTAACTTCCAACATAGTGGCATTGTGCCTGAGAGGGTTACCTTATTTTAGTAGTTTTCAAACCAATTAATTTAGATCACCTTTTTATTAAACTATTTTTACATTTCCACCAAATAAGGCCATCTTAAGATCTAAAACTTGAAAGACGAACTATAAAAACAACCAATGGAAACTCCAGATAGGAATATCTACAATGTAGGAAGAGACAGATTACCACTTACTGTAAAGAAGACACATTAATTTGCAGACAGGCACAATTAAAAGACATTTACATAAAGCTTTTGGCAACAGCCTTCATCAGTAAAAGAGGGACACACACCATTCATACACACTAGCAAGCACACCTCATGCACACATGACTGCCAACTCCAGCATCTCGGTCTGGAATGCAACAATCACATTGGATGCAAGCAACAGTGTGGAGGAGGTAGGGAAGGGAAAGTGAAAGTAGTGTATAGGTGGGGAGAGCAATGAACACTGGTGGAGTGTGCAGAGACTAGAATGCAAACAGGCACAGCGTCAGCAGATTGTGAGGCAGGGAGATGGAAAAAAAGGGAGGAGCAGGAGAAGACGGGTGGCTGTGTTGGCAGATGGAGGCAAATAAAAAGGGTGGGAGATGAGAACAGGGAGATGATAGGACAGAGAGAGTGGAAACTATTGGGTGGAGGGTGTGCAGACAGTATGTTGTCTCAAGTTGAGACCAGGATAATTGCAGAAACAGAGACTGTGTTGCAAGGATAACTCTCATCTGTGTATTTCAGAAAAGCTGGTGGTGGAGGGGAGGATCCAGATGTCTCGGGTAGTGAAGCAGCCTTTAAAATCAAGTGTGTGATGTTCAGCGGCATGTTGTGCCACAGGATGGTCTACTTTGCTCTCGGCCACAGTTTGGCTGTGGACATACAGCCTGGTGAGCAGCTGGTTGGTAGCCATAGCAGCATAAAAAGCTGTGCAATGATTGCAGCAGAGCTGGTAAATGATATGGCTGCTTTCACAGTTGGCCCATCTCCTGCCGGGGTGGGATAAACCTGTGACAGGACTGAAATAGGAAGTGCTGGCTGGAGGATTGGGCAGGTTTTGCGCTTGCATCTTCCATAGGGATATGATCCTCAGGGCAAGGGATTAAGATTGGGAGAGTCACAGGGATAGACTAGGATGTTGTGGAAGTTGGGTGGGCGATGGAATACCATTTTAGGAGCGGTGAAAGCAGCCATGTCACAGTTGGTGGAGCACTTGCCCACGAAAGGCAAAGGTACTGAGTTCGAGTCTCGGTTTGGCACACAGTTTTAATCTGCCATCAAGTTTCATATCAGCGTACACTCCACTGCAGAGTGAAAATCTCATTCTGGGGACATCAGTATTATGTATCAAAACATAGCAATTTGGTCCAATAACGAACATGGCTGGATTCCCGCTGCAGCTACGATACACTCAGCTGACCGAGACACTCACTCACGTATCTCCCATGTTTCACATGAGGTAAGTTCTGTCACAACACATGCATATATTTCGCATTCAACTTACTGGAATTGTGACCTTTTTTTTAAGATACATAATACTGTCAATCATATCTACTTCAAATAGTTCAAGGGATACTGCTTAACAGACTGTGCTGAACCTTAGAAATTGTGTGGCTCCACAGAGTGCAAAAAGAAGCTGTCTCTCAGGTACATGTGCACAGCTTTCTTCTGTTCTCCTTGCTTCCATCACTGTCAGTTCTATTAATCATGCACATACAAAGCTAAATCTCCCACTGCTGGAGATAACATCCCTCAGTACCCCACTATTGGACTAGGAATACCATCTTAACAGTCATAAACACCAAGACACACGACCAAGACCTCTGCTAGTCACTCCATTTCCTATTCAACTGGTAAACTGTGTGAAGAAAAAACATCTTTCTGTTTGCTTCCATACAAGCCTTTATTCCCCTGGTGTTGTCCTTCAGTTTCTTACACAAGATGTGTGCTGGTGGCAGGAGAATCATTTCTGAGCCTGTCACAAATGCAAGTTCTCTAAAATTTCTCAATAGTGTGGTATGAAATGGCTGACTTCTTCCAGGTATTCCCATTTGAGTCCTCATGTGTTGGTTGAATCTGCTGGTAACAAGTCTGGCACTATGCCTCAGAATTTCTTTGATGTCATCCTTTAGTCACTGCTTATAGGGAATGCAAACACTCTCTCAATAAACTGACATCAGCCATTTGGCTTCTCTGCAACCTTCCTTACATGCTCATTCCTTTTCATTTTGCTTTACAGCATTATACATAGGTATTTAATTGATGCGACTGTGTCAAAAATTACTCTGTTAATACTGTATTCAAATAATACAGGACTGTTTTACCTACTCATCTGCAGTAACTTACATTTTTCTACATTTACAGTACAATAATTCATCACACCAAATAGAAATTCTGTCCAAGTCATTGTTTATCCTGCTACAGTTACTCAAATACAGCAAAGCTTCTCTCCATAAATCAATGCAGACGTAGAAAACATATCTCATGCAAAACCCAACTTACCCTTTTCTCATGTGATATCCTGTGAACCATAGATGATGGGTAAAAGGCAGTTTCCGAATTCCTCAATTTCTGAAAAGTGTTTGACACAGTGTTCCACAACAGTCTGTAAATGAAAGTCTGAGTGTATGGAATATGTTCTTTTCATCATCAGCGACAAGGATATTGTCACAAGTGCTTCCAGAGAAGTGTGATAGGAGCATTCTTGTTCTCTATATACATGAACTATCTGACGGACAGGGTGGGCACCATTCTGGAACTATTTGTTGATAATGCTGCAGTGTATGGACAAGTGTCGTTGTTAAATGACTCTAGCAGCAAAAAGAATTTATACAATTTCTGTTTGGTGAGACGAATGACAGCTCTCTCTAAATGTAGAAGAAATGTAAGTTAATGCAGATGAATGGAAAAAAAAAAATTTAAAAAATTCAAAAAAAATCCCGTAATATTTGAATCCAGTATTAATAGTGTGGTGCTTGACACAGTCATGCTGATTACATGTCCAGGAATAACATTGCAAAGTGATATGAAATAGAATGTGTATGTAAGGTCAGTAGTAGGGAAGGCAAATGGTTGCCTTCATTTTATGAGGAAAATTCTAGGAAAATGCAGCTCATTTGTAAAGGAGACCATGTGTATAACACTAGTGTGACCCATCTTGAGTTCTGCTCAAATGTTTAGTACCCCATGTAATATAACATATCAAACATGTTTTTGTGGGTGAAGTTTGGGATTTGCATCATTGCTTAATACAAAAAATAATGATTAATATACCACGTCTTATTACAGATATCCTCCACCAATAAAATAATACATACCTTGTGTAATCCGGGGTGCTGCTTCTTAATGCTGCCGTAGGTTCATCTTGATGTTACTGCATCGCTACATGAGAAACATGCAGTGGTAGATATAAGTTTCAATACTTCTTGTTGACAGAGAATTTTATTTCGCACGCTAGATGTTTGGCAGCAAATGTACAAAGTCTGACTACATGTTGTTGAAGCAAAATTCAGTCCAAGACTGACCTAAGAGTGACCTATGACTGACATATGACGGCATACAAAGCACCTCTATTTATATGGTTTTAAACAACTACTGTCATTGTTACATATTGAATTTTGGATTTATGTGATTAAAGTTTTTACATACATCTTCCCAAATTGCATAGAAATTTCCATGAAATAAAAGTGAATAATTTCATACAAAGACAGGAAAGAATCTGTTTCTATTAAGACTATAAATTACATGTTTTATCATTGCAACAATGTATTTTGTTACTTTGCATCAATTATTTTACTGATGTAAAGGAATATCATCCTATCATTTCCAGGTGAACAGAGCAATTAGTTTCATTGAATAAAAGGCCTAGATTCAATTAATTACATTTTTATGGGTAAAATTTTACATTTCTATATGGTCATAATTACAGTTCTATTAACTAACACCAATTATACATGAGCGTGTTTAATTCTGACTGAAAAATCATTGTTTCATATTTCTGTTAGGGATACAATCAATTACTGGTTTTAAAACATAAAAGTAGCTGTCTCTTGATGACTTGGAAATATCGGAACTTAAATTGTTAATTACTCCATAATTACAATAGCAATTTTATTCCTACCATGTGCCTGTAGTTTCTATTATGTGCAAATTGTGATGGTACATTAACTTTTATTCCAACATGTTTTCTTCATTTTACATACTGGTGAGGCCCAACGTAAACAATGTCAAAACAATAGCTTAAATTAGTGCAAATTACTAATTTTCTGCACAAAAAATCTTCCGTGTATTCAAATCCAGATAACCAGCAAAGATAAAGTCAAAGCAGCAGTTTAAATTGGTGTAAGTCACTGATGTTACATACATGCTCTCTTTGGGAGAGTGAGAATGAGACTGGAAAAGGATACAGAATCCCAAAAGTGGTTGTGGTATTACAGTACACCCCCCTTCCCCCACTCCCCCCCCCCCCCCCCCCCCCCCTCTGAAGTGGTTTAACTTTGACTGTCACAGAGAGACAAAGCTCTTCTAAATCTCTGGCTAAAATGAAGAGAATATAATCATGGCTAGTGAAACAGACAATTTGACCATTAGTATGTGTGAAAAATGCATGTTCTCGTATAAAGTTTAGTCAGTCAACTTTCTCCTATACAAGATGAAATACAAGAAAAATACAAGTGTATAAAATTTCAGTTTTATCATCTTGGTGCCCTTTTGATGCACTCCATTGAATGTTCTGTTGAGATTCCTTATTACTATGTTCAATTGTTCATATATTATTACCTAAGAAATTGTATCTTACCTCTAAAAAATGTTAGTGTGAGTTGGATGTCATGTTATGGATATAGTATCACTTTTTGGTTTTAAACATGCAGTCACAACTAGATTGTGGCCACATTTTCATTTTTCCAGGTAAGAGCATGTCTCAACTGGAATGCCAGATATTAGATGCTATATCAAACTGATTTCAATGGCAAAATGTCAATAGACTAAAGAAATTTAATGGTCAGAATGATCACACCTATATCAGTGTCCTCAAATAAGTGTGAATGTACATCAGTAAGCATAATTAATTGTTTCTCAGAATAACCCCCTTGTCATCGCAACAACTGTGCCTCTTACCTCTATGGCTTTATCAAATGCAGTAAACAGTATATCAGTACAAAGTGCTGTGCTTTACCATACTCCACATCACATCCCTTGTTCCAACTCCTTCTTTGGTTAATTTCAAATTGCATCAGCACAAAATCATCATTAGTTTACTCATATATACATATATCCCATAATTGTTAATTAATCTAATCACTGTGTAGCTTCCAGTTCTGAAGTATGGTGAACTATACAGTGTAAAGAGTTATTCTGTGTATAAATTACAGTGTGAGAAAGCAAAATTCAAGTTGATAATAAAAAATCTAACCTACCATACCACACAAAATGTATATTTGTGTCCATGAATGACAAATCAAATTCAAGAGTTATCCAACATTAAATCATAGAAAAACACTAATTTAGAGTATATACCAGAAAATGCAATGGAAAATTCCCTCCAGTCTTTTAAGTGAGACTGAAGTAGTGCATAGAACTATACAGAGCTCATCCACTCATAGGAAATGCGATTGCAGCAAGTGACTGTAAGGCCACAAAACAAGTTATATTTGAAGAAAATCATTTACATCCTAACATACAATCAAATACAAGAGTTAACCTACAATGCACTTATATACTGGAAATCCAAAATCATGACTTCACAACTGAATAACAGATCAGATGGATATAGTAAGCAAAACTACATGAAACTAGAATTTGGCATGAGACACCTCAAACCATAATTTAAAATGTTCAAAGCCTGTGTTTGTGATGTTTGGACCAACCTGAAAAATCCAAACTGCTGGGTACTATCCACTAAGAAAGTTCATAATCAATCAGTTCAGATCTCAAAATCCATAAGGAATAAGTATGCAAATTGTGAATCAAAATGATGTGGAACTTCAAGTTCCAAACGAACATCACCTACTACCATAAGGTCTGCAGCATGTGGTCCGCGATAGCATTCTCACTTCCTGAGTTCGGGGTCCTGGGTTCCGATTCCCAGCGGGGTTAGGGATTTTTCACCTGCCTCGAGATGACTGGGTGTTGGTGTGCCATCTTCATCATCATCATCATTCATCCTCATTACAGTCGGAGGAAGGCAATGGCAACCCACCTCAGCTAGGACCTTGCCTAGTACGGTGATGTGGGTCTCCCACATTGTTCCCCTATGCTCTGTCAAGGAGTATGGGACTTCATCATCAACTACCATAAGACAAGCAGAAGTTAGTATTAGGAGCACAAAGGTTCAATGATACAGTGAAGCATCAACAATGATTACAACTCATGTCAAATATGGGAAAATCTTCCAGATAAGCAAAAGTGTTCATGTTCATACTGTAATAAAAGTGGTGAAAATGATTTTGTAGGTGATGTTCAGTCACAATCTAGTTATTTCATACCATGTTTTAATATGAATGGTTGTTTGAAGGTGAATGCATATGTTGGCACTTAAATGACTAAATAGGAAAATCAATGTAGGTATTCAATAGTAACCTGAACAAGCAGTTGAAGAAACACACCGACAGTACTCGTATATATCACTGATATCATGAAATTGATGTTAGAACATATCCCAACAAAAGTGGTTCAACAAGGGTGACGTGAAAGATTCTGTGGCAAACTCTGACGTGGAGGTTAAATTGAGAGAGAAAATTGTGTGTGTGTGTGTGTGTGTGTGCGCGCGTGCATGCACGCGCGCGCGTAAGTTATACATAAAAATTATGTAACAGAAAATATGTTGGTCAGATGGTCACGGGCAGAAAATATAAATGAGTAAGATGAGCATCAAAATACCACATGTCAATGTTGAATATCAAAATACTAAAGAACATGTATACTGGTACTAAGGAACATATATGACGAATGTTAACAATCAATGTAGAAAACATGACACCAGGCAGCCAAACCCACTAATAATACTATTGTCACCCTAGGACAACAGCAAGCAAAATACTCCTAAATCATATTAGTCAAAAGCTTTCAAAGACAACCCCAGATGCACCACAGAGCAATGGGATTCATTATAGTCAAGTTAAAGTAAATAATAAATAAATCATTGACATCCATAGCATATATGTCATGTATAAACTTCAAATACCAGGCTATGTGTATGCAATGTAAGTTATGTCAATTTTTGCCAAAAGTCTCCATAACAATCATGCTGAGCATTGAATCATGTATGTATGAAGTATTTCAGATTCGCATGATATTGAATAATTGTAAAATCATAAAGATATTAAATAATACCAAATGTTATACAAGTGACCAAGATTATACCATAGTTCCTACCGATCAACTAGTGTGTTAAGCAGGTAAATACATGTGTATTATACAGTTGGCTATACTTCTCTTCAAAATTCATATTGTTGTCAGTTCCTGTCAGTATATGTGAGATAAGATACTATTTTCAAATCAGTGAAGCATTTCATACCTCAAGAATTGATTTAGACATGTAGCTAGAAACTAAGTGGAAACTGTGTAATTAAGGAATGGAGTACCAAAGTATATAGGCGTTGAAGCAGATACTACATTAGCTGGGGCCCTCGTGCATGTCTGACACATGGTACACACAGAGAGTGTACCCCCCTGATGGTTGATCAAATATGATCATATGACTTCAGCTGTGTGATGTTTCTTAAACCAAATAGCTTACATGACTTTGGATAAATTAACCTAAATGCATTTGGATGTTGTATCTCCAAGATCTCGAATGGTCCAATGTATATATCCAAGAACTTTTTTGTTTCTTTGTTAAATGCTTTTGACTTTACATAACTCCTACTTTAAACTGTGTGACTTTAAGATTTTTGTCATGCTTCTTCTTCACCTTACTATGATATGCCTCCATATTTTTCTTCACCACCTCTTCCCTTTCATCAGCAGTTAACTCTGTACAAGTTGGAAACTCAGTCATTTCACCTAGTAAGTTAACAGGTTTCTGATTAAAATGAGCTTCATATGGTGTGAATCCAGTTGAGGTACATTGCAAACTATTTAGAATGTCTTCACACTGACTTACATAAGTGTACTAATTTGTATGATCCTTGGAATAATATGTTCTGCACAACCTACCAATTTTCCTTGTATAACTCTCTGTAGGATTGCATGATGGAGAATACACAGATATTAAAATGTGCTTAATGTTCTCATTGTTAGTAAATTCCTTCCATGTATGAGATGTGAACTGACTTCCATTATCTGACAGTAAAGTGTGTGGTTTGCCAATGTTCCTAAAATTAGTAAAAGACTGAATAATTTTATTACTTGTAGCTTTTTTGAAAACACGTCAACAGTAGCAAACGTGTAGCATTCTTTAGTGTGGGGAAGTTGGCCAGATAACTCAATTCCCACCAGTTATGACTTACCTTGTTGAATTATGCTTTACATGAATCCTTTATGCTTCCAGTTGATAACCTTTACTCTGTGACATCAATCACAAGAACTCAAACACTTCGTAACCCTTCTGGAGATATTATCGAAGTACACATTTTCCTGTATCTTTTGGATACACTTCATTGATCCACAATGGCCATAAATTTTATGTATGTAGTTAATCAAAGTGTCAATATATTGTGTAGGCCAACAAACCTCCCACTTATCCAAATCAGGTCTACTTGTTCTAAATAAAATTCCTTTGCACACTTGGTAATACTGTTTTACCTTATCACATCCTTTCTTACCTAAGTAGCTCTTGACTAGTTTCCATGTCTCATCCTGATTTTGATTACGTCTCAGTTGTCTACAGATTCTTGCAATTTCTTTCTCTTCATTAATCCCTTGAATGTACATGATCCTAAAATTCATATTCCCTTGAATATTCTCACTATCTAGGTTACCTCCTAGTGGTAATCTAGACAGAGCATCAGTAACCATGTTCTGATCGCCTCTAATGTACTGGATTAAATAGTCAAATTGCTATAAGAAAACTGCCCACCTGGTAATCCTACTGTGATATAGTTTGCACTCCTGAATATAGCACAAAGCTTTATGGTCTGTGTATACAACGACTTTGGTCCAACTAAATAATTTTGAAATTTTTAAAACCCCCAATAGAATGGCTAAAATTCCTTCTCGGTGACTGTATAATTTTTTTCTTGCGTTTGTAAACTTCTACTAGCTAAACTAATAGCACAGTGCATGGTGTCTCCCTCAACTTCCTTCTGTTGAAATAAGCAAACTCTTAAGTCATAATCACATCCATCTGTCATCATACAAAATGGGAAAGTTAAGTCTGGTCTGTGTAAGATTTCACTATTGACAAACTGTCTTTTAATCTCATTGAAAGCTGCTTGACATTTGTCAGCCCATTCTCAAATACTGTTCTTTTTTAAAAGCACTAAAAGACATGGAGTATTTAAAACTTGTGTCCCTAGGTATTTTCTGTGAAACTGCATAGACCATAAAATGATCTGTGTTCCTTCTTTGATCTCAGTTTGTAGAAATCTGCAGAGGCCAACAATTTGTCATTATCAGGCAGAATTCCTTCCTTATTAATAGTGTGCCCAAGAAATTTCACCTCTTTTACTCCAAATTTACATTTTTTCCAATATTAATGTCATACCCCTGTAATGGTTGCCTAGTCGTAGATATTGCTATAATTGCACTATTTCACTCCCATTGACGGAGCTTGTTAGCACTTGATGGCGCCATTAAAATGCATTTTGGTAATCGCCGCTGCTTGCTGGATCGCTGCTGTGTCTCGATGCTGATACTGACTTTAAATCTGGTTGTCTAGGGTTAAAAAGATGAAGTCCCGTGTTTTTTATGTGCTTTTGATGATAAATAATGAACGAAACCAACAAATATTTAAACTTCAATTATTTATTACTCTGGTGGCCATCTTAATTCCACTGTCCACCAAAGACCATGACACAACACAAAGTAGTACTTCTTTTACATGTTCTCTGCATTGTTTATCCACCTCGAACAATAACAAACATATACACACTTTACCAAAGTGCCATCTCGACTGGGCCCCTGACCCTTCTTGCTGCTTGTATTTATAACCTTGTCAAAGAATGACTAAAATGAGATAGAGTTTATAAGTCACATGTACATCTGTTATTGTAATTTGTGCAGAAAAGTTACTAATTTATATCAAGTGACATAATTTAACATGTTATCAAAAATGACAAACAGATTTTTTGACTTGACGGAATAATTCTTTCTTACAAAAAGGCAGTTTTTTAGAAGTTTGTCAATTGACTTTTATAGTTTGCATAAATAAGTAAACAACATGAATTATTACGAATTACATTGGTTTTCGTCTAAAATAGGAGTGTTTACGTGAATACTGAGTGAAAACGGTCCTAGTGAACAAATAGGTTTCACTGGGTGATTTTTATTTAAGGAGATCCAAAATACGTGAGTTGGCCACTATTTTTCTTACTTCATATTAATTATTTAAGATGAACTTAGTGGTTTTACATGATGACATTTGCTGTATCAGTGATCAAGTGATATTAACTTTTGAGTGGGTCAGTTATTCAGTATAATTTAATGGGTTGACTGTTTATGGAGACATGTTATGCAATCATTGTTAACATACACAATAACTTTTCTATAATCATAAATACTCGTTAAACTGGTTGAATTTGGAGGGTATCGCATACTTCGGTAAAGTAAAGCCTTTAATAGGTTCCGTTACACCCCCTACCTAAATTTTATTGCAATTGCTTTCATAATTTCCATATGTTCATCCCAGGTTTTACTGACTACCAGAATGTTGTCCACATTAATTTTGAAAGTAACTCACTTCCCAAAACAATATCCAAAGCCCTGATAAATTCAGAAACTGATAAGTTTAATCCAAAAGGTACTACACAGAATTGAAAACTTTTCCCATTACACAAAGCTGCAGTATATAGCCTAAATTGTGTTCTAAAGTAATCTGTTGAAATCCTGATGTCAAATCCAAACTCGTAAAATAATTTGCTTCATGAAATTTATACAACAATTCCTCTATTGATTCTGGGTGGTCAGTTCCCTTTTCCAAAAATTTATTTAAATGTCAAGAGTCAAGCACTATTCTAACACCACCACCTTTCTCAGCTACTGCAACCATAGGATTGTTGTACTGACTGCTACTTCTTTCTATTATCTCCCAACTCTGCAATTTCTCCATCTCCTTTTCAACAACCTTCCTGTTACATATAAGTACTCCACATGGCTTAATGAAAAATCGTTCATGTGGTCTCAATTTTAACTTACACATGTAATCTTTTACCCTACCTGGCTTGTCACTGAGAATGCTATTATATTCCCACAGGAATCCCTCCAAGTCACTCTTTTCATAACTACTTAAATTGTCTGTTGAGTTAACTTTGTCCAATACTAATTGAGAAAAATATTCACTAACCACCTGGTTATCAAATTACTCGTTATCTTCATATAAATAATTTCCGACATCAAATACTTCCACTCCTCTTAAATTATTGCTACAATTCTCATCAAACATTATGTATAACTTAGTTTCACCATGAACACCAGATTTTGGATCGATAAAATCTAACTTCATATTTACCTAACCAAACCTGGCATTACATTCAGTGTCCAATCCATCCCTAACAATATGTGTTCATTCAGGTCAGTTATTACTAGACATCCCTGTTGAGATATAACATTACTGACAGTAAATAAAATTAATGCTTGCCTACTGATTAATTTACTAAGTTTACCAGTGGCTCCTTGTATTTTAACATCAGTAATTGGAACACTGTTCAGTGTTCTTTAATCTATCTCTTAATTTATCAGACACGCCACTTACTGGGCTACCAGTGTCCAATAGACAAAATCTTTTCCAGTTGCCTATAGACATTTCAATATAGGGACTACTGAGTATTTCATGCTTATTACTTCCATACTCTTCTGTCAATAAATCATCTTCAATATCCCTACAATTTAAATCAGCATTTACTTGAACCTCATTTCCTAACTTATGTTGTAAAGTACTTAAAGATAGATTACAACTATAGTGTGTGTGTTTAATACTATCACAGTAACCACCTTTTCCTATAGACTCCTAATTCTGTTCCAATACTTTCAGTATCTTATCACTAATTAACTTATATTGAGCCTCCTTACTGTAATAGTCATGTAATATCTCACTGATCTCAATGGGTATCAACTGATTTTCATGTACCTGATTTTTCGGATTCTAAATCATCATATCCTACCATTCCATTACTCATATCATTGTCTAGTACTTCCACATAAACCATACCATCTAATTCATCATAAAATACATCATCAGCATCAGCATCAATAGTCTCAAAATCATCTGCACCTAGATGAACCTCAAATTCAACTACATATGCCTCCACATCACAATCACTATCAAAAGTACTAGAACTTGTGTCAGCAGGCACATAAACATAACTCGACTTAGGTATGTGATCCTTGCTTTCCTCCACATCTTTTTCAGACAATATTGAAAATTCATCATCACAAAATAAGCTAACTAAACCGTACTCATCAGCATCATAATAAATGTTACTATTACTAAACACACAACTCTCATCAAATAAATTAGTCAAATCATCTGTACTAAGGTTAAATTTATTTTCTACTTAACTGGTATCTTCACCCATTTCCGTCAGCATGAAGTCCCAAAATGCTTTATCATAATTATTGTGTCAGTGTCTGTTACCTGAATTTCACCTTCCTCTCCTACCTCTATCCTGATTTCTGTAACTGTTCTTCACCTGAAATTGACAGGCTTGTTGTTTTCCTGATTATTATTTTTGTAAGATCTGTTACCATTTCTCCTTTGATTACCTCCACTCTGCTCATTCCTGTTATTATTATTATTTTTATTATTACTCTGGTTGTGATAGTTGTTACCCAAATTATAATTACTTCTATTATCATCATATCTTTTAGTGTTGTTCCCGTTGTTGTTATTCTGGTGATGTTTAGATGACCCCCAGTCTGAAAATTGTTCTCCCAAGCACAATCTGATTTATCTACATACTTCAGAAATTCCTCAATAGAGTCATCTGGTCTGTAAACAAGACTCCATTGAACACGACTAGGCAAGCACCATTTCAGCACATCAACTTGGATTAATTCATCAAGTTATTTATCTAAGTGTGCTAAAGTCATAAGCTGCTTTTCAGAAAATTCTCGCATTCTCATCTCACCTTCGCGAAATCTACTTCCAATCAAAAATTCTGATTTTATTCACGCCTGCTTACTTTCTGACCAACATTTGTTTAAAAATAATTTTTGAAACTCTGCAAATGTCATTTCTGGGTTAACATGCTGGTTAGCCCAGGATAATGCTTCTCCATATAAATATCGTTTAGCAAATTTCACTTTCGTATATTCTGGCATGCCCAGTGCAAAGCTGTCCTTGCACTGGTAAAAGTACTTGGCAGGGTGTAGTTCAAAATCACCTGGGAAAATTTTGATAATACTTTATTGCAATTGTTTTGACACATGTTATTACAACTGTGTATATTATTAAAAATATTAGTCTCTAGATTTTCAACTTTAGAGTTGATTCTTTGAAAATTATTTGATACTTCATTCACTTTGCTGTTTACTGAAGAAATTTGTTCTGAAACAAGTATAGTATTTAATTTTAGTTTCTCATCAATGAAATTATTTTCGGTCTCAATGTAAGTTTGTATGTTATGCAATATGATTTTTGTCTGTCGAGTTTGTCAATGACAATGTTTTCTGTTCTTTTTACTCATTCATTGATTACATCAACACATTTGGTAACTAGCTGTAATTCAGTAACTGCAAAGTTCTTCAAACAATCCACTTCATATTTTGCATTGGCTACTCTTTCATTTACTCTGTTTATTTGTTTATTTGCCTTATTAACATCTTCCACAATTGCTTCTAGTTTCTGGTCCATTTTTAAGAGAGTATTGTCTATATTTCTAAAATTGATTTCGGACAGTTTGCTATCTAGTAGCTTACAAAATTTTTGTAGTATTTCTATGATTGTTGAAATCCATGGAAAGATGAAATTATACTACTGGAGGAATTCTCATGGCTTTGAGTGTTTAGATTCGGCATCAATGCATGTTGCTGCTGACCTGATCTTGTTGTGATTCCATCTTGGTCATGTACAGAAAATATATTGCTTCTGCTCATTTTGACTAATTTTGCACAGCTTGGCTAGATGATAAAAAAAGAAGCATACTTCCAAAAACTATAATTCCTATTATATTTCAAAGTGTGTCACACACAATTATTTTTGCCTGACTTAAGCATGCAATGACACTTCCTAACAGTTAACTGTTTCACTACTCTGTTACATAAATAATGTATTGGTACTCATCTGACAGTCCATGCGGCTGGCTGTTGGTGTTGGTCCACTGATATTCTCAGACGTCCACTTTTTCCATACAGGTCCTTGTTTCCATTCATTTCCCAATACTGGTATATGGTGCAGTATATTGTAAACAATTATTTTATCTGAAACTTAATAACCATTAGCATGCAATGCAGTTAGACTCATCTTGATGTTACTGCACCACCACATGGGAATCAAGCAAGGGTAGAAATAAGTTTCAGTACTTCTTGTTCATAGAGAATTTTATTTTGCACATTAGGTGTTCAGTGGCAAATGTACAAAGTCTGACTACATGCTGTTGAAACAAAATTCAGTCCAAGACTGATCTATGGTGGCGTACAAATCACCTCTATTTACATGGTTTTAACAATAACTGTCATTGTTACATATTGAATTTTGGATTTATACAATTAAAGTTTTTACATACATCTCCCAAATTACATAGAAATTTACATGAAATAAAAGTGAATAATTTCATACAAAGACAGGAAATAATCTGTTTCTATTTGTTAATTTGCATATATTACTTTACTGACTTAATAGAATATAATCCTATCATTGTGAGGTGAACAGAGCAATTAGTTTTATTGCATAAAATGCCTACATTTAATTAATTAAATTTTTTATGAATAAAATTTTACATTTCTATATGGTCGTAATTACAGTTCTATTAACTAACACCAATTAGAACATGAGCATGTTTAATTCTGACTGAAAAATAAACATAAAAGTAGCTGTCTCTTGACGATTTGGAAATATTGGAACTTTAATTGTTAACTCCTCCATAATTACAATAGCAATTTTATTCCTACCATGTGGCTGTAGTTTCTATTATGTGCTTTAGCTTTTAATCCAACATGTTTCCTTCATTCTACGTTTTGGTGAGACTCTATGTAAACAATGTCAAAACAATTGCTTAAATTAGTGCAAATTATTAATTTTCTGCACAAAAAAATCTTCAGTGTATCCAAATCCGGATAACCAGAAAATAAAAAGTCAAAGCAGCAGTTTAAATTGGTGTAAATTACTAATATTACATATATGCCCTCTTCGGGACAGTGGGGATGAGACTGGAAAAGGATACAGGATTCCAAAAGGGTTGTCATATTACACCCACCATGTCAGATTAAAGTAAGACATCAGAGCAATTCAGTGGCTTGCTGCTAGATTCATTACCGGTATGTTTGATCAACACATGAGTATTATGGAAATGCTGTCTGCAGCTTGTGGTCTTGCGGTAGAGTTCTCGCTTCCCGTGCATGGGGTCCCAGGTTCGATTCCCAATGGGGTCAGGGATTTTCTCTGCCTGATTACTGGGTGTTGTGTGTCTTTCATCCTCATTCACTCGCAAGTTGCCATAGTGGCATTAAAGAACTTGTGGAGCGGCAGCCGAACTGCCCCATGAGGGGTCTCCCAGCCACCAATGCCATACGCTCATTATTATTATGGAAGTGCTTCATGAACTCAAATGGGATTCTCTGGAGGGAAGATAATGATGTTGTCATGAAACCCTATTGAGATAATTTAGAGAACAAGAATTTGTCTGTGCAGAAAGATTCTATTGCTGCCAATGTATGTTTTATTTAAGGAGTGGAAATATAAGAGAAACTAGGGTTCATATTAAAGTGTAAAGACAGTCTTTTTCTCTCACTGTGTTTACAAGTGGAACAGGAAAGGGAATGACTAGTAGTGGTGCAAGAAACCTGCCATCATGCACCGTATAGTGGCTTGCATAGTATATATGTAGATGTGGATGTAGAAATGTCTGGATATGGACTAGATTAGGTGCTCCATATCTAAGAGGTGGAACCCAAACCTTGTGGTTTAACCCCAACCAATCCTAGGACAATTTAAGTAATAAAACACTGCACCAGATCTGCTTTATCATGCACAGAATGATGTGCTCCACGAATCTATTCCTATTTTCAAGTGTTACTATTTACACCAGTATTGTATGTGATGTCTGCAAGCATGTTTTGTTTTGCTTTTCTTGCCCTGCCTTCATCTTTTTATGTTCTTAAGGAATTCTGCTCCATTCATTGTGCAGACATTATCACACAAGCCAATCATCACATTAATTGCTTATTATAGTGCCACCTTCATTGAGCAGAAATTATCACACATGCAGACCATCACCCACACCGTTTTGTGAGTGATTGATTGTGTGTGTGCAAAATTTTTGCTCAGTGGAAGAGGTAGAACATCTTGGATTTAACTTTATCTGTGCCTGTCCTGTGTTTGTTTTAAGACCTACCATCAGTGGAACATGAAAGGAGATGACTAGTAGTGATACAGGTGAAAGTGTGGAATGACCTCACAGCCCAACTCTTGTATTCTGTTTTTTGTCAGGGTAGCAGAATACAGGTGGGCGTTATCTTGCATTATCGTCATTTCACACAGTCTTCCTGGTCATTGTTCTTGGAGTGCATTGGAAAACATTTCAGTTGTTAACAATAAATGCAGCAGTGATGGTTTCACCTCAGGGAAGCAATTCATAGTACACCACACTGTTGCTGTTCTACCAGATGCATAACATTATCTTTTGTGGATGCATGCAGGTCTTTGTACAGGTAGTTGCTGCTTTTTTGTGCTCAACTATTCCTTTCCTTTCCTTATGTCAGCATGAGATACCATTTCTCATCACCAATAATGATACAGCATAGGAATGATCAGTGTTTTTCATGAGCCAACTGCTTATGAGCAAGCAGAGATGCACGTATGCCCACCCACCGCTGACTTTTGTAATTTTGGCTCTCTAACGGATAACGTAGAACCAGAATGTGATCCCTGGGAGACAATAGTTCTCAGGCATTCAAAGAGAGGACTGGGAATCAGCCAGGGAGTGTGTCGACTTTAGTAAAATCCAATGGGCAGTGGGAACATTCCAGCCGTTCAAGTAACCTGGCCCAGATGGAATCTTTCCAGCTCTCCTGCAACAGGCAGGAGAGAATCTTATAAAAGTCCTATGTAGATTATTCATGGTTAGCCTAGCAGCAGGAATCATTCCCAATGCCTGGAGGGCAGTGAAGGTTGTATTTATTCCAAACCAAGGCCAAGGATATGAGACCAATCAGTCTGTCCTTCATTCTTACAACACTGGAAAAACTGGTTAATGTATCTACATCTATATCTACATCTACATAGCTACTCTGCAAATCACATTTAAGTGCCTGGCAGAGGGTTCATTGAACCACCTTCACAATTCTCTATTATTCCAATCTTGTATAGCGCACGGAAAGAATGAACACCTGTATCTTTCCGTATGAGCTCTGATTTCCCTTATTTTATCATGGTGATCGTTCTGCACTATGTAAGTAAGTGTCAACAAAATATTTTTGCATTCGGAGGAGAAAGTTGGTGATTGGAATTTCTTGAGAAGATTCCTTCGCAACAAAAAACGCCTTTCTTTTAATGATTTCCAGCCCAAATACTGTATCACTTCTGTGACACTCTCTCCCATATTTTGCGATAATACAAAACCTGCTGCCTTTCTTTGCACTTTTTCGACGTACTGCATCAGTCCTATCTGGTAAGGATCCCACACTGCACAGCAGTATTCTAAAAGAGGATGGACAAGCATAGTGTAGGCAGTCTCCTTAGTAGGTCTGTTACATTTTCTAAGTGTCCTGCCAATAAAATGCAGCCTTTGGTTAGCCTTCCCCACAACATTTTCTGTGTGTTCCTTCCAGTTTAAGTTGTTCATAATTTTAATACCTAGGTATTTAGTTGAGTTTACGGCTTTTAGATTGATTTATCGTGTAACCGAAGTTTAACGAGTTCCTTTTAGCACTCATGTGGATGACCTCACACTTTTCGTTATTTAGGATCAACTGCCACTTTTTGGACCTTCCAGATATTTTTTCGAAATCGTTTTGCAATTTGTTTTGATCTTCTGATGACTTTATTAGTCGGTAAATGACAGCGTCATCTGCAAACAACCGAAGACGATTGTCTTCCAGATCATTTATATAGATAAGGAACAGCAAAGGGTCTATAATACTACCTTGGGGAATGCCTTAAATCGCTTCTGTTTTACTCGATGACTTTCTGTCAATTAATTCAAACTGTGACCTCTCTGACAGGAAATCGCAAATCCAGTCACATAACTGAGACGATGTTCCATAAGCATGCAATTTCACTACGAGCCGCTTGTGTGGTACAGTTTCAAAGCCTTCTGGAAATCTAGAAATACAGAATTGATCTGAAATCCCTTGTCAATAGCACTCAGCACTTCATGTGAATAAAGAGCTAGTTGTGTTTCACAGGAACGATGTTTTCTAAGCCCATGTTGACTGTGTGTCAATAGACCATTTCCTTCGAGCTAATTCATAATGTTCGAACAAAATATATGTTCTAAAATACTGCTGCATAACAGTGTTAACGATATGGGCCTGTAATGTAGTGGATTACCACTACTACTACCTGTCTTTAATATTGGTGTGACCTGTGCAACTTTCCAGTCTTTGGGTATGGATCTTCCGTCAAGTGAACAGTTGTATATAATTGTTAAGTATGGAGCTAATTCATCAGCATACTGTGAAAGGAACCTAATTGGTATACAGTCTGGACCAGAAGATTTGCTTTTATTAAGTGATTTGAGTTGCTTCAATACTCCATTATATTTACTTCTACGTTACTCATGATAGCAGCTGTTCTCGATTCAAATTCTGGAATATTTACTTCATCTTCTTTTGTGATGGCATTTCGGAAGGCTGTGTTTAGTAAATATGCTTTGGCAGCACTGTCTTTGATAGTATCTCCATTGCTATCATGCACAGAAAACATTGATTGTTTCTTGCCGCTAACATACTTCACATACGACCAGAATCTCTCTGTATTTTCTGCCAGGTTTTGAGACAAAGTTTCATTGTGGAAACTGTTATAGGTGTCTTGCATTGAACTCCTTGCTAAATTTCGAGCTTCTGTAAAGGATTGCCAATCTTGGGGATTTTGCGTCTGTTTAAATTTGGCATGTTTGTTCCGTTGTTTCTGCAACAGTGTTCCAACCCATTTTGTGTACCAAGGAGGACCAGCTCCATCATTTGTTAGTTTATTTGGTATAAACCTCTCAATTGCTGCCGATACTATTTCTTTGAATTTAAGCCACATCTGATCTACACTTATATTATTAATTTGGAATGAGTGGACATTCTCTCTCAGGAAGGCGTCAAGTGAATTTTTATCTGCTTTTTTGAATAGGTATATTTTTCGCTTATTTTTTGAGGATTTGGGGATTACAATATTCAATCTCACTACGACAACCCTGTGTTCACTATTCCCTATATCAGTTTTGATGCTGGTTATTAACTCAGGATTATTTGTTGTTAAGAGGTCAAGTGTGTTTTCACAACCATTTACTATTCACGTGGGCTCATGAACTAACTGCTCGAAATAATTTTCAGAGAATGATTTTAGCACAATTTCAGATGATATTTTAAGTGCACCTCCGGAATTAAACATATATTTTCGCCAGTCACCACCAATAATTATCGTATGAGTTGGGTACATGTTTGAAATCAAACTCAAGTTTTCTTTGAACCTTTCAGCAACTGTATCATCTGATCTGAGAGGTCGGTAAAAGGATCCAATTATTATTTTATTCCAGTTGCCAACAATGACCTCTGCCCATACTAACTCACAGGAAGTATCTACTTCAATTTCGCGATAAGTTAAACTACTTCTGACAGCAACAAACATGCCACTGCCAACTGCATTTAGCCTATCTTTTCGGAACGCTGTTAGGTTCTTCGCAAAAATTTAGGCTGAGGGTATATCCAGCTTTAGCCAGCTTTCAGTGCCTATAACTATTTGAGCATCAGTGCTTTCTATTAGCGCTTGGATCTCTGGTACTTTCCCAACACAGCTACGACAATTTACAACTGTTATACCATGGTTCCTGTATCTATGTTCTTCCTGTGTTCAGCCTGCACCCTTTGTGACTGAAGCCCTTCTTGTGTTTTCCCGAGACCCTCTAACCTAATAAACCGCCCAGTTCACGCTACACAGCCCTTGCTACCCGTGTAGCCGCCTCCTGCATGTAGCGGGCACCTGACCTATTCAGCGGAACCCGAAACCTAACCACCCTTTGGCGCAAGTCGAGGAATCTGCAGCCTACCTGGTCACAGAACCGTCTGAGCCTCTGATCCATACCCTCCACTCTGCTCTGTACCAGAGGTCTGCAATCGGTCCTGTCAACTATGCTGCAAATGGTCAGCTCTGCTTTCATCTTGCAAGCAAGACTGGAAACCTTTACCACTTCTGTTAGCCGCTCGAAACCAGAGAGAATCTCTTCTGATCCAAATCGAGACACATTATTGGTGCCAATGTGAGCAACCACCTGCAGTTGGCTGCACCCTGTGCTCTTCATGGCATCCGGGAGGGCCCTTTCCACATCTGGAATGACTCCACCTGGTATGCACATGGAGTACACATTGGTTTTCTTACCCTCATTGTCAGCCAAGTCCATAAGGAGCCCCATAACGTGCCTAACATTGGAGTTCCCAACTACCAATAATCCCACCCTCTGCAATTGCCTGGATCTTGCAGGCTGAGTAGTTTCCTCTGAAACAGGACAGGCGACAGTTTCAGCCACAGACAGCACCTGGAACCTGTTTGTCAGACAAACTGGGGAGGTCTTATGTGCAGCTCCCTGGGAAGTCTTTCGCCACCTGCTTCGCCCTCCCACTCGGCCACAGGTGAGGGGTCAGCCTCAGTGTGAGCAGTAACTGTGTTGGCCACCAGTGAGGACCGATCGGAGGACTCGGACGTGCTGGACGTCCGTTGGATCCCCATGACCAGCCCACAACAGTGGTGCCCGTCCACTGCAGCCTCAAGCTGTGTAACCGAAGCCATCACAGCCTGAAGCTGCGAGTGAAGTGTTACCAACTTGGCTCACATCCGCACACAACAATCGCAGTCCCTGTCTATACTAAAGACCATGGAAAACTGAACTTTGCAGATAAATGGACTACCGGCATGTGCTGCGCAGCTCTACTGTAGACACTGACAAAAGTACATGAACTGTGTCTAGTAATATGCAGATATTCAAGAACCTAATTACCGAAGCACTCAGGTGAAACTAAATAATTTGCCCCTGAAAAGGAACTTGTAATATGTCACAAAATCAGTTTACTTTCTGATGAAGACAAAAACGTGAGAAGTGTGGCTATTTGATTTTAAATGTACACGCAGAAACTCAAGAAACTAAACTATTAAAGCACACCGATGATATAATAAAATTCGCTCCTGATTAGGAACTCGTAAATGTCACAAAAGTGGTTTGCTTATCTGTTGCTGCATCTGTCACGGTCGGCTACTGCTGCCTGACTGCTGCAAGTATATGTTGGGGACAGGAAGCTAAGTAGGGACACACTGTATTCAAACCAACATGCATATCAACCAGGTAAATCACGTGAGACAGCTATCAATCAACTTGTTGGGAGGGCGGAGAAAGCACTTCACTTTCAAGAAATAACACTCTGCATCTTCCTAGACATCGAGGAGACCTTCAGTAACACAACCTTTGATTCCATGGTAAGGGCAGCAGAGGTGCATGACCTAGGGAGTAGGTGGGCTAAGGTCATGCTTAATGGAAGGAAGGTAGAGGCTACCATGATGAATCCAAAGATGGTAATTAACACCACTAGAGGTTGTCCACAAGGAGGAGTTTTGTCCCCTTTATTGGTGAACAAACTCATTGAGGAACTGAATTCCAGACAATGCTTTGGCCAAGGATATGCAGATGACCTTGTCATAGTAATACTTGGCAAAGTTACTGACACAGTTAGAAATATGGCACAAGGTGCATTGGACATTGTGCAAGACAGGTGCCTCAAACAGGATCTAAGAGTTAATCCTAAGAAGACTATTGTGGTGCCATTCAAAAAGAGGCATATCCAACACTCAAGTTGGAATCTAAAGCTCGATGAAACTCTGTCTGTGAAGGGGGTAGTCAAATATCAAGGGGTAACCTTAGATGAGAAACTAACATGGACCCCTCACATTAAGCGCATCTGCTCCAAGGTGAAAGGTACTCTAATGAGTACCAGAAGGGCTTGTGGCAAAAATTGGGGCCTAAGCCCCAGAGGTATGCACTGGATATACACCACGGTGGTTAGACTTCCTACGGGGCCGTAGTGTGGTGGAAGAAGGTAGAACAGCAGGTTGTAGTTAAGGAGCTAGCTAAGGGCAGAGACTGGCAGAATTAGCAGCACACCAACTGCCGGGATGGAAGCCATGCTGGACATGCCTCCACTACACCTTTGCGTCAAGATGGAGGCAGCAGCTGGTGCCTACAGACTTAAAACTGGTAAAAACTGGATCTCATTGGGATATCCAGAATCACATGCCAAAATAGAGAGTGAGGTAAATATAGGAATGGCTGGGGAAATGTTGGCCAACTATATAATAACTCCCAACTGCTTCAACAAGCCTTACAATATAATAATTGGAAGCAGGAAGCAGTGGTAAAAAACAATTCAACACCATACAGGGGACATTGTTTGGTTCACTGATGGGTCAAAATCAGACCAAGGTGCTGGGGCAGGGCTGTAAGGGGTTCAGCTGAGACTGGAGAGCATCATCTCTCTAGGAAAACTGGCCTCGGTATTCCAAGCTGAAATTACTGCAATCAGGTCACGTGTGGAGAAGAATATGCGTAGTTGCTACAAGGGCCGTAGCATCTACATCCATTCAGACAGCCAGGCAGCCCTGAAATCATTGGCAGCTCCTGCAATGAGATCTAAGATTGTTGCAGAGTGCCACAGGGCTCTGGCGGAGCTAGGGGAAAGCAGTAGGGTGAACCTAGTTTGGGTCCCTGGCCACTTAGGGATCTGTGGCAATGAACAAGCCGAGAGATTGGTCAGGATGGGGGCAATGACTCCATTCATTGGACCGGAACCTGTCCTGACAATCACCAAGGCTATAATCAAACAAGAACTACAGAACTGGCTTAGGAAACAGCACATAGAATACTGGACCAAGGTCAATAAACAAAAACATAGTAATGTAATGATGCCTAAGTTGTGTTTTAAAAGAAGCTCTGTATTCCTGGGATTGAACAGGAAAGAGATTAAACTCATGACTTGACTGATGAACAGCCATGGGAATTTCAAAAAACACCTACACACAATGGGTATAATGGAAGAGGACCCTAAATGTAGGATGTGTGATGAGGGTGAAGAACCTGCATCACACCTAATCTCTGAATGCATGGCACTGGAGGGCAAGAGATGCAGAATTTTCTGGACAACTAGACCTGAAGAAATTATGTTGAACAAAAAACTGGTATAGGGTCTCCTTGTACTATTTAAGGGCATAGTTTGGCTTTACTAGATACACAGGGAGTGATACCGCACAATAAACTCGGTTTTGGTGTGGGCAGTGGCAGGTTAGACCAAAGCTTATTTTAGCTTCCGTGTCAAAATCAATCACTCAATCAAGAGCTGCTGCTTCTTGAAAGGAGGCATGCTGACACAGTAGCTGATACACCTTAGGTGGGATCCATGTGAGGAATAAGGCTCTGCAAAAATTTGAGTCTGTCACACCAAAAGCCAAAAATACTAAAAACCATTCAACAGTCAAGCTTACTTAAAATATTTCTTTATTTAAGACAACCGGTTTCAACTGACTTTGCTGTCATCTTAAGTTCTTAAGCTTTTTGTTGTAAAAGATCTTCATTTTATGCTGAACCTCATGATGAGCCATAAAGTGGATAAAACCAGCACATTATAAAGGTTTGTCATTGATAAACTATTTAAAAATCACAAATCACCTTGTACAAAAGGCCACATCCATATTCATATTGCTCACGGGAGTTTGTTTCATCACACAAACATGGTTCACACAATGCAATCGGGATGAAATTTTTCTCCTGTTCAACAGTGCACATACTGAGATTTGTTAGTTAAAATTTCAAATGTACTTTCATTGCTGAAGTATACCTGTAAAAATCAAGAAACATAATTAATAAACGAGGGTAGGTCAATTATTATACACGAAGTAGTCATAAAATTTTATTGAAATCAAATATGAAACTTACAAGAACATCATATTTCGACACAATCTCCTTGCATTTCTATGCATTTGGTCCATCATTGTACAAGCTCCCTGATGCTCTCATAAAAGAAAGTTCTCGATTGAGTGAGCCAAGAATGCACCGCTTCTTTCACTGCTTCATCCAAGGCAAGCCGATGGCCCCTTAATGCCTGTTTGAGAGGACCAAACAACTGATAGTGAGAAGGGGCAAGATCGGAACTATATGGAGGATGATCCAGTACTTCAAATTTGAGTTTATGGAGCGTTTCAGCAGTGTGGGCAGCAGTATGCGGACAGGCATTGTTGTGCAACGACACAACACCATTTGACAGCAATCCTCGGCGTTTGCTTCGATTTGCAGTTTTTAGCCTGGCAGTAAGAATCTCACTGTAATGTATCCTGTTCATTGTTGTGCCCTGTAACGGCACATATTAAAGGCTTTACTTTAATGAAGTATGCGATACCCTCCAAATTCAACCAGTTTAATGAGTATTTATGATTATAGAAAAGTTATTGTGTATGTTAACAATGATTGCATAACGTGTCTACATAAACAGTCAACCCATTAAATTATACTGAATAACTGACCCTCACAAAAGTTAATATCACTTGATCACTGATACAGCAAATGTCATCATGTAAAAACACTAAGTTCATCTTAAATAATTAATATGAAGTACGAAAAATAGTGGCCAACTTAGGTATTTCGGATCTCCTTAAATAAAAATCACCCAGTGAAACCTATTTGTTCACTAGGAGCGTTTTCACTCAGTATATTAACGTAATCAATCCTATTTTAGACGAAAACCAATGTAATTCTTAATAATACATGTTACTTACTTATTTATGCAAATTAGAGAAGTCAATTGACAAACTTCTAAAAAACGGCCTTTTTGTAACAAAGAATTATTCTGTCAAATCAACAAATCTGTCTGTCATTTTAATAACATGTTAACTTATGTCACTCAATGCAAATTAATAACTTTTCTGCACATCTGTTATCACAGATGTACATGTGACTTATAAACTATATCTCTTTTTAGTAGTTCTTTGACAATGTTATAAATACAAGCAGCAAGAAGGGTCGAGAGGCAGTCGGAACGTCACTTTGGTAAAGTGTGTTTGTGTGTTATTGTTGGAGGTGGATAAACAATGCCAAGACCATGTAAAGGAAGTACTACTTTGTGTTGTGTCATGGTCTTTGGTGGACAGTGGAATTAAGATGGCCACCAGAGTAATAAATATTTGAAGTTTACATATTTGTTGGAATCGCTCGTTCTTTATCATCAAAAGCACATAAAAAACACGGGACCTCATGTTTTTACCCTAGACAACCAGAATAAGAGCCAGCATCAGCATCGATACACAGCAGCGATCCAGCAAGCATCAGCGATTACTACAATGTATTTTAATGGCGCCAACCTAACATCAAGTGCTAACAAGCTCCGTAAATTGGAGTGAAATAGTGCAATTATAGCAATTAGGAATATCTACGACTAGGCGACCATTACAGCCCCTTTCCCCATAATGTTCCAATACTGGACTTTGTGTGTCCCAAAAAACCGTAAGCATCAGTTTTCCTGCGGACGGTTGGGTCTTGGAACTTTTTCTTGCACGGCGAATTTGGATGTGTCCCATTCCATACTGTGTCATTTACTCTCCAGCTCGTAATGATAGATCCATGTTTCATCACCAGTTATGATCTTGTCTAAGAAGTTGTCCCCATAGCAATCCAAATGTTTTTTTTTGCAGATGTCCAAGCGCGTTTGTTTATGCAACTGTGTGAGTTGTTTTGCTACCAATCTACACAAACTTTATCAAATCCAAGTCGGTTGTGGATTATTTTGTAGGCAGAACCATGACTAATTTGCAAATGTGTGGCACTTCATCGATAGTTAATCATCTAAGAGAATAATTTCACGTGAATGCTCAATGGTTTCTTCATTTGTGGTGGTAAACATTCATCCAGCTCTTTCATCATGCGTAACACTTGTGTGACCATTTCAGAATTTTTCAATCCATTCATAGACACTCCATTGTGGCAAAACACTGTTCCCACACTGTACCGAAAGTCTTCGATGAATTTCAGCCCCTGATATGCCTTCCGACACAAAAAACGGATCACTGAATGTTGCTCTTCTTTGTTGCAAATAGACAGCAGAGCAGCAATGATTAACAGCATAGCAGCAATAATGAAACTAACCTAGCAGCTTGAAAATTCCAAAGATATAATAACAAATAAACAAAGCATGCATCATCAACGTAAAATGACAGTCTTACATCAAGATGGCCGCGAGTGTAGAAGTGTGTGAATCTAACTTGAGAAATAGTTATAGTTTTGCTGTTAAAAAGGGAGTTTGTAAGAATTGTAACACTGAAATAACAACGCTAAAAGAACGAATTGCTAGCTTACAATTCATAGTCAGTTCCTTAAGAAGCGATATTGACTCACTCAAGAAAGAAAATCGGGATCTGCGATCGAAGCCAACACTAAGTGAAGTGATGCAAGACAAAAGTAATATATCGTCCGAGTGGGTAAAAGTGCCATACAAAAATAGTGTTCCAACTACAAAAAGAACAACAAAGTCTGCTAAAAATGTCACATTTTCGGAGAAAAACAAATATCATGTTTTGCTAACAAATGACTGTGATAACGACTCTCCAAATGATCGTGAACTTGAAAAAGACAGTGAACTGAAAATGAATAGCGTTTTTTCAAATAATGTCTACAACAAACACAGATCATCAGGGAAAAAGAGTAGTGTACTATTACTAGCAGACAGTCATGGCAGGAATCTATTCAGCATGCTCCGTGAGAAAAATCGCGACATAGCAGTAACTAGTGTAGTGAAACCGGGAGCGGGATGTAAAAATGTTGTAGACATTAACTCTCAGACGAAATTAATGCAAGAAAATGACTTTATCGTCTGTATAATGGGTTCAAACGATGTGGCAAAAAATGAAGCAGAGGTTTGCGTGAAAACGTTACAGAATTTTTTACAAGCTAATAAATGCAGAAACACAGTAGTTGCCACACTTCCTCATAGGCATGATCTGATTTATAATTCGTGTGTAAACAAAGAAATTCGGAAAACAAACATTAAAATAAGGAAACTGTGTTCTCAATACACTAAGTGCGATGTACTGGATATAAGCAAGCTGCATGGAAATCTGCACACGAAGCATGGAATGCATTTGAACTATGATGGGAAAATATTTGTTTGTGATCGTGTTAGTGAAATAATCAAAGAAAGACTTGTAAGGGATAGAACAATTTATCAGCTTCCTGAACATCCTTCCAACAGCGAGGAAAACAAAATAAACAAGAAAGAAGAACGAAAATACAACGCTGCTGACGTTCCTAATTTAAACTAGAGGTATGTGATCCTGTAAATATGATTCCCAATTACCAAATCGTGAATACGCCCGAACTAAAAATTTATCACCATATGTGCAATCCCTGCGTAATAAGATCGATGAAATTAACGTTCTATTAACACATGAACTTAATGATATCTCAGTGTTATGCATTTCTGAGCATTGGCTTACCCCAGAATTAATCCAGAATACGAAAATAAACAAATTTGTCTTGGCTGCTTACTA
Source organism: Schistocerca americana (assembly GCF_021461395.2). Taxonomy (NCBI): domain Eukaryota; kingdom Metazoa; phylum Arthropoda; class Insecta; order Orthoptera; family Acrididae; genus Schistocerca; species Schistocerca americana. Next base: position 66,268,070 of record NC_060125.1, read on the forward strand.
CTGCAGGAAAAACAGCAAACAGGGTGGGGTAGCAATTTACACAAAGGAAAATGTAGATTTTATTACACTACCTGACTTAACTAGGGCAAATGTCGAAAAGGATTATGAAATTGCAGCTATAAAAATTACTCAGTTCAACCTGGTTATTGCTACAGTTTACCGATCACCGTCCGGGAATTTTGAACTTTTCTTAAACAAAATGGAGTCATTGCTAAATAAAGTAAATAAAATAGATTGTGAATTGATAATCTGTGGTGACTTCAATATTGACTTCCTCACGAATAGTGGAAATAGGGAGACCATTTTGAACCTTGCAACATCCTACAATTTAAAGGCTGAAGTAAAAGCAGCTACCCGAGTATCAGAAACTTGTCAAACAGCTCTTGATCAGTTTCTAGTAAAGAAGAGTTTGCACAACACCTCACTAAAAATTTTCAATGCAGGTTTTAGTGATCATCTTGCTCAAATATTAAGCATAAAAGTACAAGGCAGTATTATTAACAACATGTCTCTTAGAACAGCATATCGAAGCTATAATCAGCATAATGTGAACTACTTCAACAACTTATTACAGAAAGAAAAATGGCTAGGAGTGTACAAAATGAATGATATAAATGAAAAATTCGACACTTTCATTGATACATTAACCCATTTCTTTGAACTTGCATTCCCACTGAAAACATTAACCATACGGGGAAACTCTAGAACAAACAGCTGGATCACAAAGATAATAAGGGTTTCATGCCAGAAGAAAAGACTACTTCATGAAATATGTAACTCAAAAAATTCCTCACCTGTAGTACGCGCATACTATAAAAAATACTCCAAAATATTAAGAAAAGTAATAAAAGCAGCAAAAATAATGCATAATGGTGAAATCATTTATAATTCAGCTAATAAATCAAAGGCTATGTGGAGTGTTATAAAAAAAGAATGTGGAGAATACAGACAACCTTGGAAAAATACAACACTATCACATAAAAATAAAAAAGTAACAAACCCCTTAGAAGTAGCTAACACATTTAACAACTTTTTCACAGGTGTTGCTGAAAATATGTTACAATCAAACTTTAAGAGCATCCAGGCAAATGAATATAAAATAAGTACATGTAGAGGATCAATGTACATCAGTTCTGTTTCACAAGATGAAGTAGCTAAAGCAATAAAAGGACTAAAAAATTCCAAATCAGCAGGTATTGATGGTATACCTGCAACAATGTTAAAGAAGAGCGCATCAAACCTAATTGAAGTACTCACACATTTATGCGACTGCTCACTTCAGGCAGGCACTTTCCCTGATGTGTTAAAAACATCAAAAGTTATTCCTGTATATAAAAAAGGGGATAAAGACAATGTAAATAACTACAGACCCATCACAATTTCCTCCTGCATCTCTAAAGTACTGGAAAAAGTTATGTATGAGAAACTTATGAAATTTATAAATAAAAACAGCATCCTATGTAATGAACAACATGGATTCAGAAATAAGAGGTCAACGACAACTGCTGTCTATGAGTGCATCAATTCCATCCTAAACCTGATGGACAAAAAACAGGAAACAATAGGAGTCTTTATTGACTTGTCAAAAGCATTTGACATGGTGGACCATAAAATTCTGCTATCAAAGCTAGAAAGATATGGTATTCGAGGTCTGTCCAACAAGTGGATCAGTTCCTTCCTGACAAATCGTAAGCAGGCAGTGTGCGTCAAGCACACAGATATTGAACTAAAAACTGTATCTAATCACTTATCTGACTATAAACAAATAAAATGTGGTGTACCCGAAGGATCCGTATTGGGACCCCTTCTGTTTCTTCTGTACATAAATGATCTAAGCTTAAATATTGATGCACACAAATCAATCATATTTGCAGATGACACCACAATTCTATTAAAAGGAGATGACGATGAACAGTTACAGCAGACAGTAAACACGGTCACGAAACAACTTAGCAGCTGGGCACAGAGTAACCAGCTTGTAATAAACAGTAAGAAAACCGTTGCTCTAAAATTCCACAATGTTCCTAACAAGGACATGTTTATCCCATCAGTCTCTATCAATGACGAACCAGTTGGTAACAGTACTGAAACCAAATTCTTAGGACTTTGGCTGCAGAGTAACATCAGATGGAATAAGCATATTGAATGTCTCAATACAGAACTGAGCAAAACATGTTATCTTCTTTGTTCATTAAAATCATGCTGTAGTGAGAAAACAGTAATGAATGCATATCATGCGTACTTTCATTCTCGTCTTAGATATGGGGTCACCTTCTGGGGAAACTGTAAAATAGCTAAGAGCACTTTTAAACTACAAAAAAGGGCCATTAGAATCTTGTTTGGGTGCAAGCCTAGAGACTCTTGTAAACCCCTGTTTAAGAAATCTGGTATTCCCCCATTACCGTGTGTATACATTATGGAAACCCTTTTGTTCTTTAAATTAAATGAAATAGGCAAGGACCAGAGGCTACAAAAAAACTGTAATATACATGAGCACTTTACCAGACAAAACAGGAACTTACATATGACTCAAATCAGCACAGCACTGTGCCAAAAAGGTACTTTTCACATGGGAGTTAAGCTTTATAACAAACTTCCTGAAAACATAAAAGCTATCACTGAGGTCAATACATTTGGAAAATCTCTAAAGTCATATTTACAGCATCACTGATTTTATTCCATTGAAGAATATTTAAATTTATGAAATGTGTTATATAAATACTTGTGTGTAAAGTGTATTATTGTAAGCTTAAATATGTATTATTGTAAGCTTAAATATGTATGCCTTGAAATTACTTTCAGCCTGTATATTTATAACTTGACTTGTCCAATGTCTTATGCATAAGCTGCTATGTAGACAACAGGACCAATAAAATACAATCTACAATCTACAACTTTGTGACACTGCCGACCTCAGCAAACTACTGCATGGTAGCTGTTATTGAATGCTTTGTGTTTTGCATTGCTCATTGTTTTCTTTTCTTAATTTGAAATGAGTGAGGAGACTAGTCCTTGTCCATCACAGAGTTCAACTGTAATACCCACAGCACCACATGGCATGGCAATCCCAATGACCATGTGTCAGTTCTGCTTTTACAGAAACACATATCATAAGTTCAGGATGGCTGTCTTGCAAAAGGGAGGTGAGCTGGTTTCCGTGCATCACACCTTAGCCCCCCTCACAATTTTAATCCTTGTTTGTTTATTTTCATAGTTGACTTCCGGTTTACAGTGTCCATGCTCTGCACTATAATGACTGGAAGACAAAACCTCTCAATGTATTTGGAACAGAACAATGGGCTTCTCCTAAGATGTGAATATGGTTATTTTTGGTTCTGCTTCTATGCTAAGTATCTTGCATCTGTAGTGTTGTCAAGTGTGGCTCACATAGCTATGAATGCCTGAGAAATGTTAAAGCTGATATTCTATAAATAATGTAATTACAAAACTGGTTGTGAAAAGAAAAGTAGTGTTGGAAAATACCTTAAATCTGAGAAGCACTCTGTTCACCAATGGATAAAATGTTGCTGCTTCTGAGCAGAAATAATCATTTCATTAAAGTCAAAATAACAACAAGAAAAAGAAAACAAGCACAGACAATTTTAGGAAAAAACTGTTAAAATTACTGCAAAAACAAAGGTTCCAATCATAAATCTCCCCAACCACCTTCTTTTTTTATTTTTTCCTTTCGGACAGTTTCAAACCACTAAGGAGTTTTCTTCAGGCATGTAGTGCGATGATCTTTTAAATTTGTTTGTCTAACCATCTATAAAGAAAAACAAATTATAAGTGATCTTTGCCAAAAATGAATACTACATTTTCCAGTCCCAAGTTCATGGTAAATATATACAGCTCTAGCACAGTTTTTGTGATTATTTCTGTGTGAAACATTACTATAAACAGCCCAGAGGCCTACCGATTTTGGTACTGCCATCAGAATAAAAATCTAGTTGGGCAGGATGTGCCATCCACAAACCTCAAGTTATAGGTGTGTGTGTGTGTGTGTGTGTGTGTGTGTGTGTGTGTGTGTGTTGTTGTTGTTGTTGTTGTTGTTGTTGTTATTGCTGTTGCTGTTGTTTAGTTTGCAGGAGGAACGAGGGGCATCATGTTTTTCAAATATTTGAACATAAGTGGTCAACACAACAGCAGATTTCTCTATATAGTAAGGCTGCACCATGATATTTGCTGATAAATGGACTGAAACTGTACCTGATAATTATCTTGAAATTTTTACAGTTATTATTATTTTTAAGTGTTAATTTTTAAGCAATTTCCTTGCACTGCTGCAGAGAAAGAACTGTTGTCAACTGAATTAATGACCTGTTTGAGTAGTTGGCAGTTTGTTAAAAACAAAATACGTAAGTGAAGGAAACAAACTGTCAGGGAACTATGTGATCACATTGTGAGAATGCAATCAGTTGAGAGATGAAATGACAAAGGAATTTTTCGTGGAAAGCGTTTGGGGACTTTGATTGAGAGAACTGATTGTGCATCTCTAACGCACACAGTTTCTATTCCTTTGTATAATAAAAAGAAAAAAAACTGTAGATTTATCATCCAGGCTGGATGGAGTATTTAGAATCTCATGGTTTTGCTGCTACAGTAGTTTCTCATAGCAGATACATGCATTTGTGGTGATGAAGTAAAAATTTTGCTGTCTTGCGCAGGAGGTTATCAGCAGAGAAGAAAAAGGAGCTACTGTTGTATACAGCTGAAAAGGGGGCATTCAGAAAGCTGAGAACACTGGTTATTGAAGGGGAAGACAAGAAGGCCAAGGACAGATGTTGCAGGACTGTCCTGCACTTTGCAGCAGACAGAGCATCCCTGAGGGGTGCGTTGCCTGGAATTGCCGCATAACCGTGGTGCGGCTGCTGCTGATGTCCTCTGGCGGCTCCAGTATCATGGGTCAGATTTGTGGACAGCACTGCACTGGGCTCTGTTCTATGATTATGCAGCCATGGCAGCTGCACTGCTGGAGACAAGGACAGCCAGAGATGCTGCAGTCATGAGAAGAAGACCTCTCCTTGGACATTGCGAGAGAGATAAAACCTAGATCTGACAGAGATCCTGATGTGAAGTGCATATCCTACACCCACTGATTTGTACCCATATATCTGTAGTACATATAACTCTTTTGGTAATCCAACAGCATGCAAGAAACAGCTGCCTGTATGCTAAAGTAAGCTACAGTAGACAACCTACGTTTCTTGAAAGCTTGAAATACTATTTGTATGCAGATTTTGAATAACTCAGTAGCAATTGGCAAACACTAACTTCCTTAAAATTTCCTGGCAGATTAAAACTGTGAGCCAGACCGAGACTCGAACTTGGGACCTTTGCCTTTCACAGGCAAGTGCTCTAACCGTCTGAGCTACCCAAGCACGACTCATGACCCATCCTCACAGCTTCAATTCTGCCAGTACCTTGTCTCCTACCTTCCAAACTTCACAGAAGCTCACCTGCAAACCTTGCAGGACTAGCACTCCTGGAAGAAAGGATTATTGTGAAGACATTACTTAGCTACAGCCTGGGGGATGTTTCCAGAACGAGATTTTCACTCTGTGTGCGTTGATATGAAACTTCATATCAGTGCACACTCCACTGCAAGAGTGAAACTCCCATTCTGGCTACTTACTTCCTTATTCACAAACATCACTTATGAATAATATTTGATTACTTAAGAGTAGTTAATACCATTTAGTAAGTAAAGCTGCTGTATGATACACCCTAGCCTCATTACTGCTTTGTATGCTTCAGGATTAGAGCCTGTCTTTATTTCGAGCTCACACTGAACTTTCTTCTGCAGTAGTGTTGGATTCTGTACCAGATTGTGACATGGGAAGAAACATTTGCACCACATTACGTGTCGCTATTTTCAATCAAATGATCAGTTTTTATTTTTCAAATTATACACAACTGAACAACATTTTGAATAAAGAGAAAATGTAATGCTGTGAGGTGTAGTTACAACCAGTGATGTTTCTAGCAAATAGACAGACCCAGTTTGCACTGTGTCATCAGCAATCAGTAAATTGATCTTCGTCTGCTCTCAAAAGACTGTCTAACACTGTCTGCTCCTGATTATACCAAAGATATCGACCTCTTACTCATCATTCCCACTTTGGTTTCTTCTTTCTGCTGCTCATCAGCCCATCATCTCCAAAATGTTTGCAGAATGGTGCTGTCTGCTATGCAGTTGCCCTCGCTTTACAGGTGTTACTCATAACAGCCTCTCCATATCTCAGTCATTGGTCTTTGAGATTATGATTTGTATGAACTAATAGCGGAATCTTAGGCATTTTTCTACCCTGTCAGTTCACTCAGTTGAAAACCTCACCAGATTTTTGCAAGCAGGACCATTCTGAAAAATGAAATAACCAATGGAACTTGCAATATTTACAATATATGTATAAACAGACCGAAAGAGTTCTTGAATATAGCTAAGTAATTAATAAGAGTGTAGTTATCCATTTAAATGATAAAATGGGGAGTTGCAGCAGACCATGTATTATATAATTACAGCCTAACTTACATGTGGTAACTGCAATGTAATAATATCCTGTTCTTAACTTCAAAACTTTAGCCCCTACATTTCATTATAGTAAAAACACAAACAATATACAGTGAGATATGTGTCAATACACTCATCCTTTAATGTAATACAGATACAATATTGTATAGTTACAGTTACAATCTAAAAATGTGCATGTAAAAATATAAATTGGATGATGCTGCCTGTAATACACATTTGTAAATCCTGAAGGTAATATAGGGATTGGAAAGGTTATCTATGAAACCAGAAAACAGAAAGCTGCAACAAATGAAACAGGTGAAAGAGAATGCAGATGTCTAAAATATGAGATTGACAAAAATTGCAAAGTATCTAATACTGTAAAAATTATACCCACAATCACTTGCTGTAAAACAGAGTTTATTGTTCAGCTATGCAGCTTTAATTTTTTTTTAAATGAGTAATTTTGATTCCACATGAACCAGTCTCACATCTGACTGTATGAGTTGCAAAAGCTCACTTGTCATTATTCCATCCTGGATTTTCCATTGTTTGATTTTTATCCTTTGACATAGCATGTTAACTTAGCCTAGTTATTACTGTAACTGGTACAATCAGATATGAAGATAATTCACGTTGAACCAAAACACTGCAAAACTTGAAACAAGATAAGACCTCTGGAGCAGGTGACATTACCTCAAAATTATTGCTAACCTGCTATGCAACATATATGAATTAGACAAAATAACCTCAGAATGTACTAATTTCAGTTCGAAGGAAGGCAGCTGGTGACAAGTGTAAATATTACCAAACAATTGGTTTCATATATCATAGTAGCAAAATACTGGCATTCTTTTCATACTTATGAGTTAAATAGAATTGCAACAATGTACCATGAAAAATTTAGTAATGGGTATTTTCCATACTTATGATTTATGTCTCTATAGAATGTAAGTAATTAGAAAATAAAAAACCTACTCACCAAGTGGTGGCAGGAGACCACAAATATAAAAGTTATTACAGTTTTGTGGCTTTTCAAGCCAGTGGCTCCTTCTACTCAATGAAAGGTTGAAGGGGAAGGAATAAAGGCGCAGGAAAGGGACTGGTGAGGTCTTGGAAAAGGGGGAGACAAAAGAAAATTTGCCCTGAACACAGGGACAGGGGAGAGTTAGAGGATGGAATGAGAAGGTAAGACTGATTACTGGAGACTGCACAAGATGAGATTTGAAAACCTGAGAGCTTAAAGTTGGAAGATAGGGTATATTTAAGAAAGAGGTCATTGGGATTGAGTGTATGCAAGACCATAATCTCTGTCTGGCATATACCCAATTCCTACCTTTAAGCTCTCAGGTTTCAAATCTCATCTGGTGCAGTCCACAACAATCAGTCTTTCCTTCTCATCCCGTACAGCAAGTTTCCCCTGATCCTTGGTTCTAGGCAACTTTTCTGAACTCTACCCATTTTCCTAAACCTCACCTCCTTTTCCTTCACTGCTCTTCCTTCCCCTTCAACATTTTTGCCAGTAGGAGGAGCCACTGGCTCCAAAAGCTTTTGTATATGTGTTCTCCTGCTGTTGCTTGGTGAGTAGATATTTTATCTATCCAGTTACATTTTCGAAAATTGATTATTTTTGTTGGAATACATAAAAGATAAACTACTTGATGTATCTGTGGAAGCTGCAGAGATTGGTAATGTTTGCACCATGTTTTACAACTCTTCCATTTCACTTTAATTTTTTTTCCTTTGGTCGCCTTTGTCCTTGGAGGCCCTGTAGCATTGTCCCAATGTAGTTATAACTCTGCCTGCAGTGTTTGCATTTATTTATTTAGTTATTTATCAGATTCTGTGGGACCAAATGATCCCAAGCTACTTGGTCATGGAACTAGTCAGTCAGTACCTTACAAAATTTGATCTACATCTACATCTACATTTATACTCCGCAAGCCACCCAACGGTGTGTGGCGGAGGGCACTTTATGTGCCACTGTCATTACCTCCTTTTCCTGTTCCAGTCGCGTATGGTTCACGGGAAGAACGACTGTCTGAAGGCCTCTGTGCATGCTCGAATCTCTCTAATTTTACATTCGTGATCTCCTTGGGAGGTATAAGTAGGGGGAAGCAATATATTCGATACCTCATCCAGAAACGCACCCTCTTGAAACCTGGCGAGCAAGCTACACCGCGATGCAGAGCGCCTCTCTTGCAGAGTCTGCCACTTGAGTTTGCTAAACATCTCCGTAATGCTATCACGGTTACCAAATAACCCTGTGACGCGACGCGCTGCTCTTTGGATCTTCTCTATCTCCTCCGTTAACCCGATCTGGTACGGACCCCACACTGATGAGCAATACTCAAGTATAGGTCGAACAAGTGTTTTGTGAGCCACCTCCTTTGTTGATGGACTACATTTTCTAAGGACTCTCCCAATGAATCTCAACCTGGTACCCGCCTTACCAACAATTAATTTTATATGATCATTCCACTTCAAATCGTTCCGTACACATACTCCCAGATATTTTACAGAAGTAACTGCTACCAGTGTTTGTTCCACTATCATTAAATCATACAATAAAGGATCCTTCTTTCTATGTATTCGCAATACATTACATTTGTCTATGTTAAGGGTCAGTTGCCACTCCCTGCACCAAGTGCCTATCCGCTGCAGATCTTCCTGCATTTCGCTACAATTTTCTAATGCTGCAACTTCTCTGTATACTACAGCATCATCCACGAAAAGCCACATGGAACTTCCAACACTGTCTACTAGGTCATTTATATATATTGTGAAAAGCAATGGTCCCATAACACTCCCCTGTGGCACGCCAGAGGTTACTTTAACGTCTGTAGACGTATCTCCATTGATAACAACATGCTTTGTTCTGTTTGCTAAAATCTCTTCAATCCAGCCACACAGCTGGTCTGATATTCCGTAGGCTCTTACTTTGTTTATCAGGCGACAGTGAGAGAATATATAAAGAAAATTATTAACAAAAAATTAATAAAAGAAAAACAATAGTATGTGAATAAATAACACATCACAGAGAAGTTCTCAACTGTTGCAAGGAAATCCTTTATAGAATAGGAGTCAGCCACAGAGAACTATTTGAGTTGGTTTGAATACTTGGGGCTTATCACTCAGTTTTTGTGTTCCGACGGAAGCGTATAGAAAACGAAATCCGCTGAATAATGTGCATCTTTCTATAAAATGCTTAAGGAAATGTTCATTGTTGTCATCTTCACTCCAGAAGATTAGTTTGATGCAACTTCCTTTGATAGTCTATCTGTACAAGTCACTTCAATTCTGAATAAATACTACAACCTACCTTCATTCAAACCTACTAAATTGTACTTATCACTTGGCATTTCTCTACAATTTTTAACCCCTCACACACGCACATCCATCAGAAACCAAATTTGTAAGTCCATGTTGCTTCAGAATATGTGGTATTGACCGATTTCTTATCATAGCCAACTTGTGCCTTAAATTTCTCATCAGCCCCTCGGTAGCCCCTCATTAGTTACACAATCTACACATATAATCTTCAGCATTCTTCTATAACACCATATTTTAAAAGCTGGTTCCTGTCTGAAATGCTTATTGTCCATGATTCACTTCTATACACTCCAGGCAGATACCTTCAGAAAAGACTTCCTATCATGTCAGTTTATGTTCAATATTAAAAAAAAAAAAAAAAAAAATACACTTTTCTTAAGTTCTTTCCTTGCTACAGACAGTTTACATTTGCATTTTACATCCTCTCTACTTCAGTCATCATTAGTACTTTTGCTGCCCAAACAGCAAAACTCATCTACTACTTTTAGTGTCATATTCCCTTGTCTTATTTATTCAGAATCACCTGATTTAAATTAACTACCTTCCATTACCCTTGTTTTACATTAATTTATGGTCATCATATAGTCTCTTAAAAGGCACTATCAATTCTCAGTACAATGAAAATCCAGTCCAAAGTTGCAAAATTTACTTTTTTTTATTCACTCAAAGACTAGTTTTAGACCGAGACCCATATTTAAATCGTCATAACATAGTCAAAAATGGTATATCTGAAGATGTGAAAACCATGTCAAAAATGTAGAATGAATAATTACAGTGTCTACAGATAACTGTAAGTGTTTGTTGCACATTTTTGACATGGTTTTCACATCTTTGGAAATACCATTTTTGACTATGATATGGTAATTTGAAAATGGATCTCGGCCCAAAACTAGTCACTGAGTGAATAAAAAAAGTAAAATTTGCAACTCTGTACTGGTTTTTTGTTGTACCAATTTACGGAAGTTGTTGACCCATAGCTACTCCAGCATCCTGGAAGTTTGCACTATCGTTCTGTTCAGTTGCTTTTCCAAGTCCTGATAGACTTACAATGTAGTTGGTGAACATCAAATTTTTTTTATTTCTTCTCCCTCAACTTTATTTCCCTTTCTCAGCTTGCTCACTGTAGATACTGAAATACATCTGGGATAAGCTACAACACTGTGTCCCTCCCTTCTCAATTACTGCTTCCTTTCCATGTTGTTCAACTGTTAATAACTGCATTCTTGTTTCTGTACAAGTTATAAATGTCCTTTCCTTCCCTGCATTTTTCCTGCAATGTTCAAAACATTGATGAGTATAATACACTCAACACTGTCAATAGCTTTTTCTAAATCTACAAATGCAATAAATTCAGGTTTGACTTTTTCAAACCTATCTTCTAAGATAAGACGTAGGGTCAGTACTGCCTTACATTTCAATAAATTTTGCTGGAACTGAAACTGATCTTCCCCCATCTTCTCTGATGTCAGCTTGTACCTGTTCTTCCATTTTTCTGTAAATAATTTGTTTCAGTATTTTGCAAATATGACTTATCTAACTGACAGTTTGGTAATACTCACACTTTTCAGCACTTGTTTTTTTGGATATGGAATTATTATATTCCACATGACGTCAGAAGATATTTAACGTGCCTCACGTATCTTGCATACCTGGTGGAATAGTTTTGTCATGGTTGGCTTTCCCAAGGAGCTCAATAATTCTGAGATAATGTTGTCTGCTCCAGGAGGAGAATGTAACAGTAACACTGGTTGCCTTAAATGGTAATTGACGCTAACGGTTATACCTCTGCGAGAAATTTTTAAGTAGTTGTGACCATGAGATAACCTAATGGAAGCAGAACAATCTACATTACTGGCCATTAAAATTGCTGCACAATGTAGATGATGTGATACAGACGCAAAATTAAACCGACAGAAAGAAGATGCTGTGATATGCAAATGATTAGCTTTTCAAAGCATTCACACAAGATTGGCGCAGGTGGCGACACCTACAACGTGCTGACATGAGGAAAGTTTCCAACTGATTTCTCATACACAAACAGCAGTTGACCGGTGTTGCCTGGTGAAACGTTGTTGTGATGCCTCATATAAGGAGGAGAAATGTGTACCATCACGTTTCTGACTTTGATAAAGGTCGGATTGTAGCTTATCGCGATTGCGGTTTATCGTATCATGACATTGCTGCTTGCGTTGGTCGAGATCCAAAGACTGTTAGCAGAATATGGAATCGGTGGGTTCAGGAGGGCAATACGGAACACCATGCTGGATCCCAACGGCCTCATATCACTAGCAGTCGAGATGACAGGCATCTTATCTGCATGGCTGCAGCAGATCGTGCAGCCATGTCTCGATCCCTGAGTCAACAGATGGGGACGTTTGCAAGACAACACCCATCTGCATGAACAGTTCGATGAGGTTTGCAGCAGCATGGACTATCAGCTCAGAGACCGTGGCTGTGGTTACTCTTGACGCTGCATCACAGACAAGAGTGCCTGCAATGGTGTACTCAACGATGAACCTGGGTTTACGAATGGCAAAACCTCATTTTTTCGGATGAACCCAGGTTCTGTTTACAGCATCATGATGGTCGCATCCGTGTTTGACGACATCGCGCTGAACCCACATTGGAAGCGTGTATTTGTCATCGCCATACTGGCGTATCACCCGGCGTGATGGTATGGGGTGCCATCGGTTACACATCTCGGTCACCTCTTGTTCGCATTGACGGCACTTTGAACAGTGGACGTTACATTTCAGATGTGTTACGTCCCGTGACCCTACCCTTCATTCAATCCCTGCGAAACCCTACAGTTCAGCAGGATAATGCATGACTGCATGTGGCAGGTCCTGTATGGGCCTTTCTGGATACAGAAAATGTTCGAATGCTGCCCTGGCCAGCACATTCTCCAGATCTCTCACCAATTGAAAACGTCTGGTCAATGGTGGCCAAGCAACTGGCTCGTCACAATACACCCGTCACTACTCTTGATGAACTGTGGTATCGTGTTGAAGCTGCATGGGCAGCTGTACCTGTACACGCCATCCAAGCTCTGACTCAATGCCCATGCATATCATGGCCATTATTACAACCAGAGGTAGTTATTCTGGGTACTGATTTCTCAAGATCTATGCACCCAAATTGCGCGAAAATGTAATCACACGTCAGTTCTAGTATAACATATTTGTCCAATGAATACCCGTTTATCATCTGCATTTCTTCTTGGTGTAGCAATTTTAATGGCCAGTAGTGTATCTGGGATTTGTTTCCAAAACACTCCAGCAGAGTATAACAAACAGTAAACAGGTGGATCAGGAACTAAAGTTCTCCCAGCACAAAAGGAAGTTGTAACATTACATATTAAAATTGGTCGTCAGCCTAATTAGGCATTCTTGTGTCAAACTAAATGATAAGGGAGAAGGCAGCGCTAAGGCTAAACTAACCTTCTTTCACACACACACACACAAACTCTAAACTCTTTCCTTACATCTGTTTCTACAAGAAAACAGTAACCTAACATTGCAGATAAATGTGTTACTTACAAACAAATGGCCAATGAGATAGTGAACAGTAACATATGCCTCTCAACAACACGTTCTTAAACGAACTAGGTGCAACAATTTAAAAAATAAATTACCAACACACATGAAACTAATAGCAATACTGAACAGGAAAAGCTTGAAATGATACTGAATTTAAATCAGGAGGTCAGCTAATGATCATACTGTTACTTCATAGCTTAGTAAAGGGTCTGTATGGCTGTGTATTAACCAGCTTGCATTAGAATAGATAATACAGTAAATAGTCCTTTCTTAAACTCAGATTGAAGCAACTAACCAGAAAGCAAATCTAACTACACTGGATCTGAAGGAGCCTTTGCTTTGCTTCATTAACTAACTAGCCTAGTACTTGAGGACCCTTAAACTTTCATGGTTTGAAGAACCATGCTCATTAACAAAAATACACCAGTATGTACGAGAAATGGTAAGTATGCTTGTCATTCATTATTAATTAATTAAAGCACAACAAACTATAACTCTTTAAAAATCAATTGTGCTTTCATAAGCTGTCTTTTGTCCTACTCAAAAGTATAACTGGCTGTGCAAATGACAACACAACATTAAATTCAAGTGCAACCACTTTCTCATAATAAATTAGGACACTCATAATTAAATTCACTAGGATAGGATTCCTGTCCAGGTTTGTGATTTGGGATTACCACGGGTGTAAGATGGAGTTTTTTGCAACACCATGATTATTATTAAAATCAACCAAATTTCACAAATACCTGGTCCATTTACAGAGTGCCAAATATAAACAATTTAGTGGAAGGCTGGTGGCACTGGTGACGTAATTTGTAGTGGCTATTAAACTGGCAGTGATGCAGTCATGGTAATACTGTTGTGGGGGGAGTAGCAACGCCATCTGTGCGTTCACGCACTCAACAGGTCAGTCGGCATCAAGCCGTGGTCGAGTGAACGTCGTACCTGCGCTAGTTTAGTTTTTGTGGCAGTTTGAAATGTGTGCTGCAATAGAAAACCCCGCCAAATGTGAAGTGCGTGCTGTCATAAGGTTTTTTACAGCCAAAGGATATTCTGCAGCAGCTATTCATCGTGAGCTTTGTGCCATGTACGAACCAAGAGCTATGAGTGAAGGAGTTGTCCGTGAATGGGTACGTTTATTTAAAAGTGGATGAGAAAACGTTCATGATGAAGAGAGGAGTGGTAGACCATCATTGGTGACTGACGAACTCGTTCAGACAGTTGATGCAAAAGTTCGTGAAAATCGACGTTTCTCAATGTCGGAGTTGTCTACTGGTTTTCCACAGATTTCTAAGACTCTCTTGTACGAGATAGTGACAGCAAGATTGGGTTACCATAAGTTCTGTGCACGATGGGTGCCCAAAATTCTTACCGACCACCACAAAACTCAAAGAATGGCCTCTGCATTAGACTTTCTGTCATGTTATGAGGACGAAGGAGAACCATTGTTAAACAGAATCGTGATCGGTGACGAAACCTGGATTAAGTACGTGAACCCTGAGACAAAAGAACAATCAAAGATGTGGGCACATTCAAATTCGCCTACCAAACCAAGAAAAGCCTCGCAAGATTTTTCTGCCAGAAAACTGATGGCAACGGTGTTTTGGGATGCCAAAGGGGTGTTGTTGGTTGAATTCATGGAACGTGGTACGACCATTAATCAAGACGTGTACTGTGAAACAATAAAAAAGTTACGACGGGCTATACAGAACAAACGCCGTGGTATGCTGACTTCCGGTATCGTTTTTTTGCACGATAATGCCTGTCCTCACTCTGAGTCCTTCAAGTGGGACGTTATCAACCATCCACCTTACAGCCCAGACCTGGCGCCAAGTGATTATCACCTCTTCATGCATTTGAAGAAATGGCTTGGGTCACAGCGGTTTGATGACGACGAAGAGCTCGAAGATGCGGTCACAGGCTGGCTCCAGGCACAAGCGGGTGATTTTTATGCAGAAGGAATTTCAAAGCTTGTGAAGAGATACGATAAGTGCCTCAATCGCTATGGAGACTATGTAGAAAAATAGTGCAAAGATATAGTTGTAAGATGTATATATTAAAATATTTTTATTTAACTTGGTGTATTTTTTTAAAATCAACCGGAGGTTACTTTCTGAATGGCCCTCATATATGGCCACTCCTCTGCCTTAGCTTGGCCTATCTACATGGTAACTATTGTAATTGGGAACTGTCACTTTGATTCCCGGCTTGAGGTGGGTTTCCGCCATCTTGTATTTGTCGATTGAGAATTCCTTCATGAATTCTCTGAATGCGACCACTTGATTAACAATGCCATCTGCGTTAAAGGCACACATTGTCAGGCCTTGAATATTTGGTTGTCTATCCATGATAGGGTTTTTCTACTACTGGTGAAGTTGCAGAGGGGAGCAACTGCTGGACTGCTGCCTGAAGGGCAACGAGGATCTGCATATTTTGCCTCTGGGCCTCCTTGAACTCCTTCATCCTTCATCATCTCCATGACAAGGTTCATGGTCTGGACCATCATGCCTAACAGCTGACGAAGAGGGGGGGGGGGGGGGGTTGGGGAGCTGCTGGGGAGAGGTTTGCAGTCTCTGTTGCAGCTTGTGTTACGGGTTCACTAGAGCTTTCTCTGTTGGGGAGCTGGTTGTTGTTGTTTTGTCTTACCCAGCGTTGTTCCTGTGTTGATGTCATCGTGACAGGGCTATGCCTTCGTGGCTTCTTTGTGGAGAAACCATGTCAGCGTATGTTGCCCTTGGAGTATCGGGTCTTGGTTTATCCCAAGTTTTGTCTGTGTGTATTGATGTGGCTGGGTTCTTTGTGTGTCTAGAGGTGGTGGAGGTGTTTTGTTTTTGTGTGTGGGTGTGGCTTTTGCGCCGTTTGCCTGCTGTGAGTGTCTTGTATGGACCTCACAACCTTGGTAAACCACTGTGTAGTTTTTGCCACACAACGTGCACCTTATTTGTGGGTCCGTGGGCAGAAGTGTACAGGACTTGGTGTTGTGGGCCTTGGCGCACTTCCTGCATCTTACAACCATGGTGCAGTGTGCGGCGATGTGGTTCAGTCCTTGTGTAACCACAGCATTGCTCATCCCAGACTCCTTACTCATCACCAAGGACGAGTTGCCACTTGCACACCGACCACACCTTTTCCACTCCGCTAGGCTACTTCCATAGCTGCGGGGCTTCCCCACATCTTTTACATTTAACTCTACATTTCCTAAATATGGACCAAGTCATTTGTAGTACATTCCATAGCAATCATTTTAGTAATTTAAATTCACAAGCATAATTTAAACATCATTCAAAAATTCACACAACTGAAACATGTATACACAGTCAAAGCATTTCCGTGACAGATACAACATTATACATATGCAATATTACAAATTGATATCAAAATATCAATACAGATACAAAATAGGTCGAAAATAGATGTTACAAGATACTGTAATGCAGCTGCTCACTGACAGTATCTTCATCATTGTGAGAGTACTTGATACTTACAGAATGTAATCTACCCCTCCTTCCTGATTGCTGTTATTGTTCACCAATGTGCAAAGTTTTTTCTGAAGATTTGACAGGAGTAAGATTACGATAAACTTTTTATCATACTTATCTTTTTATGTAGAGTTGGATCCTTTTGTTGTTGTCTAGGGGTCTCATTCTTGAAGCTGAAATTCTCACATTTTAGGTTCTCATGGGTCAATTGATCTCAATAATTTTGAAGAATGTCATTGCAGAATTTTTGTTTTCTTGTTAATTTATTTTGTCACATTTTAATATATCACACAGTCTTTTGACTTTCACATTAACAAGGCTGAAATTATGTTGTTTGCCCAAAAGCGAAGGGAAAACAGTTGAGGACCCACTACAGATAGCCAACATATACAACACACATTACACAAATATCACAACAAAACTATTTCAAGAAAGATGTGATTTCAACTCCAGACTGCAACTACCAATGAATGATAAAACCATGTTTCTATTCTCCATTTACTTCATTATAGGTACGACATGCCTTAAATCAGTTAAAAAATAAAATGACATGTGGCTGTGATGGAATTCCAGACAAAGTAATAAAGAACAGCACAAGATACATAGATTCCCCACTTGCTGACATGATTAATGTGTCATTTAGCACATGAGTCTTCCCAGAAAAAGTAAATAAGTTGGTTGTCCAGCCTATTTACAACAAGGGTGACCAGTCTGATGTTATCAAGTACTAGCCTATATCATTGTTATCTGGATTTTCAAAAGTAGTTGATAGGGTAATGCATGAAAGACTGTCTCATTTTCTTAATAAAAATCAAATTCTAGTTAATGGGCAAAAAAGTTTTAGGAAAATAGGTCAAAAAAAAAAAAATGGTTCAAATTGCTCTGAGCACTATGGGACTTAACTTCTGAGGTCATCAGTCCCCTAGAACTTAGAACTACTTAAACCTAACTAACCTAAGGACATGACACATCCATGCCCGAGGCAGGATTCGAACCTGCGACGAAAATAGGTCAACTGACACAGTAACTTGTAACCTTTTAAAACTGATCATACATTCTGTAGACAAAAATGATCTAAACTGTGGCCTGTTTTTGGACCTGTCTAAGGCATTTGATGTCACTGACCATAATTTACTGCTGGTTCGTGGAGTGGCACATGATTGGTTAAAATCCTATCTTTCTAATAGGTATCAGAAGGTAGAGATACAGCATGCAGGTAAAGTCTACTCATTGGCATACCAAAGAGTCAGGTATGGAATGCCACAGAGCTCTGTGCTGGGGCCATTGCTGTTCTTAATATTTATAAATGATATGCCAAGCCATATATCAACAGCAAATGCAGTATTGTTTGCTGATGACACCAGTCTGTTTGTCAAAGCTACAAATGAAACTGACTTACAGGAGAGAGTCATAGCAGCCAAAGAAGAAGCAAACATTTGGTTTACAAACAACAAATTAATTGTGAATGACAGAAAAACAGTTTGGATGAACTTCAGACATATAACAAAGTAAAATCTGACCTAAATGTAGAACTAGGGCAGTGTAAGATAGAGCAAACCCCCCATACTAAATTTTTAGGACTGTGGCTTGATGAATATTTAATGTGGGAGAAACACACAGAAATGTTAAACAATAAATTAAGTCATTATTGTTATCTTCTTAGAATACTAAAAAATTCCTGTAGTGTTGATGCAGTGTTATGTTTATACTTTGCACTCATACATAGCACACTAAGATATGGTATCATGTTATGGGGGGATATCAGTTTGGCCAAACACTCAATTGTGCTCCAAAAAAGGGCAATAAGGATAATCAGAGGTATGACACACAGAGAATCATGTAAAAAAAGTTTCAAGGAACTACAAATCATGACTCTACCATGTATCTATATTTATGAAAGTATATGTTTTATGAAGGCACACCAGGAACATTCTTTGCTAAACAGTCAAGTTCATAACTACAAAACAAGAAATAGAGACAACCTTCATAGAGAAAGTCACACAAAAGCTGTTTATCAAAAAAGTGTTCCTTATCAGCCAAAAATTTTATTTAGTGCACTACCAAAGGAAATTAAAAGTACACCAAAATTCCACATATTCAAAAAAGAACTTAAAAAATGTTAATTAACAAGAGTTTTTATAGTGTCAAGGAATACTAAAATCACCAGCATTCAATATACAGTAGCTTATTTCCCTCATCACAATGACCCAAAATTCTCATTGAAAACTAAATTGTATTCATTTATTATTCTAATTTAGCATATTATGAATGTTGTTATGCGTATGGTTTCATGTTATATATAATAACATTATATTTATGGACATATAACTGTAAAACCTTTCATGTCATATTTTCTATGTAAGGCAATGTACGATAAATCCTATATCATTTTTATAATGATGAGACACAAGGAAGCTAAATAAATAAATTAATAAAATAAGTACCAAAATATGTCCGATCACATCAGAGTCAAGCTTACTACTACTTCACTCTGCTGTAATAACAATATTCCAAAAGGTTTACAATTTTTCTTGGCAAATGAATTTCTATTAAGTTTGATTACTATTTCATAAATCAATCCAGAAATAAACACAATAAACAATGCTAGATTGTGTAATTTATAGTAGAAATGTTAAGTGTGACAAATATTTCATAATTTCAAATGCTTCTAAAACAAAATTTTTAACTGTACATTCACAGCTAGTACATATTGACTGTAATAACAAAATAAAGTAATTCCCTTTCATAAATTTTAGCTTGAAATATAGCATGATGTGTATAAAATTATATAAAATTTTTCAGAAAACATCTGAGATAATACTGACCTGTCCAAAATTCGAAAAATATTACTGGTATTGACTACTAAGGCAGAAGAAAAGTAATGCTAGAACAGGATGTTCCTTTACAAGACCCTCGGAGAACCTGAGGGCATGATTACTTAATACACAAGTATATTTCAGGAAGCATACAAATTTTGGGTTCCTTTGTTATGATTGAATAGATCATAGAATATTATTTTACTAAGCCAGAAACATATTAAAATGCATTAAAGAGAATATTTTGAAATGTGAAAAGTTATGTTCACTTTAAATTTGAGGAACACTGCTGAAATTATTCAAATTTATTGTTATTACTATTCAAATAAATACCAGATTTTAATATTATAAAAAATTGCAATGTAAATGTCATAAAATACTAATGAATTATAAAATATACTTTTTGATGTAAATAATAGAAATGAAATTGTAACATCTCTGAATTATGTTGCGGCATGAGCATTGGTGGGCACCTTGAATCTTAGTAGATTTCTGGAATGTGTCTATGTTGGATGCTTTGTCTGTGAGTCTGTCTGTGTGTGACAGCCAGACAATGAATTTGATATGACAATTTTATTAATGATTGAGGTGACTTCGTACAGTTACATAGTTACATCATTCAGTTACATAGTTTTGTATTGCGTGTGACATGCATGTGCTTAGAAACAACTGCACCGTCGAACATTTGCCAGCCATCAGACATGCTGTGTTTTATATACGTGTGTTTTGGTTTTGTAATTCTTTGATTATGCTTTTTATTTTTTTGT
Source organism: Schistocerca americana (assembly GCF_021461395.2). Taxonomy (NCBI): domain Eukaryota; kingdom Metazoa; phylum Arthropoda; class Insecta; order Orthoptera; family Acrididae; genus Schistocerca; species Schistocerca americana. The sequence continues at coordinate 66,288,515 of NC_060125.1, forward strand.
ATCATCTATGCTGGAATGAGTTGTCGCATAGTTATGAGAGAATTCTGATGTTTTGTTCCCTGCATGTTAAGTTATTTTCAATTGCAAACTTGAAAGGATTGAACAAGCCATGTACTTTTTGCTGTCTCTTGTGGTTGGGATCAATAAAGCTAATGTTAATATTATTCAAGGGAGTTTTTGTGTAGTGTGGTTCCATTGTATTAAGTACATGCAAGTTCTGATGAACAAAAAACAGTCTGCACAGCTTTTGCTGACAAAGCGGTGACCCTGCAGAAGTGCACCGGTGCCAGTCAGTGCAATCACTGTGCTGTGCACTAACATGATGCCAGATTGCAGATTACCGTGCCTTGATGGCCAGTGTAGATCTACTGATGCATCAGATCAGCGAACTGTCATCTTGAAATGACCTGAGCAATGACAGAAGCTGATACTGATACCACCAATGTTGACATAGCAGGTCATCAATGACCTCTGATACAACTGAACCTAGGCAGCAAGATATCTGATGGTATCACCAGAAATTTGGGGAGAAAGTGTTCAGATGCACAAATCCCTGCACTTATCTAAATGGCAATACTGGTGAGAGGTAGGCACCTCCTCTGATTGTCGATCAGTGTCTCAATGCCTGTTTGTTAGTCATCAGCAGTCCAGATGGAATTGTTTAATAGACACTGGAACCAATTTGTCCATTCACCCATGGACTACGTTGCACGGGAGGTGATTACCCACATTATTCTGTCTGACCGCTGCAAACAACTCAGACATAAAAATGTACGGCACTCTGTGCCTGAAACTAGACGTGAGTTTATGATGAGCCTTTGTGTGGGATTTTACCATTGCAGACATTGCCAAGAGTGGACTTCCTCACCCTTTATAATCTACTGCTGGACATGAAGTACCCACACCTAATTGACAACACCACAGGCTTAACAATATCTGGGTTGTGGCAGAGTCAGCCATTCATACTGCCAAAGTAAGGTAATTGGCAGACAGCGAGTATGCTGCTGAATGGATCACTGGCTCTGACACAGATACCCACCGCTGTTGATAGGTGCAGTTATTTTTAGTGCACTAGATTGTGCAAAAGGATATGCACAGATCGATGTAGCTGAAAGAGATATTATCAAAACAGTGATCATTACTCCTGTTTGGGAGCAAATTTATGACTTTTGGACTCACGAACGCTGCTCAAACATGGCAACTCAGGGCTGCAGGGCATAACTTTTGCTTTCAGTTACCTGGACGCTATTTTTTTCCTCACTGATAGAGCAACATCGGCAGCATTTAATGGAAGTGTTAAGCAGTTGGAACAATAAGGCATCATCCTGAACACTGTCAAGTGTGTCTTTGCCCAGCCCCAAGTAGATTTCCTAGGGTGTAGGATAACAGCAGTGTGATTGTTTTCACTGCCAGAGAAGGTGGGTTTAACGACCAAATATGGCCAAACAATTGCGTTGCTTCCTCAACATTCCTTGACATAGCTGTTACTTGCCACATTCTACCGAGTTACAAGAACAGTTAACTGCAGCACTCAGAGGCCCAAAGAACAAGGGTGACTCACCTATAACATGGACTAATAGTAAATGTGTGGCATTTGAAGTGGCCAAAAAGAGCATTGCAGACATTGTCCTACTGGTGCACCCTTAGCCTACTGCACCTTTGGCACTAGTGGTTAACACTAACTGGATGGTGACTGGCACAACATTACAACAACAATGTAGTGACACATTGCAACCACTTTGCTTTTCTTGCACAAGCTATCGCCCTCGCGAAAGCTGTGGAGCACATACGACAGAAAAGTTCTGGCCATTTATGAGTTCATCAAACACTTCAGACCTCGCCTGGAAGCTAGAGGCTTTATTGAACACACTGCTCACAAACTACTAACTTAAGACTTTTGCCAGAACAATATTAACTGTTCACCTAGGCAACACAATCAGCTAACGTTCAACTCAAAATTCAGCATGGTCATCCAGAACATCTCCAGCATCAACAGTCTGGTGGCCGATTGTCTTGGGACAGAAGCATTTCTAGCATGATCAGTTACACCAGACTCGCGTCACTACTCAACAGTCGGATCAAGGACTACAAAGACATTTATCAGCAGGAGCATTGGCATTGGATCTACAACTTGTCCAAATTCCAGGGAGTGATGTCAAGCTGTGTGTGTTTTGATCATGTCAAAACTGCAGTCGTTCCTACCAATTGCCATCAGAAGGGATGTCTCCAATATGCTACACGACTTGTGCCAACCCGTTATTCATTCAGCAACCTGCCTAGTGATGAAACATTATATATGGCCAGATGTACAGAAAGACTGCTCATTCACAGCAATTAGGGGAGACTTACCAGATGGGATGAGAAGGAAAGACTGATTGTTGCGGACTGCACCAGATGAGATTTGAAAACCTGAGAGATTAAATGTAGGAGATACAGTATAGGCCAGACACAGATCATGGTCTTGCATACACTCAGTCTCAATAATCTCTGTCTTGCTTTTACTCTTATCTTCCACCTTTAAGCTCTTAGGTTTTCAAATCTCATCTGCTGCTGTTCCCAGCAATCAGTCTTAATGTTGCATTCTGGATTCCGGTGGCAGAGACATCATGTACCATGTACACTATGCACATATTCAAAAATCAACTTACAATTAGTTCAGAAATCAACTTAGAATGTGTTCAAAAATTTTCAAAAACCAACACCAACATGCTTCAAAATCATATGAATAATCAATAGAACATCATGCACTGGATGGCAGGCACTTTGCAAAACAAGGAATATCAATTTGGCGCTCCCTGAAATTGTTGCCTGGGGCAGATACCCCAGTTCTCCCCCCTCCCTCGAAGTCCGGGCCTGCCATTTACTGAAAAAGTGAATACAGATTATATTGCAGGTATTCCCTTCCAACGTCCATGCACTTTTTCCATCATTCTGGCAGCTTTCTTATTTGCACAGCAAAACCATTCTTTGGGTATATCCCAGTGCTACTGGTGGACAACTGCATGAAGTTTGTTACCGCTGGTCAACTTCTTGCCCATCATCACCCTTTCGTTGTGTCTAATAGGGCACAGTCACTTGCAGTCAACTCCAGTGAATTTGGACAATGTGGCAGCACAGTAAACCCTAGGTCACACACAGTGGTAGTGGTCTGGCAACTGGAATGTGCAGCTGTTCATTGTCATGTTGGAGCAGAATGCCATGACCCTGTTTTGCGTGGTGGTATCATCGAATGCATCAGTGGAATTGATACAGTGAACTACAGTACCAATCACTGCTGAGGCTCATACTGGGAGGGAGCCAAACCACTTCCTGACCCCAGAACACAGTTGCCATTAATTTCTGCACAAATAGTTCCAGGCGTGATTTCTTGAAATGAGGGCTCCAAATATACTTAGACTCCAGAGACTTGCATTTCTTTTATAGAATCTCATGGAAGAACCTCAACTCACTGGTGTTGACCAGATGCTCAAATAGTTCTTATGGCTCTCCACCGTACTGTTGTACCAATCATTTGCATATCTCCACATCCTTCTGTTTCTGCACAGTGATGAGGGAATGGGAACCCATTGTGCACAAACCTTCCTTGTCTACAAATTTTCATGTATGATATGGATCGTTCCTTGCAATAGACCAGTTGCTGCCTCTAGTTCATTGAAGTCATCAGAGATGATTCGGCTCTGCCCCATTATCAAGTTATTGACATGTTGGGCATTGTTTGGTTTGCATGCAGTTGCTGGCCACCCAGTGTTTTTGCTTTTTTGGGCACAGCCTCTGCTGTCTCTGATAATCAACAAAACATGGATCTGTGTCCTGTCCCTCTTTTTCCACATAAGGCTACTAATCTCTTGTGAATATCTGTGGTAGTCACTGCTTTCCACTGGACAGACTATACAGTCCATTGTTACCTATGCTCATCTGCTTCTATGTTGTCCTGTTGATGTCCACCAGTGCACTTGCAAGGCAGAATACGTGCTGCAGCAGTGTGCCACATATAGGGAACAGCAACTATACCTGGTGGTGGTAGACAGTACTATAGTCTATCTTCTTGCCACTCTGCAGAAGTTATGGGCAGGGAACTACAAATACCAACAGAGAGTATACATATTGCTGTGTGAGTGTAATAATCCCTAGTTCCTTGAAGAAACTTTTGCAAGAAGTTCAATTATCAACTGTACACAGTATTATTATTGCACACTTCTGAAGGATCAATGCTTCTTACCACCTTAACAGCAATGAACCAAAAGATTATGCTATAGGACAGAGCTGAGTGACAGAAAGTAAAGTATGCTAACAATATTGTCTGTAGCTCAACTTAGTGAGAGAGATTTCTGTGTGAAAAGCAGGCAGAAATGAGCTTTTTTGTCATCTTGTCCATGTGCTGGTGGCACCTCTGTTTATTATCCATGTGGATGACCAGGAACTGCACTCATCCAGTGTATTCCAATTGATATCTACTTCTGGTGCCTTATTACGTACACACACAACAGATGACCAAACAATAACTGAAAAAAATCACAATGTATATCTTAATGAATTGTGAATATTTTGCAATGTGAATAATAACATTCTGTAACTGTTATATGTTTGTCAGTAGGCCAGATTATCTTTTGGAATAGCTGTAGTCCTCCAGGGGTAGACTAAATTTCTTCAAGATCTGAAACTACTTTGTTCAGGTCTTCATCTTGAAACGACTGAGAACACTAATGCCGCTGTTGACTTACTATGAACTCTTTGTTTTGACACCAGCAATACTTGACATCATTTGCAAATACAATTCTAGTAAATTGCCTCTTGATCTCGAGGTCTTATATCAATAATCAATAATATTGGAACAATATCTCCAATCTCCTTCTCTTTACAAAACCAACTTCTATCTAACTACATGCAGTAAATGCATGAATAACAACTCCAAGAGCTCACATGTCACAGATATATATATCACAATATTTTCAGTAAGATAAAGATTCTCTGTGTTTTTGACAAAATCAATGAAATTCTGATTTAATGGTATAGTTTGTTATATGCATACATATTTTTACTTTATTCATTTCATTCTGTTTATTTTTATTAAAACTGGTCATGGTAAGTATCAGGATGATTACCATTTTGGAGTCAAGCTATTTTTTATGTAAAGAGTAAATCACACCAAAATGATTTCATAATTTATAAAATGGATATTGAAACAGCAAATCAGGATGAAAATAAAAGAAAAATGAGTTTCTGATCCAAAACTGGGGACCACAAGGACTCAACCAAAAATGGTCAACTTAGTTTATAAGAATGAGATAGTCTTGTCTTTTTATAACCTGTGAGTAATTTTTATTTGTTTGTTATAGCATAATATAAATTTTTGAAAGATTAAGGATTAAGCTGTTGGCTACGCCACAACTGTGTCTGGTGTGAATCTGTTTAGGCCATTTACCAACACACTTCTCATCAGTAAACATTACAGTTTTTAAAAAGTCCTCCAGTGTACCTGGTAAATCATTTATGTAGCCCAAGAACAGGAGAATACCAAGCACTGAGCCTTGTGGCACAACATATTTAATGTTTTTCCATTCTGAATTTAATCTTATTTCAGTTTTATCATTTGACAGTGTGGCCTTTTCCTAATGTTAAAATATGATTCCATCCATAGCATTGTAGTTTCCTCAGCAGAATTTTGTGATCCACACAGTCAAAGGCTTTGGCAAGATAACAGACAATGCCAACAGGGAAATTTTTGCTCTTTAATTCTACTATTCTATTATGTATTGGACAATCAGTAGAGAAGCCTTTCTGGGAGATAAATTGAGGTGCTGTTAGAGGGCTATTCTCAGAAAGATGCTTCAGTCTTCTCTTGTCAGGCACTTTCTCAAAAAAATTGAGATCACAGGAAGGAGGGAAATTGCTCTATTATTAGAAGTCAGTTGCTTAGCTCCACTTTTGTATATTTGTGTTACTACTGCATGCTTCCATCTTTCAGGGAATACTCTTTGGTTCACTGACAGATTACAAAGGTAGCACAGTGGTGGTGCTACCAAGTTAGCACAAAATTTTATCACTTTGGCTGCTAAACATCTTGGCCAAAAATGTTGCTCCTTCTAGCGGCTTAATGGTTTTTGTGATCTCTCTAACTGATAAATAGCCAAAATTGATCTCTTGTGTGCAGTATGCATTACCTGCCCAAGTAAGTTTATTGTATTTTCATTTGTCAGATAATTCTTTGTCCCCCTCTATTAGATACTTTTAGGAATTCATCATTGAATTTAGTAGCCAACAACATTAATTTCATATCATCCGTATTGCAACTACTGCCATCTGGGACTTCAGTATCACTTGCATTGCTGAGTTAATTCATTTCACACCTAATAATGCTTCAAATGGTCTTTGCTTTGTATGTGGAATTTTGAATTTCTTGTGCACAGTACATTGTTTTTGCATTTTTGATGTCACGCTAAGGAATTCTGCAATATTGATTATAGTGCAGTTTTAAGTCTTGACTAGAATTAGTTCTTCGCATCTACCTGGCAAAAGATACGTCGATCTGAGATGTTACCCACTCATTTTCTTGGCTTCCACTGTAAATGCTCCTGACTCACTGTAAAAGACTGGATTCATAACGTTGTAGGAGAATTTTTAGAAATGAATTAAATTCATCATCTACTGAGTGTCTCTGGTAAGCTTCTTCCCGTTTTTCATACTTTAAATTATATCTGCCAGCCGAAGTGGCCGTGCGGTTAAAGGCACTGCAGTCTGGAACCGCAAGACCGCTACGGTCGCAGGTTCGAATCCTGCCTCGGGCATGGATGTTTGTGATGTCCTTAGGTTAGTTAGGTTTAACTAGTTCTAAGTTCTAGGGGACTAATGACCTCAGCAGTTGAGTCCCATAGTGCTCAGAGCCATTTAAATTATATCTATCAAGTTTTTGCCCCGATTGGGAAATACGGAAGGTCTGGGGCTGGTAAATGGTTCCTGTGGTCGCAAAAATTGTAGTGCCCATCGTTTATGAATGTCCCAGCTACTTTATAGAAGCAGCCAGCAGTGGTTGCTTTTATTGTTAATGAGTAACTTGACTCATTTCGTATCTCTTGATGATGAGGTTGAGGGAACAAGATGTGTGAATAAACGAATTAATGAATGAATGTTTCATGACATTAGTAATTATCATGATTATGACAAATCACTGGGCAACTTACTTCGATTCTTGAAATTTGATTTTGCTACTACACTCTCAGCTGCCAGAGTATAATAGCGTATGTAACAGTGACACTGATGACAGAGACAAAGAGGCGCCGATCAACAGTGAAATAGCTGGCAGCTGAGAAGCGAATTGCTTGCACTTCTTTCCCTTCTATTCTCAGTACCCAGCGGATGCCCTCAGCGTGCATGATCACAGCGTGGCACACCTCTATGACCAGCGCAAGACGCAGAAGACCATAGACCATGATGGCAAGGCTGCGCATCATGAAGTGGACTCCAGTGTCTGACAATTCCGAAGTCCTAGTATATTCGATATATATTTGGAGTAGATTATTGACACCGAAAAGCAAGGCAAAAAATGTACTGGCCATGTCGATAGCAATAACGATACCAAAATGAGCCTCCAGTATCAGAAGTATACGCAGGAGTGTTGAATAGCCAGAGCTCACTGCGCTGAGTGTTGCTGCTTGTGAAAACACAGTTGGTATCCCTGTAGTTTCAACTTGGAAAATGGCAGTGCCTGAAAGAAAATACAACAATTTATGTAGCATCAACAAGTATGGTTAAGAAACGCTGAAATGCTGTGTAATCTAGAAGAAATTTGTCAAGTCAAAACCAGTTGCCAATTAGAATTACTGTGTTTCTAAGCTGTAGCAGAACCTCCCAAATCTGACCTCAGATGGTCCGACTTAACTACTTAGTCTGGCCATCCTATTCCCAATGTTTGTTTACGTAGGTAAAGCGTGGAGTGGACTAGTCAGACTCGTCTGCGGTGTGGATCAGTAGGCAGTCGACTGTTGCTAGATGTGATAGTTTGGTAACTTTTTGTGTGAAATAACTTGTTTCTGACTCGATCTATAAGTGTTCTTGTGTACGCATTTGTTCTGTAAATTAGTGACACTGTTCTTTTTACATATTAAAGTGTGTAAAGCTAAATTATGACACAACTAAACGTAAACAGGTGACGCTGTCTTTACAGCCGCATGTTGGGTCCAGTGCCGTTTTGAATGGATGAGTACATCTGACATTGACTGCTGCACAACGGAAGCTGAATTAATTGACGATCAACTCATTGACGCTGTAACTCGAACAACTATTGAGAATGGGAATGATGATGACAACAACGAAGAGAGTCAATCTACAGTTCGCGTGACATAAACAGATGCTAAAAATTCGTCTGATGTAGCCATTCAATACATCAAATAAATTTCCACGTCTACTCCCAATAGAGAATTTGTGAATTAGGAAATGGCGGAACGTTGTGGCAAAATCAAAGTAGTTGCCTGCAAGCAAAATAACATTACAGACGTTTTTGGTCCTGATTAAAAGCAGAACACTTCTAACCGTGTGATTTCTCATTTTTTAAACAGTTAAGTAAGTCCAAATTAGTTGTGTATCATTGCAGTACAGTAATATGGTATGTAGTGATGTTAAACTTACACTCACAGTAACAGTATCTTACTGTACGATACAGACATATTTTATAGTACAGGCACTACTATACAGTACACTTTCATGTAAGATTTTTTTAGTGTGTGAACGTTTTCCTTACGTTTTGTTGCTTACGTTTTGTTGTTGTACTTAAATTCATGGTAAATACTGTGCTGCCATATTTACTCACAAACGGTTTCGATCATTGATCATCTTCACAGTGGAAAAAACATTCTGACAACATATCATGCATATGCTATTTTATTAGAAAAGACGCCATAACTGAATCGCAAACGTCAGGAAAAGATACTTCACGCCATAATACCAGCTTAAGCAAGCAGAAAGCATGTTAACAGCAGCGTTGCCATTGATTATGTAACTACTGTGTTTACCCATGCAGAGGACCCACGGAGCAGGATACTGAGTGAGGGCAGGGCTACAACGAAAAAATCGCTTCTCGCCTTTTGACAAGATCAGTGCAGTTTATTAAGAAAACTGTTACATCTGTTACTTTTACAGGTTCACGAAGTACGCTCACTATACAATGTGATACACAGTCATATCGCCAACAAAATCAAATTTCGCATCAGTTCCATGACCACGAATAAATATAGACAAGACATCGTCTTTCGATAATTTAAACAAACGTCACTTACGAATACTCATAGGTTTATCAATATAAAAATTGGCAGACATGTCGATCCTGGTTGCAGCCCAAGACTGTTAGATTATACATGTCCCGTAGGCAATAACGTCGCGCGCTGACGTATTCTCCGTCCACCTAAGTCCGTTATCAATTGCTTACGTAATCACATTCGCACGTTGCTATCTAAGTCAAGAATCTGGAAAGGCAGTAGTCAGTCGGCAAGATTCCTCACTGTCGTGTGCATTGTGTACATTGCTGGTGTCCCAACGTATATGTTATCTATACATAAATAATGGTGTGAAATATTATTGTCTGACGTTTGCAAGTTAACTATGGCGTCTTTCCTGGTAAAATAGCACGTATGACATGTGAAGTTCTCACTCTATTTTTTCACTGTGAAGATGATCAATGAGCGAAATCGGTTGAGAATAAATGCATTGTAAGACAGCACAGTGCTTACCATCCATTTCTCCACGTATTTAGAAGGATAAATCTGAGTACAAATTATCAGATTAGATAAACCACAAGATCAGAATGAGATTTTCACTCTGCAGTGGATTGTGCGCAGATATGGAACTTCCTGGTAGATTAGAACTGTGTTTCAAACCACAAGATGTCTAATATATGTAAGAAATATAAATATTGTAATGATGCACTGTAGTTAAAACCGTGAAATTTGTTTCCTCCATTTCTTCTGCAGTATTATATTTGGATGGCCAATGTAGTATGATAGTACATCTGACCTTGCTTCATGAAGCTGATGGGTGGTGGCACCAATGTTGGTAGTGATGGGAGGGGGAGGAGTAGAGAGGGCAGAACTAACCAGAGATGTTTCAAAATCTACTGATAGTTTCCAGGTGAATGCAAGTGGAGAATATTGCTCAGAATACATTTCGTCTCCATGAGCTATTATAGCCTTGTTGTATTAATGTTGATGTAATTTCCCAGCTATGCTCTGGAACTTCCAGAGAATTCAGAATGGCACTTTTGCACGCACCTTGTCCTATTATAAAGCAGACACGGAAAACTGTGTCTGAGCTAGACATCTCACAGCAGAATTTTGACTTGGTAATAGGTGATTTAATTTCTCCACCACTAAATGGAATGCTCAAGAATTAAAGTAGGTGTCAGCCACAAGAATACATATGAGACTGTTCTAACCATCTTACCTGAAAATTACCTTGAACAACTGATTAAAGAATCAGCTCATGAGAACAATGTCTTAGATCTCTCTTTGGAAAATAGATTCCAACTTTTCAACTCAGTTAACGCAGAGCATGGAATCGGTGACCATAAGGCTGTTATAGGCTCAGACTCAGATGCTACAAAGGCTGTTAAAACATAGGAAATAATCGTGTGTAGAAAGCGCAACAGCAAAAAAATTATTATTTGAGCAGTCAGCATCAAACTTATAACTCTGATAACAAAATTAAAGAATAATATACAATATTCTTTGTGAGGCATACTGTACGTGATGAAGACGATTATGGATGCTGAGAATTAGGCTACTCACATGGCTCAATAGTTGTTAGCCAATTGCTATGAAAACACATATGTAAGGTACTGAGACCACAATAATAATAATAATAATAAAAATCACTGAATAAAAAGCTAAATTCAATGTGCAAAAGGGGTGTGCCTGTTGGGATATGTATATGATTGGGTATATATTATGGGAAGTAACTCCATCCCCAATTATCACAAACTTACTGACGGACATTGGGAAAAGCGAAGTGCACACACCAAGTGGCTGCAAAAAAAAAGTACTGGACATTCCCCGATGCTAGTCAGATACTAACAAATATAAGACATTATAGCTGAAGTAATTCCCTTGTAGAATTACTGGGCATGTTTTGTTCACAGTATACACTGATGAGCTAAGACATTATGAGCACTACCCACCATGAGACTGAATGCTGTCTGGTAACACTGTGGGCATGTGATGTGGCAAGGAACGTTTATAAGCAGAGCAGAGACAAATGTTGAATCATTCTATTGATGATACAAACTGTAAATGAGAAAATTCATTGACATAAGCAACTTTGGCAAATAGCATATTGTTATGGCCCATTGCATGGGAACAAGTATCTCAAAAAGTATAAAGCCAGTGGTCACTGTCACGAACATGCATAGAAAGTGGCTGAGTGGCGGTGAATCCACAAGCAAGTAACAAAATGCTGGACGTCCGCACCTCATCGCAGAACCTAGAGTTGTCCACTCTCCAAACCAGCGTAGGTGATGATCTGTGGCTGTTCTGACAACAGAATATCTGTGGTAATAATATAAGGTATCATGATAGCTGTGGACTATGTAAACATCACTGTGGACCACCTGCATCCCTTCACGCTTGCCGTCTTCTCTGGTGGAAATGGCATCTTACAGCAACATAACTGTCCATGTCACAAGACCAAAATTGTGCTGCAGTGATTTGCGGAGTGTGATAGCGAACTCAAGTTGATGTCTTGGCCACCAAATTCACTTAACCTGGACCTGATGGAACACATATGGGATGCTTTCCAGTGATAGCAGATGGATTGTTTTGGGTCATGAGTGTACGTAAATTACCTGGTGGATAACGTCAGAAGGTCCATGAGACTGTTTGTGGATGCTGCTGTTGTTTATAGTATCGCTGCAACACTAGAAGACTATAGCAAAGTGTATGAAGGCCTGCAGGGGATCGACATTGGCAGTTGAACCTGAACATAAATAGATGGAAATACACATTATTATTTTGTAACACGACTCAAATCAAATAGTGGAAACAATAACATGCATAAAGTATCTGAGGGTATGCGACTGCAGAGACCTAAAGTGGAACAGCACCATGAACCTAGTTGCTAGACCAATCTTCATTGGAACAATCCTAAGAAAAAGTAATACACTCACGAAACCAGTTCTTACAAGTTTGCTCATACGCCTGGGATTCTTAGAGGGTATGTTTAAAAGGGGTGACAGATAAAATTCAAAGAAGAATAATTCACTTGGCCCTGGCTTCACTTAGCAAGCATCAGAGTGTCATGGAGATACCCATCAAATTCCAGTAGTAGATGCTACAATAGAGATGTGCATCACAAAGGGTTTTTCTGTTAAAATTTTGAGACTGTGCATACCAAGAACTGTCAAGCAACACATTACTCTGCAAGGGAATTTGTATCTCACGATATGACCATGCAAGAAAAATAAGAGACATTCACTTTTATGCACAATCATTCGTCTCAAGCCCCATTCACGAATGGAACTGAAAAGATGAGAACTTACAGATGCAGATGTACTCCAAGTATTCACAGAATGTTTTGGTTCAGAGAGTAGAGATGTAGATATAACGTAGGAGAGGGTGTTGTACATGCAGGGTGGAGTAACTGGGAATGCACGATATTTCCTGGTCAGTGTTTCAATCTATTTAGTGATTTTAAAATCACCTAAGGAAATCTGCACTATAAACTGCCAAAGCAATTTCCAGGATTTTATTCTGTTTTTGTTATTGCGAGACATGAGATTGTGTTTTGTGTAGTGTTTGTAGATATTATGACTTCTACATATTTAACCATTCTATAATATATTACAGCTACTTGGAGGATATTGTTCACTCATCAGTTGGAGAGTTTTATGATTAGTAAAATTTTATAAATTTTAAAACCAGCATCACAACATGTGGACTCTTAAGTTAAGCCATACTTCGTTGGTCATGCACCATATTGTGCCTCTAAATTGAAGAAGTTTTTCTACCATGGAACACATGATACTTGCAAATGAATGTCTTAACAAGTTTTCCCTCATTGAAAAAGAGAACTAGTGTTAGTCACCACTAGTTTCTGTTTCAAAATGGTTTAAAATTGTAACTTGTTTTTGATAACACCATATTTCGTCTTAATTTGATTTTACTTATGGCACTGATTATTGATGTGTAGTACAGTAATAATGTAAGACAAATGTCTGTAAATTCAGAAAAAGACTGCAGTACATGTAAGGCAAATACTGCCGAATGAGAAATTATATTAAACATTTGTTACAGGACTGGCTAGAGACGAAAGACCAAGGGACAACACTCCACCCTCCCTCCTTTCCCTTCTGTGCCCTACTGTATTGATCTACACTATGGCTAATTCGATTACCAACCTACTGAACTGCTGGATACTACAATTCATAAAACAGTCTGATGTCATACACATCAAACACAATGTCATCTCTTTAATCGTTGCATTATAGTATTCACTGCAACACCACTTGTATCCTAAATTTTCTGTATTGGTGGATGTCCATTAAGTATGTCAGCTCTTAATGGGGGGGGGGGGAGGGTTCCAACAAAGTCTCACCAATTCTCATTTAAATTGGGGGGGGGAGCAGAGAAAATCTCATGTCAACTTTTTTATTCAGAGAATATACATTATTATAACAGATAACTTTTTTTGTATAATGTATACCATTCATCAACATTATTAAAGTGATCAGTAGTCTTTACGTCCTCTCTGAACTGAACTGAAGTATTTACATCTGTGCATGCATTGGATTTTCTGATTTGAAACAAGTGCCACGCAAGGTTAGATTTCATTTGGGGAGATCATTGCTGCACTGGTCAGAATCACTGTGTGTCCAGCACTGAGTTGGTTGTGATATTCTGCTATCCCTATAATACCAATGTTATAGTATTCATCATAACCTTGCATTAAATCTTTTACAATGTGTATGTTAAGCGTCATACTGGCAAAAGTTAACCATTTGTGGAGGTTCACCAACAAGATTTCTCTTAGTGATAGTACAAATCAAGATATTGAAAAGCTACATGATCATATGGTTGAAAAGAAGGTACAAACAATATTGCCTTTCATCTGCAAAGTAGGTAAGGCTTCACTGACATTAAATGTATATAATATATCAATAAAAGGTCAGTTTTTCATGGAGCTGTCAAAACAGTTAATATTGTTTTCACAGAGCCTTTTGTCCTTTTATCTTTGTGTGTCCTCCATCTGAATAATAGTAAGAGCTGACATGTTTAAAATAAGAAAAGTGATAGAAATACAGGTTAGTATACTTCATAAATAAAATGTGGTTTAATTAAAGCGTTTTAATGAATATTAAAACAAATAAAAAAGAAATCATTTTCACATATTTTTACCTAACTATGAGATTGGATTAAGAAAAAGAACTTGCTCATCTTCTAACAGTAGTGCGATTTCATCTCAAATTATACAGGTCAAGAGTGAATGAGTCACAGTACTATTTCAAAATTTGTGGAAAAATATATGTGTCCAAATTGCACATCATATCTCTTCAAAACTACAATATTCTGATTTTCCAATGATTTGTTAAAACGCTACAGACTTCTCAAAATGGGAGTATTTGTGAAAAAAGTCATAATGAAAACGAACATTGAAAAATTGCAGTAAAGAAACCAAAAGTGATAGTGATCTAAATTTATTTACAATAAATACTTTGTTCCCGATACTATGAGTTATAATTCATATGTACACACTTCAGAGATCTATGAAAATTTATAACTTCTTGCAAATTTCAAAATTATGTTTTGAAAATACGAATAGCCATGCGATGTTAGCCGCCTTGAGAAATGATAAGGTGGAAGAACTGCTGTCAGCTATGGTATTAATGCATGAAATTCTTAAACTATAAAAAAATTATAGTATAAAGATGAAAGAATCTGAATTTTTTTGATAATTTATAAATTATTTTCTCCAAAACCGCCTTCCCAAATGTTCTAAAAATCCCATTGTACTTTAAATGGTCATTGAACTTAGCGAATGTACAATCAGAGTGGGTTGACCTAGCTCTACTTTCAAGGTCAAAAAATCATAGACACTTAAATATTTAAATTAATCGCTGATTTTCAGGAAATGTCATGCAAAACTGGTATTTCTGAATCAAAACAATTATTTTACGACATTATTAGTGAGTGGGAATACAATTCATAATTTTGTTCAAAAGCATTTAATGACAAAAATGAGATATAGAATATTTACACCCATTTTTGTTTTTGTGATATTATTCACAAATTATTATGGTATCTTGTCATGATTTAACTTCTTATGACTTTCCATGAATTAAAATTGTCTACAATGTAACAATCAACATTGCAGTTTTGGAAAGAGTTCATTTGTTTTTTTCATCTGCTTCTCATTGAACACCTATAGTTAAGCTGAATTTACTGTTTATAAATACATCAGTAGTATCTGGTAATAAGACAGAAAAGATAACGTTCTGTGACTTTCCAAATTAGAAAAAGAAATTTTAAGGGGAAATGAACTTAAATTTGGTATTTTCGTCTTAAATTTGTAAGTTAAAGGAAGCTCATAAGTATGTGGGTGTCAACTAAATTTCATCACGCTAAGAGGGAGCTTTAAAACAAAACACCTGATAGGTCTCGAGTACTTTTTGTTTATTAGTTACATCTCTTTTGTTCCCTACTTTTTTAAGAGATATTTACAAAATATACATTTTTCGAAGGGCTGTACCATTTACAAAAATTAAAATAAAACGAAAATGCTGTATTTCTGAGCACTGATGATATAGAGGTCTAAAGCCCAGTCCACACGCAACGATCTGTCTGCGCAGACATCGGCACAGATGCCTGTACATGCAAAAGATCGCTGCAAATGTGGTGTGTTCACACGACACAAACCCCGATCTACTACTCGCCCGCCATCTGTCGGTATAGAAAAGAAATATCAGTGGCAAGCGACTACGCTCCCCGTGAACGTCAAAAATTTAATTCAGTTATTTTGAAATATAGAAACGGAGGAAGTTCTGTTGTGGTCTGTGTTCGCAACTTATGTTGCAAAAAACATCCAGACCAACCGCAGGAAACAGAGAAAGCGGTCAAAATGGTGTAGACAGTGGCTGCTGAAGCGAAAGCAGTTTTCTCACGTAAATTTACTGCGGGAGTTGCAGAGCGAACCTAGCGACTGGCGAAATTATTTGCGGATGGATGTCGAAACTTATAATTATCTCTTAAAGCTTGCAACCCCTCATATTATGAGAAAAAATACTTGTATAGAGAAGGGCAATTTCTCCTCATGAACGGCTGGCGGTAACATTAAGATTCCTAGCAACAGGAAGGAGCTACAAGGATTTGGAATTTTCAACTGCAATATCGAAACAAGAGTTGAGTGATATAATACCTGCAATTTTTCAATTAGAGCACTGTATGCTGCTGTCTTTTTGCCTGTGTCACATGGGTGGTTTCTATATATTTCAATGAATTCACTTACAAACTCTCGAGAACACTGACGAGTATCAGCCATTTTAATGCCGTGCACGCACAAATACAAACACTAGACTAAGCAAACAGCTGTTTCGCGCCAGATTTGCGGCGATCTCCTGCCCACACGCTCCAACTTGTCTGCGCAGATGTGATTTGAACCCAGAGATTTGAGAGGTTTCGCTCAAACCTCCAACTCCAACTTCCAGGTTTGCACACATCTCAGGTTGGTGCAAATCTTCTGCGCAGATGTGACGTGCGCTGACATTTGCGCAGACAGATCGTTGCGTGTGGACGGGCCTTAATATATATTCTTTCCAGAGAAATTCATAACCACGAGCTTACATGACCTTTATGAACCTTTACGATTTGAGACGAAATCACCAAGTAGCCTATTGTTGGTTGCTGGAACAACGAAGTGTTGCAAGCGATTGGAAGCAATCTCAGGCCATTTCCGTTTTCAATGGTCATCGGACAGATTATAATAATAATCGGACTGTATCACTTTCGTCACTATGTTGTAGCCTCATGGAAGGTGTTTTATGTTCATGCAGTACGACAATTTTAGACACCTAAAATATTCTCTGCAGGAGTCAAAATGGATTCCGGAAACAGTGGACGAGTGTACAGCTCGTCTATGACATGCAGAAGGCAACATGTCACCATGCCCAGTTTAGTGTCGTCTTCATTGACTTTCAAAAGGCGCTTGATACTGTCCAAACTTCAGCTTAAGACGATTGACTGAATGACAAGTGTCCACTTTCTGTGTTTCCATTTCTTTACCATCAGCTCTAGCAAGGGGACGTGTTATACGCTACACCACGTACTGTGTCCTAGCAGGCTACAGCAGAATGACAATCAGTTTTGTGTTACGTTTTAACAACGTTTATATCTCTACTGGTGACGAGAAATGGTGTCTTTATGCAATCACAAGGAAAAGAAAGGAATGGTTGAGCCTAAACAAACCAGCGACTACTTATACAAAGTCGTGTGCACGTCCATAAACGGTAATATTGTGCGTCTGGTGGGATAGCAGTGCTACGGTATATACGAATATTGCTTCCCCAAGGTGTAACTATCACCGCTGAACAATAGCTGAGACGTCTTGCAGGCGCACGAAGACTGTGTGAAGTGATGCTGCTCTGTGATAATGGCCATCCTCGTTCTGCTAGACTGAGAAAAAATATGTGCCCTCAACCTTCTTGAAGGTTGCTCAACTTCCTTTCTGGATGAAAATGCGATCCAAACGTGGCTCGACAAATTCTTCGGCTCAAAACCATGTCATTTCAACAGTCGCGGAATCGAAAAGTTGATATTATTGATGACTGAGGTCTCTATTATGAGTATCTGCTGTGTTCATTAAACCTGTGGAAAAACGTTACAAAAGTATACACCAAGCCAATAATTGTTACTGGAATAAATCAGTTTCATTTCTAATCTCCGCGCTGCGTAATGCGCAGATACCTGCCTATCTACCCTCACTTGTGAGAACACGACTAAGCAATTCGCAATTCCGTACCTGTTATTGCTAGCGCGATTTCTCCTTTTTTAGTAACTTGTATTTCACAAATTCCCTCTACCGTCTTTTCCCACATGTATACACTTGCCACAATCCACAGTCTAAATGTACCTCCCTGAAATTTATTTCTACTATTCTACTCTTCACAGAAAAGTTATAAACTGTGGCTTTTTTTCCAATATAGCTATTAATGATTTTAGTATCTTTGTCTGTACTACTTCTATCTGGTACTACTTTGGACACAAAAAAAACGTAAGAACATACTTGTAATATAATTGTCATACCTCTTCTGGGAAGAGAACTGAGTGGTGTTAAAATGCGTTCTATCAGATGCTTCTTCATGTCTCGGAAAGCCTGGTCTATGCCCTCCATCATGTACACGAACTGGGATAATATCACTACTGTGGTCAAATTCAACAGCAGTCTCACAACAGTTCCCATCCCTATACAGGGCAGCTTTTTTAGTTTCCAAGTCGTGTATAAATGCGAAATTCCCATCAGTATTTGCAAAGTAAACAACACATCGAGAGCGAGGTACCATATTCTGGGGTGCTTCTCGGGCGCATAGCGATTCTTCTTGGATCGTATCACAAAATTATAGACGCTTTCTACCTTCCGGAACTCAGTGAAGATGCATTTGCAGAAAATTGTTACAGACGAAAGGTGAGACAAGAAATTGTGAAGTTCATACAGGCATCGAAATGCAAGAGGGAGTTCCGGCGAACAGGCAAATATTCTGTAGGAAACTGAAGTGTCTACGATGAGAAAAATTGCTGTCCACAGTGAAGGCACTAGCGAGACAGGTAACCTCAAGCTGCGGTGACTGCAGCGAAAAGGAAGGAGACCAAAAACCTGCCACAAGCAACGGAAGAGCCTGTGTCTTAGGCTCACGGTCTTTCGCTTTCTACTAGAATTACCACCGTACATGACAGCACACTTTGGGAACGTTCCGTAGATGAAGAATTGTTGTAAAGAACTGCGGCTGCGCAAGAGTAGCCGAAGACCACATCGTGTCGTTAACAACACATACGAAACCTTTCTGACAGGTGAGAAATGTTACAATCGATTTCCCTTGTCGTGTGTATTTTCTGTCTGCTCTTTTGCAGAAAGTTTTTGCAGTGTAGCGCGTTCGTCAGAAATTCGTACAGTTCACGTCAATATTCAGATGGAGAAAGCTCTGAGCGGCAGCCATCTTGGCAGCTATTGTGATAGTATTTATGGGCAAGGAGCACCCTACCGGTAACATACAAACGGATATCGCTCCTTGTCATCGGGCGCTAACTGATGGGTTATATAGAACTACTTTCAATGAGATACCCATAAATACAGCAGGAATTTCAAGTCAGTTCTTCGGACGCAAGGAAAAGAGAAGTGTGAGAACTGCACTCCCCTGGCAACACAGCAAGCTCCCGCTTGGACAGGTTAATGCGTTCTCTAGACTGCACGGACATAAAATAAAACAAGGATAATCGAAAAACACACGTTTTTACCTGAAGCAGCCGCTTACAAGAAAAGGAAACCAGTCGTCGGCTGCACAAAAATATTTAATTTAACTTCGCCCGTTTCGGCAGATTCATCTGTCATCTTCAGAAGTTTAATGCAGGTTTAAATCATAAGTAAGCCCACATCAAGTAAATATCGCTGATAAAGACGCCCTACAAAGAATATGTATAAAATATAAAAAGTTTATTAAGAACAAATGTACAATAATTTAGCATCCTAAAGCATCAGAAAAGTTACATACCTTCTTTAAAGCACAATAAATTCTGTCACATAGCAAAAAATATGCCATGAATAGAAACCAACAGACTGAGAACCAGAACTTAACGATACCATACAAATGTTCAACATTAGTAATTAAAAAAAGAGTTATTTTCATATCTTCTTGAAGAAATAAGAAGCAGCCAGCGGGCCCGGGTTCAATTCCCGGCCGGGTTGGGGATTTTCTCCGCTCGTGGACCGGTTGTTGTGTTGTCCTCCTCATCATTTCATCACCACCGGCACGCAAGTCGCCCAGTGTGGCGTCGACTGAAACAAGACGCGTACTCGGCGGCCGAACTTACCCGGATGGGGCCTCCCGGCAAACAATGCCACAAACTCATTTCATTTTTTTAGATGCAAAACGGAAGATTTATTTAAACCTCTCTACCGTAGTTTCAATGTTTGTAAAAACATCTTCTCCAGAAGAAAGTAGTGACAACTCAGTTCCATGTTGTTACTATGGTAAGTTAAAAAATAGCCGAAAGGTGTCAGTGAAATATAAACTTTCACCTCCATAATATTAAAAACGTATTTAACGTACCCCCGCTACATCTTGTAACCCAATTGTCACTAGTTTCCTTCTGAAGAAGAAGTTTTTACAAACGGCGAAACCGTGGTCAAGAGGTTTAAATAAGCCTTCCGTTTTGCAACTGATTATTTTGTCAAGACTTTACTCTCCGTTTGCTGCTCCAGCCATTTACAAAATTTTATTATTTTTATAGCTTTTGAGTATTTGGTCTAATGCATAACTGTCTTTTTGTATGCATGCTTTAAACAGTTGACATGGTTTTATAAGGTTCTGTAGATGCTAATGTGCCTACTTTGTACATAAGCGTGATCAATTCACTTTAAGTTAGCAGTCTGTTGCTCTTCATTGCATATATTATGTACTTGCTTGATGTGACAGTATTTAATGTTCTTTATGAAAGTATGTTATTTTTCTGTCAGCTATTGTACATTCGGCTTTAACAAACTTGTTATACTTTTCTGACTCTCAAGTACTGATCATTTGTTTTTAACAGACTTTTTATATTTTTAACTTATTCTTTTAGGATGTCTTGATTGTCCAGTATTTATTTAAGCCAGTGGAAAACTTCTCAAGATAACATCTTAATCTTTTGAAGCTGGTTACGCGAAACTGAAAATTTACGTGCAACTAACGATGATTTTTGTTTTAGTGGAAAGAATACACAACGCATCTTATGAACAACAGCTATGAACAAAATCATAAACTGCTACTTACTGCATTCACGGAACACACTACACGCCACATTTAAAAGCCAACTGCATTAGGACTACTTGTGCATTACTCGTTTGAAATAATGGGTCGGAAATGATCGCCCTTCACCTACCAGGGAAAGGGCTCGGAAAACATACAGACAGGAGACATGTTACAAGGGCAGGGTTCCCGCATTTACCTGAGATGAAACCGGAAACAAATGAAAAACGAGACTTGAAGTTTTCTGTCCCCGAAATATCTTTCCGTTATTTGCTTTTTTGAAAAATCGCCGTACTTTGCACGGATAATCCGGGAACCATATAACCCACTCCCAGATTTCGTTTACGTTAGCCTATAGGAATTAGCAAGTCCTCATCCAGTTCCAAAAGTGTGATGATTCTAATAATGTACCGTGCCATATGATGGTGTAATTGTGTTTTAAGTAAGGCTGAAATCGCGTTCGAACTAGCTCGATATTTCCCCGATACGCCACAGAGCTCGGTACGGTATCTAGTGCTGCTGGAACATTCACATGACATTGGACTCACGTAGCACGAGAGCAAGTGATGGCAAGAAACCTCAAAGATACCACAAGAACAAGCTATAACTCTGCTTGGAATCTAGGTTTAATGAAACGCAGGCAACATGGGTTTAGAAGACATCGTTCCTGTGAAACGCAACTGGCTCTTTATTCACACGAAGTGCTGAGTTCTATTGACTAGGGATTTCAGATCGATTCCGTATTCCTGGATTTCCGGAAGGCTTTTGACACTGTACCATACAAGCGGCTCGTAGTGAAATTGCGTGCTTATGGAACATCGTCTCAGTTATGTGACTGGATTTGCGATTTCCTGTCAGAGAGGTCACAGTTCGTAGCAATTGACAGAAAGTCATCAAGTAAAACAGAAGTGATTTCAGGCGTTCCCCAAGGTAGTGTTATAGGCCCTTTGCTGTTCCTTATCTACATAAATGATTTGGGAGACAATCTGAGCAGCCGTCTTCGGCTGTTTGCAGATGACGCTGTCGTTTATCGACTAATAAAGTCATCAGAAGATCAAAACAAACTGCAAAACGATTTAGAAAAAATATCTGAATGGTGTGAAAAGTGGCAGCTGACCCTAAACAACGAAAAGTGTGAGGTCATCCACATGAGTACTAAAAGGAACTCGTTAAACTTCGGTTACACAATAAATCAGTCTAATCTAAAAGCCGTAAATTCAACTAAATACCTAGGTATTACAATTACGAACAACTTAAATTGGAAAGAACACATAGAAAATGTTGTGGGGAAGGCTAACCAAAGGCTGCATTTTATTGGCAGGACACTTAGAAAATGTAACAGACCTACTAAGGAGACTGCCTACACTAAGCTTGTCCGTACTCTTTTAGAATACTGCTGCGCGGTGGGATCCTTACCAGATAGGACTGACGGAGTACATCGAAAAAGTTCAAAGAAAGGCAGCACGTTCTGTATAATCGCGAAATATGGGAGAAAGTGTCACAGAAATGATACAGGATTTGGGCTGAAAATCATTAAAAGAAAGGCGTTTTTCGTTGCGACGGCATCTTCTCATGAAATTCCAATCACCAACTTTCTCCTCCGAATGCGAAAATATTTTGTTGACACCCACCTACATAGGGCGGGACGATCACCACAATAAAATAAGGGAAACCAGAGCTCGTACGGAAAGATATAGGTGTTCATTCTTTCCACGCGCTATACGAGATTGGAATAATAGAGAATTGTGAAGGTGGTTCAATGAATCCTCTGCCAGGCACTTAAATGTGATTTGCAGAGTATCCATGTAGATGCAGGGGGAAACGAATTTCTGTTGTATCTGAACGAAACTACAATAAGAGCACTCAGGCAGTATATTGAGAACATATATAAATATTTATGGTGTTTTTATTATGTAACAGTCAAACGCAAAAATATGCAAAAGGAACAAGCGTAGCTTTTGCTTCAGATTGTTTGAGTAGTCTCTATCTTTCCCTCCTGTTTCTTGCTTCTAACACAAATGTAGGTATCTGATTCGTCCGCATTGTCGACAACCTTTGTTGAGTAAGTGCGGGCATCTGACTTCGCTTTGTTTTATTTGTTCTAAGTGAACACACGTGACTTGCCAGTTACAGTGGCCTCATTCGATTCAGATCAAAGCTCAATATGTGGAAGCAAAAAGCAGGAAAACAGGAAACAGCTCCTCGTCTGCTGCAAGTTCATATGACAGGCCACTATCCTTGAAGAAAACAAAATGTTTGCCAGAAACAGATGAGACAAAGGTGCTCAGTTCCACTGGCTTACACAAGTTAGTCCTATTGGAGCAATTGAAATTGACAAGGATGCAAATGGAAAAAGAAAGTACGACTATGAACTTCCTTAATGCAAAGGTGAGCTACAAAAACACTGTTCAAGAGAAAGAAAATTAAAAAAATTTTTTTAGACAGTATTACCAATAGCTTGCTGTAGACGATAAGCAGTTATGTATGTTTTCATGAATAAAATAATCCAGAATTCTGCATTTTGTATTAGACCGATTTTGATATTGCTGAACAATGTTGTTGTTGTTGTGGTCTTCAGTCCTGAGACTGGTTTGATGCAGCTCTCCATGCTACTCTATCCTGTGCAAGCTGCTTCATCTCCCAGTATCTACTGCAACCTACATCCTTCTGAATCTGCTTAGTGTATTCATCTCTTGGTCTCCCTCTACGATTTTTGCTGAGCAATAATCACACAATTTTTTTTTAAGGAACACACCGCCATTTGTCCGTTTTATTGTTTATTTAAGTGCAATCCAGGTTTCGGTCTTTTATGCCATTTTCAAGTTTTTGATTTTATGTCTTTAAGTATATTGCAGGAACATAACGTGTTGTTAGAAATTGTATTAGAGCTGCAAGTTGTTGTATTTTTTGATATCCTCTCCTAAGAACTTCCCCCTCATTTACAGCTCCTCTTCGTTAACGCCATCGTCACGGAAACCCTGTACAGTATGTTCAGAATCTTAATCCTGTAGATGTTTCTCACCATCATGCAGTACATAGCATCAAGCTATAATTATTGGAAGATTTGATAAAGAAACTCTACACATCAACTGCAACATAGGAAACTGTCTCTTTAGCTGACCAAAACAACGCTCTATCGCAACCCTCTCTAAAATCGTGTTGAATAATCTGCGACTCTCCTCTGCTGGATTGCGATAGGGGGTCATCAACCAGGGCTCTAGACCATAGCCGTCATCACCCAAAAGAAGGTTACTTTTTGCCATATGCCGGACCAATATCTGACAAACTCTTCATAAATATAACGCCAAGAGCGTTTTCTGCCCACCAATCAAGATTAATGCTTTGTTAAGGACTGTAAAGAATCATCTGGGCCTACAGAAACCAGACATTTACCACATGACATGTCAATGTGGTATGACATATAAAGGCCAGAGCACCAGGACCGGTGGTAACAGCTGTGAGCAGCACCATCGGCGCACCGGACTCAAACAGGCTTCCACGTCAGCTATAGCGGAACATTATTTGGAACTACACTCCTGGAAATGGAAAAAAGAACACATTGACACCGGTGTGTCAGACCCACCATACTTGCTCCGGACACTGCGAGAGGGCTGTACAAGCAATGATCACACGCACGGCACAGCGGACACACCAGGAACCGCGGTGTTGGCCGTCGAATGGCGCTAGCTGCGCAGCATTTGTGCACCGCCGCCGTCAGTGTCAGCCAGTTTGCCGTGGCATACGGAGCTCCATCGCAGTCTTTAACACTGGTAGCATGCCGCGACAGCGTGGACGTGAACCGTATGTGCAGTTGACGGACTTTGAGCGAGGGCGTATAGTGGGCATGCGGGAGGCCGGGTGGACGTACCGCCGAATTGCTCAACACGTGGGGCGTGAGGTCTCCACAGTACATCGATGTTGTCGCCAGTGGTCGGCGGAAGGTGCACGTGCCCGTCGACCTGGGACCGGACCGCAGCGACGCACGGATGCACGCCAAGACCGTAGGATCCTACGCAGTGCCGTAGGAGACCGCACCGCCACTTCCCAGCAAATTAGGGACACTGTTGCTCCTGGGGTATCGGCGAGGACCATTCGCAACCGTCTCCATGAAGCTGGGCTACGGTCCCGCACACCGTTAGGCCGTCTTCCGCTCACGCCCCAACATCGTGCAGCCCGCCTTCAGTGGTGTCGCGACAGGCGTGAATGGAGGGACGAATGAAGACGTATCGTCTTCAGCGATGAGAGTCGCTTCTGCCTTGGTGCCAACGATGGTCGTATGCGTGTTTGGCGCCGTGCAGGTGAGCGCCACAATCAGGACTGCATACGACCGAGGCACACAGGTCCAACACCCGGCATCATGGTGTGGGGAGCGATCTCCTACACTGGCCGTACACCACTGGTGATCGTCGAGGGGACACTGAATAGTGCACGGTACATCCAAACCGTCATCGAACCCATCGTTCTACCATTCCTAGACCGGCAAGGGAACTTGCTGTTCCAACAGGACAATGCACGTCCGCATGTATCCCGTGCCACCCAACGTGCTCTAGAAGGTGTAAGTCAACAACCCTGGCCAGCAAGATCTCCGGATCTGTCCCCCATTGAGCATGTTTGGGACTGGATGAAGCGGCGTCTCAAGCGGTCTGCACGTCCAGCACGAACGCTGGTCCAACTGAGGCGCCAGGTGGAAATGGCATGGCAAGCCGTTCCACAGGACTACATCCAGCATCTCTACGATCGTCTCCATGGGAGAATAGCAGCCTGCATTGCTGCGAAAGGTGGATATACACTGTACTAGTGCCGACATTGTGCATGCTCTGTTGCCTGTGTCTATGTGCCTGTGGTTCTGTCAGTGTGATCATGTGATGTATCTGACCCCAGGAATGTGTCAATAAAGTTTCCCCTTCCTGGGACAATGAATTCACGGTGTTCTTATTTCAATTTCCAGGAGTGTAAATCATTCGATGAACTGCAGTTATTTCAAGAATCTAACACAAATACTCACATATTGGGAGACTGTTATTAGAGAATCCATCGAAATAACGGTCACACAAAAACTTATCAACCGTGACGCAGGTTGTCAGCTTAGCTCCGCCTGGAATTCGACACTCGATCTGCTAAAGACGCAACGGTGGCAACATTCATACTTCGACGGAAATAACTTTGGAAATGGTGACATAGCAAATAACCCAGCACAACCAAAACAGGACGCACAGGTGGTGGTACTTCCGACAGCAAATAAAGTACCCGAGGACGGTCATTTGGAGAACGAGCCGTAATTTGAAGACCAGCGGCCAGAAAATAATCCGATAGCCGCCCCTAGCGGGCGTGGACCTCGGATGTATCTACCTGACGCGGCCGGCTTCGGCAATAGAACAGCATAATCCAAAGAAAAGCTTAAATGACGGCAATTAGAAAATTGAGGGTCCAGTACAACTTGGATATGGAACAGAACGTTACATGACAAAATTATAACTGACGACAACCAAAAAGTACGCGCACAGCAGTCGTAACAACTACGGCTAGAAAATACGACGATAGCTGCTACTGACCAGCGCGTACTTCAGACGCAGCGCCTGGCGTGGTACAGACCGATGACGTATCGCCTAACCTCACATAGATATAAATACTGGACTGCACTTCGTCTCGTCGTCTTCCCAAACGAAGGGCCACTTTCTATACTGAGAGACGGAAACGACACCGGACGCCCGCGAGGAACGTCCAGCTATGTCCTTCATAGCAGTGCAGGCTTGAATCAACAGATTTAGCCTCCTAATGTGCTCTCGTGAGTTGGAGGAATTCAACTACAAAGAAGAGTATGCCAGCTGGAAACAAGACAATTACCAGAGGAGTTAATCCCAGCATAATACGTGAGGTGTCAACACCAGCAAGCCAGGGTTTTCGGAGCTTTCCCCTGAGCCGTCAAGCGATTACTTATCTACAGTCGCAGGTTCGAATCCTGCCTCGGGCATGGATGTGTGTGATGTACTTAGGTTAGTTAGGTTTAAGTAGTTCTAAGTTCTAAGTTCTAGGGGACTGATGACCTCAGATGTTAAGTCCCATAGCGCTCAGAGCCATTTTTGAACAGCACAAATACAGAAAAATGCCCACAACGAGTGTGAGAACTCTTGCTCGACTCGCCATTCCCTTTCTGGGATGGGAAAGAAAGGTTAAAAAATAAGTAAACAAACGCACTAGATCTCAGGAAGAATTAAAGCTCGGAAATTAGACTGAGTAGCGATTGAATAATTTTTATTGCGATAATCATTCCACAGTATCCAAAATTCCTCTTGCCTCTGAGCAGTTATTAAAAAAAAACAACATAAAAACCAATAGTTCTGCTTCTCACCTCTGTACATCTGCATTAAGCGTCAATTCGCTACTGTTTTTTTGAAAACCGCTTTCTGTCGCTTTGGCGAGTAGTGTGAAATTGCTCAGTCGTTGACTGTTATCATCAACAAACAGCCCTCTGTTCTGTTCCATTTTTCCTAGAAAATTCACACAGGTGCAGTGATTAATATTCTGCTCGCTAACAGTATGCAGATTAGTTTACATAAATGTAATTTCACAGTTCTTTCTCCGCCAACGTACCACTTTGTACTACAGCGATTCTAATGAAGGAAACGATAAATTTGCTTTTGTACACCACGCCGACGAATTATGTTATTAACTACTAGTCATTGTTCTGCATCGCATTATCTTGTTGCATGGTCTTAAACCAGTGGTCGGCAACCCGCGACTCGCTAGTCACATGTGGCTCTTTCGCCCTTTGAGTGTGGACACACGGGTACTGTTCGACTGAAACTTCATGGCCCATGCACGTAAGATTAGAATTGTAGTTGGCGTTTTTACCTGGCTCTATCCTATGCTTTTCACCTAACGTCCAAGGTTACCCCCTCTCCCCCCCTACCCCCCCCCCCCCCCCCCCCCCCCCCACTTCCCTCACTAAGTTGCTGTTCTACGCATTTGGAGGCCACCGGCAGGGTTGCGCAGAGGAGGCGTACGCGATCTATTCCCAAGTCAGCAGTTTCATTGTGCAGTGGCGCAATCTTACACTAATGTTAATACTGAAACATCTGTGGTTAGTCAAGAGTGGAAAACCATATACACACGGCGAAAACAGTACATAAAAAACTGTTTTATAGGTGCATCCGAAGAGCTATTTCGAGAGATGTTAAAAGAAAAATGTTATACGGTTGGCAGTGTCTGCTAAAACATGGGAAGACAGAACAGAAAAAATCTTCAAGTATAACCAGCCAGCAAGTCCAAGGTCTTAAACCGCTTTCGGCTTTATCAATAGGAGCAGACGAGTCTTGTGACATGAGTGATACAGAAAGGGTTACACATTTCGTACGGTCTGTTTCATCAATAGGTCCTAAAGAAAAAGTTTTGGATATTGTCACTCAAAGGTCAAATTTGTAGAGAGGAAAAGCTGTAATTTAGTTAATTGGAAAACATCATATTCCTCTGGATAAAATTCGTAATTACAAGAGGCGGGGTTTAAAGTATGACTTGCGTAAGAAGTGGGTCTGTTGCTATTTTTAAAGAAAAAGTTATGACGATAAACTTAGTTACAATTGCATCATTCCTTAAGAAACACTGTGTTGGGCAGACATTCCCCGAAGAAATTTGCGAAGTTATGTAATTTATGATTAAGGTGATCACCACTATTATAGCTAAAACTTTTAATCATCGTCAGTTTAAAGACGTTTTAGTTGAAATGGAGAGTGAGTACGCGGATCTTCTACTGCGCTAAGGTATATGGGTTATCATGAGGAGACATTATGAAAAGTTTCGTTTCGTTATTAACAGGAATAAAAGGATTTCTTCTTGAGAAGAATGTTCACTACTGTCAGCTAAGACCCGCAGTGGATTCAAAAAGTTTGTTTTATGGTAGGCGTTACGCCAAATCTAAAACAGCGTAATCGTAAACTACAGTGGAAAAGAAACACAATATTTTCGATATTACAATTAATTCTTTCGCTTGAAAATAAATTCTTTTTGCTCAAGATTTTAAAAGAGAACCTATGAGAAACTTTCCAAACTTCTTGAAACTCTTGAAACATCTAAAATGGTTCAAATGGCTCTGAGCACTATGGGACTTAACTTCTGTGGTCATCAGTCCCCTAGAACTTAGAACTACTTAAACCTAACTAACCTAAGGACATCACATACATCCATGCCCGAGGCAGGATTCGAACCTGCGACCGTAGTTGAAACATTTCCAAGAAAATAATTCCGATACTGACATTTTCTATTTTAAAACAACACTTTTAAATGTGAGGGAAGCTTTTCTCAACACGTTCCAGAAATAGCAAAGCGACATTAGTCATTGATAAAAAAATGAAAAAAAGCTCCTTATCTTACTCTACTACAATTAAATTTTTCTTGCTTTAATACTGGCACTGTTTTTTAAATCCAACAATTGCATTTCAGAGTTGCCTAAGATTGACTGTACGTTTACTCTTTGGAATTTGACACAGCTCTTTGTAATAATGACTTACATAAAAATAAAAACTTCCGTTGTAGTATCCCCAAGAGTGTTTTCACTGTTTAAAGTGATGACCATACAGAATCGCTACAACGTTTTTAGCAAAGACCAGCTTAGGAATACTTTAACTTAATAAAAATGTACCTGGGTTTAAATTTTAAAAATGCGGGTCTCAAACGAAATTTCAGTGGTTGTACTGTTGGTATTTGGCTCCGGCGACTAATGACTCTGCCGACCACTGGTTTAAATGTGTGTAAACTTACTTTATAGTGACAGCATTAATTTACCTGGCATCCGTCGAGAGACGGGCAGCTGCTCATGACACGCAAATTACTAAGTCTATATTCATCCAGTATTTGAGAATGAGAGCACTTAGCAACTTCCGATAAATTTAACACATAATTTCAAACCTTTTCGAAACTTTTTCTTGCTTACACTTAATTAAAGGAAAAAAAAGTTATCGCTTAATACATTTTTCCTATTAACGCAGCGAAACTGCAGCATCAGGAATAACATTTTAGTTTATTACTCCTTTACTACCAACTCTAGCTGCAGCGCATTTTGCAGACAGTGTGAAATATACCTCTGTGTATAACTGCAAAATTCTATCACTTTACGACGCATAGTTCAGGAGATACGACGTCTCAAACACTGAGACGAGTGAAAAAGTTAGCTTTTCTACTTTGTACATGGAAGTTCGATTCTTTAAAGAATCGGGTTTCGGGTGGTTATTGCTCGTATTACATTATTGACACTGTACCACAGAAAAAATGAAGAAATGTGTGTGTGAAATCTTATGGGACTTAACTGCTAAGGTCATCAGTCCCTAAGCTTACACATTACTTAACCTAAATTATCCTAAGGACAAACAAACACACCCATGCCCGAGGGAGGACTCCATCCTCCGGCAGGACCAGCCGCACAGTCCACGACTGCAGCGCCTAAGACCGCTCGGCTAATCCCGCGCGGCAAATAAGGAAGAATACGCTAAAGTACACACATCAAAAAAGTTTTGCATCACCCTGGTTCCCAGACTCCTGAAGATGACTTTGATTGTGGATATTGTTCCACAGACACAGTGCCTTTGACTGTTCAGAGATGTCACTAAACCCGCCCAAAGATGCATGAACAGCGCCTATTAGACGGAGGGGGTCCGACAGCCGATCAGTTCCAGTCATTCCACCAGGAAGGAGGTACACGACTCGTGTTGTCAGTAGTTCAACCATGCCTAGACGGTCAATACCGCGGTTCGATCGCGCCAGGAAGGGCTCTTTATAAGGGAAGCGTTCAGGCGTTTCGGAGTGAACCAAAGCGATGTTGTTCGGAAATGGAGGAGATACAGAGGGACAGGAACTGTCGATGACATGCCTCGCTCAGGCCGCCCAAGGGCTACTACTGCAGTGGATGACCGCTACCTACGGTTATGGCTCGGAGGAACCCTGATAGCAACGCCACCATGTAGAATAATGCTTTTCGTGCAGCCACAGGACGTTGTGTTACGACTCAAACTATGCGCAATAGGCTGCATGATGCACAACTTCATTCCCGACGTCCGTGGCGAGGTCCATTTTTGCTACCACGACACCCTGCAGTGCGGTGCAGATGAGCCCAACAACATGCCGAATGGACCGCACAGGATTGACATCAAGTTCTCTTCACCAATGAGTGTCGCAGATGCCTTCAACCACACAATCGTCGGAGACGTGTTTGGAGGCAAACCGGTCACGCTGAACGCCTTAGACACACTGTCCAGCGATTGCAGCAAGGTGGAGGTTCCCTGCTGTTTTGGGATGGCATTATGTGCCGCCGATGTATGCCGCTGGTGGTCATGGAAGGCGCCGCAAAGTCTATACGATGCGTGAATGCCAGCCTCCGACCGATAATGCAACCATATCGGTAGCATATTGGCGAGGCATTCGTCTCCATGTATGACAATTCGCACCCCCATAGTGCACATCTAGCAAATGACTTCCTTCAGGATAACGACATCACTCGACTGGAGTGGCCAGCATGTTCTCCAGGCATGAACCCTATCGAACATGCCTGGGATAGATCTAAAAGGGGTATTTATGGACGACGTGACCCACCAACCACTCTGATGGATCTACGCCGAATCGCCGTTGAGGAGTGGGAATATCTGGATCAACAGTGACTTGATGAACTTGTGGATAGTATGCCACGATGAATACAGGCATGCATCAATGCAAGAGGACATGCTACTGGATAGTAGAGGTCCAGTGTGTACAGCAATCGGGACCACCACCTCTGATGGTCTCGCTGTATGGTGGTACAACATGCAATGTATGGTTTTCATGAGATATAAAAAGGGAGGAAATGATGTTTATGTTGATCACTAGTCCAATTTTCTGTACAGGTTCCAGAACTCTCGGAACTGAGGTGATGCAAAACTTTTTTGTTGTTGTGTGTATAACATCGACGTTGCTATTTAGAGAAGTATTTTGCATGTGGGATAATGTCTTATTATAACGGAATGATTAAGTTACTGTAGTCGTCAACTCCCGACGCCAAGTAACACAATTGTTATACATACAGAAATTTATTGGATAGTACTTGTTTACACATGGGATACTCAAAGTTTCATCTCACGGCTATTATCATGGTACTCTGAGGTAGGTGTTTGTGTGAAGGACTTCCGCGCTTTTCACAGTCTAGTGGAGGATAACACTAGGAGCTTCCAATTTGCTGATGAGTTCTGCATTTATTCATCTGGAGAGACACTGAACCAGCGCTTTGAGACATTAGTGCAACTGGTGGAGAGCGTCCAATCTTTGCTGCGAAATAGCTCACTTGATTTATCTCCTAGTAAGACCTCCGTCTGTGTATTCACCAGACGCAGATGCACAAATCTGAATCATAGGTCCATATACATTTCCAGCCAAAAAACTGTCAGATATATAGGTTTGGAAGTAGACCACAAGCTGACATGGAGTCGCATGTTGGAAGAGCAGCACAAAAATGCGAAACAGCAATAATTATCCTACGAGCAGTTATGGGAATTGCCTGAGATGCAGACCCCAATGTGACTCTAAGCAACAGAGCACTTATTCGTCCGTACCTGGACCATCCTACGGTTCTGCAAGCAAGTCCACCCTATTTAAAATGGACAAAACACAGTGTAAAGCGCTGTACTCTGAGTCGGCGCGATGAAGTCGACGCCAACAAATCCATTGTTATGGGAGACATTAGAAGCATCACTACATCTCCGTCGGCGTTTTGTTGCGTCGAAGTTCATGCTAAAACATAGCCAGTTTACGAGATCGTTGGTTGTAAAGAATATCTGGATGCTTGCTGTCGGCTATTTTACCGGACGCTATTCGTTCAACAAACAAGTGCCGACTTATGTTCTAGGTTATTTTGAAATAGACGAAGACCAACACAAAGTGATGCACGCTATGGCTGTACCGTATTACGACTGGTATGATATATCCCTGACTCAAATAAGTGAACAATGTGAGTGATGCCGAAGATTACCCTTCACAGCATGTGATGATGATACAAGAAGTCTTTGAGAAACATAACAAATGCCAAATGCTATATACAGACGGTGCCAAAAGCGCATATGGCACAGCATGCGCATTCCCAGACAAGACAGTACAAGCATGGGGATATAAACTACCTGAGGAAATATCTATTGTGCACAGAGCTAATATTCATTTTAAAGCCACGTAAGTGCTCAGGTAACTGTACTGTAGACACAATTATCATCTTAACCGATTCCTGAGCAGCAGTCATGATGATGAAAAACCATTTTACGCAGCAAAACGACGACTCAGTCGCGTGTGAAATTATGCAGTATGTCAGTAGGTTACAAATTCAGCAAAAAAGTTATACTAACATGGCTCAAATGGCACAGCAACATCCGCGGCAGCGAACAGGTCGGCCAACTGGCTAACCAAGGGGCAGCTTCAGGAATGCAATACCATCCAAAGGTACCGCACACAGACTTCATACGATGACTTAAATGGACGATGTGAATGAGGTGGAGTGAGGAACGGAGTAGATGAACTAACGACAAAAGGAAACACAGAGCGATACGCTCCGGTATACGCATTGGTGTATGAAGTGCACGATGTCAAGAGGTTTTGCACAGCCACTGCATGAAATGAATTCAGTTACAGTCATTTAAAAAAAAAAAGCTTTTAGATTGCCTGAGGCTGATCGACAGTCCTCTTTGTACTGGTGAAGAGGAAGAAGACATGAACCATGCAATATAAGGATGTCCCGAAAAGACAGACTGGATAGATGGGACACTAAATCAAATGAGTGCTATGCGAAATAAAGGCCTCCAATGCGAAACCACTCTGTTGGCAACAACACATTAGGGTGTATAAACTCATATACAAAGCTCTCAAGGAATTAAGAGTGTTCATATAATCAGCCACGCCAGAATCTAGATCCTGCGAGTAAGGCAGGGTGGAGGTGAAAGCAAGACTACTCCAGGAAGCAGGACACTTAGGGGGCGGGGGGGCAGAAATGAAGAATTGTATTGCCTGGAGGACGGACCCCAATGACCCATTACATCAAAAGACAAACAGGACACATAAAGTGAAGGGATTTATAAACAGTTATTTAGTTAAAAAAGGCACCTTTTGATGAAATCTCTGGTTATCAGGCGAGCCAAGACGTCGTTCAGTTCCCGCAGAACAACACCTTATTCAGTCGATAACACGAGAAGTTTTGATCATCAAAGTCCTCTGAGAAATCCTGCAATCGCATACATGCAACTTTTGCTGTAACCGATTTTAAGGGGAGACATGAGATAAATCGGCTCAAAAAAGTAGAAATTTGTTTCCTTGTCAATTCAAATGTTTTGCAATTTACTCTGTAAAATGAATTTTGTTTTATGCGGATCTGATGATTATTTTCCGAGATGGTGACAATTTTACAACACATTGCACAAAGTGCTTTACGACAGTCTAATGTAACAGTCGTGACAATCCATCTCGTTTTTGTTAAGCGTAGCGATAACAGCGCGCCAAGCGGCCAGCAGCCTACACTTCTGAATACGATATCAGACGAGTGCATATCGTACCGTATCGTATTGTTTTGTAACATAGTTTTTTACGATATAGAGCGAACGTAGTGCTATAAAAATCGACAACAAAAAATGACATCACACATGTCTTTCCGTACTTTCCTAAAGACTCTGGGAAATATGAAACGGTAGGTTACACGATAGTTTTTTTAGATTTCTCTTGGGATGTATGGGTATGTTGTGTAGTTTTCCTTCAATAACAAAAAATTGATAGTAAACAACAGAAAACTTGACCTTCAGCTGAAACACGTTGTGTATTTGCCCAACAACGCGAAGCTTTTTTCGCTACGCTTCCAGACAAATCGGTGAATATGGAGCATAAGAAACTTGTATGGAATGTACTACCTTCATTATACAACGTACCAAGTAGGTCACAATATCTGTAGCAGATGCGAAAATCACACTTCTACATCTACATCTACATCTACATTTATACTCCGCAAGCCACCCAACGGTGTGTGGCGGAGGGCACTTTACGTGCCACTGTCATTACCTCCCTTTCCTGTTCCAGTCGCGTATGGTTCGCGGGAAGAACGCCTGCCGGAAAGCCTCCGTGCGCGCTCGAATCTCTTTAATTTTACATTCGCGATCTCCTCGGGAGGTATAAGTAGAGGAAAGCAATATATTCGATACCTCATCCAGAAACGCACCCTCTCGAAACCTGGACAGCAAGCTACAACGCGATGCAGAGCGCCTCTCTTGCAGAATCTGCCACTTGAGTTTACTAAAGATCTCCGTAACGCTATCACGCTTACCAAATAACGTATGTGACGAAACGCGCCGCTCTTCTTTGGATCTTCTCTATCTCCTCTATCAACCCGATCTGGTACGGATCACATACTGATGAGCAATACTCAAGTATAGGTCGAACGAATGTTTTGTAAGCCACCTCCTTTGTTGATGGACTACATTTTCTAAGGACTCTCCCAATGAATCTCAACCTGGCACCCGCCTAACCAACAATTAATTATATATGATCATTCCACGTCAAATCGTTCCGCACGCATACTCCCAGACATTTTACAGAAGTAACTGCTACCAGTGTTTGTTCCGCTATCATATAATCATACAATAAAGGATCCTTCTTTCTATGTATTCGCAATACATTACATTTATCTATGTTAAGAGTCAGTTGCCACTCCCTGCACCAAGTGCCTATCCGCTGCAGATCTTCCTGCATTTCGCTACAATTTTCTAATGCTGCAACTTCTCTGTATACTACAGCATCATCCGCGAAAAGCCGCACGGAACTTGCGACACTATCTACTAGTTCATTTACATATATTGTGAAAAGCAATGGTTCCATAACGTTCCCCAGTGGCACGCCAGAGGTTACTTTAACTTCTGTAGACGTCTCTCCATTGAGAACAACATGCTACGTTCCGTTTGCTAAAAACTCTTCAATCCAGCCACACAGCTGGTCTGATATTGCGTAGGCTCGTACTTCGTTTATCAGGAGACAGTGTGGAACTGTATCGAACGCCTTTCGGAAGTCACGGAAAATGGCATCTACCTGGGAGCCTGTATCTAACATTTTCTGGGTCTCATGAACAAATAAAGCGAGTTGGGTCTCACACGATCGCTGTTTCAGGATTCCACGTTGATTCCTACAGAGTAGATTCTGGGTCTACATGATGATGATCGTGTGGCATTGTTGGCCGGGAGGCCCCATGCGGGCAAGTTCGGCCGCCGTATTGCAAGTCCTTTTTAGTTGACGCTTATTCGGCGACTTGCGAGTCAATGATGATGAAATGATGATGAACACACAACACCCAGTCATCACGGGGCAGAGGAAATGCCTAGCCCCGCCGGGAATCGAACCCGGGACCCCGTGCGCGAGAAGCGAGAACGCTACCGCAAGACCACGGGCTAAATCTGATACGCGAGCAAAAAAAATGTCCTAAAATTCTACAACAGATCAATGTCAGAGATACAGGCCTATAGTTTTGTGCATCTGCTCGACGAACCTTCTTGAAAACTGGAACTACCTGTGCTTGCGTGATAATAAAACGTCAAAAGTGATAAAACTGTTTCCCAACACAGAAGAAACCATTTCTACAATTGTTGCTACATCTTAACCACAAACGGCAAGAAATTTCAACACATAGGCTTTTGAAGCAAAAGTAATTATATTTACAAAAATATTATTGTATTGGAAAGTCGAGTGAAGTGTGCGAATCATTGGACTCTACAAAAACTTCTGCCGTCTCGAGAAAGGTGTCTATCATAATAAGAAGAGTCATCAATAGAAATATCTGCTTCTCATGCATGAAATGAGTTTATATTCTCTTCCTTTCAGAGGACTAAGTTGCAATTATACACACATTCGAAAGTATTTCTTCATGAACAAGTTGTAACTGACGTCACTGACTCATTGAGATTCGGCTGCTTTTACATTTATTTCACGATAACTCATATCTCTTGGTACTTTATGAATGCAGAGAACGCGCAAATATAATTATTTCGCTAATTAAGTAGAAAAATAATTGAAAAGAATCATTGTCCTCACGATGTATGTTTGTCTGGTTTCTCACCGCTTGGAGCGCTAGTATTACAATTATGAACAACTTAAGCTGGAAGGAACACACAGAACATGTTGTGGGAAAGGCTAACCAAAGACTGCGTTTTATGGGCAGGACACTTAGAAAATGTAACATCTACTAAAGAGACTGCCTACACTATGCTTCTCCGTCCTCTTTTAGAATACTGCTGCGTGGGTGGGATCCTTAACAGATAGATGTACTGACGG
Source organism: Schistocerca americana (assembly GCF_021461395.2). Lineage (NCBI taxonomy): Eukaryota > Metazoa > Arthropoda > Insecta > Orthoptera > Acrididae > Schistocerca > Schistocerca americana. The sequence continues at coordinate 66,325,779 of NC_060125.1, forward strand.
AGTACATCGAGAAAATTCAAAGAAGGTCAATACGTTTTGTATTATCGCGAAATAGGGGAGAGAGTATCACTGAAATGATATAGGAATTCGGGTGGACACCATTAAAACAAAGGCGTTTTTCGTTGCGGCGGAATCTTTTCACGAAATTTCAGTCACCAACTTTCTACTCCGAATGCGAGGCACTTAAATGTGATTTGCAGAGTATCCATGCAGACGTAGATGTAGATATAGGTCTAGCTGTCAAATGCAAACTTTTGCAGCAGAGAGTGTTGCGCCTGTATGTATTCCCAGTGGTGCTATTGTAGGTTTCCAGACATATGACTTCGTGCTTCCTCGATGTGCTGCAAGCATTTTTGATTTATACTTCAGTACTTTCTCAGCCTGTACCCTAGGTGACAATTGACCTCCTTTGTCGATACGAGATGAATATGTTCTTTTTGTTTATTTGCTTGTGCTACAATTTTCATCGTTTGTCCAAAGAAAATACCAAAATAAGGAAAGTTTTCGACAAAGGCAACATTCATAGGAAATCGGCACACAAATATTAACAATACAAGTGATAAACAGGAAGAGTTGCCGTCTACATGTGCTTCTAATCATGGAAACAAACAGCCGATAAGTGCATCAAGAAATAAATTGAAAGCGATACCTGATTTGTGTATGGCTGTTACAAAAACCTTGACAACAGAGGAAACTCTGGACATAGTATAACTGAATTCAAGATACTGATTGAATTTATCAGTTCACATACGTGGTGTTAGCATCGTCGTGGTATTATTTCTTTCAGTGGAAACAGGAATATTCGCAACGGAATTGTGAGTCAGTTATAGAATGTGCTAAGTGTAAATATACTACGACGAAAATGACACCTAATTTAGATCCAACTAAGATATATGAGAATAATATACGTCTTGCGTATGGGATTAGATCAAGAAGGTATGCAGGCAGGAAAGATTCCTTGTGCAGTGTCTGACGTCCCTCAACTTCCCCTGCGATTTTCAATTTATAATAAAATCATTTGTTCAGCTGTAAGTGACGTGTTGGACTTATCAATGAAAGAAGCAGCTCAGTAAGCGATAAATGAAAACACCGAATATCATTCCACACGAATGGTTTAATGGCTCATGGCAGAAAAGAGGCACACATCACACATCTCTCATGGCATCGGGTCTGTCACGTCTTTTGACACTGGAAAAGTTTTAAATGTCGAAGTAATGAGTAAATTTTGCTTTGTTTGTTAAAATGACTCAGGAGCAAGACATATCCGTGAAAAAATTGTACTGGAGGTATGGAGGTGGCTGGAGTACGAAAAGTTTTTCAGCGCTCTGTCAGAATTAGAGGTGACATGCACACGAAATATCTCGGTGATGGTGACACAAAGGCTTTTGTGAAAGTAGCCATTGGTACTGACATTATGATTACAAAATTAAAGATCATACTGCAGGTTTAGAAAAAAACTTGCCTCAAAGCTTCTAAAGCTTCTAAAGGAAAAGGCGTGAAATAAATTAGAAGATGGAGGAAAAGGACGTCTCACAAATTCTGATACAGACCATCTGCAAACTTACTATGGATTATCCGTGAGAAAGAACTATAGATATTTAGAAAGTATGAGAAGAGCTGTATGGGCAATTCTTTTCCATTAGGTATTAAATGATGAAGAGCAGTTATGAGCACAATAAAACCTGTATTTAGGGACCTTGTTAATAACGATCTATTCGAGAAGTGCTTACATGTTAAAACTCAAAATCTCAATGGAAGTTCGCCCTCTGTAATTTGGGATCGTCTACCAAAAACGGTGTTTCTATATTATGAAAATTTAAAATTTAGCGTATTAAATACTGTTTTATCTTTAATGATAGTATATCAAGAAAAAGTGTAGTACTGGAGAGAGGAAGAGTGAATACAGGTGCAAACTCAAGACTGACGTTAGGAAACGTCGATTTTTCAAGAACTCGGAAAGCAGAGGTAGCTACACTCAGTTGCACAAAAGAGGTGAGAAAACAAAGAAGAGCCAAGAATAAAAGAAAAGAAGATGCCTACGATGCAGACGATGGTGAATACGTGGAAGAAAATATTAATCGTAAAAACTGTTACAAAAAAATTTGTAAATAATGCACAAATAAAACTTTAAACTAAGATTTCTAAAAACTACATTTTTTTCTCATTAGGTACCATTACTTCCAGAACTGTGTGTTACAGACGCTTGGAATTTTCTGCAGGTTTTCCAAAGCAACAAAAGAACAAACAAATTCACATTTGTCTTTTTCAGTTTATCAGGCTCAAAAAGAAGATCAATTTCTTTTGAAATTATAACCCATTTTTTTAAACAAATGTCAGTAGAACTCAACAAATTCAATGTGCCTGAATCTGCATGAGACTAAAGCAATGATTTCTGAAAACCTGCTTACCAAGTTTTAAGATTTTTGTCTTTAATAGTTTGTTGGAAATGGTACCTAAATACCTTGCAAATTTGCATAACCAGCATGGGGGAAATGGCTCACACCTGTCCCCTCTTTAATTTTACGCCTAGATCAGTATAGTGTACACATTCCAGTTTTATATAAATCTATTTTTTTGCTATAAATGGATTTAAATACGTATATCGTTAATAATCAAAATTGTCAGTTGTTATTGATGGGTATAAAGTATGTTTGATTGAATGGCCATGAAACCAAAAGCCAAAAATAAATAAATAAATAAAATATTCGCAGACACATTGTTGTTTGACACAAAACACAGTAAACAGTTAAAAAATCTATTACCATAATCATCTAATCATTTTTGAATAGTGTAGTCTTGACTCACACAGCTTCCATTTCTTCATCCTAAGAAAAGAAGTGTGACTGGAGCTCCGTCTTAAAGTCAAATTTTCGATTTGGGAAGAAGGAGAAAACATCCTGGGCTAAAGGATAACTTTTGGCCACCGTGACGGCTGGTTTGGTGGGTTGTTCTGGTGGATGAGCTTCGTTTTGTTTGTCAGGCATGACCGATTATCAGTTAGATCTTTCTTTCGCGACCTTACTCAAGATTTTGTTCACGTTTGGACTCTTGCTTAGACTGAGAAGCGTGAGGCTATATCCAAGCTCCGGCGACGATCACGAATCTACACAGACATCCTATGAATAGCTTCAAAACACTCTCCGACTGGACTGATTGTAATGATTCCGGTACTATTCTGTCCCTGCTTACTGGATGCCGTATCTAAGATTACTTGTAGCTAGCCAGATTACACGTTGCTCCTATAATTCCTTAATACTCTGTCCATCGATGACACTGATGCACTTAATCTCCAGTGAATGGCGTATGAAGAATTAGAACAGTGTATGTCATACCTTGTAACCTATCCCCTCCTAATTGGCCTATTGGACTGCAATATAAACGACCGTGATCGCATATTCCTAACGAAATTTTACAATGAGTAAGGCTATCGTTACCGAAGGAAAATAATACCTGTTAGTAGGAGGAAAGTGTACAACAGACCCTCCTGAAGGATGAATCTACTCTAAACCTGATCTAAATACTGATAATAGTTTTGAAATGGGTGGAATTTAGTGCAATCGCTCACAAACCATACAGGGCAGAAGGGTACCATATAACATTTGACACAAAAAAGGACGAGATTTAATTAAACGGTCGCCAGCCCACTACGGTAATAAACATACAAAATCCTAAGAAAGAAAATGGGAAAAAATTAAGCATTGACAGTGGCTTCAGTGTCATGAATTTCCAAGGCGATCAAGAGCTCAAAGCCAAGCAAATTTGAGGACCCAGGGGTGGCCACTGCGAGGATCCTGGTAGTGAGATCTAATAACCCATGCCGGATCCGGGCATGAAGAGGCCCATGATAGCTATGGGATCATTTCTGAACTGCGCAGGGGCTTGTCAAATGGTTGGTGAGGGGGGACTGTCATGTTTTGATACATGGGCCAATGAATAACAGTGGCTGAAGGGCCAGTATCAATCTCTAATTCAGCAAAGACCCCATCAAACATCACTGTGATGGACAACAACTTCTTGGAATGTGAAAGCACAGATTGGACAAACGATACATCAGGAGGATCTGATTCCTCGATTGTAAGTCCATATACGTCCAACTGATGGTCATTGCCAAAGAGAAACGACAAACTGCACTTTGTGGCTAGATTTCTCACATGCCGCGTATTTCGCCCATTGGTTCCTAAATTGTTGCCAATTATGTTTAATGAGATACTGACTACATGATGGAAGTTGCTGAAAGGGTTGGGACCTGGAGGATCTTTGCCGAGCTTCCAGGGCTGTCTGCATAGGCAAGAGCCATTGTAGGAAGGGTAGAGACAAAGATAAGCGCTGGATCTAGCAGCGTTCTGAGGAACGTAACAATTGTTCAGAAGCATATGGAGGCACGCCTCCAAAGATTGGCCCTTGAGCTTAAGGATATCATGGTGTAAAGCGTCATCTAGGGAGTGGACAAACATCGGTGTCTGACGAGCGAGGATGCGTATGTCTGCTTGTACTGGATTGGTGCAATGGAGGTGATACTCCAGATATAACTGCTGCAGCTGCGCAGTCCATTCCTGATAGAATTCGGAAGACAGTTTGTGACAGATGAAAAACTTGTGCCTAGCTGCTGCCACAGGCACCTGGTAATCAAATAAATTAAAAACACTTGCTTTCAACAAGGTGTAAGGGAGGGAATGGAGCTCTGCTACTACGTTTAGTGGATGGATAAACCGGTAGATAAACGGTCCTGCAATGGCCATCGGAAAGTGCGTTGCTGTGTGTCACCTGCAATATGACGGATAATGAAGTCTTGCTCTATCCTCGCGATGTAACAGGACTAGGGTTCGACTTTGTAGTCAAGCTGCTGGGAGATGGTGGCTTCTGCTGGGTGTTGTGTAGTGAGGAGTCAATTTGTGCAAGGTGCCTATCGAACTCCGAAGCTGCCTGGGTCATATTTTACAACCTGTCTGTCAAACAGAGGTGGACTACTTGGAATAAAACATACGAAAAAAATGTGCTTTTCAAATGCTCGCCAATATCTGATTTATCCGGTTCCATGAAGATATCCACTGGAGATACAGGTAGTCATAATACAACAAGTTCATTTCTCGAACAAATTTTTAACAAGTCTTCGATGTATTATGGGAGTAAAGTTCTTTCAAGTCCGAAATTAAACGTTTCTCCAATGACAACAGAAAAACCTAACTGAATAAAAAAATAATTAAGTTCATCAACAAGCAAAAATCGTCAGTTGGTAACTGAGAACACGATATCCGCGTGAGGAAAGTCAGTAAGTCTAAATAAAGTTAAAGTTCAACATAAAACAAGTTCCTTAATTCTTGGGTATGAAAGTAAACGAAGGCCATATTCTAGCAAACACTTTCAAAACATCTTGCAGTAATATTTCATAGGAGAAGTTTCGACGACAAAACAACAAAGAAAATTTCTAAGACTGGCAGAGATAGGAGCTCAAAATAAAGTCTTGGCACTATTTTGTCGGTGAAATAAATACACTTAGAAATGATTCTGAAACAATTTCTATTGCCTTTACTTCACCGAGAAAGTAGCTACCACGTCGCCAATCACACTCAGAGTCCAGACGAAGGAGGTGACATGCTGTCCTGGAAGACGATGGTGGAGGCCTCAGTGAGACATTGCTGGCATCTTGTAGTGCGTTGTTCGCTGCAATGGAACTCGCTTGTTAAGCTCGTGCGCCGGCCTAAATGGCTGCCTCAAGGTAGGATATATGCCGGGCTACTTTTGGTACATAACATTGTCGACGAAGGAAGGCGGTTCGTTGATGACCTCTTCCGTCGCTTTGCACGCTGCTTGGTGGCCTGGCTGGAAGACTGTTGTCGCCACTTGTTGGTCTGGCTGCAAAGTTCCGGAACTCAGAGTTCCCTTGGCGTCCGTTCTGTATGAGCGAAGCCCGTGGCAATCCAGATTACTTAGACGTTCTGTAACCTACTGTTGATGCCTAACGTCTAGCATGCAACGGCCGTTATACAGGGTGGTCAGAAATTCCCGTTACAGACTTCTAGGACTTGTAGAGGGCAGTGAGTACATCGTATTTTGAATAGAAACCCATGTTCGGAAACGTCAGCCAGCGAGACTACAGAGCGTTAAAGTTATAAGCACGGGCGTCTGTAAATGTACGTATACACGGGGTGATGCCGTGATTATGTTACAGTCTTTCTAGGATGACGGAGAACGATAAATGAATCAATTTGAAGTAAGGATCCCTGTACCGGAAACGAACGGGTCGAAAGTTATAAACGAAAACCGTTCTGACAACTCTGACAGTTGAATACATGTACCGGTTTTTGTGTTGCGAAGAGTGTAGGGTTGGTAACTTTCAGTGGTGGTAGCGTGGACAAAAACGAGAAAAAACGTCCAATAAACGTGGGCCCTGAAGTGCGTGCCTTAACAGCTATGAACACTTGCTCAGTAGAGGAGATGTGTTTCACATTAGCAAAGATCAATGGTCATAGTCCCTTTGACGCTCTGTAGTCTCGTTGGATGACGTATCCGGACACGGGTTCCTATTCAAAATACGATGTACTCACTCCCCTCTACAAGTCCTACAAGTCTGCAACGGGACTTTGCGACCACCCTGTATTTTATGATTGTGAGAGCTTATTCCTTATGTTTGTCACGAAATCTAAGTAAACTTAACCCCGACTTAGATTGCGATGTTTTTTATTTCGCAACTCACTTCTCTCTTCTTTACAATATTTGCTCGTCAGAAACAAAATGTAGATGTGGTAAGAGGCGGAGATTTTCACATGCATTTTTTTAAAAATTCATTCATAAAACAAATCAACACACAGTTTTGAACTGCTTGGGATTAATAATTTACTTTTTAGTCACTGTTTCTGTATTCTAAAGGTCCATACATCACGCCCACCCACCATAAGGGTGAGTGTCACTCAATGATGTCTGTGAACAAGGTAAGGAATTTCACTGTGGGTGCTAACCTTGTATCTTCCTGGGGGGCTTGGAAACGCTTCTTATCAAGAACAGCTGGCAGATGATGCCATAGTTCCTGATGCTCATGTGCATTATCATCAGGAAGCAAATAGTCTGGCTTCATTCAACCATTAAATATGTTGATTAGTTTATCTTTACGCTTGATGGCGAAAAACTCACTTCATTAGGATCTTCGTTTGGTTGTGTGAGTCAATTATTTTACCTTAAAAATTCTAAGAAACACTTGATTTCTACCTTTTAGGTCTTTGTGAATGAAGGGAGTTTCTTTGGCGTTGTGGGAATACTCTGTAGGTTTCATGTGATTCGTCCTTTTCTTCAGTTTGATGATGAAAGTTGGAAGGTCAATTTCCGTTGCTATAGGAGGCTCCTGGGGAAATCTCCAGGTAATTTAAGTGTACTACCACATAGCCTGTCTGCTAATGATGGAAGTTAAGTAAATCTGTGAGTAACATATTACTTCATTTAGCTTTGGTATAGGCCCATATGGCATGCTTCTGTATATGGTGAAACTTTCAACTTTTCCATTAACTTGCCAGTTGCATGCAGTAATTCTAGTCTGTTCACAGCCACAGACCTTTTCTAATGCTCTAAATATTGAAACGATGTTTCTATACATCTTGTGGTGTTCCAAATCTGATGTAGGAATTAAAAAGATGTTGTTGTTACTCTTGCTACTTCTATGTTTAGAAGGGGCAGAGCTTCCGTCCAGTTAGCAGATCTATCTACACAAGTTAAACAGTAATTAAATCTACCGGTGAGTGGTAGAGGACCCACTTTTAAGAAATTCCATCTGTATAATGTTGATAACTGCAAAATCCGAAAATGCCAGTGTTTCTATACCTGTAGCTCTGTCCTCTCGAAAATAAAAGCTCATTTGGATATCATGGTGATTCCAACAGCATTTGTTCTCATATAATAAGCCCTATGTTATCTGAAATAGAGACTGAAATGTCACATTGTTAAATCCCTCTATAAGAAAGGTGAAACGGGAGATGTCGATAACTACCGACTTGTTCCACTACTGAAATCAATTTCCAAAATTTATAATAAGGTGATGCATGCCAGTGTAGTATCCTACTTCAGCAACAATAATGTCATCATTGCTTGGATTTCAGGACAATTGTTCAACTGCGAACGTCATTTACACGTTCACACACAAAATTACACAAGAATTAAACAGCATAATAGCAGCAGCATTTGGTATTTTCTGCCACTGGTCTAAGGCATTCGACTGTGTGAGTCGCAACTGTCTCCTATATTAATTGGGGTTTTATAGAATCGATGGTATTGCCAACCAAGCAAAAAGAATTTAAAAATTCGTAATTAGCAATTCAACCTATGGAGTGAGTGGAGGTACTTCTGACAGGGGAGAAATAATATACGAGACTCGTCAACGTTCAGTATTAGGAGCACTATGGTTCCTTATACACGGTGGTGCAAAAGAAATGTTACAAGTTGTTTGTCTATTGTGGTTTAATCGTATGCCATAAATGAGTCGCCTTGTGCTACTGTTGCATTGAAACTTTGAAAATTCTGTAGTTCATTCAACAGTTCCTCACTTCAGTTTTCAGAATGGAAGCATGAACATAGGAACGGTGTTTGTGTATCGTAAAGACATTTTACACAACTTCTGGATGTGTGAGGCGCACATTCAGCAGTATATGTGATCCAAGAACATCAGTATTCCGAATAACCACTTCTCTGTGAGATTACAGCATTGAGAAAAAGTCTATTTGTGATGACGGTTTTTTTTCTTTTGCAAGATGATGAAACGTTTTGAAAAGAGTGGATCCCTGCATAACTCAATGAAGGGCCACTCAAGACGACAGGCCTTAGTTGAAATCGTGAGAATGTGGAACAAGTGCGAACCCTATTCAGTGAGGGTCTCACAGTATGAAAACGACATTCAGCATAGCAACTCAGGATGTCACTACTGATTCTTCTGAAGATAATGAAACAGAAATTAAACGTTTTCTTACAAAGCTCAACTGTGCCAATCATTGTTTGAAGGACAGCGATGTGGATCAGCGATTTTCTTTTGCAAATGAGGTGGCTGAGGAACAGTAGTTTAGTGATGTCCATGGGGATGTCAATGCACAGGACTGCTCCACTGGGGTACTGCGAAACCAGACATCAAGCTGCTGGACATGATGTAGAATGACTCCCTTATAGTTCCTGCCGCAAACCATATGATTATTACTTCCGGGGTTATCGTAGGACAGAGTCTTTGAAGATGCACCTGCAATACTCCAGGCCCTTCATACTGAAATTTACAGGAAGATCCGAGCAGTAGAAAATGCTGATCTTTTATTAATTCATCACGAAGCTCAGTTCAAGACTCTACACACATGTTGCTACACACGGAAAATATTTTGAAAACCTTTTCTATTAAATTTTAGAATGCCTGCTTTAGGATAAATATGAGAACAAGAATCTATCACCCCATATTACGTTGTAGTAGACACAAACTTTGTAACAATGTAAGGAAAGATAGATTGCTACTTACTGTAAGGATGACACGTTAAGGGCCCATTGTACAATCTCAGGATAAATTCAAGGGTAGCTAATCGCGGATTAGGATAACCACAGATTAACTTTGAGTATGTGTTTTAAGATTCCATTTTATTCTCCTATTAGTTATTCCTGGAATAGCGTTCGTGTCCACTTAAGTTGGCAACAACTGAACAGCATTCTGGATATTTTACTGTACGACATTTCGTAACTACTTAATCGTCGTCTTTGTCAATCATGAATGACAAGCGTATCAGATCGCAAAACTATTGTCCTGAGGATACTTTGAGGCTAATAGGTACTGAACGTGAGTTCAAGAATGTAGCAGAAAACACGAAAACCTGCTGCAGTCTCATTCAATGAAAATATTAGTGCAAAACCTTTAACTAAATTGATTGAATACTTATATGTACAAGAATGTAACTATGTTGAAATTAGTTAAAAGATCATCTATTTGTTTTTTAAGCAGTAAGAGATCTTTCTAGATTTCTGAACAAAGCATGGGGAAAAATATGAAACATGCAACAGTATCCATTCAGACATCTTCATGTAGATCGACAGAGCAGCTACACCAGATTTGTGATTTTTTTAAAGAAAGAAACACGTAAATATCTTGCCCAGAAAAGGTAACAGAAGGCTACAGATTAGTGGCGTCCGATGAAGGGAGTTTAAGTTCCAAATTGTGTACAATGAAACACACGATTTGATAAAATTGTCAACAGATGGAAACCACAGTCCATTGATTCAGTTACAACATTTTTACTCAAGATAATATTCCATCATATGTAACTATAGCTCGATGCTGAATTGTAAGCAGGCACATAATATACAAGCAACTGTGAAATGCATCCAGCTTTATGAAATATTTGGTCTTTTCAGTCTCTACAAGAAACTGTGACAACACAGACATCTTGGAGGTTGATTTGATTAAAAATTCTGAGAGGTGTTATTAGCTATCTTGCTGTAGTATTTACATCTTAGAATGATTAATTCATTACAGCAACAATGGGTATACCCATGCTGAGTAACTGAACACTACTTGTGCCTCCACTTTTGAAATTTTTTGGCGTGTATAAATCCTGTTTCTATGATGTGGTGATTATTAATTATGTTGAGGGTATATATAGAGAATAAGATTCCAAGATTTACAATAAGCAACCATTAACAATTTTATAATCCTGGGGTAGAAATGTACCTATGGAACATATCAATCTGGAAACTGTTGGTATTGTATCTCGCCCATAATGTTTGAGGAACGATAACATTTTCATTCATAATTCTGTCTTGTGCAATCATCACTAGCAGCTATACTTAATCTGGGAGGGTAGGAGAAGTAAGTGGAGGTGTGACACCATCACTGTGTTCTTCCTTCTTTTCTACAGTCAGCTCAGAACTGTCACTTTTGTTTCCAGAATAAATATACCTGTTTTCAAATGTAAAAAAAAAATAGCAGAGTTTCAGATGGTTCTGCTTCAAAAGTAGATTGACAGGAGCTAGAGTAGGGAGGAAGAATTGTACTGGTTAAAAAATGAGAACAAAGATCAAAATTAGGATCAGAAAATAAAAATTGAAACAAATGATTTCAGAATAAAACTATATTAATCCATATATATTTGTTTATTTTATATTCATTTAACTAGACCAGAGAACTGAAATAATTTTAAAAAAATCTGTCTGTTGTGCATGTTGTCCAATGTGTGTCAGATGCAGACAACGATGACGAGACTTTGGCTGAGCTGTTCATGAGACTGAGGAAGGAGAGGGAAGTGAGACGACACCGATTCCGAATTTATATCCAGTTTCCGCTTCTCAGATGAAGCCATACTTCGTCTTTTCAATCTTGTACATGCATATGATGGACAGGGGAGACTATTTCTGTTTTCTTAAATAATATCGTTTATTTGTAGTACTATGCATTTAATTTTAGTTCGTCATGAATTTTGTAGTGTTATTTATGTAAATCAGGCACATTAAAATGACGATTTGTACAAAAATAGTCTTTTTCATCTGGCGTGTGCTACAATTGCTGCAGTAGTTAATGGACTGTTTCTTTTTATTACAGTGCCATAACAGATTCTACCAGTTGGGTGTACTATTTGTATTAACAACTTTTCACAAGAACAATAGGGTCCCAATTTCACTCAGCCACATTACATCAATAGGGGCAAACACTGTTCCACTCTGTTTTCTATTCGGAATGCCCCTGTTTGTAAACACCACAGAAGTATCAGAACTTTCAACCTTTTAGTGAAAATATTAAAATCACAGGCCCATTAAAGCTTCAGTGAAACAACATTGTATCCAACATATCATCATTCACCGAAGCGTGTGAACTACTGGTGCTTACTCAAGCTAAGTTTAACACAGTAAGATGAAGATGAACGTTAGCACATTTTTAAAGAAAAAGGTGATGTTTTAACTTTCCTTGAATATCAAGTTATTTTCACTGTCCTCCTTTATGTCAAATGGTACCTGGTTGAAGATAACATAAATTGAAATATCTTATATTGTACTTGTGTGAAGTACCATTTTTCTGACACTGATGGCTGATTATGATTGTTTAATGCAACAAAACGTTTGATAGTACACTAATGTCCCAAGTTCACTCAGCCACGTCTACAGCAGACAGTATTGTTCACTTTTATCTCCCATTGTGGCAACAACTTTCCATCTTTTAGTGAATGCTTCAGAGCAAGAAAATTGCCAGCCACCTAGCGGTATTCCCACAAATAGGTAAATTATGTGTGCTTACTCAAACTTAATTTAACAAAGTGAATTCAGTTTATTTAAGATAGCTATAGCAAATAGTTGTTGTATTTCTCAGTTATTAGTATTATCTACATAACTACATCCACATGTATCATAAAGTAATGGCCTGGCAATGGCTAGGTGCATTGGAAGAAGTGGCACACAAAGAAGGTGGTGTGACCGCTCACTGTCATTCAATACGATCACGACGACACCCCTCGATCGACGTTAGCACTTGTGGTGTCACTAGCCTTCATACATGGCAGTGGACGTTTGAAAATTCGTGATGCTAGCTCGATGGTTGTCAATTGATTTAAATGTTATTCCCGGCTGACTCTTAATTCAATTATTACCACGGAGTTGAGGAGAAAGAACACATCCTGGTGATACCAGCATTATGAATACTTAGATGTTCGATTAATCTGAATGGTTTGCAATGTTCCAGCGATTCTATTCGAACTCTATGTGATGTACCGACAAAGACCATTTTCGCAGATAAACATGCAAGTACGTAATGGATGTTCAGTTTCTCAATACAGTTCATCGCACTCTCACATTATACATCCGTTATAAGAACAATTTCATGCATTTCCTTTTTTGGTGTCCCACAATATTGGTTGGCTAAATATTATGACGATACGTTGCATACAACTTCCACAGATATTGTTTATCATGTAGTCAAGACTACATAATTAGCCAAAATCGTGGATGATATTGAAATGTAGTTTGTTTATTAACAATTTTCTTTTCAATAACTAAATATGAAATATGAATCGGGATTGAAGGTGATGATCCTATCCTTCTTTTCAGTATTAGAATGGTCGATATCGTGTTCTGAATAACACATGTCATATAATGTGCAAATATCGACACGATCCAGGCTCTCAATTCAGCACTTAAATGTTTATTCTCCGCTCTTGAAATGTTCGATGTGATTGTGTTTCACACAGGGTTCAATTTAACGGTGTATGCACTGTTTTTAGTATTTTAGGTCCCCGTTAATTAATGTCTGGTAGTTAATAAGCGAACTATTTTTATGCTGGCGCGTTGTTTGTGTCAGTTACCCCCGCAACCGTCCAAGGATAAGATTCTCTTAATGTTCCGCGCACACGCGTTTCACAATTTCATAAAATGCAGAGTTACGTGAACTATACCTTTCCGTTGCGTACAGCTTTCGTGGGTTCCACAACAATAATAGTTTCCCAAGAGTATTTCTCCCAGCTAACACAAAGTACAATTTACGTTGTCGGAATCATTTTCACTCCACCTGACCATAAACGTCTCTGATCACTTCGTCACACGTAATGTATTTTAAACGTGCTTGAAGAGTCTTTAAATAATCTCCTTAACGAATTTCGCAGTCGTGTACCACTTTTTCATCGACTAACCCGATGGCAATAACTGAAGGTAGAGAGCTCAATAATGTGTTACATGTTCTTTTATATGTATTACATAACAAACGCGCCCCTATATCTTTCTGTCCCGCTTGGTCTTTGTTCTTTGCTTTTTATTACTTTTCATTATATTGCTTCTTAGTAATACTGTGCAGTTATTTAAGTTTCGTATTACTTTCCCCTTTTCAATTCTTCCAAAATAAAGTCTATTTATCCCCGATTTTAATTAATACGATGCTAATTGACACGCCTGCCCGCAAAGTACCGTTATAGCGGAGATGAGAATAAGGACGAGGTGGTAGGACAGAGGGGGTGGAAACTGTTGTGTGGAGGGTATGCGGGCAGTATGCTAGCGAAGGCTGAGGCCGAGATTATTTTGGGAGTGGAGAATATGTTGTAAGGACAACTCCCATCCGCACAGCTTAGAAAAGCTGGTGGCGGGAGGACGGATCCAGATGGACAACTCTAACATGGAGTTTCACTGTTTGAAAACTTGGTAAAACCTATCTTGCGCCACCCTATATATGTAAATGTCTGTCTAATACACGACAAGGAAAAATACGAGCAGCTGCTAAAAACTAATGTCTGTGAATGTTTTATTCTATTCTCAAGATTGGTTGAGGTATTACATGTCATGCACATTGCTCAGTCACCTTTCACACTTCACTAACGCATGTTGCAACTCTCTGCCACTAAAACGCTCTGAATTGTAACTTGTAACATGGCTGTGTGTAATGTTACTCTGTCGGTGTACTGCGACACCCTCAGATAACTTAATACACAAATTCAAAGAGTTCGTCCACACATAAGAGAATCTTCTCCTTCAGCATGACAATTCCCAGTACATGAGTGCTGCAACACCTGTAGCATTCTCAGACTTTGAAAACATCTATATATTTAAAAAAATCTTGTAAATGATCAGCATGTAAACATATTTGAAATTAATTTGTTATTTGGATTCAAAATGACTCATTCCATAACATGAAGCTTATGGTGCAAATTATCCATGGAAAATGAAATTAACTAACTTACTCAATGTAAGTGACAACTTCAGCTTTCCACAATAACTGAATAATAAGCTATATCTTTCCATATGCGACAATCTCCTTTCAGTGGTTAAAATATTTCCTGAAATACATGTCAGTACGATTTGTTCATGTGAATTCAACAGAACAAATAAGAAATTCATTAATTTAATTTTTAACTGTGTAATATATTTTTACAGTAAACAAGAGGTGTACAAAAACTAATGATACCTACTTTCTGTAGCACAATCAAAAATTTAAATATAACCAGAATACAATGAAAATTTTATTCAGTCAGTAAACAGCATAGCATTTCCAGGATTTGGTCTCCATGGTTGTCTTAGATGGGGTGCACATATGCAAAGTATCTCGAAAAAGCTAAGAACTACATTGTAGTAACAATATAATGATAGTTCAGAACATATTTTAATAGACAGCTAACTTAATTAAATTGCACATTAACTCCTTCAATCTCCTTAAAAGTTCTTCTCCATAGTGAGACTGCAAGAACATTGTAGACAAGTGAATGATTTTTCTCTTTTATATAGGTATTAGCACAAAGGAATTTACCATAGCAAAAGAAAAAAAGTTTTTTATTCATCTGAAACTCAACCAATACATTATACTTACATAAAAATTAAAATCTTCATGGGTGAAGTGAATGATACCTCCAAATCCAACCATCACCTATCAGTGGTTTTTGTGTCTGGTGCTATCCTCATTTCTTTGATTGTGTTGGTAGCTGTTGTATCTGTGGATATAGGAATGTTTGAGTGTTTACGATAACATCTATTGTCTCTTTCACATCACAGTATCTTTCAAGGAAAATTTCTATAATACTAACAGGCTTTTGTGCTCATAATCTCCAATGTTAAAGAATATTTTTTGAACATTCTAAAATGTTCTCAAAAACAAGTTATTGATTCAGATTCTTACAAAATCGTCTTAACTGATGGATTGTGCAGTGTAGTGACAGAGGAACAATTAAAAAAATGTATACTTGCTTCTAGAGAGAAATGATGTTAATGAGGAATGGTTTTGTGAGTGAATGATTTTAGCAAAAAGATAATGCAGTTCATCAAACAAATCATTGTAGACTATAGGAAAAAAATAAAATTCATTGATGAATGAAGACAGAAGTGCAACATCCCAACGTAATTCCTAAATTGGTTCAGTATTTTTACTATGCACTTACAGAAACGTTTCTAAAGATCAACATTAAAATGCAAATGTTAACCAGAAAAGCAAAAAGCAGGTCATTATTCATACAGTTTAATTGACCTATCATTCAGCTTAAAAAGGTTTCAATTTCTGTTAAGATTAACATTTAGTATGACTCTCACTCAGGCACAAGAGCAAATATTCCATTGTTACAGAATGAATTTCAAAGAATTGTATTTCTTGCATGTACAGTTATTTGTAGTTCATTCAGAGGTTAGACAATGATAAAACGTATTTGCAGAAGCAAATCACATAACCAAAAGTAATTTACAACAATACACTAAGTGTCTCAAAAGGTATGGTTCAACTTTAAACTTTTATAGTCCCAAACTAATTAAGTTATTCACACCATGTTTGGCTTATGTAACACTGTGTCTCAAAACGTTCTTAGTTTAATCAGCCTGTTTCAACACATGCAACTTTGGTGGCACGCACAACATTCAATCTGCACTGAAGCTCTATCCACACTGGACAGAACATATCCATGTCAACCATGGCAGTGGCAGCAGCGATTCCGTTCTTTAAATCACTGATGTGATTGACAGGTGTTTGGTGGACTCTGTCGTTGACATACTGTCCAATACAAAGAAGTCCACCAGTATGGAGTCAGCCGACCTATGCAGTCAGGGAACTGGACCACCCCTGCTGATCTAGCGACCTGGAAACACTTGGTCTAGAACATCTCACACAATCTGAGTCCATTGTGGCAGTGCACCATCTCACTTGAAAACATCTGTCTCTTTGGCGGTTAGCCACTTGTGACACACAAAAACCTGCAGCACATCAAGGTAAGTGTTAAAATTAACTGTTTTTCCTGAGTAAAAAAAATCCCAAATGCGATCAACCACCAAAGAACACCACACATTCACTTTCGTGCTGTCATATACCACTTTCGTCACCATATGTGGATTATATGTGCCCCAGATGCAAGCATTGTGTTTATTTACCTTACCACACATGTGGAATGTTATTTCATCAGAAAAAGGTTTTATTGCATGCAAAGTGGGGATCAGTTTGAATACATTTGTAAACTTTTCCAAAGGACCAAGTGCACTGTCAGCCTAGGAATTTGTAGCTCCTGAGATGTCCCCTGGACAAACTTCTGAAGTGAGCACTGAAAAGCCAACTGTATCTGTTCTATGTCACCTTCACTTGTTCCAGGTCATCCAGTATGATGCTTCACATAAACACTCACTGTCTGCATAAAATTTCTGTACCGCTGGTGTACCGACATTTGAGAGGGTGGGTGCTTTATGTACTGTCACTGGAAGTTACTTTGAACATGCGTATCTGGTTTGATCAGAGTAAACCTTTCCACACAATGAGCCTTTTCTTGAACCATTGTCATTATGCTTCACTCGTGACAATCTGGAGCACTCCAAAAAACAAATCTGTTTCTCACTTAAGCCAAACATCATGTTAATATCTTAATTAGTTAGGGTGTACATTGAAGCTGTACTGTTCCTTTTGCGATACCCTGTACTTTGAATAAGTTGGTTACTCCACAAATGAGTTGCTTAATTTCACAATTTTCCCAGTACCGAAAATAAATGTAAATAAGACCAAGCAAAACAGTTCTTCTCAGAAAATTTCTATCAGTTTGAATATTTAATAAAGTGTACATTTCCTAGCATTCACAACCTACATCAAAAATGGATTTTTGTTGAAATACATTGCAGTAGACACTATCAGAGAGACCATACATTAATTATAATTTTTTAATTTTCACTTTTTTGAAATTATTTAGCTCCAAAATTTCCAATATGCTTAGGTGTAAAGCAGTTAGTGTACATATAAGCAATGTATATGATTTCTACCTCTCAACTGTATTTAATCAGCAGCAAATACCATGACATAGCCTAAAGTTTTTACAGTCTTTGGTAAGTGAATGTATTTTCTCTCTTTGTAAAAGTATAAATATTGTGATAATGACTAGTGCCATGTTTTTATTATCAGCAATCGAAGATTAATGCAATAAAATAAGAATGGCAGGTATATGATTTTTAGCATGTTCATGGAATATAAGAGAATGATTTATTTTAAAATTTGTCATTCATGTCTGGTGCATGTAGCATTAACATATCAAGAGTGGAAGGTAAAATGTAACTGATGGTGTCAAGTAATATTGTCCTCTATTTTGGTTATTTTTCTGAGATGCTCATTTATTTATACCATCTAGCATGTAACTAAAAGCTAATAATTTCAATCAATAAGAAGTAGATATGGACAATGTATTATTCACATTACTAAAATCACATAATTTTCCTAAAAATAAATTTTTAATAAAAGTTTTTTTTACTGAAAAAGTTAACACATTAATAAATGTTCCAAATTTATGTCGGCAAATGTAACCCTTAAAAACCAAAGAAATCAATAAATTAGAAGAAATAAAAGATCAACATACAATGTTCTAACTCTGAGTCTCACGGGAAATGTGCAAGGGATAAGTCCCTGCAGTCGCGCTATTTATCTGTGTCCTCGGTGGCTCAGATGGATATAGCGTCTGCCATGTAAGCAGGAGATCCCGGGTTCGAGTCACGGTCAGGGCACACATTTTCAGCTGTCCACATCGAGGTATATCAACAACACCTGTCACCAGCTGAGGGTTTCAGTTAGTCATCATTTATTCTAGGGAAAAGCTTCACGGTCATCAACAGTATTCTGTTCTTTCGAGAACAGTTACTGTCTTCATATAAACTTCCATAAGTCGTCGTTCCTACCTCACGTCGTGTAAACGTACACACATTATAGAACTGCGATACAGGGGAGTACATATATGAATGACTGAAGGAACATTCATGTCCAGAGGGACATTGCATCGTTCTTTTTAACAACACAGGCCCCGTAGTATAGTATTATCCACCTATACTAGCGACTTTCAATGGAAATGTCCTCCCCCGCACGGGAATTACATATTGTGTTTACAAGTACAGGTTGTGAGACAGGAACGATGACATATGGAAATCTTAGTATGGCCATCAGTTGTGCATGGATAGCCAAAGGCCGGCACGCAATCAAGTATCCAACGCTGAACATAAAGGGCTGTCATGTGAAGTCCGCCCGCACAAAGTGAGGAGTAGAATAACGAAGAAAGTGGGGGAAATAAGAAAAAAAAGCGGTTAAGGGGACCACTTGCATAACGCAGGAAGTCCATGCTCGAGTCCTGATCCGTTACAAATTTTCACTGTTGTCATTCTCTTATGCAGCTGATGGATGTTGGTATTTGCAACTGCATGCATTGTTGTTATTCAGGTAGTCTGGGAAGGGTTTCGAACAGGCTTTAATATCGAGCGGTCTAACACTGACTCTGATACCTGTCATGAAAGAGCAGAAGAACAGACGAAGAGGTCTTCTAGGAAAAGGTTGAGCTCACACTTCGCAACAGAAGTTTCAACAGATGAGATTTAATACAGGCAAAGAATATTTATCTCGTTCTGGAAAAGCCGTAGATAAAAAGACGTGGGACCTAACTGCCACTACTCTCTCATGAAAAAGCATTCAGAGGCAAACGTTCAGAACATTCTGTGAAGTTGGTGAGTTTGACGTTCAGAATGCATCGAGCTATCGACATAAAGGTGAAAGGTGACGTCTGAATAACTGTTATCTTTATTCATCAGCGAAATATTATGTTGTTCAAATGTGTATGAAATCTTATGGGACTTAACTGCTAAGGTCATCAGTCCCTAGGCTTACACACTACTTAACCTAAATTATCCATGCCCGAGGGAGGACTTGAACCTCTGCCGGGACCAGCCGCACAGTCCATGACTGCAGTGCCGAAATATTTGTCATGACATCTGGCGCAAAGTTAGTTTTAGGAAACCTGGGAAGCAAAACCTAGTTCTTACTCATCGATTAAAATACGATGGTTCACGGATGAATGGAAAGAAGAATGTTGCTGACGTCCTGTGCCTCCACGGTTACATCCCTCCTGTTCATCATGGATTTTAATTGTTACTGAAACCAGCATGTCTGGCCGAAGGGCACATCTGTGATGAGAGTGATACAGTTAACTCTTCTACTAACACAGTGTAAATGTTCTAGTCTGATTATTTGTCATTATATTTTGTTCTGAAGGTGGCAGGGGTAAAATACAGGGAGCGAAAGGCTATTTACAATTTGTACAGAAACTAGTTGATAGTTATAAGAGTCGAGGGGTACGAAAGGAAAACAGTGATTGGGAAGGGAGTGAGAGAGGGTTGTAGCCTATCCCCGATGTTATTCAATCTGTATATTGAGCAAGCAGTAAAGGAAACAAAAGAAAAATTTGGAGTAGGAATTAAAATCCATAGAGAAGAAACTAAAACTTTGAGGTTTACCGATGACATTGTAATTCTGTCAGAGGCAGCAAAGGACCTGGAAGAGCAGCTGAACGGAATGGACAGTGTCTTGAAAGGAGGGTATAAGATGAACACCAACAAAAGCAAAACGAGGATAATGGAATGTAGTCGAATTAAATCGGGTGATGCTGAGGGTATTAGATTAGGAAATGAGACGCTTAAAGTAGTAAATGAGTTTTGCTATTTGGGGAGCAAAATAACTGATGATGGTCGAAATAGAGAGGATATAAAATGTAGACCGGCAATGCCAAGGAAAGCGTTTCTGAAGAAGAGAAATTTGTTAACATCGAGTGTAGATTTAGGTGTCAGGAAGTCTTTTCTGAAAGTATTTGTATGGAGTGTAGCCATGTATGGAAGTGAAACGTGGACGATAATTAGTTTAGACAAGAAGAGAATAGAAGCTTTCGAAATGTGGTGCTACAGAAGAATGCTGAAGATTAGATGGGTAGATCACATAACTAATGAGGAGGTATTGAATAGAATTGGGGAGAAGAGGAGCTTGTGGCACAACTTGACTAGAAGAAGAGATAGGTTGGTAGGACATGTTCTGAGACATCGAGGGATCACCAATTTAGTAGTGGAGGGCTGCGTGGAGGGTAAAAATCGTAGAGTGAGACCAAGAGATGAATACACTAAGCAGATTCAGAAGGATGTAGGTTGCAGTAGGTACTGGGAGATGAAGAAGTTTGTACAGGATAGAGTAGCATTCAGAGCTACATCAAACCAGTCTCTGGACTGAAGACCACAACAATAACATATTTTGTTCTTGCTGTATCTGATTCGGATAACATAATGGTACCCTCACTACAGCAACGTGTTTACTTCTGTATATTTTGTCGTTATAGTCTATTTCCTGTTCATTTTAGGCATTTGTGGAAGAATATGGATGTTAAAAGCCATGCGGAATAAAATGTGAGAATAAAATTATGCAGATCTGTGGAACAATTGCGAACTTTAATCTAGTGTACCTCCAAGCTCCCAATTTGACCTTTACCATTTTGTTGCTCGAGTAGCTCATGTCATACAGTCACGAAGTTCAAATGATGACGTTGACTGTTGGAGGTCCCAAGAGAACGTCCTGTCACACTGACAGACAAAGGGAAATATCTTACAATGTCATAAAAGTT
Source organism: Schistocerca americana (assembly GCF_021461395.2). Taxonomy (NCBI): domain Eukaryota; kingdom Metazoa; phylum Arthropoda; class Insecta; order Orthoptera; family Acrididae; genus Schistocerca; species Schistocerca americana. The sequence continues at coordinate 66,347,114 of NC_060125.1, forward strand.
TCGAAACGTCTCTACGACTTAACGATGGCTCATATTTCCTGCAGATGCAAAAAAGAGTAACGAATGAATCACCCTGAGCATATATACATTTCTACCAATCAATCACTATTCATAAGTCTCACAATGGATATCTTCCTCTTCTCCAATTTTGCTCTATTTTTGGTAAGAAGCGTACCTGAACTGCAGGAAGGATGTAACGTGAAGTGACATCATACTGAAGTAGCACATCGTCAACCAGAAATGTTGTTATTATCACTAATAATGTCATTCTGAACGAGTAGCAAGAAATGAGTGTAGGAAAATAGAAAATATCACGGAAACCACTGGAGTATAACAAGACAGCAGGAAGTGAAGGATGTAATGAAACAATGTCGACAATTCCGGAGGTGTTGTACAAGGTGCCACGAGGAACATACTGAGAGCTGGAAGCGATCTCCAGGAACACCGTCCAAAGGCAGCAGGGAGCGTCGGCGTTATACAGGCAACCGCGCGCCGTTGCGCCCTTTGAGAGCAAATGTCAGGCCGATCACAAGCGGAACTTTCGCAACGGATCTGACAGCATTTAGAGAGTTAGTGTGTTGGATTGCAGTCCGTTAGCATACAGACTCACATTTGCTGCCGAAGCGCTAACCTACAGCCATGCTGCGGCCTTTAAAATGCCGACCTCGTTAGTGTCTTTGGATTATGTTTCCGGGCATGCGGTCTTGTCCTCGATGTGTTCCACAAGACACCCTTTTGCCAATCAAGCGCTGATCCAAGGGATGGATAGCCTGAAGGTCTTGACGTCCCACGCCCATGTCCCTCAAATGAGTTTCTACTTTTACATAATTAAATCAATTCTCAAATTTAACAACTGACTTTCGGAAAATGAAGCAGCATGAAAATTAAGTGTCTCAGAAATGGAGAGGAACTGTAGTATGTACAAGCTATGCTTCACACAGAATTCTTTTCAATTGCTTACGATAGGGCGTGACCATGTGCGTCGGCCTGCAGCCAACCAGGTAGTGTGGTACATGCGCAGAACCCTCTCTGCCTGCTGTCTACACAAAATCGACTCGGTTCCAGAGTCCACAGGTGGAACTGGCAAATCACATGGAGTTAAGTAAGGCAATATAGAATAGCAAAGACACTCCACTAGGAGACACTCGGCAGGAACGAGTGAAACAAACAGCATTTATTTCATATACATATTCGGTTTGCAGACCAGTGTACACTGTCACAGTGCTTAGTGAAATACTGGTAATCCAGAGAAGGCTATGACGTTAACAAAGTTCTGAGAGTTCATTGCTACTTACTATGTGACATAGATATTCCTCAAATTTTCAGTTGTATGCGTTTGAAAGGCTACATTTTTATGAATTTTTTACTGGACACTAAGCTGGAACAGTGTACTATTTATTCACTGACGTAAGAAAATTATTATATGTTAACTTATTTCAGGTTGTTAAACAATATAATGTTATTACATTAAAACATTTAAAATTTTTATTGGTATATATTAAAATGATTCTCATCTAGAGCAGGTTAAGAGTGGGGGAGATGGAAACTTGTATATTGGGGTGTGGGGTGGGACAGAGACATTGACCAATTGTGCTCCCTCCCCCAACCTGTCGAACCAAACACTGGCCTCATACCTACACTTGCACTCCAAGGAAAGTGTCAGTATCCTATAGTTACGATTTGTACACAGGCACTCCTGTCATATATAAGGTTAGTCAGTCAATTTTCAGCATTCTGTGGGCGTGAAGTGTCTGGGTGATCCTTCCCACAAAATTGAAAATGGATGTTGTTTCATCAGTGAATCCGCTGAATATGAGTTTTAATATGTTACATATATTTACGTCTGGACAAAAAAGTCTATATTAGTAAATGGCTAAAAAAATCACACAGCCACAGTTACGGGTTTCACAGCTAATGGCCTCCAGGGGAATCAAAAATTTTCATTTCAGTATTACACATAATATTACTGAACCAATTTAAAAAAGCTCTCATAATCTACTGATTAAGGTACAATCTTATGTTAAGGACTTAACGAAATCAGTCAAGTATTGAAATTAGAAACTTTTTACAGTAGTTTAAAAGAAAAACGCCTTTTTGATGCTACAAACTTGTACATCTAAACACATTTCGCCTTATTTACAAGGCATCTCCAGTGAGTGTCCTAAAATATTACACAATTTTTTAATTTGCACGTGTAGGTTATCGTTTGCACATGTAGGTTATAGATTACAACAGTTCATTGAAGTTTTTATAACAAAATGGAAAAGTACTTACGGATCAGCTTATAACTCATTACTTGTAAAACTAACAGTAAACAGGTTTCCCTCCTGTGTCAAACTTGTTGAAAGCTTGCAGTTCTCCTTGTGGCTACTGTTTTCGAAATCTAGTACAGTAACTGCCATTTTTGTGTCTATAGTGTCATTCATTCCTGTAAGTGTTGCCAACTTTCGAAGATTTCGTTTTCAGCGTTGTTTTTTGTTTGACTATATGTGCATTCTGCGTGTGTGTTTGGTTGCGTGTGTTTGTGTGTGTGTGTGTGTTCATTTTGTTATTTATTTTGTTTTTATTTTATTATTATTATTTCGTTTTTATATACTTAGGAGAGAAATGGTATTTGTGATCATCAATATAGAATTTCTGTTTGTTATATGATCAATCAGTATAAACATTGAGTAGTTAGTCATATTCACATTGTCATTTATTAGTAGCTTCTTTTCAGCCCTTGTTTCGTATATGTGATCATTTTCTTGCAAAGTTAGGAGCTGTCTTCCATTATTTATTCTATTTTCATGCCTTTCTCTCTTCAAGTGTGTTTGTGATTCATTTCTCTTAAGTGTTCTGCAAAAGCTGAGTGGCTTGTCCCAAATTTTAGTATAATTGTATATACTATTTTGATGTCTTTCTCTCTTGAAGTGGATTTGTGATTCTTTTCTCTTAAGTGTTCTGCAAAAGTTGAGTGGCTTGCCCCATATTTCAGTGTTATCATATTTTCTTTGTACCTTGTCTCGAAAGTTTTACTGGTTAATACTACATACCTTCAGTCACATGTATTTCGTTGTAGTTTGTATATTCCTGCTTTCTGGTAGATGTGTGTGTCTTTTGTTAGTTTTGGAATGTACTTTTGGACTGAACTGTTTCTTTGAATGCTGTGTTGGCCCCTTGTCTTTTGAGAAAGTGTGTTATTTTATGTGTGGGTTTATGCTTGTATGTCATTGTGTACCATCTTGAATCTTCTTCCTTATTTTTATGTAATCAATGTGTTGTTGTTGTTGTTGTTGTTGCTGTTGTTGTGTCACTGAGTGTGCTTCTTTGTGTCATGTTTTGTTGTGCTGTCGTTTTCTATTATGTGTGTATTGCGTTTATTGACTTTATTCATTGTATAATTTTCTGTTTAATTTTGTGACTAGATTATTATTGCGCCCATTGTTTGTTGCTGTTTGTGTGATGAAGTCTAGTTTCTTCTAGTAGTTTTCTGTTCTGAGTGGTATGGTGTTGAATCTATGAGGTATGTGTCTGAATGCTGATCGTTTCTGTGAGTGTGGGTGATTTGAAGTCTAATGTATGATTGCATCACTTCTAGGTTTATGGTGAATTTCGAAGTTATGCCTGGAGGTACATAAATTATCCAAAGGATATCATCTACATACCTAACCTAGTGAACTATGTTGTAGTTCTTTGTTGTAATTTTTTTAAAATCTGATTTTCTACATGGTTTATGAAAACGCTAGTTAGGGCCTCTGCCACTGGGGATCCCATTGGCGGTCCATTTTCTTGTAAATGGTATTCATTATTAAACTGAAAGTAGTTCTCTTCAGTTATCAATACCAACCATTTGTGCATTTCTTTGATGTGTTCATCTGCTAGCTAGCTGCTATCCTTCAAGTTTGATTGTATGATGTTTATTGTGTCTGTTACTGGTATGTTCATTTACATATTTAATATGTTTATTGTGTCTGTTACTGGTATGTTCATTTACATATTTAATATATCGGAAGAGAGAAGGGTAGTGATGTCTGGGATTTTTATGTCTTTTATGATGCGTATGAATTGTGAAGTGTTCTCTGTAGTTCTCTCATCTTCTATTTTACAGGTTTCACACAGAAATTTCAGCAAGTGTCCTGCAAGTTTGTAAGTGGGAGCTTTGTCAAACTTTGCAAAAGGTCTTAATGAGATGTTTTGTTTATGGATGTTTGGATGGTATTGGAGGGTTGGTACAGTGGGATTTATCTGTATTAATTCCCCTTTTCTCTGCCATCTAGTGTATAATCTATGTTTTTAAAGAAATTTTTTCCTTAGCCTGGAGTTGTTTGTTGGATGTGATGTCAATTTGTTAATATTACTTTTTAAAATAAATTCTTGTGTTTTGTCAATATATCGTTGCTTACCCATAAGGAGAATCGTATTTCTTTTGTGTGTTTAGGAAATAATGACTTTCTGATTTTGAAGATCTTGAGTTTGCTGAGTGTTATGGAGTCTCTGTTTTTATCGTTCTGCTGTTTTGTGTCTTATAATTTTATGTATTACTTTTTTATCAGTTGTCTTGTTAGCCTAGGATTCACAGTAGTGTTTTCAATTTTCTCCTCTTGTTTTAGAAAATTTTTGATTGTATTATGAGGTTTTCTTGTATATTCTTCATCTACTTTTATATTCAAATAATGCTTAAAATACTTTTTCTAATAGCACTTTTTCTTCCTTGTTTGGCTGTGTGCCTGTCAGATTCATCAGTCTTGGGTAAAATTTGTGTGCTTGCTTTGGTTGTTTATGGTTTATATTTGCGTGTTGTATTTGTTGCCTCATGAACTGTGTAATCTTTTTTATATGTTTCTCTTGAATTTCGTTGTTGATTGTGTCTGTGTAACTTTCAAATTTTTTGACTGGATAAGAGAAAACGGCATTATTGTTAACGTTATCTGCATGCTGTTCATGTATTTAACATATCTCCTGAGATAAAGTTTTTTTGTGTTGAGATATAATTTCATAGTACTTCTGTGCTGCTTGGAGGATTAGAAAAACTGATTTTAATCTTCACATTGATGTAGTTAGGTACAGGGTTATTAGATTGACAAATATTGTTGAACTGTGTGTGTTCCATCGTTTTATAGATGCTGAGACACAGCCTTCTAAATCTGTGGTAGGGGCCAATTGTAAATGCTTGGCAGGGTTTATACAACAAGTGTCTTGTGGTGGCCATTTTTTCAGCAGCTGTGTATAAATTTCAGTACTTCAAAAAGGAAGAACACCTTTTCCATGCTTTTTTTATTGAACTTACGTACCTAGATGTGTTTCTCTGATTTGAAAAGCATCTTCAGTAGGTTTCCTGAAGTGTTACATGAACTTCTCCCTTGCACATATAGGTTTTCGTTTGTACATATAGGTTATAGATTTAAAAGAATTCATTGAAGTTTCTATAACAGAAAAGAAAGGTACTTGCAGATGACGGCCTGATTCATTATTTGAAAGCCAAACAGCTTTCTGTTATGTGGCAAACTGGTTGAATGACTGTTGTTTTCCTTTTGGTCACTGTATTCGAAATACAGCACTGTAACACCATTTTCTGTGTCATTAGAAAATGAAACAATCAGCATAGCTTTGAAATTTGCCATATGCTTATAACAACTGACACAATAATACATTAGACTTCAAATCACCTGCACTCACAGAAACAATCAGCACTCAGATACATGATTTGCAGACTCAGCGCTCTACCACTCAGCACAGAAAAAAGAACTAGATGTTATTACATAGATAGCAACAAACACTGGGTAGAAAATTAAGCAACAAATACAGTAGATAGATGCAATAGACACACAGCGAAAAACGACAGCACAACGAAACATGACACAAACAAGCACACACAGCGACAGAACAACAACAACAACACAATGAATATGAACACAAGGAGAAAGATACAAGATGGTACACAGTGACTTACAACCACAAACTCACACATAAAATAACAAATAGTTTCAGGAGACAAGGCCTTCGCATAGCATTCGGACAGGCAATTCATCCAAAGGTATATTCCAAAAAGACAAAATACTTACATCTGTCAAAAAGCAGGTGCACCCCAACTACACTCCTGGAAATTGAAATAAGAACACCGTGAATTCATTGTCCCAGGAAGGGGAAACTTTATTGACACATTCCTGGGGTCAGATACATCACATGATCACACTGACAGAACCACAGGCACATAGACACAGGCAACAGAGCATGCACAATGTCGGCACTAGTACAGTGTATATCCACCTTTCGCAGCAATGCAGGCTGCTATTCTCCCATGGAGACGATCGTAGAGATGCTGGATGTAGTCCTGTGGAGCGGCTTGCCATGCCATTTCCACCTGGCGCCTCAGTTGGACCAGCGTTCGTGCTGGACGTGCAGACCGCGTGAGACGACGCTTCATCCAGTCCCAAACATGCTCAATGGGGGACAGATCCGGAGATATTGCTGGCCAGGGTAGTTGACTTACACCTTCTAGAGCACGTTGGGTGGCACGGGATACATGCGGACGTGCATTGTCCTGTTGGAACAGCAAGTTCCCTTGCCGGTCTAGGAATGGTAGAACGATGGGTTCGATGACGGTTTGGATGTACCGTGCACTATTCAGTGTCCCCTCGACGATCACCAGTGATGTATGGCCAGTGTAGGAGATCGCTCCCCACACCATGATGCCGGGTGTTGGCCCTGTGTGCCTCGGTCGTATGCAGTCCTGATTGTGGCGCTCACCTGCACGGCGCCAAACACGCATACGACCATCATTGGCACCAAGGCAGAAGCGACTCTCATCGCTGAAGACGACACGTCTCCATTCGTCCCTCCATTCACGCCTGTCGCGACACCACTGGAGGCGGGCTGCACGATGTTGGGGCGTGAGCGGAAGACGGCCTAACGGTGTGCGGGACCGTAGCCCAGCTTCATGGAGACGGTTGCGAATGGTCCTCGCCGATACCCCAGGAGCAACAGTGTCCCTAATTTGCTGGGAAGTGGCGGTGCGGTCCCCTACGGCACTACGTAGGATCCTACGGTCTTGGCGTGCATCCGTGCGTCGCTGCGGTCCGGTCCCAGGTCGACGGGCACGTGCACCTTCCGCCGACCACTGGCGACAACATCGATGTACTGTGGAGACCTCACGCCCCACGTGTTGAGCAATTCGGCGGTACGTCCACCCGGCCTCCCGCATGCCCACTATACGCCCTCGCTCTAAGTCCGTCAACTGCACGTACGGTTCACGTCCACGCTGTCGCGGCATGCTACCAGTGTTAAAGACTGCGATGGAGCTCCGTATGCCACGGCAAACTGGCTGACACTGACGGCGGCGGTGCACAAATGCTGCGCAGCTAGCGCCATTCGACGGCCAACACCGCGGTTCCTGGTGTGTCCGCTGTGCCGTGCGTGTGATCATTGCTTGCACAGCCCTCTCGCAGTGTCCGGAGCAAGTATGGTGGGTCTGACACACCGGTGTCAATGTGTTCTTTTTTCCATTTCCAGGAGTGTACAATGAAACACATATGACGCAAGGTACCGTATTTTACGGACTCCAAGACGCACCTTCAGGTGCTTCTTATACTCGAAACCAATATAAAAATGTTCAGTGTTTGATTGAAAATCCTACCAGTCATAAAAATGGCCATACATTCGATGCCGCGGGGAAACCTATCTCTATATGGCAACATTGGATTCAACTGGCAGCAGCAGTGCACTGATACGAAGAACGTGAGTTCAGAGATTCACAAGTTTGTTAACACTACCTCCCTCCTTCCCCGCCATCACAAACCCAGAACACCGTCTAGCCTATGACGTGTCATTGCCGTCTACCGTGACAGTGAACTTGAACTGAAAGTGATATGTTTGATCGGTAACAGACAACATTTTTGTTAGTAGCTATTTTCGTAATAAAAAAAGGTATTCATATGATGCAGGATATAAATTTAAAGTACTAACATATGCAGAAGAACATGGAAACGGAGCAGGTGAGCGGCCTTTGGACCCTTCACCAACAGAAAAAATCATTCGCGATTGGAGGCCTAGTAAAGAGGAAGTGAAAAAGATGATGTAGACTAAATGTGCAAATAGAAGACTGAATGCAAAATGACCAAAACTAGGAGATGACGTATTGAAATGGATCCAAGTACGCGGTCAAAATGGCATTGGAATTAATACAAATATGGTTCAAATACACACTCGTAAGCTAGTGCTACAGTGAAACTCAGACTCTAATGGTGAACTTGGCTGGTGCTACAGGTTCATGAAGCGTAATGGACTTAACATGCTAACCAAACACAAAAGTCTCAGAAAATGCCACAAAAGTATGAAGAGAAAATATAACGTTTCTATCGCTTTATTATTCAACATCGAAAGTAAACCAATGTGGAACTAAGCCAAATAGCGAATATGGACGAAGCTCTGACATGTGTCGAGTAACAGGACTGTTGCCATGAACGGTGCTAAAACTGTAATAAAAAAAGCGGACATAAAAAATGAACTACACTGTTGTACTGACGGTACTAAACCTAATGTCATTTTCTAGCGCAAAACAATGCCAAAACCTTCTGCACTAGGGCCAGTTGTTGTTGTTCACGTACATAAGAAGGGATGGATGGATGAGACTGGTGTGAAATTTGGGATTAACAGAGTGTGGGAGAGAAAGAAAGGTGCTTTGTTGAAGAAGAGTTCTCTTTTTGTGCTACATCAGTTGAGTAGTCATTTGAAAAATCTGTGAAAGAGAAATTGAGACAGGGAAATACAGAGCTTGCTGTTATTCCGGCAGGACTTACTTCACAATTGCAACCTCTTGATGTCTCGATAAACAAACCATTTAACGCGTATATGAGAGAGGAATCGAACAAATAGATAATGGATGAAAGCCAACATGAATTCACGCCGAAGGGAACTTTAAAACGATCTGCAATAAAACAAGTGTGTGTCACTGGATTAAACAATCGTGATCTAGAGTGAGAGGAGACATTATTGTTAATTATTTCAAAAAGTGGGGCACAAGTAACACGACGAAGAGAACAACGATGACGACGCAGAGGAAGAAGAAGAAAGTTCAGATGGCGATGTTCAAGGATTGTAAAGGTCAGTTCGGTTTTATAAACGAAGGACTTTTTTTGTTATTCTGAATTACCAATTTAACAATAAAAATGGTAAAAATGTTACTTCAGGAAAGAATGACATGAAAACAGTTAGAATAAATAATGACAGACACCTCCTACCAATCCTTGCAAGATAACGATCGCAAAGGCTGAAAAGAACTACTAATAAAGCACTAAGTGAATACGACCAACCACTCACTGTTGACATTGACTGATCATATAACAGACAGAAATCCTAAATTCATGGTCACAAATCCCATTTCTCTCGTAAGTACATAAATGAAATAATAATAATAATAAAAGCAAAGCAAAATAAATAAGTAATAAAATAAAAAAATGAAACGAATACACACACACACACTCACACGCAGGACTCACATAAACACACATATAGTCAAAAAAGAACACTGAAAGCGCAAGCTGAGAAAGTTGACAACAGTTACAGGGACGAATGACACTCTAGACACAAAAATTTTTGTTACAGTGCTATATTTCGAAAACGGAGACCACAAGGAAAACTGAAAGCTTCAACCAGCTTGCCACTTGAGAGAAAGCTGTTTTTCTTACAAGTAATGAATTGGACGCTGATCTGTCATTCCTTTCCCATTTTATTAGAAAAGATCTATTACCTATTTGTGCAAATAATAACTCATATATGCAAATGAAAAGTCGTATAATATTTCAGGATACCCACTGAAAATGTAATTAAGACGAAACGCATGTGAGTAGACAATTAAATAAAAAAATTCATGTGTAGAATACGAAAGGCGTTTTTCTTTAAAAATACTGCAATTTATATACAACTTTTGCGAAAATGACTGCCACAAGAACCGTATTAGAAACTGTTCATATGTCTTGAGAGCGCTTAGAGAGTTCAAAAAAAAAAAAAAATCTAATGTTTTCTCGCTTAGAGCTTCACAAAGCTGTTTTATAAATGGGAGTTCGATTCTTTAACGGATCTCTGTGGGATGGGGCTTACTTCTACTGCTCATCTCCCGACTGAAATCCTCATCTCAGACGTGCTACCGATGACAAGTACAACAGGGACACCAACAGGAAATCAGTAGAACAAATGAGGTGTCCGGATTGAGATGAATGGTCACAGTACTTGATGAGTGACCGACTTGTTCTTCGCCTGAAACTGAGTATGGCGTCCTTCAACTCATGTGGCGTCATGACGAATAAATCAGGTGACCAAGTGTGGCAGTGTCTCATCGTGTATACGCCACTCGATATTCCATCGCACCCCTGGTTCCGTTCCTTATTTTGCAGATGACTCCGTGTCTACGGGACATTAAGTGTATTTATGTTCTCCTTCTTTTCTGTACTTACATTTTTGAATGCTCATTTGAAGTGAAACTGCCAGAGTGTCACAGCATACGTCACAGCGACACCGACGACAGAAATGAGGAGCCTCCTGTTGACGGCGAAGAGACCCGCAGCCGAGATCTCGAATGGCGGCAGGAGTTTCGCTTCGGCTGAAAGGATCCAGCGGACGTCATCGGCCCAGCATTTGACAGAGTGGCACACTTCGATGACCAGTACAATCCGGAGGGCGCCGTAGACAGTGGTGAGAAAGCCACGCATCAGCGAGTGTACATCGACAGTCATCAGTTTCAGCGAGTCCACGAATGCTTGGAATATGTTGTTGACACCGGAAAGTAATGCTAAGAAGTTACTAGCTACGTCGACGGCTATGACAATGCCGAAATGAGCTTCTACCATTGGAACAACACGCAGCACAGTCAAGTACTCAGTGGTGATCGTCCTAAACACCCCCTGTCTTTCTAGCTCCTCTGGCAGGTATATTATTTCAGCGTGGAGAACACGTATACCTGAAAGAAAAAGCAGTAGTTATTCAGGTGCAAGCTCGGAACCTCAAAAATCTTTTTGAAAAATTTTGGTTAGGAAACAAATAAAAATTTAGATTTTAAAGGACTGGGTACTCCAAAGCAAAAAAGTTACAACAACGCGAGTTCAGATCTACAGAATTCACATGTAGGAACCCTGCAACCACATAGAGTCTAAAAGTGGCAATTTATAGCTTAATATCTTATTCAGTGGACGATAATGGACGAAGAGGTTCTTTCAATATACTGTTCAGTAACTTTACTTAACATGTAATAGTTATTGATCTACTTAAATCCAAAATGTTTTCACTGCACTTTCACCTTCGTCTATCACATTAACTGCAGTTTTGTTTATGGGATGAAACTATGTATTCGTATTTAGTCTATAATTCGGTTTATAACTGTGTGGGATGGAGCCTAGTCTGCAACAGTCGCAGATCGGTTCGGTAATTTTTCAAGAATGCTCCTAAACTACTCTTCGTAGCGTCTGACATTCATCTCAGAATAACTGTCTGCATCTTCTCTTTGCCCAGTAAAATGCAAGCGAGCAAATTCTGCGAAATCGTCTTCGCTTTCAATGTGACAAGTGTTAATCCTTTTTCCAAAGCTAGACGGTACTTGAATTTTCTGTGATAGTCCAATACATTTTCTGACGCTTAAGGCGTTTGTTGCACCTAACATCCGAACTTCCTGGAATGATTTGCAAGACACCAACTATCGTCAGTGTAATAACAATGTTTCGCAAGTGTCTTATTTACTGTAAGAACTCGTCTCTTTTTCCTGCTACTATGTTATTTTCCGTCAGTATGGGTATCTCGTTAAATTTCATGTGTCTAAAACTTTGTTTTCCAAAGGGCTGTTTCACTCACAGCAGGAACACTTCCCCTTCGGTCTTCAACTTTTGCAATACGCCTACTACCTTTAGAAGCTGCTTTTCCACTATTTTCTTCTTAGGATGACCTGTGCAAACTCACCGAAGGTACACTTCTGTCCCCTGACAGAACTCTTTTCTGGCGAAACAAGGCATGAAGGTTTTCTATATTCCCTTAAAATTCGCTTGAGTGTACTTTTATTCATGGCGATACACTCAGACGTTCTCTTCATTGGTTGTGATGATGAACTGCTAGCTCCCCGTTCCCTTTCGGGCGCAAAGTTAGCACGTTCTCTGACCCCCATGGACAACTCGATAAGCGATGCCTGGTTTCTCACAATTACAAGCAACTAACTGTATTACGAAAGCTGTATCACATGAGCACACAGTAACGAAAAGCAGCACGATTGTTTCCTGTCGGATAGCCCTGATTGTAAACAGTGCAACAATGAGCAGTGAAATAGATGTACTGCTCAGAGTTCCCGTAAGATGGCATACGCGGGCAAACGTCTCATAACGTCACAAAGGCATTTAAGCTAAACAAGTGATAATAACCAAAATCGCACAAGAATTCGTTTATTATTCATTTATCATGATTAGCACTTGTGAAGGGTATACATTATAAGCAGAGCCCGGATTTTATGTCATAACCAATTAAGAAATATGTATATAAATATGTAACGCAGGTTGGTAACATACGTAAAGAAATATATACTTAAGCAGTTATATGTAAAATAATTTATTTATTTTTGCTAGAAAATGTAAGTTCATAGATAGGCTAGTCAAATACATATGTTAATTTTTAATCAGTTCACTTGTGTTACAAATTACTGAAGTACGAGTGTCTCCAGTTCAACCATTTAAGTCACACTGGAGCGGAATGCACAATTCATTATAATATACTTTTCCATATGCTCTATTGCCACGAACAGCCTACTAACAACATGTTTTTATAAACAGAGAAAGAGCGCTCAATTTCGCAAGAAGTCAATGGCGCATATTTATGCAGACGAATTGTGCTAGGAATAACATTTTCAGGGATTCTACAATTTCAGCATTAAATAAGCTAGACAAAATAATAAAATTTGAGTATACACGTTTCTTACTCAACATAGACTGCAGTTTACTGGAAACTACACCACACACTTCTGGTACGACACTAACCTTCCGAAATGCATCTTCCATTATTCCCACAGCCTCTTGGAGAGGCATACTTAAAGTCTCCAGTTCTTTGATACTGTCGAGAAGTCACTGAAGTGACTTGTAATGTACGAAACAGAACTGAGCACTTTAGAATTGTTGAATGCACACAAGGTTCACTCACAGACACTGCAGTATCAGAAGGAAAGGTCTCCAACACCGACTTCACAGCTTCAAAGTGCTTACTGTAGAAAAGCATAACTGCAGTTTATGTTTCCCAAACTTCTTCGTTGCTGATAACAGTATATTTAGTTCCGGGAGTTAATGTCGTACTGTTTCTGCCACTGGTTGCAAAACATCAGACGTAGGTACATATAACATGCACTAAATTAGGATAAAATGCATTAACAGATTTCTCCGCTTTTGACATTTATGGAGCTGTATCTATGTAAATCAAAATCACTCTCTCTTCTTTTCTTCAGTCTATAGTTAATGAATCTAGCAACTGCTGAACTATTTGCTGCCGCTAAGATTGACAGTAAATTCAATAGGGTTCTGACAAAGCGCTAGAGTTCAAGTTGCCCACAGTTGGATTAGCGATGAAACAGGCTACAGCATCCGTCGTCTCATCACAGAAATCCATAGAGACGATTTTCAATGTCAATTCTTGATTTTTTCTAGTTTGTCAACATAGCAAGAATCGAGGTAATTCTTCCTGAGAGTGGACTTGTTAAAAATGTTACGGTTGCAATATTTGTGTAAGAAGGTTCTGAAATTTATTCCAGCATATGTCCCCTGCAATCAATAGAAGACACAGTTCTTGGTAAAATTCATTATTAGATGATATAGGGTGTCCATGCAACTGTGTAAGTAGAACCCTTTTCTTTTAAAGAAATCAGTTGTTTATTCCTAATATGTAGATTGCTTCGTAAATGTTGTTCAGTTTCAGATTTCATCATACATACTATACGTTTATCAGAAGTTTGGCAGGGGACTTTTGCATCATCCGTGGTTCAAGCACTGTCAATAGACATTCATTTCCTGTTTTTCTGACAACCAAGATGCAACCGGTGCCATGGTTAACTCAAATGCGATTGACTGTTACACACTATAAAGCGTTTGGGAACAAGAAAGGAAAGCGTTGTCCGCATCGGACTTGTTCAGTTTTAGCTTTGAGTACAACGGGATCGACTACACTATGAGACACACAAGAATGAAACTTAATTTTCTTTTCCTTTCTTGCCACGTGACGTAAAAGTATGGGTTTTACGAAAATGTGTAATAACTGCGCAATAATATTAAAATATGTCAAATTATGTATAGTGTGAAATATGTATTATATCTCAACATATATTATTTAAAACTTTGAATTAGGGGCCATTCAGTGTAATTTAGTGACATTTTAGTTTTTCTTACTACTACCCATAAAGGAACAGAATATGCAATTACATAAAATCAGAGCTCTATTAATAACATTGTCATATATATACGAAATGACATGGTATGACACGTAAATAATATATGAAGTTTTATACTGTGATGATGGTGAGAACCGAGAGCGATAGTAATAACAAATACACGGTTGCGCGTGACACTTTTATAAATGGCTCTGAGCACTATGGGACTTAACATCTGTGGTCATCAGTCCCCTAGAACGTAGAACTACTTAAACCTAACTAACCTAAGGACATCACACACATCCATGCCCGAGGCAGGATTCGAACCTGCGACCGGAGCGGTCACGCGGTTCCAGACTGTAGCGCCTAGAACCGCACGGCTACACCGGCCGGCTACGCTTTTTTTTTTTTTTTTTTTTTAAAGTAACAGTTGTTTGTGGGTAGTAACAATGCATTTGTGTCACAACGAAACTGACTTGTAATTAATAAGAAAATGAGTGATCATTTATGTACAGTTTTTCTGTTTGATTGTCTGTCTTCGTTGTATCGTTCGCGAAGAATGGGAAAGAAAAAAACTCATGATATCTTTTACTCATTGCAGGCAGTTAACTGAAACTGAATCTACAGTTTCGATTTAGTCACGTGTTCGATGTTATCGAGGCAGCAGTATTATACTCCGAGGATTCTTTGATAGTGTGATAATATCACCAATGTCACAGATATCAGTATGAATGAAGTGGCATCTTGCAGATAACACTTACGTGCTTCACCTGGAAAATTACGCGTCTTCGGCAGCTTCGAGAGATATGTCCCACGCGTGGAACACATGAGCTACAATATCTGCTGTTGGCGTGGGACGCCCTAAATGGGGGCCGGCCGCAGTGGCCGTGCGGTTCTAGGCGCTACAGTCTGGAAACGAGCGACCGCTCCGGTCGCAGGTTCGAATCCTGCCTCGGGCATGGATGTGTGTGATGTCCTAGGTGACTGATGACCTCAGAAGTTAAGTCGCATAGTGCTCAGAGCCATTTGAACCATTTTGAACCAAATGGCGGGGGGAGGCCCGAAGAACGAACGCGATGGCATTAGCCGACTGGTAGCCCGTAGTCACGAAACCGCTATGGGGCGGGTGGATGACCTTGGTTTTCCATAGTAATCCTTGTTGGTCTCCGGAATGGCCTATTGCTCGGTTGTTGACGTTGCGTAAAAGTTTCGATTTCATCTATATTCTTAAAAAGTCGTCATTGTTTCGGCCAGTTGAAAGTCGACTTCCATCTTTTCTTATCTTCACTATAACAACAAAAACTGTTGATATGGTTACAGTTACATAGAGATAATCACGAGAAACTTGGTGTTGTGGTTTCTTTGGGATTAGGTAGGTGTTGTTTGACTACGAGTTCATCCAAGAAAAGCTGCCGATCGTAACGAACTCCGTGTTGACAGCCTCCGCCGTCCGAGATACGGCGCCGCGAGGAAGCTTCCATGAAAATAAGCATCAAGTAATGTGGCTTCGCTCCATAAACCCCATGGCACCGTTCGTTAACAGTGAAAAGCGCAGTGCTGCTATGCTGAAATGACCATCCGCATTCCCTACCTTGTGCATCTGATGACGCTGTGTGGACGTGAATCCAAATGGAGATTGTGATACAGCAATTGAAAGTGAACGTTCCCAGTTAACAAACTATTGCACGAAAAATGGGCGTTTTTGCGTGAATAAGGGAAAGCAATGTTTCGACTTAAATATAACCTAAAATTACATATACTCTGTAGATGTGCTTTCAACCGGTTCAGAGAATTAACTACACTTCGCAGGTTGTTGGATCGGGGTTCGCCCTCAGAATTTACTATTTTCCCTTCTGACAAAAAGGTCGGGCGCCTTTTGCAAACCTAATGTTGTAGATGATGGCATCACGATGCAAAGATAACAGCATCGTATTATGACATCATTAAGTCATGTACCACAGAGATGATAAACTGGAATGAAATTTTCACTCTGCAGCTCAGTGTGTGCTGATATGAAACTTCCCGGCAAATTAAAACTGTGTGCCGGACTGAGATTCGGACTCGATACCTTTGCCTAAGTTACGTCTCCGCAGTATCTTTTCTTATGCGAGTGATTTTCTTGCAAGTTTCGCAGGAGAACTTCTGTGAAATTTGGAAGGTAGGGGACGAGATATTCCGAAAAAAGCTGGGACGGCAGGTCATGAGTAGTGCTTGGGTAGCTCAGTCGGTAGAGCACTTGCTCGAGAAAGGCGAAGGTCTCGAGTTCGAGTCTGGCACTCAGTTTTAATCTGCCGGGAAGTTTCAGATGATATACTTCTATAGACCAACATTTGGAGGGAAGCACTATTCGCCGTGCTCTGAGTAATCGCTAATGGTTGTCCATCACAACAGATAGAATTAAGATATTAAATGTAGACACAACAATAACTCATGTACACGTGCGTACTGCTAACTTCTCCGCCGTACCTCTGCTGGGGAGCGGCATCGCAGGATCGAGTGGCTCTGAAATATATCCCACTAGACGCTGGATCATCGCCCGAAAGGCCAGTTCGATGTTCTCCACCAAGCACACGAACTGGGACAGTACCAATATGGTGGACAAGTTGAGCAGCAGGCGCACGACTATTCCCATTCCTCTACACGCTAACTGCCCTTCCTCCGAGGCTAACGAAATATTCGAATAAAAAAGCAATGTATCTACAGCAAGCAAGAAACAGACTGTGAGGTCCCATCTTGTACAACAGTTCTTAGATTCGCATCGAGTCCTCCCCGTGATCTGCAACAGACAGACGCGTACATCATCTAAATTACGATACCTAGTGCGGACGCATTTAGACAGTAGTGTTAAGGGTCCCAAATGCGACAAGAAATTGTGAAATTCAAAGAGGACTCGAGTTTGAACAGTGAGCTTTGGTGAACATACGGTCATCTGGTACGAAGATGAAAGATCCATGATCAGAAATACTGCCAACCACACTAAGGGTATTGGGGGCACACTATGCCTCGAGGTGTGGCGTCTGTGGCGAAGAGGTAGGATGCCGAATGCCTTCCACAGGAAATGTAAGAGCCTGTGACGTTTGCGTATGACCATCTCCTGGCTCATTTCCCTGTTGTTCCTGTTCCTGATGCTCGACTTAGCGTCGTACTGGAAATATTGCGCAGGTAGACTTGCGCAGTGAAGTCCCAGAGACTCACAAGCTCAGCTGCGCACCGCCACCGACCGTCAACAACTGAGAAACGTGTTGCCAAGAATGTGAAACTAAGATCGATAACCTATGTCATGCGTACTTTGGGACTGTCCAGTTACAGAGGTATTCGTCTGCTGAAAAATGTTCTCACGCAGTACGCAGCAGCTGTTGGAGCAACGAAGCTTTAAATTATCTTGTCAGTAGTGATAATAGCTACGCCCGAAAAGCAGTAAAGTTCGTCATTGAAGCTGTTGCACGGCATAGTTCCTCGAGTGACGATTTCAATACACATTTCTGACGTAACGGAGTGGCAGTGTCCCTACACTCCTACGTCGCCAGGTGTTCTGACGCACGACCACAACACAAATAATTGCTGCAGTTAAAAAAGTTATGAGTACACAACAATTTTTTCTATAATTTTTCTAGTTAACATCCCTCCAGTTGCGGCTGTTAGTGACAGCACATTGTTAAGGTTTTAGATAAAACTATGTGACGTTCTTTGTTTGAGTCATCTTTTTCTATATGGTAAGCGATGGTGATGTTTTAAAAAGACGTAATGCCAGTGGGTTTATAGAGCTAACGAGTTCAAAAGGGTCCCTACTTTAAGGAATCCTATTCTTTGTTTTTTCTTAAGATAAGAAACTCATTCGTTCCACAAATAAAAATTCTGTAAGTCTCTTTTTTCCCTCGATGACGTTTGAAACAAAAAAAAACAACACTTTTTATATGTAATTATGCATCGGTGTTCTTGAATTCACAACAGTTGCTGTTAAATAAATGAAAAGGTCTTTGTAGAATTTGTTGATTTGACGTAGACGACGCATTATTATCTCCCAATTAGTAAAACTGAAATCGTTGGTAATTTTTGTCCATTTCTAACAGCAAACTCGAACGAAGTGTGCTAATTTATTTATGTACTCATTCATTTACCGTATTTCACAGGTGTCATGAAGGAGGAACGTCAGGAATGAAGAAAACTGTGGATAAACTACTGAAATCTATTCGTGTTTGCTAAAAGTAAATCGAGATGCTACATAAAAAAAAAAAAATTTGGTTCGTTTACTTTTTACGGTCAAGTGTCCTATCAACTCAGCAATCTTCCCAAAAAATATAATTTACACACGGCATATAAATCTCATCCCCACTGTTACCGCTTTTAATTCACAAAATTAATATAACGCAATAATTATACCAAAATAGTGCATATACAAAATTGGCTGCTCTGATTACACATATAACAAAGGGGAAGGAACTGTAGAAGGAGATACGAGAAACACGTAGAATTAAAAAAAGAATAAATGAAAAAAAACGTAAGATGTAAATCCACCGCCACACTCCATTTCGTGCAATAGAGTTACACTGTTCCGGCCGATGTGGCCGTGCGGTTCTAGGCGCTTCAGTCTGGAACCGCGTGACCGCTACGGCCGCAGGTTCGAATCCTGCCTCGGGCATGGATGTGTGTGATGTCCTTAGGTTAGTTACGTTTAAGTAGTTCTAAGTTCTAGGGGACTGATGTCCACAGATGTTAAGTCCCATAGTGCTCAGAGCGATTTGAACCATTTTAGTTACACTGTGCACAGTACCGGAAAGAACCTTGTGACCTTCCGTACAATAAAGAGCACATACTTTATGGAATATACAAACAATTAGAAATCTTCGGCCACCTGAAGAAATCTCTGGAAAAGTCGCTCAACGAGTGATGCACACTTAGAAACACCAGTTTCTTGGAAATCTGCCCGTGCGTTATCGATAAATTACTTTAAATTTGCTTCGCAAGTTGGTAGCTGTGTCAAGATGCTTGTAAACATGCTTTTGTAAGCAGTCCACGATGCGGACAAACTACGTTAACGCCCTCTACAGTTCCTTGTGATTCAACGTTTGAGCGCAACTACACTCCTGGAAATTGAAATAAGAACACCGTGAATTCATTGTCCCAGGAAGGGGAAACTTTATTGACACATTCCTGGGGTCAGATACATCACATGATCACACTGACAGAACCACAGGCACATAGACACAGGCAACAGAGCATGCACAATGTCGGCACTAGTACAGTGTATATCCACCTTTCGCAGCAATGCAGGCTGCTATTCTCCCATGGAGACGATCGTAGATATGCTGGATGTAGTCCTGTGGAACGGCTTGCCATGCCATTTCCACCTGGCGCCTCAGTTGGACCAGCGTTCGTGCTGGACGTGCAGACCGCGTGAGACGACGCTTCATCCAGTCCCAAACATGCTCAATGGGGGACAGATCCGGAGATCTTGCTGGCCAGGGTAGTTGACTTACACCTTCTAGAGCCCGTTGGGTAGCACGGGATACATGCGGACGTGCATTGTCCTGTTGGAACAGCAAGTTCCCTTGCCGGTCTAGGAATGGTAGAACGATGGGTTCGATGACGGTTTGGATGTACCGTGCACTATTCAGTGTCCCCTAGACGATCACCAGTGGTGTACGGCCAGTGTAGGAGATCGCTCCCCACACCATGATGCCGGGTGTTGGCCCTGTGTGCCTCGGTCGTATGCAGTCCTGATTGTGGCGCTCACCTGCACGGCGCCAAACACGCATACGACCATCATTGGCACCAAGGCAGAAGCGACTCTCATTGCTGAAGACGACACGTCTCCATTCGTCCCTCCATTCACGCCTGTCGCGACACCACTGGAGGCGGGCTGCACGGTGTTGGGGCGTGAGCGGAAGACGGCCTAACGGTGTGCGGGACCGTAGCCCAGCTTCATGGAGACGGTTGCGAATGGTCCTCGCCGATACCCCAGGAGCAACAGCGTCCCTAATTTGCTGGGAAGTGGCGTTGCGGTCCCCTACGGCACTGCGTAGGATCCTACGGTCTTGGCGTGCATCCGTGCGTCGCTGCGGTCCGGTCCCAGGTCGACGGGCACGTGCACCTTCCGCCGACCACTGGCGACAACATCGATGTACTGTGGAGACCTCACGCCCCACGTGTTGAGCAATTCGGCGGTCCACCCGGCCTCCCGCATGCCCACTATACGCCCTCGCTCAAAGTCCGTCAACTGCACATACGGTTCACGTCCACGCTGTCGCGGCATGCTACCAGTGTTAAAGGCTGCGATGGAGCTCCGTATGCCACGGCAAACTGGCTGACACTGACGGCGGGCGGTGCACAAATGCTGCGCAGCTAGCGCCATTCGACGGCCAACACCGCGGTTCCTGGTGTGTCCGCTGTGCCGTGCGTGTGATCATTGCTTGTACAGCCCTCTCGCAGTGTCCGGAGCAAGTATGGTGGGTCTGACACACCGGTGTCAATGTGTTCTTTTTTCCATTTCCAGGAGTGTATTTTATGCTTTCATTAAATCTATAAACTGTTCTTATCCTTTTACTGGTAAAATATGCAATTTGGAATTTTCAAATAATTCAGGACATCGTCATCATCATCACTGTACAGTTCCAGTTTCCACTTTCTTCTGCCCACGCATAATGTGTCACGGAGAACATCGTCAATTGGTCTTCCTCCGGCAGTAAGGTTTTCCTTGGTCATTTTCAGCCAACGGGTTCTGGGTCTTCCGACTGGGAATTTTCCTTCCACCTGTCTTTTCGAATTTATTTGGGCTTTGCTTGTAATCTCCAACCTCGTTACACGCTCATATCACTTTAGTCTGGACGTGCTAATTGTGTCTAAAAGGGATGTCTCGATTCCGGCTTTCTTCCTCACATCACAGTTCCTTAACTTGTCCATCGTAGTCTGATGGATCTAAGGAATTACATTTCGGATGCCTGGAGCCTCGATGGCTCTGTCTTTGTGGGGGTGCATGCTTCGATACAGTAGGTGAATATTGGTACGAAACAGCTGTTGAACACCACAAATTTTGCTTTTTCTGGAATCTTGTCGTCCCATAAAAGGGTTCTCCCTTGTCGATAGAATTCAACACCATTTGCACTTTGTTAGTAATCTCCTGTGTAGTCAAGTTATTCCTGCAGATTATACAGGGTGATCAAAAAGTCAGTATGAATTTGAAAACTGAATAAATCACGGAATAATGTAGATAGAGAGGTACAAATTGACACACATGCTTGGAATGACATGGGGTTTTATTAGAACCAAAAAAAAAAAAAAATACAAAAATTCAAAAAATGTCCGACAAATAGCGCTTCATCTGATCAGAATAGCATAACAAAGTAAGACAAAAGCAAAGATAATGTTCTTTACAGGAAATGCTCAATATGTCCACCATCATTCCTCAACAATAGCTGTAGTTGAGGAATAATGTTGTGAACAGCACTGCAAAGCATGTCCGCAGTTATGGTGAGGCATTGGCGTCGGATGTTGTCTTTCAGCATCCCTAGAGATGTCGGTCGATCACGATTCACTTGCGATTTCACGTAACCCCAAAGCCAATAATCGCACGGACTGAGGTCTGGGGACCAGGGAGACCAAGCATGATGATTGTCATGGGCAGTCACTGACGTTTTGCTGTCCAGCGCCATCTGTCGGGCATTTTGTGAACTTCGTTTTTTTTTTTGTTGTAATATAACCCCATGACAATTTTACCTCTCTATCTACATTATTCCGTGGTTTATTAGGTTTTCAAATTTATACTGACTTTTTGATCACCCGGTACTTCCGTGGTATGAAAGACATTCCACACGCTCTACCTGCTGCTCCCCTAGTTCCTCATTTGCGAGATACCCATCGCTGTTGACTGCCAATACCACTGCCTTAGTCTCACTGATGCAGGGATTGTATTGTTGCAACTTGGATTTCCATGCGTTTAACCTGATCTGAACTTCACCTTCCGTTTCATCGCAGATCACCAGCAATTGTAGCTGCATTAAGTTGTCCAAAACTTTCCTCGTTGTTTTTTATTATATCAGTGTTAAAGTACTGGGAGTTTAAGCACACTGTGTGTGTCACTTGTGACGTCATCGATCAGTCATGGCATTTCTCCTTAAATAACAATAACCACAGCCCAGAACGATAGAATTAGCAATGAAAATTTTTCCACGTATTACATAAAGGTTTACAATGAACGTACTTCAGGAGCTTAAATATACATACACATAATACAACGCCCTGTTGACGTTTTAAATAAACAAACGGATTTAAAAAATGAACATTTTATAGAAAAATTTATTGAACTTCTAACAGAAGTCGATGATAACGGATAGACTCAAACAAGTACCCACAGACAAGAGTATTTAAACAGCTTTCGAAAGCATCATTTTGACATCACACATTTCTCTTAATGGTTATTTGAAATGTGTATGGAAAAAGACAGTTGCAATAACGATTGCAAATGCGGTCGTATAACTGGATTAAATACGTATTTAAGACCAGGCTGGCTCTGAGCACTATGGGACTCAACTGCTGAGGTCATAAGTCCCCTAGAACTTATAACTACTTAAACCTAACTAACCTAAGGACAACACACACATCCAAGCCCGAGGCAGGATTCGAACCTGCGACCGTAGCGGTCGCGCGGTTCCAGACTGTAGCGCCAGAACCGCTCATTTAAGACCAGAAAAACGTCTGAAAACGCCTTCCTGGCACTATCTTATTTGCACAAGTACTGTAAATTTACTATATTGTCACGTGCACACGACAAAAATTACGACCAAAAGCAATCGTAAATGATCTCTACATGAACAATAATCTGCCAGTGTTTTCGGGGCTCTAACGTGGCGGCGCCGACTTTAATACTACGTACATTCCTCACCAGGTATCTGGAAGCTTCGCGACCATTACAATGTAACTGCCGAGTCGGCACTGCGCATTGGAGATGGTCACTCTGCTCCTGCACTGATTCAAAGAGTCAAGTCTTTCTAAAGAGTGGATAATGGATGATTCGGAAAAAAATGGATGATAGCTCAAAATGCGTTTCTGGCGGCTGTAATGAGCGGGCAGAAAATTCTGCACTAGGCTGTTGCAGTGTCCCATGTCACATCCTTAGGAAAACGTTTCCCAAGCTACGAAAAATGTGCTATAGACCATGTGCACATGTAGATTTGCAAACCTTATTAGTGCATGAAGCTTGACTCATTCATGAAAACAGCAAATAAAGAAAGATCCGCTTTTTCCAATTTATACGCTGTTGCGCAGTATCTATTCAGTCATTTCAATAGTAATGCTAATTATGACGATGTGAAAGTAAGCATAACACAACACCCGGTCAGTGAGTGGAAAAAAAAAAATTCCGACTTTTCTGGGAACCGAACCTGGTAACTTTCACATCACAATCTGCCATGCTGACAACACAGCTACTGTCACAAACAAAAACGTGCTCTTCAGAACGATACATTAATGCAGAAAACAATTCTAGCGTGTTTCCGTTCTTGATTTCAAAAGAAAGCTCAAATTTCAGAAGCTCAATAAACGTTTAAAGGCTTTGTTAGTTTTTATCTTTTGACTTAGCATCGCACTTGTAATGTGTTGCCAGCGATCATAAAAGCTGTGGCTTTCAGCCTCCATGTGGTCAGAGCGCGTAGCAAAGCGATCCAGGCATCACTCCCCTCACAATAACTCAGCGCTCTCAACCACTCTCACCGATCGGACCGTAGGCTGCCTCACTACCTCACTGCTCTACACCACTCTCAGGGATCAGATCGCAAGGTAGCTCACTAGCTCACTGCTCCCAGCATTCTTAAGGATCGGATTGCAAACTAGCTTACTGCTCCCTACCAAGCCAAAAAGCTCTTACGGTTGGAATCGCACAGAGCAGGTCACGTGGCGACTTGCGGCGCCACTCTGTTCTCTGTGCTCTTGGCGCAGTGATACAGCTTGCAACTCGCTTTAATGACTGAGTGCGTCTCCATCCGAGTTCAGCTCTTCATTCTTTGTATCCTTATTTGACCCATTCTAAGTTCTTGTTAGGTGTACTATTGCGTCTTGTTCTGTGTCTGTTGCATTTATAGTTGCTTTTGTTGGTGTATCAATAGCCTTTATACACCTTTTGATTACTTTGGGTGGATAGGATACTAAATGTAACGGTTATTTTAACATACATGATATTCTACATATACAGGTTGTGTACACGAATAACACGAAATCCGCGGCCTCTAGCGAAAACTTGTCGCAGTACTGAAGGACTTTTAGGTTACGTGAAGAGAACGAGGGAATGTGGAAATTCTTGCACATCGCCCACGCATTGAGGTGTAGGTAAGCCAGTTTGAGGTACTTTGGTTCAAATGGCTCTGAGCACTATGGGACTTAACGTCTGAGGTCATAAGTCCCCTAGAACTTGGAACTACTTAGACCTAACTAACCTAAGGACACCACACACATCCATGCCCGAGGCGGGATTCGAACCTGTGACTGTAGCAGTCGCGGGGTTCCAGACTGAAGCACCTAGAACCGCTCGGCCACACCGGCCGGCTTGAGGTACTTTCTCGACTTAATAGACCACTTGTCCTATATCAAATTATTCGTCTCGAATTCGTCTACACTACTATGGTACATTGTAAACGACAGTGTACTGAATAATAAAGAAAATAAGCAATGATGAACATTAAATATGTTCTATCTCGGAAACCATTCAGAAGAGTGCATATGTCCACATGAAGTTTTTTGCATCAAGTGATCGTTTCTGTCACATCCCTGCGTATTGATTATTTGCCCTGGGAAAACCTGTGCATTATGTTTAATTTTTTATTTATTCATTTAACCTGAACATATGGATGCCCTCAGTACTCCTCTTACGTCAGAGCAGAGATTTATATGTAATTACAAAACTTAAAAAATCATAATGTTTTTAATATGATATCTCTTCTCCTTCTCTCTCCATGTAGTTGGCATTTGCCAGTTACGGTCTCTTGGCTGAAATTGTTGATTTCCCTCGGGCTTCGTAAATATCTTCTGCCCACTGGGTAATAATTATCACCAGTTTTGGTACTCTGGCGTCTTCCATTCTTTTTATATAATCCTTCCAATTGTTTCTGTAATTTTTAATCTGCTCATTTAAGTTTTTCACTCTCAGTTTTTTTCTGACGTGTACATTCACTCTCCCCTCAGACAGAATCTACCCAGCTATATTCTGAGCAATCGAATCTGTTGTGCTTGTATTCTGACGGGAACGAGTGTTTCTATTGTGATTTCCAGGAAAGAGCTTCAAGGTCTTGTGAGCAGTAGTTATTATGAGCAGTAGTGGAGCAACAGTAAGCTTGAGTATTTGCACTGCAACGACGTCTTGTACAGTAAATGCTGAACTGAAGGATTTTTCGACCACGTTGTCAGCTCAAGAAAGACTTTTTCGGAACTACCATCATTTACCTCCGCAGAATAATCTGTAAGTCTATATTTTGTTTACGGTTCAATGAAGGTTATCGTTAAAGTCAAGGACTGGTTTAGTTCCTTGGTTGGGACAATGGGATCAGCTGCACCTTCTACTTTGCCTACGCTTCCCTAGGCCACACAAGTTTTTCCATAGGGCATCCGGTCTTTACCTGGTATGTTTTAGATTAATATATTGGGATGTCTTAGTTATCGTTTCTCTCAGTTTGCTTGATTCTGTTTGCTCTCTGCATGTAATCTGTTTTATTTTAAAGGGTAGGAGGTCGTTTGTGAGTCCAATGTGCAGTGTCACGGACATTCATGGACTGTTTTAGCTCTTCCGTGTGTGTGTGTATAGGTGCCTAACTATTGGCTGCATTACGGGTAGGTGCAAGCTGAAATACTGTTGCATCTGAAGAAGAACCTACACACTTGAATTTCACAGTGAAGGGGCAGAATATTTATGTTAGTGATCCTCGTATTTTTGTATGATCCTAAGTCGAATCGTATTTCGAAACGTCAGTTTTGAAACAGGCTATACCGCCTACTTTCGGAGGTCTGTAGACGACGTACATTAGGCAAATTTTTTTAAGGTATTTGATATTTACGAACATGTATTTGTCTTGTTTGTCTTCATTAGTATTGGAAGTGAGTAGCATGGTCGTTAGTAAGTCAGTGTGTTTGTATGCCACTACTCCACCTTCTCATCTATTACTTCTGTGATGTCTTAGGACAGTGGAGTCTATATCTAGGGAAATGGAGAGCGCTTGGCTTAAGCGAGGTGTCCACGCTCGTCAGAAGAAAGACGTGGATGTCGATATTCTGAAATATGTGTCGGAGTTCGTCGAGATGAGTTGAAAGTGGTGGCCATCTATGTTCTACACTAACAATACAAACACGTTGGTAGAAATAGTGGCTGCATGGGTAGGCAAGTTCGTAGCTCCTAAAGCACGGACTTTTAGAGTTCATTTGCACTGTTTTCTTCCAGCCTTTATCGGCACCATTATCCTGTCATCTCTTGTTCACATGCTACGTAGCCCAAATTCGGATATGACATTACTGAAAATTTTTATCTTTCAGCAGTGAAATCCTCGCGTATTGTCACGCTTTTTTTCGCGAGTTCCTTAATCGCTATGACTGTTTCAGACCTTTCCGTATATGATACAGATTTCTCGTTTGTGGCTCTAGGTTTCACAGATCACAAGTTCCTACATCCTATTATATAACTTTTGATTATAGAATGTGCTGTCTGTATATCTGTTCTCATTTTAAGCTTGTACAATGTAAAATGGCTATGTTAATAGCAAATATTTTAACTTTACCAGTGTACTTTCATTGCTGGAAAACAGTATGTTATACACACTGCCTTCGTCTAGAGGAATTACGAACGATGTTCGGTACCATTTTACCAAAATGAAAGATGAAGAAAAATGCCGCTACTGTCAGCAGATGATTGTCATGGCTTCTGGCTCACCATCACACCTGGAGACATCTAAAATCGAAGCATCCTACGGTAAATCTGGAACAATGTGGGTCAGGAAGCCGATCAAGACTGCCATCAATCGATGCAGAAATTCGAGAAATCGTTTCTCGTCAACTGTCCTCACAGACGTCTGCTTCCACCTCGGGTGAAGGTGTCCTCCTGAAAAGGCAAACTGAGTCTCAAGCACTATGCAGCTCCTCAGTGTCGTCAGGTTCTGGACTAAGGCCTGATTTATCTCTTTTGAGGTGCCCTCGCCCTCCACTGCTTTTCATTTACAGCAACCAATAAGTAATTTTTTTAATATTATAAAGCCCTTCACATTAAGTAAATGTATGACATTAGATGTACAGCTTTTAAAAAGTGATTTGCAGTAAAAATTAAAAAATTTTCGGCCACCGAAAAGGCAGTCTGCCATACGTCTGATGCATGGACGAGTGTAAGTAACATTAGTCTGAGAAGAGTGAACCAAAGTCATCCCTCTTAGAGTGCGCACAATTCGAAGACAGACAGATTGCAGAAAACATCTCAAACTGGGTAAAGTCTGTTATCCCAAATACAACATCAATTTTAAAATCACTTCCATAACAACAGAAAATGCGTCAAATACGAAATTAACTGCCATGCTTTTAAAACTTCCACATATCCCATGATTTGCACATTATAATCCCCCCTGCGCAACAGCCAGTTCAGAAGTCGATGCAGAAAACCGTTGATGAGTTCAACTGAGTTGTTGTGTTTCTTAAGGAGAAACCCTTTGCTTTCAGCAAACTTGCTGAAATGCAAGAAAATTTAAAAAAAAGATTTCCTGAAATTGAAACAAGATATCCGAAGCAGATGGAACTGCTTACGAAATGTTTAAAAGATTTACTTTAAATAAAGGACCCATAATTTCTTACCTCGCTATTTTTGCTGGAAAATCGTTCACCTTAAACTTAGAGGGTACAGACTGGGACATAATGCAACAGGCTTTACATACTTTGAAAGCTTTTGATAACAGAAGAGGTGCCCTCACGGACAGTCTGAATTTCGATAATGAAAAATCTTGCCAAGATTAATGGATTAGTTTCCTCAGAATTGACTGAGAAGTATTATATAGTTTAGAAAACAAATAGGAGGGAAGTGGTTTTTAATTTTTTAAAGCGAAAGGATAAACTAGACCTAACAGTAAATTTAGGAACTGATGTGGCTTTGTTTCATTTACAGACAGTATCGCTGACGATCTGAAGATGGCATTGTAGCCAAAATGGATCCATCACAACAAATACATCATTAAACTCTATAGCAGCAATATGATCTTTTGTACATAAATAGGTTTATTATTCGGACGTGTATTTCCACTTGCAGTAGTAGTAGCAGTAGAAAAAATTAAAATTTGGGTTCCATGTGGTACCAGATTACACGTAAATCGAAAAATCTGAATCTGTTGTTTTCCGTTATTGATCAAATATTTACATATTTACTATTGCGACAAGTACAACGTGTATCAGTTGACGTGTTAGAAATCCGTTTATGACGTAACTCTTAGAGGCGGCAACACTTCACTGATTGCTGAATTCATAGAAAATTCGTAAGACGTATCTTCAGGCCTGCACGCAGGGGGGAGGAGGACTGGGGAGTCCATGCCCCCTCCCCCCCCCCCCCCCTCATGTTTGGGCGTATTCTACGTACAACGGAAATTTACTAGTACCAAAATGCTTACTCAACATTGTTCATTCTTGATTATAACTGAAAGTCAACTGAAAAGAGTTAGGGATGTAAAGAAGTTGATGAAAAACAGCAGAAAAAGATTTGAGAAACTATATGAAGCTTAATCTCTTGTAAAGCAGAGTAGATGGTGAACAGTTTCGTAACATTACTAAATCTGTATTTGGGTAAAAATTTCCATGTAGTTGAAAATGTCTTCACTATACTGGCTGGGAGAATGCAAAATGCTATTGATTAATTTCACCAGCTATTTCTACAACCTCTGTGAAGACCTTGATGTCGACATCCGATCTGGGTGGGAGACAACTACACCATGAGAACACTTTTCACTCAACACCTGAGGAATACTTCTGCATTCTTCTTTACATCCCTTGCATTGAGATAAAGTATTCATTGCAGAAAAGCGTGTAGTCAGAATAATAGCTGGAGCCTACCCAAGATTACCTTGCATACATTTAGTTAAGGAACTCGGGATATTCACAGTACCTTCGCAATACATATATTCTCCCATGAAATTTGTCATGAACAATCCATCCCAGTTTGAAAATAAGAGCGAAGTGCCTAGCTACAACACTAGAAGAAAGGATGATCTCCACTATTCTGGATTAAATCTCAATGGGCACAGAAAGAGGTGAATTATGCTGCCACAAAAATCTTTGGTCATTTGCCAAATAGTATTAAAAGTCTGACAGATAGCCAACCAACATTTAAAAGCAAATTAAAAGAATTTCTGAATGACAACTCCTTCTACTCAATAGATGAATTCTTAAATATGAAGTAACTGTAAAAAATTAATTAATTAATTAATTATTTTGTGTAAAGAAAACTTATGTTAAAGTGATAAGTCCACGTCATTACGAAATGTCGTATTCATGATCTATGGAACCAGGATTAATGTATGTATGTATGTATGTATGTACACATTGGATTGTCAGAACTTTCATCCAGACATCAGAACGACTGTCTTCCTTGTCCCGAAATTCATTAGTAAGCCAACTTTCCAGATCTTCAATCCGCTATTCGCGCCTATAGTAGTGACCTGCCAAGTTCAGAAAGTGTTCTAAAAATGAATTCGAGAGATGGAAGAAGAAATGGGAAAAGGTTGACTAGAGTGACAAATCTAAGAACGCAGTCGAAGCATCAGGGAAGTGCTCGCAGATATTCTTTCCAAAGATTCGAACACTACTTCAAATATATGCTGTTCTTCCTGTATCAGCCCGCAGCTGCAAGCAAAGTTTTAGCTGCCTGCGTCGACTGAAAAAGTACTTGCGCTCGACAATGAAAGAAGAGAGGACGCATGGGGTGCCACACCTGTCCGTTAACAGACATACTAATGTGAACCCCGACGTTGTAAAACTGACATTTTCAGCGATCCCCTCGAGGACTTTACTTTGTAACCTTCTGTCAGCTTCTTTCAATTTTCGAGTTATTTGTTTATCTACTGCATACTATGTGAGACTGATATTTCAATAACACTGCTGTAAATTAAATAAGTATTTATCTAGTAGTTTTGCAGAAATTTGAGCTTTTAACACGTTTGAGGATCATTTAAGGCGAGTGAAAACAGCAAATCAACTCTTGTCCGCGTGTCTCATCTATTAAAAGGTTTAATCGAGTCTACGGTTATATTATAAAAAGTCACACTAGCTAAAATTATCTTATAGATTTGCCCCCACTCCCCACCCTCGAAAAAATAATCGTTTGTGCTGGTGTGCGTGTTTTTATTGTCTTAGGTAAGTCAACAGAAAGCGTGAAATAATTTTTGAGTGGAGGGCAAGGAAAATTCAGTGTGATGGTGCAGAAAACTCATATAATTTGCTGATTTAAAAATCAGAAGAGTAACTGAAACCAGGATATTATAAGCGAGCACCTATTTTAGTGACTATTTCAGTGACACAATCACTCATAATGAGTAAGATAAGTCTAGCAGAACAGCTAGAAGCCAAAGAAAGGGAACTTCAGAGAACGATCTCGGATCTACTTAAAGACAATGGAGAGAACAGACGAGGAGACAAGCGTGAGATACATTCAAACGCAGCAAGGAGAACGGGGAATTCTATAGTGACCAGACAATAGTTTCAGTACGTATGTCCAACGGAATTATCAATTATCTTTTCTTCTTTAGTAAAAATAATGCAACATGGTTCAGAAAAGTTGAAAAACTGAAAGAGCTAGGGATTTCATTTGACAGTATGAAGCGCGAGCCCTAAAGAAAAAAAGTGATACACAACAAAGTTCCTAACCAAAATATAAGAAGACATACACAATGCTAACGAAAAAAAGACACCCACGAAAAGAACAAAATACAGTAATACTGGACTAACATTAAAGCTGAAAAAATTGAACTAATAACTGACAGAAATATAATAATAATGCGACCTCATTTCCTCTCCGATACAGAACTGAATATGTCTTCAATATTTCACAGTAAACTCCGGTAATCGTTCATAGATGTTGGCCACCAGTTTCTTCGATTGTTCCATTCAGATATCAGTTACATAAATATCACACAGCTAACTCTGAAGATGTATAGTTCTCCCTTCTTGGTCATCGGAGACATTTTTATGTGTAAGCGCATGCTATAGAATGCGAGTATTACTCAACGACATGTTACTCGCGAACAAGCATTGTAAGGAATGATATACCGCGGAAGGCCAGACGCCGAGTATTGACTTCGATGCTGTTATTATGAAAGCTATTCAAAAACTTGACAATGCTATTCGTTACGATATTTTCTAGTAACGTGTCAAATTTTGATAGCTTGGGTAGTCAATAACAATTTAAAAGGAAACAGTTCTATGTAAGTAAATATATTTTTGCCTTGTCTTTAATTTCAAGACTATATCGTTTAGAAAAAAAGAGACTGAAAAGGGGTGTAGTTGTTAAGAAGTGAAGGTGAACAGAAATTGTGTATAGTACAAGAACAAAAGAATTTGGTAAAGAGGGTGAGCATTTCAACTAATTTGGAAGCAAAAAGAAAGAGTATTGAACAGTAATGGTGAAAAAAAAAACTAAGACAGAACAAGGTGCGTTTCGTTCTAAGCAAGCAATAGAAACACTTTCTCAGAATCACTCATGAATTAAAAAGTTTGAAAAATATTGCATTAGTTTGCCAGTATTTTGCGTTTATAGTGTTTTATTGTATCTTTCAGTTTCGCTGTCTCAGGGTGTCACTGAACAAACTGACTGGCTGATCAAGACGTTGTTACCGAACGAATTAGCCAGTTTTTCCAAAAAACAAAACTGTTACAATTTCACCACTTTCCGTAATGCTCAATGGACAGTGGGTGCCGAACAGCCAATCAGCTTCGCCATTCCTAGGTGCTAGCCTCCACCAGGTGCCGGGCCAGAACAACCTGCCATGTATTAGTAGCTGTCTGTTCAGTTAATGAAAACAGCTCCAGTCGCTGTTGAGAACTTTATTAATTCCACTATCTGTTTTGGCCTTTACATTAAGCCATTTTCAAGTGGTCCTGAATACTGTCGTGAACATTAAGGATGTGTTGTATATAATGAAAAAAATAAGAATTATATATGTACATATAAGTACATTGTGCTTTAGAGAAACAATGTGGAATCATAGAGAAGTACTAGTAGGTGGTTTAAAAAAGTTGTGTTCCAAATGACGTTGTGAGAAAATTTGCTATCAAGATTATAAAAACTGTACAGTAAAAGTATCGGCATGCTTTATGTTTAGGAGGATTTATATCCAGACATAATTTTCAATATATGCATTCTGATGAAAAAGTACTGGAAGTGTTGTTAGAATCTAAAAAATCCATATGATGATAATACTTCAAAGGAGAAGATTTGGGAACACCTAAGGAGAAGGAAAATACCTGAAGGATTGGTAAGAATGTTGTACCATGGCTGCACTAGCTGTGTACAAGTTGGAGAGGGATGATTTCATGGACTCATACCAAGAGTGAAGTTCAGCAAGGCAGTGCACGGTCACCACTACAGTTATCACTGTTACTGATGATATGAGTAGCATAGTGAGGAGACCTGAAGTGCACTATGTGTCACCGATGACGTCATCGATAACGCAAGGGACTACCCACGCCACCCTCACACCCACCATTCTTCTCCTCCACCCAACGATTCTTCTAACAGAGACCTATTGCCCTATTTATAAAGTGGAGAGAAGTTCAAAGTTTGACAGGAAACTCAAAATTGGCGGGAATTTCAGAAAGTAGCCCAATTGCACTAATGTGGAAGTAGGGTTGCTGTTGTCCTAAGTATAAATTGGTGGGATATTCAAAATGGTGCATTGTCACGCTGGTTGACTTGGAATACGAGAGGGAATCTGAGACTTGGAATACTGGTGCAGTCTTGCTTTGGCGTCAGAATAAAAGATGGCGCTGTAAGATGGTCGACCTATTTGACAACACAAGATCGTCGGCCTGGATTTGACATCACAACCCAAGGGATGGAATACTGCCGCAATCTTGCTATGACGTCAGAATACAAGACGACGATGCAAGATGGCGAATCTGAATGAAACATAGCCAACACAAGATGGCTGAGCTGGATAAAACAGGGCCGACCTAGAATTCTATTACAGCCTTAGTATTCCAACTGAACTTGGAATACTGACACAGTCTTGTTAAGATATCAGAATACAAGATAGCGATGCAAGATGTCCAATGTGGAATACTGGGAGAGGAAATTCAGGACTGTGAATACTGCGACAGGATCTATTATGTCAGAGTTTTCTGTGGAGGTCCCAGCCCGTCTGCTGAAATGTTTTGCCTGGCTACTATTCACTCAGAGGTGTGTCATCACTGCTTCTTCTAACTATAATTGTAAGTTACACACCAGGAGCGAACAGCTCTCACGCAGAGGGGTATGGCTTCTTATAGAATTCCTGCGTACTGATTCTCTTAACTCCAATTCCTCTAACTCGTTCTGGAGTCGCACCTGAGACAGTTCCATGCACAATGACATCACTGGATACTGATAATTCAGCTACTTCATGCGAGGTGAAAGATTTCGCGTCAGCCACCACCCTTGTCCTAAGTTTAACTCTGCATTTGCTCTACTTAAAAGCAAGTGCAGGGAGTAGGTGAGCAACAATTCATCTTTGTTTAAACAAACAAATACCAAGCCGGTGCCAGCCAGTGTGGTCGAGCGGTTCTAGGCGCTACAGTCTGGATCCGCGCGACCGCTACGGTCGCAGGTTCGAATCCTGCCTCGGGCATGGAAGTGTGTGATGTCCTTAGGTTAGTTAGGTTTAAGTAGTTCTCAGTTATAGGGGATTGATGACCTCAGAAGTCCCATAGCGCTCAGAGCCATTTCAACCATTTAAACCAAGCCGGTGAGAAGTCCCCTTTGGGCAGTCGGAAATTTGTGATCGAGAAGTCCGCCCACGGCTGCTGAGAGCATGTCACCACACACCACTGCCGAAATCGGAAGACAGGGCTGCAGGGCTCACCGTGCCGCATAAGCCATGAAACTCCCGAATTAAAATGATGAAAACATGAAAACATTTGTACTTTAACCCAGGTGACAGGTAAGGGACAACAGCAGTGGGGAAGAAAGGAATGCTCGGATTGAGAAGTACTAGCGTCTTGCTCCAACTAATTTACTCTGTAGGTGATAAGAAAGGATAAGCACCAATAAGGAATGATAAGCACTAACAATCTATAAGCCACATACACATACATACAAACACTCTGGATGGCAATTAAAAGTCAAGAGATGCACATTCATCCTCCTGATGACGGACAGTGGTCCATAGGCTGGGAAGTGAAGAGGAAATTCGGGTATTATACTTGTAAAATTCCCCCAAAAATATATTGTGTGTTGAATGGTCTGTGGCTATTTACCGATAATAACGCGAACACGATCACAGGACCATATTTCCCCCTTTATTATAATTTCATTTCCATACCCCATGGGGGCAGGGGTGGGTTGGTTCAAATGGCTCTGAGCACTATGGGACTCAACTGCTGAGGTCATTAGTCCCCTAGAACTTAGAACTAGTTAAACCTAACTAACCTAAGGACATCCCAAACATCCATGCCCGAGGCAGGATTCGAACCTGCGACCGTAGCGGTCTCGCGGTTCCAGACTGCAGCGCCTTTAACCGCACGGCCACTTCGGCCAGCTCAGGGGTGGGTTGGCCATGGCACAATTCGCCGATCTTCAGCCAAGAGATTGCATAAAATATCATAGAAGAGCAATACATATATAAAATACAGGGATAAAAGTTGAAATTTACGCGTTAGAAGGGGAGTAAACTGGAGTTAAAATATACAAAAAAAGGGGGTGGTTTGATGATGCACACTCACATAAAATCCACATACAGTTAAAATGGCACTCGATGAAGACATAGCACATAAACACTAGCGGCACAAATAGCACAATTAAAAACGGTGTTTACTGTATGGGACGATGGCACTGAACATACACTGGACTAACGTTAAATACACGGCAAGCACCAAAACACGACGAAGTAACTGCATTAAAATTTAAAGGACCTGCCAAGGTAGAAGAGGTGAGAGAGAGAGAGAGAGAGAGAGAGAGAGAGAGAGAGAGAGAGAGAGAGGAAAGAGAGATGGGGGGTTGACGGAAGAGTGGGGGCAGGAAGGGGGTGAAGGGGTGGAGTCGGTAGCACACCAAGGGACAGAAGATGAGGAGGGAGTGCAGGGACTGGGAAAGACAGGGGGGGGGGGGGGCGAGGGAGGAAACAGCAGAGGGAGGAGGAGAATGAGAGGGAGCCCAAGGTAGGAGGGGAGGGGAAGAGGAGAGTCAGAGTTGGAAGGAAGGATTAATATTGGGGTGAAGCACATCATCCAGGATGGGGAGACATTGGAAGTTCCTTTAGGAGAGGAGGTGGAGTGTATGGAGATGGAGAGTGGCTGGGACACATCAGTGAAGGTGCGGCACCAGATGGGGAGTGAAGAGGAAGTAAAAGTGCCATCTTCTTTTTCCTTTTCTCCCCATATGCGCTGGGGAGGGCCGGCATTTGCACAATCCACCGATCTTCAACCGAGTGGCATTACGAAAAATACAAAGAGGAAACCATACATAATAAAAATTACGGAAAAAGGGGGATATTAAAACATAGAAAATGGAGACAATGGTAGTTACAATATAAACTGACATGGGGACGGTCATTGCTAGACAGTTAAAAAAAGTCGACATAAAGTTAAAAGAACACAGTTGGTGATTTGTGGGGCACTTAAAATACACTGGAGTCACACACACAAGTTAAAAGTTGGCTACAGCATAAAAACACACAGAAGGAGTGATGCTTTAAAAACCACTATAAGCCACAGAGCACACACGAAGGATAAAAACTGTTGGGAGGGAGCTGTCAAGGGACGAGAGGCCTGAGAGGAGGGAAAAGGGGGGAGAGGAAGGTGCAGTGGGGTGGGGGGGAGGGGAGGAGGTGGGCACACCAAGAGGCAGGAGGAAGGTGGGGCAGGAGTTGGAAAGCAAGTCAGGAGGGAGTGCATAGACACAGAAGGGAGAGGGTGCAGGAGGGAGGAAAACCACTCTGGAGAAGGGAAGAGGAGGGGAGTAGGAGAGGAAGGTGGGGTTAGAGTTGGTAAGAGCGGAAGGGATCAGGGTGAAGCTCACGATCTGGGAGGGGTAGGTGCTGGAAGTTGCGATAGGAGGTTGAGGGTGTGGACATGGAGGGAGGGCGGGATACAACGGCAAAGGCACGGCAATGGACTGGGGGTAGAGAGGATAGAAGACAGGGGTGGGGGGCAGTGAGTCGGCAGATGATGTACAGGGTGCAGATGTGTTTGAGGAAAAGGAGAAGATGTGGAAGTGGATGTGGTCATAGAGGATCTGCATGGGGGATAGAAGGTGGATACAGAATGTGAGGTGGAGGGTATGGTGTTCTAGGATATTTAATAGCAACCATACTCAACAGAAGTATAAAGAAAGTGATGAAAATGGTGAAGCCATTGTAAATCGAGCAAAATGGCTCTGAGCACTATGGGACTTAACATCTGTGGTCATCAGTCCCCTAGAACTTAGAACTACTTAAACCTAACTAACCTAAGGACATCACACACATCCATGCCCGAGGCAGGATTCGAACCTGCGACCGTAGCAGTCGCGCAGTTCCGGACTGCGCGCCTAGAACCGCTAGACCACAACGGCCGGCGTAAATGGAACAGGAGACAATAACATATACTTGGTGTTTGATTTAAAGGATAAAGTAACATTCGTGTAAGCAGCTTCGAGACAGCAATATAATCCCGACTTACATTTTGTAACAACTAATGAAAATATATTACCTCTCCAAAGTTTGCAGTTCATAAATTAAGAGTTCCAGCAAACCAACAGCGTCCAATTTTGATTGAAATAGCGTCAAATATCCCAATCTTATCATCCTTTCCACAGCCTAGATAGAAATTTAGACAAGCAAAGTGGGATATAGTTGCTAAATTCTGGACAGATGTCTTGGTTGTATTCCCCCCCCCCCCCCCCCTCCCCCCCCCCCCCCCACCAAAAAAAAAGAAAAAAAACTATGGAAAGCTTGTTGTAGCTAAGATAAGTACAGCAAAGATGGTAATTCATTGTGGCTACCGGAATCATTATATTCCAGGTTGGAGCAACACTAAGAAAAAACAATACTACGAATTTACAAAAAACGGCGACCCGGAAATGGCGCGTAATCTACTTCGTAATTTCGATGCAATCAGGCAGGTTCGGTGGACAGAGACTGTTGACTCAGTTTTCAAACATCAAGTAGAGAAGCGTGGCTATTACTAAGAAATTTGGATGGAAACAAAATTAAAATAAGGGACAACACTTACTCAGCAGCTAATAGGATAGTCCAGTGATCTTCCTGAACTTTCCTATTGAACAAGCTGGATTCCGACCAGGACAGAGCTGCGCTGATGAAGCCTTATCTTTAACAACATTTACTGAAGCAGGATACCAAATGAAGCAGAAAACATCAGTTACTTATGTTGATCTAACAGCAGCATATAGCTCCGTTCGGAGAGATGGACTGCTTTATCAATTACTGCAACCCATCCCATGCAAACGGAAAATAGAAGTAATTGACAACAAATTAACTGGAAGGACATTTACAGCAACTACAGGAAAAGACACTAGCCGCCCAAAAATATTGAATAATGGCTTACAACAGGGATCCCTCCTTGCTCCTGTCCTGTTTAATTTATATGCATCTGATATTCCTCCAACACAATCCAGAAAGTTTGGCTATGAGCAAGACTAGGCAGTAGCTACCCTACACAAAACCTTTCAAACAACTGAAGAAATTCTACCTTCTTATCTAGACATATTTCCGTAAATGGAGGTTACAACCAAACTCAAATAAAACAGATGTCTCATGTTTTCATCTGTACAATAGACTGGCATACAAAGCCCTTGATGTCTACTTTGAGGGAGACAAACTTCGTCATAACAGAGATAGGAAACATTTTTAAGGATCACTTGACACGAGCATCTGCTAAGCTTAAAAGCAGAAACAACGTTCTCCATAAAGTCTGTGGCACTTGTTGGTGATCTTCCGCAGACGCTCCTCGGGTATCACCACTTGGATTAGTCTACCCAGCAGCAGAATATTGTGTATCTGTCTGGCTTAACAGACAGGTAGCGTAACTTAACAAGATCATGCGCATTGTTAATGGGTCAATACGATCTATCTTGAGCCACATTTCACACCCTGATATCAGATGGAAAAGCGCACTACTACGTGAATACTAAAATTGTCGTGATGACACTGAGATTCCAATATTTAACGGTGTATTCCCTGCAAAGAGACATCCAACTTTCATCACAACCAGTGTACTGCTTGTCTTCTGGAGCAGACACTCGTGCGATAAACGTTCGTGAAAGTGAACTTTATTCACCACGAAAACTTTGTTACGTGTTATTAAGTGCTAAAAACTTATAAAGACGTACTTTCTTTACAAAAATATTACGAAAAATATTAATTAAATGTGTCATCATCTACAAAGAACTGTTATACGGAACAATAATAACTATCATCATTGTCATTCTTAGGACAAACGCTCTGATGATTTTTTTGTTCACACTTCTTCTTCTTCTTCTTCTTCCATTTCTGATGTTGAATTTGAGCGTCCGGGAGGGCAGACGTTATTGCAGTAAGTGTAATTTGGTAATTTCAAGCAATAGATGAAATTTTACTTAATTTTGTACTCCCTTATTGTAGTATTTGCTAACCCCACTAGCCTACATCTACATCTACATCCATACTCCGCAAGCCACCTGACGGTGTGTGGCGGAGGGTACCTTGAGTACCTTTATCGGTTCTCCCTTCTATTCTAGTCTCGTATTGTTCGTGGAAAGAAGGATTGTCGATATGCCACTGTGTGGGCTCTAATCTCTCTGATTTTATCCTCACGGTCTGTTCACGAGATATACGTAGGAGGGAGCAATATACTGCTTGACTCTTCGGTGAAGGTATGTTCTCGAAACTTCAACAAAAGCCCGTACCGAGCTACTGAGCGTCTCTCCTACAGAGTCTTCCACTGGAGTTTGTCTATCATCTCCGTAACGCTTTCGCGATTACTAAATGATTCTGTAACGAAGCGCGCTGCTCTCCGTTGGATCTTCTCTATCTCTTCTATCAACCCTATCTGGTATGGATCCCACACTGCTGAGCACTATTCAAGCAATGGGTGAACAAGCGTACTGTAACCTACTTTGTTTTCGGACTGCATTTCCTTAGGATTCTTTCAATGAATTTCAGTCTGACATCTGCTTTACAGACGATCAACTTTATATGATCATTCCATTTTAAATCACTCCTAATGCGTACTCCCAGATAATTTATGGAATTAACTGCTTCCAGTTGCTGACCTTCTATATTGTAGCTAAATGATAAGGGAACTGTCTTTCTATGTATTCGCAGTACATTACACTTGTCTACATTGAGATTCAATTGCCGCCGGCCGCTGTGGCCGTGCGGTTCGATGCGCTCCAGTCCGGAGCCGCGCTGCTGATACGGTCGCAGGTTCGAATCCTGCCTCGGGTATGGATGTGTGTGATGTCCTTAGGTTAGTTAGGTTCTAGAGGACTGATGACCACAGCAGTTGAGTCCCATAAGTGCTCAGAGCCATTTGAACCATTTTGAGATTCAATTGCCATTCCCTGTACCATGCGTCAATTCGCTGCAGATCTTCCTGCATTTCAGTACAGTTTTCCATCGTTACAACCTCTCGATGTACCACAGCATCATCAGCAAAAAGCCTCAGTGAACTTCCGATGTCATCCACAAGGTCATTTATGTATATTGTGAATAGCAACGGTCCTACGACACTCCCCTGCGGCACACCTGAAATCACTCTTACTTCGGAAGACTTCTCTCCATTGAGGATGACATGCTGCGTTCTGTTATCTAGGAACTCTTCAATCCAATCACACAATTGGTTTGATAGTCCATATGCTCTTACTTTGTCCATTAAACGACTGTGGGGAACTGTATCGAACGCCTTACGGAAGTCAAGAAACGCGGCATCTACCTGTGAACCCGTGTCTATGGCCCTCTCCGTCTCGTGGACGAATAGCGCGAGCTGGGTTTCACACGATTGTCTTTTTCGAAACCCGTGCTGATTCCTACAGAGTAGATTTCTAGTCTCCAGAAAAGTCATTATACTCGAACATAATACGTGTTCCAAAATTCTACAACTGATCGACGTTAGTAATATAGGTCTATAGTTTTGCACATCTGTACGACGTCCCTTCTTGAAAACTGGGATGACCTGTGCCCTTTTCCAATCCTTTGGGACGCTACGCTCTTCTAGAGACCTACGGTACACCGCTGCAAGGAGGAGGCCAAGTTCCTTCACGTACTCTGTGTAAAATCGAACTGGTATCCCATCAGGTCCAGCGGCCTTTCCTCTTTTGAGCGATTTTAATTGTTTCTCTCTTCCTCTGTCATCTATTTCGATATCTACCATTTTGTCATCCGTGCGAAAATCTAGAGAAGGAACTACAGTACAGTCTTCCTCTGTGTAATAGATTTGTAAAAAGACATTTAGTAATTCGGCCTTTAGTCTGTCATCCTGTGTTTCAGTACCATTTTGGTCACAGAGTGTCCGGACATTTTGTTTTGATCCACCTACCGCTTTAACATAAGACCAAAATTTCTTAGGATTTTCTGCCAAGTCAGTACATAGAACTTTACTTTCGAATTCATTGAACGCCTCTCGCATAGCCCTCATCACACTACATTTCGCTTCGCGTAATTTTTGTTTGTCTGCAAGGCTTTGGCTATGTTTATGTTTGCTGTGAAGTTCCCTTTGCTTCCGCAGCAGTTTTCTAACTCGGTTGTTGTACCACGGTGGCTCTTTTCCATCTCTTACGATCTTGCTTGGCACATACTCATCTAACGCATATTGTACAATGGTTTTGAACTTTGTCCACTGATCCTCAACACTATCTGTACTTGAGACAAAAATTTTGTGTTGAGCCGTCAAGTACTCTGAATTCTGCTTTTTGTCACTTTTGCTAAACAGAAAAATCTTCCTACCTTTTTTAATATTTCTATTTACGGCTGAAATCATCAATGCAGTAACCGCTTTATGATCGCTGATTCCCTGTTCTGCGTTAACTGTTTCAAATAGTTCGAGTCTGTTTGTCACCAGAAGGTCTAATATGTTATCGCCACGAGTCGGTTCTCTGTTTAACTGCTCAAGGTAGTTTTCAGATAAAGCGCTTCAGGAAGTGTCTGTGAATATTTTAAATAACACGCGAGAGGCGCAGATGCTATTCATATTGTCGTCGGCGGTCGTAAGACCGGTAACATTATTTCACTATATTTCTGAGCTGATTAATAATAAACTCAGACTTGTAAAAAAAATACTAATAATACTCCTTCAGAGTGGATAGGTATTTTGCTTAATTTCAAGGAAGTTTACCTAAAAACATAGTGATTGTGTGTGCTGATAGAATCTGTATCAAAGACGATGTTTTATCAATAAAAAAGCAATCAAACATTTATAGAGAGAAGTTTCAAATATAACGAGATGGTACATTCAGATGTTCGTGATAGGACATAACTCGTGACAGCTAGATATTTTCTTAAAGAACTGTGTTTGGTATTTAATAAAAAGATAGCCCTGAGAGCTTACTAGCCGCAACTTGCAGCTCTACCCGCCAAAGACAGTTTAATACGGTGTGGTTGTAATTTGTGTAGGTGAGATGTACTTTCTGATAAAGCGGATGAACAATTAATAGAAACTTGCACCAAAGAGAACCGCTATTACGTATGTGCATGCTGCTTGAATTTAAAGGATGTTTCAGAGGTGAAGCTGGCTACGTGCATTTTAATACATTCAAGATGCTTGCAGATAGTTTTCAGTATATATTTTGGAAGGTTCACGTAACATATTGCGCAAACAATGTTAAACTAGGCCCACACACAAAGATTTACTGTATAGAAACAAGCTTTGTCAGATTCGTACGATACATTTCACAGCGTGTACATGTCTTTATAGTACATTGATACACTAACACGATCCATATAGCCAGACATTCTACACGCCACGACACGGTACACACCACATTTGGCGCCCCAATGTACGGTACACTTGTATGCACCACAATACAATATTTGTATTTACTACTAACGTATATTGTATTTTTCTTTAATGTATATAACAACCAATACGGTAAGGACGAGCGAGCATACGTACATTGCTGCATAAAGGAGACATGTACATAGAAGGAATCTGAGAACTGAACCTGACATTTAAACTGCAAACCTGTCTGCTAACTGTCAAGGTAAGGACACGAGCGTGTGCTACTAAAATTCTGCTAGTTAAGCTTTAGTAAATTGGGGGCATGCATTTCAGTGTTTCAGTGTAGACAGCTTACCATATTTAAAGCATCTTACTGCACTTCATGCAGATTAGGCGTTGCATTTTCTGAGGAATTTTTTTTTTAAATGATTGTAATTCTTGGTTATTCAGTGAATTGAGATTTTATTATATAAAGGGTGAGTCAGAAGGAAAGGTACATGCTTTGAGGGGTGATAGTATTAGTGATTCTGAACAAAAAACTTCGTATTGACGTATGCCCTATTCCGAATGGTTTCCGAGGTAGAACACATTTAATATCACTTTTGTACGTTTTTCTTGAATAACACGAAAACCACAACCTGCAGAGAAAACGTGTCGCAGTACTAAATTAAATTTCCTACAGAAAAGGTCCTATTCATTTTATTTCTCTAGAACTAATGGTTTGTGGGAAGAGAGCGTATGAATGATGAAAAAGTCACTCGACGCGCATGCGCTGTAGTTTACGTAGTTTTTGTAGGCCTATTTGAGATAGTTTCCCGACCTGATAGGCCACAAGTGACCCGTATCAAACTGTTCGTCTCAACTTGCTCTACACCACTGTGGTACATTCTAAACCTCAAATTGGCCTACAAAAACTACGTAAGCTACAGTGCACGCGCGTCGAGCGAGTTTTTCAACATTCTCGCGCTCTCTTCCCACAAACCATTAGTTCTAGAGAAAAAAATGATAGGACTACCTTTTTGCTGGAGGGTGCGCTTTTTGAGTTGTTCAAGAAAAACTTACAGAAGTGACATTACAAGTGTGCTACCTCGGAAACCATTCGGAATGGGGCATACGTCAATATGAAGTTTTTTGTTCAGAATCACTAATACTACCACCCCTCAAAGCATGTACCTTTCCTCCTGACTCACCCTGTATACACACACACACATACACACACACACACACACACACACACACACACACACACACACACACATATATATATATATATATATATATATATATATATATATATAATTTCAGTGAATTGAGATTCTATTTATCAAAGTGATTTATTGTGTGTAACGTGTAGATTTGGGACGCCCTAAGAAGGTCGTACGTGTGGAAGGAGGCGAAATAGGAAATGTTGAGGATACAAGTAATATCCGCGAGATACCATTTTACGAAAGTGATGAAGTTGTTTCTCATGTCCATAATTTGGAGCCAGAGGAGAGGTGTAGATCATTTTCTAACTTCCTCAGATACGAATTCTGCTCCGCTGTATTGTTCAATATAGCTTGTACCTGCTGACTTAATACAGGAAAAAGATTTTACAATTTGATGTTTAAATTATTGCACAAGATTGCATGAGATAATGTTTAATTTAGATACTTCAATGAATTCTACGACTGGGGTAATCCAGAACTCGATATTCGTCTGAAGTGATTTGGTTGTATCTGGGAACTAGGTGCACACACGT
Source organism: Schistocerca americana (assembly GCF_021461395.2). Classification (NCBI taxonomy): domain Eukaryota; kingdom Metazoa; phylum Arthropoda; class Insecta; order Orthoptera; family Acrididae; genus Schistocerca; species Schistocerca americana. The sequence goes on from NC_060125.1 coordinate 66,391,306, forward strand.
TTGTGATACTTTTATCTGTTATGACCGAACCGCACTGGCAGCTACTTCAGACGTTATCTGGCCATTGATGAAACTTGCTATGAATGTATCTTATGACAAAACTTGGGTAGATTTCTTGAATGTATCAGCTCGTCAATAATCATCTCAGATAACACTTACCCACGGACATGAGCGTGCACATGCAAAAAAAGAAAAAAAGAGAAATAATAATTACACCAGAGGAGCGCAAGCACACGTCGCTGGTGCGTTATGGCTGCAACATACCACTCATGTTATGCACTGAAATGTCTAATTTTGTGACTATGCATAGTCGTTCTTGGGTAATGTACTGTATTGTTAAGCCATAACGGAAATGTACTGTTGACTGGGAAACCACCTTGGGGTTTGTTCGGCCACGTGGTGCAAGTCTTTCTAATATACGTCGTTTCGGCGACTTGCACGTCTGATGGAGATGACGGGAGGTGATTAGGAAACACGAACACTCGGAACCGGGGGTAGAAAATCTCCGAGCCGACTGGGAATCGAACTCGGGACGCCGCGGCGTAGAGGCAGCAACACTAAACATTGGACGGCAGACTTGTGACATTAAGCCACAAACACGAAAGAAAGGTTATACCTCTGCTAGTGCGACACATGTTTTCAATCGTTTTAACGAAAGTTTTTCGATACGAGAAACAAGAAGGAAGCCTTGCTCGCGGAAGCTCTTTTGTGAAGTCAGCGAAAACTTTTCCAGAGAAAAGACAAACTTTTTGGTCCAGCGTAAACATTTCTTCGTCCATTTCTGAAAAATTAATATCACGGGAAACTCTGCATCGCTCGCCACCCTCGGATTTAGTGGTAAGGTGACCCAGTGGCCAGCCCGTCAAAATCTGAACACACGTCAAGCACAAAACCAGTAAGAAGTTGTACAGAACTGTGGAAAAAAAAGCAAAATGAAAACAGTGAACGGTCCAGGAACATGAAGTGCAATGTAGAGCAGCCTGACACAGCAATGGCGGGCGAGTCGTGTTCAGAATTCTCTCCAGCCGTTTATTTTCATTTCATTTTTTCACAACATTGCCAACTGTCCGTCCGGTCACTGAAATGTCTGTTCTCTTTCTGTAGTCTTGGCAGTTCTCTTACTATTCACTGGTTACAGAATATGAGTCATGTGTTAAGTATACGTTACCGTCGCAGGTAAATGTGATGAATCGTGAGAGCAGGCGATATACCACACAGATGTCTCACAGAGATGAAAACAACAAATGAACGGGTGTGAACTACGTTACAACAAACAAATTCAAGAGTAGACACTTCCAAAAACGGAACGCGACTTCAAAAACGTTAAAAACATACGTTTTGACAGAGCACAGAGAAATTGTATGATTGTGAAACTGTTGCCTTCATTTGTTGCAGTTATATGATAAACTGTTATGTTTTCATCATATCCTTGGGAGTGATCATATTCACATTCACAGGAACACCTAAATCGGGGAACTTGTCGTATGTCGCTAATGCCTTGTATGACACACCAGACGCGTTTTTCAATGGAGGATTCTGTTGACTTGTTGCCTTGTCATCAAAAGTTTGCGGTTCTCATTCGAAAGCCACTTCGTTTCGGCTGCTAATAGAGTAGTTGCGCAGAATCAACTCTCATAGTCATACGTTACACCTCGCCGTTGCACATGGGCGTTACAGCACGAGACAGACAGAAATTTGAATACAGCGAAAAAAAAATGGCGCTAGGGAGGTTTGAAAACGTCTTCCCGGCTTGGCAGTCCTACTCTGTGCCCACTTATTTTTGTGTTGTTTAAGCCTGAGAGGAGGGTCGGAAGCAAAGAGGGCAGAGGTCTCTCAGCCACGGCGCCTCGCTGTGTCAGGCTGCCCTTTAATGCACTTCTTTTCCTTGGACCGTTCACTGATTCTCTTTTGCTGTTCAGTTCACCTTTTTCCTGTTTTCATGCTTGATCTGTGTCCAATTTTTGACGGGCTGCCCACTGGGCAGACTCTAAATCTGAGGGAGGGAGGGGGGGGGGGGGTGCTATGGTGAGTTTCCCTTGTAAGAGGTGTAAGTGACCTATATTTCGCAGAATAATCACAGAGTATTTCTGGTTTAGATACAGAAGATATGTAAGGTACTTTTTTATCCTCAGAAAACTTTCTGGTGTTAAACAAATTATCCTCAAAGTCACTGAGTTACCTGCGGATGCTAGTCCCAGGGTTTTAGTAAACTTCTGCCACTTTTTATAAGTTGGAAGAAGAGTCACCTCCTAAAAAGGAAAAGATAAATAAATAAAAAGAGAGCTTTAGTGTGGTACAGCCAAGTTAAGGAGCTTCAAAGTGAGATTCAGTATTTTACCTCTAGCAACATTTAAGTAAACATTGCTGAGGAAGCCTTTATGTCTAGTTCTACATCCAGCAATTTCTTCACGTGTGAAGTGCGTACTGTGCTGGGCCGGGTTGAGGTACCATAGAGTGACAAATCCCCCCACCCTTACCCCCTTCCTTACTTTTCCGCTACATTCGTCATTTTTCTCAATATGTACGAATTTCTCTCATTTTATCTTCTTAGTCAATAAGAAAGATTTACGTTGGTGGTGGTAACATCACCCCAGATAAAGCATAGGGTCTCGCGAGTTCCGAGAACGTAATTCTCTGCATTTCGCAATGCCTACCATGCGGTGTCTCCCATCGGGATTTATTCGGCAGTTCTGTGGCGATGTCGCTGTGCATTAACGAACGCATCAAAAATCATGGAACACTTCTTTGAATCTTCTCTATGTTTTCCGTTAACCTAAGTTAAATACGGTGTCATGACATCTTATATACACTCCTGGAAATTGAAATAAGAACACCGTGAATTCATTGTCCCAGGAAGGGGAAACTTTATTGACACATTCCTGGGGTCAGATACATCACATGATCACACTGACTGAACCACAGGCACATAGACACAGGCAACAGAGCATGCACAATGTCGGCACTAGTACAGTGTATATCCACCTTTCGCAGCAATGCAGGCTGCTATTCTCCCATGGAGACGATCGTAGAGATGCTGGATGTAGTCCTGTGGAGCGGCTTGCCATGCCATTTCCACCTGGCGCCTCAGTTGGACCAGCGTTCGTGCTGGACGTGCAGACCGCGTGAGACGACGCTTCATCCAGTCCCAAACATGCTCAATGGGGGAGAGATCCGGAGATCTTGCTGGCCAGGGTAGTTGACTTACACCTTCTAGAGCACGTTGGGTGGCACGGGATACATGCGGACGTGCATTGTCCTGTTGGAACAGCAAGTTCCCTTGCCGGTCTAGGAATGGTAGAACGATGGGTTCGATGACGGTTTGGATGTACCGTGCACTATTCAGTGTCCCCTCGACGATCACCAGTGATGTATGGCCAGTGTAGGAGATCGCTCCCCACACCATGATGCCGGGTGTTGGCCCTGTGTGCCTCGGTCGTATGCAGTCCTGATTGTGGCGCTCACCTGCACGGCGCCAAACACGCATACGACCATCATTGGCACCAAGGCAGAAGCGACTCTCATCGCTGAAGACGACACGTCTCCATTCGTCCCTCCATTCACGCCTGTCGCGACACCACTGGAGGCGGGCTGCACGATGTTGGGGCGTGAGCGGAAGACGGCCTAACGGTGTGCGGGACCGTAGCCCAGCTTCATGGAGACGGTTGCGAATGGTCCTCGCCGATACCCCAGGAACAACAGTGTCCCAAATTTGCTGGGAAGTGGCGGTGCGGTCCCCTACGGCACTGCGTAGGATCCTACGGTCTTGGCGTGCATCCGTGCGTCGCTGCGGTCCGGTCCCAGGTCGACGGGCACGTGCACCTTCCGCCGACCACTGGCGACAACATCGATGTACTGTGGAGACCTCACGCCCCACGTGTTGAGCAATTCGGCGGTACGTCCACCCGGCCTCCCGCATGCCCACTATACGCCCTCGCTCAAAGTCCGTCAACTGCACATACGGTTCACGTCCACGCTGTCGCGGCATGCTACCAGTGTTAAAGACTGCGATGGAGCTCCGTATGCCACGGCAAACTGGCTGACACTGACGGCGGCGGTGCACAAATGCTGCGCAGCTAGCGCCATTCGACGGCCAACACCGCGGTTCCTGGTGTGTCCGCTGTGCCGTGCGTGTGATCATTGCTTGTACAGCCCTCTCGCAGTGTCCGGAGCAAGTATGGTGGGTCTGACACACCGGTGTCAATGTGTTCTTTTTTCCATTTCCTGGAGTGTATATCGAAGCTCAGCTACCAATTTTTGCACCAACGTCTTATCTCTTGCATGCCTCCCTACATTTCGCAAAATTTTGTAATGGCGTGACCTCCCTGTATGCAGATACACCAGATGGTCAGAGGTATCCGAACACTCCTGTGTTACGCGGAGTTGGCTACTAGATGTCACGAGATGCGCAGTGCATGGGGGCTTAATTATTATAAACGAAAATAATTTTTATTTTTCGTAGCTGTTTGTCCGATTACGCTGTGTCTCGTAAACGGTTGGCCCTGACTAGTTTTTGTACGCAATCTGACAGCATAGAACAACAACAAAGAATGAAATGAAAATTTCCGTTAATACAATTAATTAATTAAGTCCCCAGCAACTATAAAACCTACGAAGCCAACAAAGCACAAGTGTAGCTGTCCTGTGTGTGGAAGTGTGATTCAACGTACATATCTGGCACGGTTCTTCTTCAATAAGACAAGAAATTTTAAATATCATTTATACTGAAGTAATTAAAAAATAGAAATACTATAATTGCGTAAGGAAAGCAGAATTACACTCTAATACAAGAACACAAGCCAGATGCTTTGTTGACTGAACCTGTAATGACGCATTATTTAAGACATTGAGATAATAAAAAAAAGAAAAGGAGTTTGTTACCTTCATTTATATTGATGAAAATCACTCTAATCCTTACAATATCTCCACACTGACTCGCTACTACCACATCTCAACAAGAACTGACTACTGCCACATCTCGACAAGCACTCTTTACTACGACATCTCAGCAAGCACTGACTACTACGACTTCTCAACAAGCACTGCCCTCCGCTACTTCTCAATAATCACTGCCAGTGGAGGCGGCGAAACAAAACTCTCTGGCGCTGTGGCTCAGTGTAGCCACCTTTCATATGCCCTTCCTCCACGGGCTATAATTTGATGGTATTTTTGACAGCATTGGTGGTGAAAATACCACCAAATTCGTCAAAAAAAATACAAATAAAAATAAAAGATAATATTAATACGTAAATATCACATAATTAGATAAAATTTTGGCTTTGCACTGACCTTTCAATAACCTAATATAAAATACAGTAGGCAATACAAATTCTTCCATACATGTGGCTTTACATAATAGTTTACACAATACACAATAAAATCAGTTTATACAAATGTTCACATAACATGCTTTCCATGATTAAAAAAAAAAAAAAAAAAAAAAACGAAATTGATAGTTCCAGCAGTAGCACTCAGCAATGGTCAACAGGTGCAAACAACAACAAGTGACATCATTTTAGTAAAAGCAGTTCCATCTGTGGCACCCAGTAATGTTGAACAGGTGCAGACAGCAAGAAGCAACATCATTTCAGTAGAAGCAGTCCATCAGTGGCACCCAGCAATGTTGAGCAGGTGCAGACAGCAACAAGTGACATTATTTCAGTAGAAGCAGTTCATCAGTGGCACCCAGTAATGTTGAGCAGGTGCAGACACCAACAAGTGACATTATCTCAGTAGACGCAGTTCATCAGTGGCACCTAGCAATGTTGAACAGGTGCAGACAGCAACAAGTCACATTTCTCAGCAGAAGCAGTTCCATTAGTGGCACCCAGCAATGTTGAACAGGTGCAGACCCCAACAAGTGACATCATTTCAGTACAAGCAGTCCATCAGTGGCACCCAGCAATGTTGAGCAGGTGCAGACAGCAACAAGTGACATTATTTCAGGAAAAAACAGTCCATCAGTGGCACCCAGTAATGTTGAGCAGGTGCAGACACCAACAAGTGACATCATTCAGCAGAAGCAGTTCATCAGTGGCACCCAGCAAAGTTGAGCAGGTGCAGACAGCAACAAGTGACTTCATTTCAGTAGAAGCAGTCCATCAGTTGCACCTAGCAATGATGAGCAGGTCCAGAGAGCAGTCCATAATATTCACTATCACTGATCACACTGTTCATCAGAGTTTATAAGCAGAAATTAAACGTGTCCTAGTGGCACCAATCATGTAGAAAAAGTACAAGTAACAGTCCATAATATTCACTATCACTGATCACACTGCCCATCAGAGTTTATAAGCAGAAATTAAACATGTCCTAGTGGCACCAATCATGTAGAAAAAGTACAAGTAACAGTCCATAATATTCACTGTCACTAATCACACAGTTCATCAGCAGCAATTAAACATTTCTAAGTGTCACACATCAATGTTGAACAAGTGCAGGTAACAGTTCATAATATTCACCATCACTAATCAGACAGTTCAGGCATGAACAATAGTTTGAATGCACATACAAATGCTTTTACAAAATTATTCTCAATGCTCTTACACTAAACATACAAATTCTAATAAACACACAAATGATATCAGATAATTGTCATATTAACTATTACAAATACTAAAATATCAGTAAACCTATAATATTTATGAGTTTCAGTGCAAGCTACTACAAACAAATCAAATAATATTTAGGAGATAGGTGGGTAGGATTAGGAAAGGAAAACACACAAAACACACTCACTCATCTTTCATCCACATTAAGTACTACTGTGTAATTGAATAGTGTTAACTGTGTAAATGCAATTCTGTCAAAATTTGATGTTCATCATGTGTATCAAGTAGTAGTGGCAGCAATGTATAACAGTCAATAATAGTTAAGTCAACGTCATAGTCATCATGTCAAGACCAATGTTTGCCAAGCCAGATCAAAATGTACGGTTGCTGAACAACTGTCAGTGAGCCAAGATATGCAATTATTTCCTCTCTCCAAAAAAAAAAAAAAAAAAAAAAAAAAAATAAATATGTACTGCTTATTGATTTAACAAAGTGTGTGTAGACAATCTTCCTTCTACTTGAGTGTTCTAGTCTGCTATCTTCATCCTCCTTGTTCCATATAGACCAACAAAAAAAAAAATGCACCTCACTTACTTTACCTCTTATCCACCAAAACTCCAAAATCATCAGCATCACATAATCTCAATAATTCAATAATACCTCTTACGTCAATACATATAAATCTTATCATCAATATCATTTACCTTACCTCTTGTCCACAAAAACTCCAATAATCATCAACTTCATATAATCTCAATACCTCAATAATACCTCTTCAATACATCGACACATATAAACCTTATCGCCAATATCATTTCACTTCCATAACAACTCTTTCCTCTAGTCAGTCTCCTCGAACAAGTACAGATAAAATCCTAATGCAAACCTCATCATCCCATACAATCCGAAGACACACTGTCAACACACAACCTCTGTGTAATCCATCTGACCCAAATCTTCTACTCATTATAAATTATAAGATGGATTTTGGTTACCTTGTCCATCATTAAATAAAAGAAATGCATACATGACCTCTAACAGACTTAGTTCGAATAACTCTCAGTAATTAAGTACGATTACGGAGTGTTAATGATCATAATATTTCGCAGTGTGTACACCACTTCAAGAATTATGGCAAACAGAAGCAAACATGTGGAGTATTTCTTGTGTCAAGTGTCACTTCCTATTTCAATTGCTCACAAAAAATGCAGTGTAATAACTGTCAATGGTCTAAACCTAGTTTTGGTATGTCATGTCGTTAGCTACCTTCCTATTAGCATAAATTTATACAGCTTCCATAAAACCTCCAGCTCATGTGACTTCTATGAAGTTTCTTGTACTAATGTCGTTTATGTCGAATTATAGCAGTTCATTTTCCTATCTTAAAAATATAAGGCACTGAGCGTAAGCAAAACATGCAATAGCGAGTAAATATACCAGTAGAGAACAGAACGTCAACAAGTGGATGCAGCACAATTCTTACAACGAGGCTCTGCCAAGCAAACAATCTATAATTAATACAATAGTGTGACCTAAACTCTATGTTTGTACACAGTATATCAGCATTTCTATATACCAAATTAAAGAGTAGTTACGACAACAAACAGAAATGTATAAATATGCAATCCATACGCATAGCAGCAAACATATATCTTACGTAATAAACAGGTCATTAGCATCATATCAGCATAAGCAAATAAATGTTCATATGTCATCTTAATAAGTAAACATGAAGGCGCAAGCAGATAAATCACAAAGTATAACTTACATACATATCAGCACAACTAATCAGGTGACAATTATAATTTAAATAAATAAGCACAGCAGACACATAATAAAAAAATATGACATCAGTGAAAAAGCATTGCAGCCAAGCGATGCATAATATATACAAATAACAACCCTGTTCATTAATAAAACATTGACAAAAATCAGCAAATGTACGCAAACACGTCGCTTCACAAGTAAATTCATAGAACATGAAATTAGCACAAAGTATGAATCACGTAATTGCGAGCAGCAAATTACGTCTAAAGTACGTACCTAAGTGGAAATATGTTACCTGAAAAAATAAACTCAATTAATAGTTACCTTTTTAGTTTATTAGTTTCTTCTTGGAAATTACATTCTTTCTGAAATTTTCTCGATAGCAAGTCCTCTTAACGTCGGAGACACACAGAATTTACCTGAAGTTCTTAAATATTTTATAGAACCGTATCCTGAAAAATACTGACCGTTAATAACATAATTCATCAAGTCACTATATCTTTATACTGAATTTAATCGGAGAAATTAGGCTGTGTATTTCTTTACGGCTGTCAGTGCATTCGCACTGAGCGCTCGATCAGCTGTAGGCGCGTGACGTAGGAAGCAATTGTTTGCGGTCAACGACTGCCTTGTGCGGCGCGCAGACTTGACTGTTGCTTTGAGTATATGCCGCCGCCAAAACACAGCCCGGTATACTTGTATTCTCTGCATGTTTACATGTAGCTGTTAGTTTCTCAAAGTACGTCATTCCACAAAAATTTTAACGTTTGATATATGATGTATTCCCTTAGAGCGTCGTGATTTAAGAGTTTCTACTTCAACAGTGTTATCATGAATAATTTTACGAATTCTATATGGACCGTTATAAAGCAGAAAAAATTTGCGACACAAGCCTTTTCCTTTGTGAGACAAACGATGAGACTTAATTAACACCTTTTGACCAACTGACAAGATTTTTAAACGACCAGGACGCTTAGCTGATTTCTCTCTTCTAGCAGCCGCAGATGCAATATTTTGTAGAGCCAGGTTGACAACTTCACAATGCCGCAGTTTCCGTGAAGGTGGAAAAGGAACGATTTCAGAAATGCGATTTGTCGGTGCTTTGTTTTTTAATATCAGTATAGGCGGTAAAGAAGTTGAATCCTTAGGAAATTCATTCAGAATGTTTTGAAAAATATGAAGATACTGATCCCACGTTCTGTGATTCTGATGACAATAAAGACGACACAATTTATTGATTTCCTTCATCCATCTCTCTGAAGCGTTAGATTGAGGGTGAAAAAGTGAAATGAAAATTGGTTTAATTTTACGACGCCGTAGAGTACGAAGCCAAATTTTAGAACGAATCTGTGATCCATTATCTGATATAACCTTATCAACATGACCAACTTCTTTAAGAAAATGGTTAATGAAAGCATTAGATACTGAACGAGCTGTTGCTTTGTGTAACGGTGTAAAACACACATATTTTGATGTCAACTCCACTGCTACGAAAATGTACGCAAAACCATTAGTAGAACGAACCACTGGACCGAACAAATCAACTGCAGCCATGTCCTTTAATTTCGCTGGAATGATAGGAAACAACGGTGCTCTGTGAGAAATTGTTGGCGGCTTAGCCTTTTGACATAATTTGCATTTGGCAAGAACAGATCGAATACGTTTTTCCATATTACTGAAGTAGCAATTTTCCCGTAATTTATGAAAGCATTTTCTGGGACCAAAGTTTGCATAACTGAAATGCGTATACCAAATCAGCTTATTAACCCACTCATCAGGAATACAAACTAACCAAACAGAGTTGTCGCCCGATTTTCGTTTAAAAAGAACTTTCCAGATAGTTCGCAGAAACGAGGTGTGGCCAAATTGTCCAATCTAACAAAGCGTCTAGGAAAATTAGAGACACCAAGGAAACTACGAACGTCATGTTTTGTGGTAGGAACTGCATAATTACGAATAGCGTCTAATTTTTCTGGATCAGGAAGAATACCTTCTGTAGAAATAATGTGACCAAGAAATTTCACCTGAGAACGACCAAATTCAGATTTTTCTAAGTTCGCTGTAATGTCAACTTTTGCAAAAATACGTAATAAAGAATCCAAAATTTTGTTGTGCTCACTCCAAGAACGTTTAGCAATAAGAATATCGTCAACATACGAAGTAATATTGTCACGAAGATAAACAGGTAAAATTTCATTTAAGCTACGAATGAATGCTGCAGAAGATACAGTAAGTCGAAACGGTAATTTCCGAAATCTCTTTTGGGTAAATTCGTCATATCCGGTTATTCTTTAACGATTCTCTAGATAGATTGATAGTAGAAGAGTTGTTTTGACAGATGCAAAGAATAGTAAAAGAGTAGGCAGCGGTGCAGAAAACTAAAAGGGAAATAGCACCACTACAGCTCCGGGCCCTATGCATGCTACGGCACATATTCACTTAGTGTAGCGAATCCCCTGAGGACTTTAATAGCCGCACATAATTTCCAGTTTGTGACTTAGTGGCCAGTTTCGTGGAAGTGCGTACATAAATTGATCTAACCATGAACATGGATGTATGTCATTCTTAGAATTACGAAAGATCTTAAATTTCCGAACAGTCAAAAAGTGCTTATAGTCAAAGTTTTCGCCTCGTGGCGACAAAGACCTACCGCGTCTGTCCCAGTCCCAATGACGATTATTGTTAAATTCACGCGCCTGGCGCTCTCTTGTTGCATCCCGTAAATGAAACAAATTATTTTCTTCAAACCCCTCTGGTATCTGTGATTCTAAATTTCTTTTGCTGTCTTTTCCTACGATTTCGCCTTCAATTTGTTTGACTTGCTTTTTTAATGCCTCAAATTCCCTTTTCACGCGTTCATTAAATTTTCCCTGATTTTCAACATGCTTATTTATGTTCTGATACTCTTCGGTTTCTGCAAGTGGCAATGGTGCTGTATCATCTGAATCTCTGTCCCCATTTAAACTAAGACTTGTCAGTTTATCTGAAATCTCCTCAACTCTTTCCGATAAATCACCTATTTGTTCTTTCTGTTTATTTACGTCTTCCGTAAGTGTCGCGACTCGGGTTTCAGTATTAACACATTTTGTAGTTAACTGTTCATATTGTTGTGTTAGGTTATTTATTCTTTCATTTGGTACGGATTCCTTGATTCTCTCAAATATTTCTTCCTTATCGTGTGCACGTTGTAAATTTAACTCTGAAAATTTTTGTACTATCACGCGATCTCTTTCTTCCTGTTCTCTATCCTGTTCCTGTTGCCTAATCTCTACTGCAATTAATCTATTATTGTGAGCATTCAAAATTGGTTGTACTTCTTCTCTGATTTCTTTCGTTAATTCATCTTTCATATTTTTGAACCATGTCCCTATTCGTGAGTCTAACCGTGTTTCCATTGTCCCCATCTGTGTTTTTAATTCAGATCTAAACTGTGTTTCCATTGTTCCCATATCAGTTTTTAATTCAGACCCCAAAGTTCCCATCTCGGTTGTAATTGTTCCTATTTGTGATCCCAGTGAGTCTAACCGTGTTTCCATTGTTCCCGTCTGTGTTTTAATTTTCCCTATCTCTGTTTTTAATTCAGATCCCAAATTTAATATTACACCCATCAACTGCTCCATATTAACTGTTTCAAAATTCTTTTCACCCCTAACATTTCCCGCGAAACCAGTTTCCTTCGTCATAGCTGTAAAGCTATCTGAGTTCGATACTATTCCGGAATCTTCTGTCGTTAATCTCGGATTCTGAAAATTTTTTGATTGTGAAAAATTTTGAAATGGTTCCTGACTATTTTCCCGACTTATTACATTGTTTTCCACTTCATTATCCATCATACTGTTTTCCTCTGTTGGCGAGTTCGCCATGTTAACAATTTCGTCATTCTCACTATTCATCATTTTTGCCTTTTTCATCGATCGCGTAATCATTTACAAAATATACAAAACTCATCACTGTACGAAAATTATCCACAATGACTCCTTATCTTCAACAATACCATTCACACGAAATATTTCCCTCAAACACGATTAACGAACAATTGAAATAATTGCACTAAATTGTCAAACGCGTATACAAGACAACAAAATTAAGTTCGGAAAAAAAAAATTCCATTAGAAGAATGACAATTACCAAATCTACACATGCAATATAGACTACAATTGCTAAACTACAAATTACTACAACAATACTACTGTCTACTATTTTTACAATCAGAAGAATTCCAAGGGACGATCCGAAGCAGCGGTCGCCACGTGCATGGGGGCTTAACTGTTAAATTTGAAAATCATTTTTTTATTTTTGGTAGCTGTGTGTCCGATTACGCTGTGTCTCGTAAACGGTTGGCCCTGACTAGTTTTTGTACGCAATCTGACTGCATAGAACAACAACAAAGAATGAAATGAAAATTTCCGTTAATACAATTAATTAATTAAGTCCCCAGCAACTATAAAACCTACGAAGCCAACAAAGCACAAGTGTAGCTGTTCTGTGTGTGGAAGTGTGATTCAACGTACACATCTGGCACGGTTCTTCTTCAATAAGACAAGAAATTTTAAATATCATTTATACTGAAGTAATTAAAAAATAGAAACACTATAATTGCGTAAGGAAAGCAGAATTACACTCTAATACAAGAACACAAGCCAGACGCTTTGTTGACTGAACCTGTAATGACGCATTATTTAAGACATTGAGATAATAAAAAAAAAGAAAAGGAGTTTGTTACCTTCATTTATATTGATGAAAATCACTCTAATCCTTACAATATCTCCACACCGACTCGCTACTACCACATCTCAACAAGAACTGACTACTGCCACATCTCGACAAGCACTCTTTACTACGACATCTCAGCAAGCACTGACCACTACGAGTTCTCAACAAACACTGCCCTCCGCTACTTCTCAATAATCACTGCCAGTGGAGGCGGCGAAACAAAACTCTCTGGCGCAGTGGCTCAGTGTAGCCACCTTTCAGCAGCCGCCAGTGTAAAGGGGGCACGGAGTACTGTGTTGTCGGCAGAGAAACGATAACGGCAGAATGAGTCGATCAGCAAACCTCAGGGACTTCAAATGTGAACTAGTCATTGGACCTGAGCAACAAATCCATCAGGGACGTTTCAACCTTTGTGAAGCAACCCAAGTCGACTATTGACGACGTGATTGCGAAACTGCAGTCGCGAAGGAACAATTACGGCTGGACCGAGACCAGGCAGTCTCATGTAGTTACGGGCAGGGACCATCAAGCATTGCGGAGGGTGGCTGAAAAAGTAGCATGTAATCAGAGGAAGGAATTACTTGAGAGCTCCAACGTGCTACCAACAGTCGAAAAATCACATCACTTGGGCAGGGAGTTAAAAAGAATGTAGTACAATATACGTGCCACTCCTCATAGGCCACACGTTTCTGCACTCGGAGATAACCGATGCTTGAAAAGCTCTAAGGAGCGACTCCACTCAATTGTGGGTAACTGGAAACGAGTGATTTGGAGAGATGAATCACACTACACCCTCCGCCAATCTGAAGGAAGGATTTGGCTTTTGGAGACAGTTACCTGCCGCCATGATTAATGGAGGATATGACATTGCGGTATGTGGGTGTTTATCGTGGTTACGGTGTGGTCCCCTTGTTGCTCTTAACAAAACGCTCTTTGGAGGAAGATATGAACATATTTTCCAGCATTGTGTGGTGCTTACAGTAGAGGAAGTGTTCAGAGGCGATTGTTTGTATCAACATGACAGTGCACGGTGTCCTAAAGCTGCTTGTGTAAGGCAATAGTTTGTGGGCAATAACGTCCTTGAAATGGACTGGTCTGCCCACAGTCCCCACTTGAACTCACTGGCACATCTTTGAGAAGAGCTATGACGATTTCTTCACTCCAGGCACCAGCGTCCAACATTATTATGTTGACTGGTTTCGGCTCATGAGAGAGAATGGGTTGCCATTCTTCCACAAACATTCAGATACATCATCGAAAGTGTCCCCAGTAGAGTTCAAGCCACCATAAACCCGAAGTGTGGACACACTCTATATTAATGCCCACTAATGGATGACCAGACAGTTGTGATCAGATAGTGCACAGTGTAGGTTAACAGATGCAGACATTGTATGTCGTCCGTTTATCCACGTTCTTATCATGTATTACGCAAGCATGTATTATACAGAGCGTTTCCAGGACGTCTGCACAAACTTTCAAGGATGATCGAAACCGCCAGATGTATCAGTTTGAGATAAAAAATAATCTGGTCTGGAAACGAATGAATTGAAAGTTACTAAACCAAACATGTGGCATATTTCAGGCAGTGGATTCCGTGAAAATAATGCGGAATGTCAAAGAGCTACATAGGAGCATATTTCACCCCTTTCTGCGCCAAAGTTAGATTCATGAAAAGAAAACCTATTTCTTCCTGATGTTGTACTTGTGAACATCTCTGTTACGCCCTAAGTCAGCGAGACTATGGGTAACAGCCCGCAGCTCGTGGTCTTGCGGTAGCGTTCTCGCTTCCCGCGCACGGGGTCCCGGGTTTGATTCCCAACGGGGTCAGGGATTATCTCTGCCTTGTGATGACTGGGTGTTGTGTGTTCTTCATCATCATTGACGCACGCAAGTCGCCGAAGTGGCGTCAAATAAAAAGAATTTGCAATACGGCGGCCGAACTTCCCCGCTTGGGGCCTCCCGGCCAACAATGCCATACGATCATTCATTTTGTGGATAACAAATTTCATGAGTAAATAAATTTACTCTTGTTAATATCCTTAGCTGCTTACAAAGGTGCCTGCAAGATGCACATGTGGAAATCCTGCAGATAATCTAATTACTTTCTTTTTGTGAAATGAATACTTTTGTGAAATTTTGGATTTATCAGGGAATATTACACCAGATGGCATAAGTGAATGAAATTATTAAAAATATGTTAACTTACAGACTTTTATTATTCTTACAGAAGAAGCAGCCAAACTTACACGGTTTATCACGCCCGGTCTACGTTTATGTCAGTTCAAATTTTCATCGATTTGCACACAGCATAGAAATTTCTATCCTCTTTATCATTTCCAGTCTGTATACTAGGTTAATAAGACATGCTATGTATCTCACAGTACAAAAACGGACGAGCAATGTATATTCAAATTACAAAGGTAGCCCATTTGTGCAAAAGCAAAAAGTCACTTTCACAAAAAAAAATCTTTTACTGCTTTCTGTGTTTATGTTTCTTTTGTCAGCTTTTCAACAGTGCTGGTGTTATCTGCTAATAGGAATAATTCGGCCTCCTGCCGCTTGCAGGCTGTAATGTAACAAACCGAGAAGCAGATAGTATAGGATACGATACGTATGTATAATGTATTACACGATACAAGGACGCAAGTATTTTAATGTCTTGTAACTACAGTTCCCATTTTGTCATTTGTGGTACACGTATAAGGGAAGATCAAAAAGTTTCCGTTCGAAGGCCACACTCTTCTTGCCTACATGTCGGTGCTTATACACCCGCATGAGGGTCGCGCTAGGTTGCATATCCACTGCAAAAATGGTTCAAATGGCTCTGAGCACTATGGGACTTAACATCTGAGGTCATCAGTCCCCTAGAACTTAGAAGTACTTAAACCTAACTAACCTAAGCACATTACAAACATCCATTCCCGAGGCAGGATTCGAACTTGCGGCCGTAGCGGTTGCGCGGTTACAGATTGAAGCGCCTAGAGCTGCTCGGTCACAGCGGCCGGCCATATCCACTGCAGCAACGCACTCAAACGAAAATTATTTGATTGCTCTCAGTATATAAATGGCATCAGACTTAAAATTATATTGATACGTGGGTAGCGGCAAGTGGTTGCTTGAGGGCGTGGAAGAACCAGACTCTCGGGAGGCAAATCTGCAGAACACAGGAGCGATGCGTGAGCTGTAGATCCTCACGGCACGGCTCAATATTATTTCGATGCTGCAGTACCACAAATTTTGTGTAAAATTACTGCTTAAAACTCTGTCAAACGACATAACATCGTCTTTGATAATGAACAGGGTCGAAGCAATGAATTAACATTTGCACCAAAGACGGAATTCCACCCACGTCGCCTGCTAATTAGGCAACTGCTTTACTTAGTACGCTACCGTGCAGCTTACTCTGAGACAACAGTGGTTAGCACATCTGCTACAAGAAACTCCTTGAGTGTGCGGCCACAAGACCAGTCTTTAGTAAGGATAATTTGAGAGCATTGTGTTAACAATTATGACAGGAAAAGTATTAGCTGCTAATGACTCACCACATACCACAGTAGCGCTACAGAAAATCAGTGTCCGAAGGTGCAGAGTTCCATTAACTTGCACCATGAACACCGAATGGAAAATGTATTTATCCAACTGTGCACAAAGTACAGCTTCTATATACATATAAGAATGTATAATACTCCTTTCAGTACTGCCAGTATCCTCCTCCGTACTTGAGTTCACTAACACACGTCTGTGCGGTTGCGCTTCACTCAAAGCTGGTGATGCCTGAAATTTTCAACCCCCATATTTGGTCAGCAAGGGAAGGAGAGGCTGTGGCGTGAACTTCCTGATCACCAGACCGCGCACCAGTGCCCTGGGTTAAATCAGAAACGTCTCCACATTGTCTCACGAACTGAGAGCACATGACGCTGATGATGGAGATCCGCCCGAGTGACAGGAATGTTGAGCTCGACGGCCTCTTGGTGCTGTTCGAGAGGAGTAGACTACTTGCGGTCCCCGATTTGCACCCCCTCGCTTCTGTTATCATCATCGCTTCATCATCATCATCTTCATCACTATACAGCGCAAACACAACTGCACACCATTTACCCTCGTCTACACTCCACAAATAAACACAAGACGCAACTCTCACATGTCCGCAAGGAAAGGATCCATTACGAGCGGCGGAATGGATGAATCTCTTCCCGACTTGGCGGTTGGAACTACCCGGTGCGACCTCGCAGCCAACAGTGACACAAGACTTTATTTACTGTTAGTGCCGTCAGTTAATGCTAATGTTTATTCACCAGTTCAAGGCGAGACTTAAACTTCTTTCGATATCGCTGTTTGTCAAATATATGCATGCCCATGTCGCATGTGAATTTCACGATGCAGAAACATCCTAACCCATCTGCTGACACTGGCACACTTTAAAATAAAAGATATTGAAGCATTAAATCGTTGACTTTTTCGCGCACTATCTAATCAATCGTAACCCGTGACATCCAGTCAGTTGTCAGGGTTGACAATGCGCCTGCAGTCGAAAACAATAATGGGAATAGCGTGTCTGGTCGTTGTGGTGGCTGGCCACTTCGAGTGTAGGGCGCTGCGGTGCGCCCTTCTGGGTGTGCAGTCATCAGGTGAGCATACACACAGCTGTGGCAACTCGTCTTCGATTGGTTGGCGCGGCAAGAGGCGGCAACATGGCGCAGCCCATCTCTGTGCGTCGGGAACCGCACAGACTCGTTACCGAACGGCTTACGGAAGTGCACGGATGCTCGGTTGGGGTAGCCGTACCGCTCAGTGCCCTCGTCTACTACCGAACGGTCGGCAGAGCGACCGAACGATCCAGAAGAGAGCTGCAGAAGCAGGCAGAGCCATTTAAACCTGCTGGAATGTTCCGTGTGAAGAAAGCCACAGACATTTGACCTCGCCACCTGCGGCATTCTGCTCGTCGCTGTCAGCCCCTCTTCCTCCCACACCTGCATGGACCTCCAACTCACCAGCGAAATGACAGAATGCAGGGGAATGGCACACTGTCTAACATGTTCCCTGCAGACCTCCTTGGTGATTTTGTCTGCCTGTTCATTTCCACAAATTTCCATGTGGCCTAGTACCCAGCAAAAGGATACCTGTTTCTTCTGCAACTTTAGGACATAGAGTCATCGAGGCACTTCAAAAACTAGTGTTACATGTGTGTGTATGTGTGTGTGTGTGTGTGTGTGTGTGTGTGTGAGAGAGAGAGAGAGAGAGAGAGAGAGAGAGAGAGACTTCCTGAAGGACGAAACTGCGAGGTCATCAGTCCCTAGACTTACACACTACTTAAACTATCTTACACGAAGAACAACACACACACACACACACACACACACACACACACACACACACACACACACACACACACACATGCTCGACGAAGGACTCGAACCTCCTGTGGGACGGGCCGAGCAATCACTGACATGCCGCCTCTAAATGTGCGGCCACACTGAGCAGCTTTATACCTGTCTTCCCACGCTAAAACCGTTGTGCAACAATCGTGTTGCACGTCATGGTTTTTGAAGACAAAATTCTGGATCAGTACTGATAACACATGCATCACAGTGTGGGAGTGAAATGTTGCTGCAACTGCAAATGTTCTCCAAAGCTGAAATACGTGGATCAGTGTGATTCTTGTCGAGAAAACATCTTAATTGCACGAATATTTGCCGTGAATTTCTGGCGATATATAGACTAAACGTAATGTCACGTCCAGTTGTAGTGAAATGGTGGCAACAATTTGGGCAAAGCCACGCAGACATGGACAATGCTGATTGGGATGAAAGGCCATCGACAGTAGTCACAGATGACAATGTCGAGGAAACTGGCAAACTCAAAGAACATGTGGAGAAAAAGATTTCCCAACGATGAGGATGTAAACACAATGGTTCCGGAAGGGTCACATGACCAAGGAGTGGATTTCTATCGTTGACGAATTCAAGGAATAGTAGAATTTTTCGACTGTTGTTTACAGAGACATGGTAACTATGTTGGCAATTGGTGTCACGAGGCTCTATCACTTTGAAACGTAGTGCAAATTCAATAAAAGTCACTTGACCTGCCATAGTAATGTGTAACTTACTTTTTGAAGTTCCCTCGTACATTCCGAATGAGAACATGCTGACGGAAAGCAAACGATTGACATTTACGAGTATTTAACAATGCCTTCAGCCGTTATTTTTCCATAGTGAGATGTACAGAGTGTTTCACAATTCATGTTACACACTTCTGGAGGTTGGAAAAGGGACCTGATCTAAGTTTTACATAGAAACCCATGTCCGGAAGCGTCATTCAACGACGCTACAGAGTATCAAAGTTATAGGCGCTGGCGTCTGTAAATGTAAGGGTAATTCCGTGATGACGTTAAAACCTTCCTAGGGTGATGCAGAATGATAAATGTGTGAATTTGAGGTACGGGTCCCTGTACTGGAAACGAACGAGTCTAAAGTTATATGCGAAAATCGTTTTGATACCACTGAAACTAAAATGCATCTACCAGTGCTGTTCTTGCTAAGATTATAGGGGAAGCAACTTTCAGAGGTGTAGTATGGATGGAAACAAGAAAAAATGTCTGTTAAACATGGGCTTCTGAGGTATGCATTTTAGAGCCCGTGTTTACTGGACTCTTTTCCTTGTTTTGTCCATACTGCCACCTCTTGAAGCTGCCTTCCCGATAGTCTTAACAGTAACAGTTTCGGTCCATGTATTCCACTGTCAGTGGTGTCAAAAAGGTGTTCGATTATAGCTCTCCGCTCGTTCGTTTCCGGTAAAGGGGGCCCTTACCTCAAATTCACACATTTATCCAGGTCTATCATCGCAGAAAGTTTGTAACATATTCACGGAATCTTCCCGCATATACAAGGCGGCGCTTACAACTTTGAAGCTCTGTAGCGTAGTTTGATGACGTTTCCGGACATGGGTTTCTGTGTAAAACGTGATCTGCTGAGTCCGCTCTACAGCCTCTAGAAGAGCGTAACTCGAGCTGTACACAAAAAACTACGAAAAATCACAACACTAACAAAGCAACGCAGAAATAATAATGAAACTATACATTATGTTAATCTATGCAACTAAATGAATTTGTATAAAAATTCGGACAGTATCTACACAGTCAAATAATCGCATTCTCAGACCGAAAGGGGAAGACGCATCCAGTTAGCGAAGTGTGGCAACCAAGTACCAGAGCCAGCGAGACCAAAAGTCTTCTACCCTTTGTGTAGGAAACACGAGCGAGGTGTCTCTACGACGGCAGGGGGGGGGGGGGAGGGGGAGACAGTTGCACCTGCTGGAAAAGCGTGCTCTTCTACGTCCGGGATGACATATCTATGGGGAACAACTCCGATTGCACAACGCACGCACTCTTTGCTGTACTGCTGAAGCCTCCATTTTCCTGTATTCAGTACGACTGGGTGTCATGGGTGTGCTTCTGTGTTCCTCTAGGCAAGAGTGTGGGGCCTCGGCGCTCTTGTAGGGACCACACCGTGTTCCGTAGGCAATGGCATTGCGGTCCCTTCAGCAGTTTCCATTTTACAGCCCCCAGCTCGATTAGTTTTTAAATGCACCTGATACAATGGTCCCGAATATGTTTAAAAATCGAATGAAACCGGTGTTCATTATAAACACAAATGCGATTGTACACTCCCATAAAAGTTGTCACTGATGTATAGCTTCACTTGACATTATGTCATGCTTTTACTAAAATAATTACGCTAGATCATTTTCTTGCTTTGCATTTCACAAAATTTTTAACTGTCTCATCACAACTGATAACCTGAAGGAAACTGGACATCTAAAGAGAACTTTTAAAGTTGTTTGTGGAGGTCCCCAGAAGCTACAGTCTGCCGCCAGATCCACCGCTGTGTGAATCCTTCTCTTTGGCATAATTCCTTGACACTGCATATTACTTTGAGAAAGGAAGTGCTACAGTTGTTAAATGACTTCGGTGTAATTACTTTTCTTTCATCTGATCTACTACTCACACCTTTCTTACTTATTATCTACACTTATACACAGTCGCGGCTCGTGGGTATACCTTCTGGGTGTTCACAATTTCAGATAAATTTGACAGTGTGAAATTAACAACATCTGGTGTATAACATGCTTATTAACAGGCTTATACAATTACAGCCACTGTCAATAATAATAATAATAATAATAATAACAATAACATGATGCATAACTTTCCTAACAAAAAAGAATTTTTTGTTTTGTACGTAATTAAGTTACAATTTAGGGCAAGATCGAAATACTATGCAAGCTTTCGCAACTCTCCGTTTCACATTTGTTCAAAATGGTTCAAATGGCTCTGAGCACTATGCGACTTAACTTCTGAGGTCATCAGTCGCCTAGAACGTACAAGGGAACCTCCCCATCGCACCCCCCTCAGATTTAGTTATAAGTTGGCACAGTGGATAGGCCTTGAAAAACTGAACACAGATCAATTGAGAAAACAGGAAGAAGTTGTGTGGAACTGTGAAAAAATAAGCAAAATATACAAACTGAGTAGTCCATGGGCCACATATGCAACATCATGCGCAATGTGAGCTCAGGAGCGCCGTGGTCCCGTGGTAGCGTGAGCAGCTGCAGAACGAGAGGTCCTTGGTTCAAGTCTTCCCTGGAGTGAATATTTTACATTATTTATTTTTGCATAGTTATTATCTGTCCGCTCGCTCATTGACGTCTCTGTTCACTGTAATAAGTTTATTGCCTGTGTTTTGCGACCGCATCGCAAAACCGTGCGATTAGTAGACGAAAGGACGTGCCTCTCCAATGGGAACCGAAAACATTTGATCGCAAGGTCATAGGTCAACCGATTCCTCCACAGGAAAACACATCTGATATATTCTATACGACACTGGTGACGGCATGTGCACCACATGACAGGAATATGTTGTCGACCCACGTAACTTGTACACTTGGCGATTCTTCTACCTTGCCCGATTTAGGTTTTCTTGTGGATGTGATAATCACTCCCAAAAAAGTGATGAAAACATAAGAGTTTGTCACATACACTGAAAATAAAAAATAAAAATGTTCACTCAATGGAAGATTTGAACCAAGGACCTCTCGGTCTGCAGCTGCTCACGCTACCACGGGACCACGGCGCTCCTGAGCTCACATTGCGCATGATGTTGCATATGTGGCCCATGGACTACTCAGTTTGTATATTTTGCTTATTTTTTCACAGTTCCACACAACTTCTTCCTGTTTTCTCAACTGATCTGTGTTCAGTTTATCAAGGCCTATCCACTGTGCCAACTTATAACTAAATCTGAGGGGGGTGCGATGGGGAGGTTCCCTTGTTAGAACTAATTAAACCTAACTAACCTAAGGACATCACACACATCCATGCCCGAGGCAGGATTCGAACTTGCGACAGGAGCGGTCGCTCGGTTCCAGACTGCAGCGCCCAGAACCGCACGTTCACTTCGGCCGGCTTCACATTTGTGTGTAAGTGAGAGTTTTCATGCTTTTCCTTTTCGGACAAATGTACAAGATCCTTAGCAGATGCATTAATCGACGAATTTACTCCCGGGATGAAAAACAGATATTGTTACGTTGCACCCACACAAAAACTTATGGTAATTGTAAACTTCCTTGTTAACTGTTCACTTGTAGTCACGCTTATTTGATTTTGTCACTCTCTCTATCAACGGAGCTGGTTTTGGAGGTCATAGTTCCTTTGCAGCTAACTTTTCCTGGTAATTTACTTTTCTGTTCCAGAATGAGATATTCACTCCACACCTGAGTACGCACAGATATCAAAATTTCTGGCAGATTACAACTGTATGACGGACGTAGACTCGTACTTGGGACTCTTCGCGGACAGGTACCCTACCGACGGAGCTACCCAAGCAAAACTGAAGATTGGCCCTCTTAGCTTTATTTTTCTGCTAGCGTTTAAAATAGAATCAACACAGTTCATGTTTACGCTGCACACAAAAGCCGATCCCTGCACAGCAAACAACCAGCTCCAAGCACAAACTGCCGTTAATGGAAAATTCCAAAAATTTGACTGCAGAGGTCATCGGTCCCTAAGCCTACACACTACTTAATCTAACTTAAACTAACTTACGCTATCGACAACACACACACCCATGTAGGAGGGAGGTCTCGAACCTCTGACGGGGGGAGCCGCACGAACCGTGACAAGGCGCCCAAGACCGCGCGGATACACCGCGCGGCGCCATTTATGGAAATGATTCAACTCGAGTAGTAACGTCTACCGACATGGTCACTGTAGTAACCACAACCAACAGCGGGAACGCCTTCGGCTGCGGATCGGAGCCGCCAGGCGGGGAAGTCGCCGGCGGTGGAGCACGCACCACCGGGTAAACACAGGACGAGTCGGACGACAGACCGACGACAACTGACAACAACCGACCAAGACCGACTATGAGCGACACAACGAGGAAGAGATAAACAACGGAGGCTTGTGGAAACCACAACACCAAACACCAACCGTAAATCCACTTGGAACCAGAGCCAGGCAAATGTCAACAACGAGCAACGACCAGAACGCAGTACCGCCGACATAGAAACGAAATCCAGAGCGAGTATCAGACTGGCTGGCAACTCTCCGTTTCACATTTGTTCAAAATGGTTCAAATGGCTCTGAGCACTATGCGACTTAACTTCTGAGGTCATCAGTCGCCTAGAACGTACAAGGGAACCTCCCCATCGCACCCCCCTCAGATTTAGTTATAAGTTGGCACAGTGGATAGGCCTTGAAAAACTGAACACAGATCAATTGAGAAAACAGGAAGAAGTTGTGTGGAACTGTGAAAAAATAAGCAAAATATACAAACTGAGTAGTCCATGGGCCACATATGCAACATCATGCGCAATGTGAGCTCAGGAGCGCCGTGGTCCCGTGGTAGCGTGAGCAGCTGCAGAACGAGAGGTCCTTGGTTCATGTCTTCCCTGGAGTGAATATTTTACATTATTTATTTTTGCATAGTTATTATCTGTCCGCTCGCTCATTGACGTCTCTGTTCACTGTAATAAGTTTATTGCCTGTGTTTTGCGACCGCATCGCAAAACCGTGCGATTAGTAGACGAAAGGACGTGCCTCTCCAATGGGAACCGAAAACATTTGATCGCAAGGTCATAGGTCAACCGATTCCTCCACAGGAAAACACATCTGATATATTTTTTTTTTTTCGTTATTGATTTTCAATTCCCCCCAAAGGGGGCGGGCTGGCAGCAGCTTAGTACGCTGCTCTACAGACTACAGACTTTGTTTTTAGAAACGGAAGAAGAAAAGAAACAAGAAAAACAGGCGATGAAACGGCGACTTAAAGTGTAAAACGGCGGAAAAATGCGGAAAGTTAAAAAAAAAGCAAAAGGGGTCGGCAATGTTAATAAAAGATACAGGAATCAGACAAGTAACATAGTACACCCGCAATTAAAAAACACGGCGACAGTCTGGTTTCTGTTTGCAAGAGATAAAAGGCATACCCAGCGACAGTATGATGGCCGTTCGCAATTTCCCAAAAAACACAACACGGAACACTCACTGTAAAACACGCACTGTAGAACACTCACTGTAGAACACTGCACAAAGATGACACTCCCGAGCCAAAGGCAGATGGGGGGGGGGGCGGGACGTGGCGGAGGGGGAAGAACAAGGAGGGAGGAAGGAAAAAACGAAAAAGGGGGGGGGGAACCAAGGAGAGAGAGGACTAATAAAGGGGGAGAAGGCAGATGCAAGAGGGAATGAGAGGAGGCAGAGGAGGGAAATGTAAGAGGACTCGGGGGAGAGAAGGGGGCAAAGAGAGGGGAGGTGGGGAAGAAAGAGGATGGAAGGGGGGAGAGAGGGAGCCCAGGAAAAGGACAGAGGAAAGGAGGGGGAGTGAGGATCAGAGTTGATAGGAGGGATAAATGGAGGGAGAGAGGGCATCATCCGGGAGGGGGAGTTGATAGAAGCCACCTTGGGAAAGGAGATGAAGGGTGTAGAGATGGAGGGTAGGGGGGACACAACAGTGAAGGTGTGGCAGGGGGCGGGGATGGGAGAGGAGTGGACTAGGGCGGAGCGGATCCCTATACACGAAACCGGAGTGAGCAGCTATTGGCTGCTGTCTGCACGTGGCTTAGCGGTGGCACCCTCGCTGCGCGGAATAGCCCCCGCGGAGGCGGAGCCCTCTATGGGCTGACCACGTCCGTTTGTTCTGGCGCGTGTTCGACTTTTGCGACGGAAGGTACTAGAGTCACTTAACTAGAATACAAACAAGGCGCTGACGTCCGTAAGGGCCTAAAGCACACAAGTACATTTGAGTGAGTATCAGAGAAACCAGTGATCAGCTTTTCGTGAATTTTCATACATAAAATGTGGATCTACAGCACAAATAAGCCTGACTCAAAGTAAGAACAGAGTTCAGAGGCATGAATAAGTGCTACAATCTCCCAATCGACTGTGAAGTGCTTTAGGGCCTTATGACACTCAGAGTTCAACCAGATTAGTATATGATAAAGTTCAAAACTTTATATACTATAACTCATTCAGAAACCCACAAAATAGGTTTTTCTGTCAGTATAACTATAACATATACTGACATCCGATCTAATTTTACTATATAGTGAGTGAATTGGCATGTCTGAGGAATGTGCTATCATCTAGTGGGATTTATGCCGGGCGAACAGGGGTAACTCTCTGCCACAATGCACCACCAAGATCTACACAGTGGCACTGACGTAAACCAGCAGTTGTGCGCATCGCGAACTGTTTACGTTGTTTATCAATTCCGTATCTATTCCACCCGTACGGCAATTACGTCACCCCAATTGCACATGTGCATAAGCCCCTTAAAATGTGCACAACTGCAGGTATGCTCGCGACCCTGATGCCAAGTTTCATGGAGTCTAGAGGAGCAGTAACGCTGTAGATCAAGTGCTCCACTTTTCAGATTGCAGCTATGTTACGTTTAACAGCATCAAAGAAAAATAACCAATAAATCCGCAAGATGTCGAAAGTTAGGGTGTTCATGTGCTCTTGTGCATTTATTCAACAGCCGTCACTGCTTACACACTAGTCTATGTTATTCTTGCCTTCTACATGTTTACACTACTGGTTGTGGGATATTAATTGTTTTCTTTTTCATTATACTCTTGTACGACTGACTAGTAATTTTAAAGTAAAACTTTTACTCTCACCTAGTATCTAGGATCAACGCTTTATGTAACGTGTTGTAATAACTTTTAACACTGTATGGATGAAGAAACATTAATTGTATATTTGCTTTAGTTTGTTCTTCATAGCAAACATCTATGGTTGGATACTTAATGATACATTTGTAGTCAGCCAATGATAAATTCTAGCTGATTCCAAAATGGACACACCACCTTTTGTACAAGGACATTGGAACATTGGTTCTGGAAATGTTTAGCAGTTCAGATGCACCAGTAATGACTTAGACTGCCATAATGATGTGATATGCTGTGACATTTGGCTAATATCTGATCTTTTGTATGTATTAAGAGGGGGGATGTAATGGATTTTGGTAAAAAAAAATCGATTTTTTAAAAATATTATTTTCTTGATCTACACAGTTTAATCTATGTTGTGCGTGAATTTTACCGTGATATCAGCTTTAGAGATGCCTTTAAATTGTTCAATTGATTAACTGTGCACTGGCAGCCACTCCCACATTTTCCGACATTTCTCTTCAGCAGAATTTTTGTGGGTGTGAAGGATGTTTTCTTTCGATATCTTTGGCTGACATCTACATCCCTGTCTGACATCTATATCTTTGTCTGGAAACTTTCTTGCATGTGGTTTATTTACGTTTTGACAATACTAACACATATTAATAATCCCAATCAAAAAGAAAGCAGGTGTTGACAGATGTGAAAATTACCGAACTATCAGTTTAATAAGTCACAGCTGCAAAATACTAACACGAATTCTTTACAGACGAATGGAAAAACTAGTGGAAGCCAACCTTGGGGAAGATCAGTTTGGATTCCGTAGAAACACTGGAACACGTGAGGCAATACTGACCTTACGACTTATCCTAGAAGAAAGACTAAGGAAAGGCAAACCTTCGTTTCTAGCATTTGTAGACTTAAAGAAAGCTTTTGACAATGTTGACTGGAATACTCTCTTTCAAATTCTAAAGGTGGCAGGGGTAAAATACAGGGAGCGAAAGGTTATTTACAATTTGTACAGAAACCAGATGGCAGTTATAAGAGTCGAGGGACATGAAAGGGAGCAGTGGTTGGGAAGGGAGTAAGACAGGGCTGTAGCCTCTCCCCGATGTTGTTCAATCTGTATATTGAGGAAGCAGTAAAGGAAACAAAAGAAAAATTCGGAGTAGGTATTAAAATCCATGGAGAAGAAATAAAAACTTTGAGGTTCGTCGATGACATTGTAATTCTGTCAGAGACAGCAAAGGTCTTGGAAGAGCAGTTGAATGGAATGGACAGTGTCTTGAAAGGAGGATATAAGATGAACATCAACAAAAGCAAAACGAGGATAATGGAATGTAGTCGAATTAAGTCGGGTGATGCTGAGGGAATTAGATTAGGAAATGAGACACTTAAAGTAGTAAAGGAGTTTTGCTCTTTAGGGAGCAAAATAACTGATGATGGTCGAAGTATAGAGGATATAAAATGTAGACTGGCAATGGCAAGGAAAGCGTTTCTGAAGAAGAGAAATTTGTTAACATCGAGTATAGATTTAAGTGTCAGGAAGTCGTTTCTGAAAGTATTTGTATGGAGTGTAGCTATGGATGGAAGTGAAACATGGACGATAAATAGTTTGGACAAGAAGAGAATAGAAGCTTTCGAAATGTGATGCTACAGAAGAATGCTGAAGATTGGATGGGTAGATCACATAACTAATGAGGAGGTATTGAATAGGATTGGGGAGAAGAGGAGTTTGTAGCACAACGTGACAAAAAGAAGGGGCCGGTTGGTAGGACATGTTCTGAGGCACCAGGGGATCACAAATTTAGCATTGGAGGGCAGCGTGGAGGGTAAAAATCGTAGAGGGAGACCAAGAGATGAATACACTAAGCAGATTCAGAAGGATGTAGGTTGCAGTAGGTACTGGGAGATGAAGAAGCTTGCACAGGATAGAGTAGCATGGAGAGCTGCATCAAACCAGTCTCAAGACTGAAGACCACAACAACAACAACAACACATATTAGTAGGTGGAAGGTTGAATTCGCAAACCTGTATGTGGAAGTCAAGATTTATGCATAATGGACGGCGGAAAAATTGTATTTAGGAAACGAAGGTTTCATGCAAATCGGTTTACCAACAAAAAAAGAGGAAGCAACTCGAAATGAAGAACATAAGCTCTCAACTTCAGCATCGAAACTTAGGACAGGAGAATTGTGTAGGTGCGTGAATGATGTTGATATAGATTCCACTGGATTCAGACTTATTGATTTAGAGCTTCTCTTCCAGGCTACAAAGTTTTCATGTTCGTGTGTTAACTGTAAAAATACGGAATGCATGTTTGTTGTTGAAGAAAGAAGAGTGGGAATAACTTGTGATTTTACACTAATTTGTAATTCGTGTGGCTATGAATTTTCATTTTTCTCCTCCAAAAAAACTGACACTGGTACCAATGAAAGTAATTTTAGGTTAGCATATGCTCGAAGATGCCTTGGCCAGGGCAGGGAAGGAGGTAATTCATTGTGTGGTTCTCTGAACATGCCCCCACCTTGTGAAATGTTTGAAAAACCGTATGCGATACTGTCAAAGAATCTATGAAGAAAACAGTGGAGGAATTGGTGGTAATAAACCAAATATAAATAGAGCCTGAGGTAGATATTCATGACAGTGATTCTTCTACAAATGTTACTGACCTGTGTGTGTCTATAGATGGTACCTGGATGAAAAGGGGTCACACATCTATCCAATGACCAATCATCAATGCACAATCTGTTATTGGCCTTGACTCAGGTAAAGTTTTAGATGTAGAAATTACGTCTAAATACTGCCACCAGTGTGCAACAAGGAAAATGTCCAACAATAGACAGTGAGCAACTGTGGCATGAAAAGCATGCAGTGGTATGCTCTAAAAATTATAGTGACTCAGGTGGGGGCACGGAGGCTGCAGTTGTTAGAACGTTCTCCAGATCTGAGGACCAGTATCATGTTAGATATACTAAATACCTTGGTGATGGCACTCCTCTTCGTTCAGAGCTGTAACAGATAAAAGTCAGTACAATACAACAATAGAAAAGTTGGAATGTGTTGGCCACATCAAGAGAGGCTTGGTGGTAGGCTTCGCCGCTTGCTGAAAGAGAAGATAGGTGAAGTACTTTATGATGGAAAACCACTAGGTGGAAATTACGGGCTTACTCTGAAGGGAACTGATTCTCTTAAGTTATTTTAAGGGAGAGCTATCAAGAAAATCACACATAATTTAGAGGCAATGAGGCGTGCTGTGTGGTCAATTTTCTTCCACAAACTATCCACTGATCAAACACCAACGCACAATCGGTGTCCGAAAGAGGATTGGTGTAAGTTCAACAACAGAAATGAGACGTATTCACATAAACACTCATTACCAGAACCTGTTACGAACGCAATTAAGCCCACATTCAGGTCTCTTGTAAACACTGATTTATTGAGGAAGTGTCTTCACGGAAAGACATAATGTGCAAATGAAAGCCTCAATAATTTAATTTGGACTAGATGCTCAAAAAGGACATTCAGTGGACTTGACTTACTCAAAATAGGTGTCTGTGATGCAGTTTTATGTCACAATAACGGAAATAATGGCAGAATTGAAGTGCTGAAGAGAGATGGTATACATCCTCGTGTGTTTACAACAAAAGCGTTTTACACCATCGACGAGAACAGGGTCAAGAAAACTAACACATCAGTGTGTTACCTGCAAATACAGGCCAGGCAGATTCGAAGAGGAGAGAAGAGAAACCTGGAGGATGAGGAAAATCAGTATGGAGGATTTTAAAAATGAGGTAAGCTTATCACATGTAGAAGTATGAGAAAAAATCTTTGACCTCATTTTCTCTGTTTTACATTTTTTACGTTATTAGGAGCATTTTCTCAAAAAGTATATGCGCTAATGCTATGAAATTTTCAGGAACTGTTTGCAACGTATTTCTGTCTCCCTGGAACTAAACAAATACGAGATCCTGCAATTACGTTCTGATTTTTAAATGACTGTATGCAGAGAAAAAGTTAATTTTGGATGTGCAAATTAAAAACTCTGTTAATGATACAGTTTGTACCATAAATTATTAACTGTAGTTCAGTGGTCTTATAACCTTCTCAGGACACTACAATAAAATTTTCATATTAATTGCGTGAGTTATGGATTTTTACAAAAAAGACAATAAAAAATTAAAATTTCAAATTTCTGGCAAAATATTAATCCTGCATATTTTATTATATTTTTGTGTTAAACAAAACTCTTTTGCTTTACATATGCAAAATTTTAGATTTGTACATTAATAAGTATGGCTGTAATATTTTTTTAAATAAATGTTTACATTTTCCGTTACATCCCCCCTTAACTTATATCACATTATGTAACTGGATTTTGTGCATATCTAGTTGTTTCATTCTTTGTTTTTATGTATGGAGATATCGTGATGATGATGTAAGCCACAATCGGTAGTTATAATAAAAGACAAACGGCTGAGTGTGATGCATAAAAAAATACGTTACGGCAAACGCCTTCAAATAATGTTCAAGAGACTTTTTTCTTTTCTAGATGATGGTTGCTCAATTATGTTGTTATCATCTTATTTTCACACTTGTTAAGCATAACTATCTTCCTAAGTTAACAACTTGGTGTTCAACTTCAGTACTACCACTGCCTTGTGGTTGCTGATGGCTATTTGTACATTCACTGAGTCGATAATTTCGGACATACTTGCTGCTATCAGATCTAATGTTCCCTTCGCTATTAAGGTATCTAATCAACTGCTGAGATAATTTTCGAAAGAGACAAAGAAACTTTTCCCTGCCATCCGTTCCGAAGGCTCTGTCGATATTTCTGTACCGTTACGCTTTACTGTACTCTCTTCGTTATCATTCTTATCTGGTAGATAGCGCGCTGTGCGGATGAGTTCTACTGTCTAGTGGCATGCCAAGTCCACGGGAAGCCCTGCATCGTTCCCATCGGCTGACCTCCTCAAGCAGTGGATGCGCTGTTGCGCAATGACAGCGTGGTCTCTTGCTTTTACCGTGTCAGCAATTCTTCACAAAGGCTGGTTTTCCCTTATGATCACTCCCTAACAAAAGACGGCTATCCTCCTAAGTACAGTGAATTACCAGGGTTGTAAGAGGTGACAATGACCAATCACTTTGCCTAGAGCTGTCGTCTGATAAAAAGGTAACCATAAAAGAACGGTGCGATGTCCGCTTAGTGCAGTTCCTTCGTTTACCAAGATGCTGCTGCTCTCGTTAGTAATGAGCGCCCTAGCGCTGGTGGCGCATGCGCAGAACGCCACCTTCCCAAACGACTTCCTCTTCGCCGTATCGTCTGCAGCCTATGAAATAGAAGGAGGCTGGGACGCAGATGGTGAGCACTAGCCTAGTTCGTCTCATGCACTCTGCTGTTTTGTTAGCTAATGAGAGACATGTCGAGCAGGAATATTCATGAAAAGTGAACCAGATTGAGATGGCTTGTTTCGAAATAGTGTTGAAACCCGTAGTCTGGGGTAAAGATCTGCCTCTGAAATTCATTCCCCAATCAGAATTTGTACCCTGTCGTAGAAGGGATGTTAAGCACTGCTCCATTCCTTTTGTTCTAATTTCACAATGCTTTCTTAGGATATCTTTAGTTAAGATATTCAAAGCAAATAGGTAATGAACAAGGAAACACTTTGAACGCAAGCTCACTGCATACGGACACACAACTACACTGAAGCGTCAAAGAAACTGGTATAGGCATGCGTATTCAAATACAGAGACTTGTAAACATACAGAATACGGTCCTGAGGACGGCAAGGCATATGTAAGAGAACAAGTGTCTGGCGCAGTTGTTAGATCGGTTACTGTTGCTACAATGGAAAGTTATCGAGATTTAAATGAGTCTGAACGTGGTATTACAGTCGGCGCACGAGCGATGGGACACAGCATACCCGAGGTAGCGATGAACTGGGGTTTCCCATACGACCATTTCACGAATGTACTCTGAATATCAGGAAACTGGTAAAACATCAAATGTCCGACACCGCTGAGGCCGGAAAAAAATCCTGCAAGAAGGGGGCCAACGACGACTGAAGAAAATCGTTCAGTGTGACAGAAGTACCATCCTTCCACAAATTGATGCAGATTTCAATGCTGAGCCATCAAAAAGTGTCAGCAGTCGAACCATTCAAAGAAGCATCATCGATATGGGCTTTCCGAGCCGAAGGTCCACTCGTCTACTATTGATGGCTGCACGACACAAAGCTTTACGCCTCACCTGGCCCGTCAACACCGACATTGGACTGTTGATGACTGTAAACATGTTGCCTGGTCGAACGAGTCTTGTTTCAAATTGTATCGAGCGGTTCAAATGGTTCAAATGGCTCTAAGCACTATGGGACTTAACATCTGAGGTCTTCAGTCCCATAGAACTACTTAAACCTAACTAACCTAAGGACAACACACACATCCATGCCCGAGGCAGGATTCGAACCTGCGACCGTAGTGTATCGAGCGGATGGGCGCGTACGGGCATAGAGACAACGTCATGAATACATGGACCCTGCATGTCAGCAGGGGACTGTTAAAGCTGGTGGAGGCTCTGTAATGGTGTGGGGCGAGTGTAGTTGGAGTGATATCCCTGATACGTCTTGATACGACTCTGGCAGGCGACGCGTACGTAAGCATCCTGTCTGATCCCCTGGATCCATTCATGTCCACTGTGCATTTCGACGGACTTGGGCAATTCCAGCAGGACAATGCGACACCCCACACGTCCAGTATTGCTACATAGTGGCTCCAGGAACACTCTTCTGGTTTGAAACACTTCCGCTGGCCACCAAACTCTTCAAGCAAGAACGGTATTGAGCATATCCAGCCCTTCACGATATTAGGCAGGTGTACTAGTTTCTTTGGCTCTTCAGTGTATAAAGTAGTTGTCGAAAGACAGGCCCTCTCAGATCTAACAATGGTCTACTTTTCATACGCCCATTCCAGAGTAACTGTGCACAAGATATTAACGGCTTCTCTTTTTCAGCACATTTATGTTTTGGTGTATTAAACAGAAACATAGACCCTCGTGTGAAAGATTTACAAAACGTTTTTGTCATGGCTGTTTTTTGTTTTTTACTGGCTCACCATCGGAGTTGTTGATATTTGAGCAGATGCTTTTGTTTTTCCCAAGCTCGTCTTTCACTCTCCCATAGCCAACACTTGTCTTTCCTCCTATAGCCTTGCATTTGACCTCTAGCCACACCTGCTTTGCCGTTTTGCACTTCCCGTCAATCTATATTTTTATACTGTATTTCCTTCTTTCGTCAGTTAAATTCAGTATCTCGTGCCTTACGCAGGGATTTCCACTGAGCCCTGTCCTTTTTTCTGTATGATTCTTTACTTCGTTCACTATTTCATCTGTTAAAGGCACTCATTCTTCTATTGAATTCCTTTCCCTCGTCTCGGTCAATCGTTGCCTCAAGCTCTCTTCGAACTGTCAAGGAGTTCTTTCAATTTATCCAGGCCCTGTCTCCTTAATTTCCCATCTTTTGTGCAGTATCTCTAGCTTTAATCTGCATTTCATGACAAGTAAATTATGGCCAGAGTCCAGATCTGCTCCTGGAAATATTTAAAATTTATTTTCAAAGTCCCTGTCCTACCAATATGTAATCTATTTGAAACTTATCTACTACTCCATGTCTTTTACACATATACAACTTTGTTTCATGATATTACCAATCTAGGAAGTCCCCCAACGGAAATATACGACCGGCTAATTAAGAACATGATTCAAATTTCACAAGCTGCGACATAGTCGCGAATATAAACAGTGACTGTGCGGCTGGTCCCGGTGGAGGTTCGAGTCCTCCCTCGGGCATGGGTGTGTGTCTTTGCCCTTAGGATAATTTAGGTTAAGTAGTGTGTAAGCTTAGGGACTGATGGCCTTAGCAGTTAAGTCCCATAAGATTTCACACACATTTGAACATTTTTTAAGTGATCCAGGTACTGTCAAATGTTTTTTTATTCCAGTCTTTCATCACAATATTAAGTTCTTCGACGGTGAGCGGTTTCAGTCAGTAATGACCATCTTCAGATCTGTTCTACACCATGTCCTAATGTGACGATGCTTTGCTGAGTATATTTCTACGTTTTGACGATGCCATTACGGCTTTATCACATTAGGACATGGTTGGGAACATATCTGAAAATTGACTGAAAC
Source organism: Schistocerca americana (assembly GCF_021461395.2). Lineage (NCBI taxonomy): Eukaryota > Metazoa > Arthropoda > Insecta > Orthoptera > Acrididae > Schistocerca > Schistocerca americana. The sequence goes on from NC_060125.1 coordinate 66,425,689, forward strand.
CATCCATCGTCGAAGAACTTAATATTGTGATCAAAGAGTGGAATAAAAGACATTTGACATGTCTCAAACGTTCAAAAGGATGTGTCAGTTCAGCGTAGTAGCGAAGTACATACGGAGTGTTATTACGCAGAACAGCAATATATGAATTAGTGATGCTGTTTATTATGGCTGTCGTATCTCTATGAGCCTAAAACTGTTGGTATAGCTGATCTACGCTTATCATAATCTTCGTTGTCCTCTACCGAATCTGAAGGTTGCTTGTGCGTAGTAACAGACTGTTGTCTCACTCTACAATAAACACATGAGCGAACTTCTAAACGACACCATGTTTATGAACCTGGTCTGTCTCCTGTCTCACAATGGTCTACCATCTAGGTTCGTTCAATAAATGAAATCTCTACACTGCTCGACCAATGTCGCTATACCATAGCGGCCACTGTCATCATACTGAAAAACGTCCTGTAATGTCCCGTGTGTAGATGAAGCAGCCACTGTCATCATACTGAAAAAGTCCTGTAATGTCCCCGAGTATAGATGAAGCAAACAGATTGCAGGGTCGTTACTGGTTTCCTTCACTATTACTACGGTAACCATAATATTGTCAACTGCTTTGCGTTTTCCCTGGTTATTGCTGTTTCTCTGGATTTTACCGCATGCACTGACGCAACTCCATTTCACTCAGAGGCAAGCTCCCCTCTTTTGGAACATTCTGTCCGCAGTTGCACTCTTTCTGCTTTCGGACTGGTCAGATTTTCGGTTGAGGATCAAGTATTCACTGTACGTTCCTTATTAACTCTGTCCATAGGAACATTCCTGACGTAGTACATTTTCACTGGATATTGTGGGATCTCCTGAGTACAGATGGGAAAGTTCACAGAACAAGGAGTTGATTCAGTTTGCTAGCGATATGTGATCTAAGGAAACACTACATGCCCCGCCACTGTCTTTGTTGCTAGATGGTTCCTTGATTATGTTTAAAGATATCTGTTCCGGTATTTGGGGTCTGGCTGCTGCTGACAAACTCTTTGTGAACTGGATCCCTGTGTAGAGTCGATCTTCGCCAACAGTTATTTACAGGATAACTGTAGTTCCTGCGGAGCTGAATGGAGAATAAATGAAGAAACACCGTTTGGATCAGATTTTTTTTAGGGACTACAGCCTTTGATGTGCGCTGTGTATCAGCTTCAGGACTGGCACTGCAAGGTGCTGCTTGTTAACAGCTGGTATGAATAACATAAAAATAACTGGGGGAATCTACTGAACCAGGTCTTGGAGTTCTTCACTCCAACATCCTGGAAGATATGCCATTAATAATCTGCCCCTAACAATAGTGTGAAGTTGAGTAAGTGCTACCAGAATATCTTTGTTATGCTAGAAGTGCCACTGAAGCATATTTTGCGGTAATACAGCAATGGTTATACGGGAAAAGTACACAGACTAAGTTACGAGATACCAGTCGAGATACCAGTCGACGTACAATGTTTGTTTTTCTGTTTCATGTAATATTATATTTAGTGTACATAATGTAATAAATTATTCACCCGTTTACCAATGAATTTTATAATTCAGTATCAGATTACTCGATAACGAGCAATAGGAGTACAGTGATTTCTTATTTCACAACTGTGTTAATATCATCTGAATGCATATAGGTACAGCGGGTAGCACTCAATTCACAACAACTGAGGCAAACGTGACTTCATTTTGAAGGCACACACTGTATCGAAGGCGGCGGGAGCCGTCTATCTACTTTTGTCGTCGTTTGGAACTTGGGAGATGATGTATTGGATTTGTAGCTCTTTAGCTGAGGCTAGTAGTGGATTTTATACAATAACTTATGCCCTTTGGATACACGCGGTTTCAAAACACATCAAATTGAGGATCTCCCGAAAACGCGACGGTATTGGTACAATTTGTTGCAATAAAATGACAAGAAATGTTACGTTGGTGATTCAGGAATTTTCGTATTTCGCTGTTTTCTTATTATAACTTGTGTTTTGTCAAAGTAGAGAGTTGCACAAGTTTACTCTGGTGTACTGGATAGTTGCGCCCTGCGTATCGTATAGCGAGCAGGTTATTCCTACTTTCGCCTGTATAAGAAATGGCTCTAAGCACTATGGGACTTAACATCTGAGGTCATCAGTCCCCTAGAACTTAGAACTACTTAAACGTAACTAACCTAAGGACATCACATACATCAATGCCCGAGGCAGGATTCGAACCTGCGACCGTAGCAGCAGCGCGGTTTTGGAAAGAAGCGCCTAGAACCGATCGGACACAGCGGCCGGCCCGTCTGTATAGCAGTGCAGCACCGCTTGTGTCGAATTTGGTGTACTCAGTCTTGTGTGTATATCAGCCGGTGTCACATCGCGTTCACTGCTCGCATCATATCTGTCGAGTCTCCCAGAAATATTCGCCGTTTAAGTTTTGGCTAGAGTACGCGTCATGTGCAACCTGGATCTTAGAAATACACGATTGGTTAGGTGATACGGTTTGAGTTGCATCTGATCAGGTAGATACCATTCCTTTTGATTCTGATTTGTATGCATTTTTGTCGAGTTTCACGATCTCTTGCAAGCAGACCGGCTTCTCTCTCGGTTTGGTTCTCAGGCGATGTTTACACATCGTGATGGCTCCGTTAGTCCAGTCCTTCATGCAAATGCGGCGATCCAGTAGAGTTTACAGTCTTCTATCCGGTGGACGATTCATTTCTTAAGGCAGCGTTGCTTTCTTAGGGAGTCGTTCGGCATATCCGGCAGGAACGCTGGTATGATCAACATCGTTTACAATGTTACAGTGGTATCCGAACTGTAGAAATGTGTGTTCAAAAGAAGTTTCCTCCACACCTGAATGTTAATGGTTAGCGGATTCACGTTCGGTATGAAGGATAACAAGGAACCTACTTCCTTTGTGGTGAAAGTGGCCATCCCAGGTCCAATTGCCCGCGCTGCGTTACGGTTTTACAGTCGTCCTATGAAAAACGTCGTCCGTTGGCATTAGCTGAATTAGTGTTTGCAATCTGCTGCCAATACTTCTCCAGCTTTAGAGGACACCTTCCTCCCCCCGACTTCGCGCGATTCCGCTGACACCGGCAAATTCAGATGCGGCCCCAGTTGTCGTTAAGGCGCCGGCATCTGTTGCGCAAGTTAAACGCCGGCGGACTCAGGATGGCGAATATTTTCAAGTCACCCCTCTCCAGTCTTGCCTCTCCGAGAAGACGCTGGTAGAAGTGCTTCTTCCAGTGGTGACGCTTTGAATACTGACGATAATAACTGTTCTTGTTCCGCCAGGGATAACTAGGCTTTTTCTGTCGATGTTAGAATGAGTGTTGCATCTGTGTCCTCTCCTCCACCCATAGGAACGTCCGTTCCGGTGGGTTCCGATGATTTAACGGAGACATCGTCTGCTGTTCTGCCTTCGCAGTGCTCTAGTGAAATGCGATCACTTAGTCTGACATGACAGAGCAACAGGTTACTGCGGATTCTCGTCCGGGTCGTCAGATGATGCAGACATCTTCAGACGCAGCACTGCCTGTCTCTTCTTTATGTGATGATCATGTTCATCGCTCCCGGTTGTGCTTCCCGCATTCCGCTGAGTGGAGTAGGGACGCCTCCCTCCCCGCAGCCAGTCTTGGAGAGCCCGCTACATTTCCGCTTTCACAAGTTACGCTGTCACGGAGTGGTGTGAGACAACTTTTCAACCTGAGCGGGCAGCGTCACTACGAAATAAAAAGAAAGTGTGGTGTCCGCACCTTCTGGTGGAGGGGATTCAAATCCTGTACCTTCGCCGTCTACCGGTGTTGTCATGAGCGGGACGTGATGCGTAAATTTTTTTCCTAGTTCTACTTTCGTGCCTCGCATGTGTTAACTAAGGCAGGTGTACACGTTTCTTACCAAATTGGTTCAAATGGCTCTATGCACTATGGGACTTAACAGCTGAGGTCATCAGTGCTCTAGACTTAGAACTACTTAAACCTAACAGACCTAATGACATCACACACATCCATGCCCGAGGCAGGATTCGAACCTGCGACCGTAGCAGCAGCGCGGTTCCGGACTGAAGCGCCTAGAACCGCTCGGCCACAACCGCCGGCCGTTTCTTACCCCGAATATTAACAGGATAAGCTCTCCATCACAACTTGCTGCGTCACGACAGTTTATGATTCCCAAGTGATGTTGTGTGTTTGTAAGAAGTGTTATTTCATGTGTTTTGTCTACCTGGGTATTCCATGTTCTACATCTACTTCTAGTAGTCGAATTGGCGTTTTTTATTTGTTTACTTCCCTATGCAGCCAACTTTTTTCAATTGATGTAATTGCTACCAGCTTCACTGACCACTAAGACGTTTCAATGACTCTTAACCATCGCCCGCAGCGGGTAAACCTTTCTCGCCCTTTTTGGGAGCTAAATAATTTGCATCCGGTGGATTTTCTTGTTCCTAAAAGACTGACGTTACACTTCCGTGGCCGCTCACTTCACAACACGTGACGCGAACGTGACGTTCCAAGCAGTAAAAGTGACCTGCCGCTTTTTGTTTACCAAAAGGTACGTTAACCTCGAAATTAAGATTTTTCTTTTATAAATGTGTTAAGTTCCACATTCATGTGATGGACCCGCAGATAAGTGAGAGGCTAAAACGTCGGCAAAAATAATTTCGAAATTAACTGAAAATGTTGTACTATCTATTTTTCCTATTACGCCTGCATCAGCCTCGAAAATTAGGCGTCTTGCTGGTTTACAAGCAAAAAATGAGTTGATCCCAGCCATAATTGAATGCAATAACGTAAATACGAGTATTCAACAACGTCAGTACATTTTTAGAAAAACTGAAAAAATGGTTTCAGAAGTTGGTCTATAATTGGAAAGTGTAATCCCTCAAATGAAAAAGTGAGAAACAGTGCCACCTATTATTAACAACATAGGCCGTGCTTTCCTCAGTTTGTAGACGATACCAGTTTCTGATGAAAGTAGACATTTCCGATGGACTCTGGAGGAATTTCAGTTGTATGTTTGGGAACGACATTATAATGTTGCAAAGGACGAACTGAATTCCACGTGAGAGAAGAACGTGGATGAATGATCACGGAAGTCGATAACAGGTCCTTCAATCTTCGATAGAGGATGTAACGTCAAAACGACATCACTTTTATCGCAAGTGTTGTCAATTGAGTGTGATATTATTGCACTTGGTCTGCCGTGACCGTTATTGGAAATAAGTGATCACGTTAAACAAGTACATTTTTGACTGTACGCAACTATTATTAAGATCTGTGAAGGTCTTCTCAACAATGAAGTTACTGTTTGCTACCTAATTGTTTGTTTCATCTCACTACGCTCGTAAAATAAACCTCCAGACTATTGCGTTGTCTTCAGGGTCTGATAGGGGGTTTCTGTCGCCCTACATTGTCTTATACGTATACGCTCGTGCTACCTCTAACCCACTTGTTCGTCCGCTACAATGAAATTACTCTTCCCCTCCCTTGCATTTCCCGACCTGCGCATACAATTGTCCTTCTGTGATTACGTAAGTGTAAAGTGTCGTAGGTCCCACACCGGTAAAGTGTGTTTCACCATCTTCGACGCTGTGTCGGCGAGCAGACAGTTGTGAAGGCAACCGCCAGATAGCAGCAGCTCCCGCATATCGGACAGTCGATTCAGACGGTACTGCGGCAGTTGCCACCAGGAACCGCTTCTATCTTATTGTTGGAAGAGAGCCGTAATGTATTCCAAAAAACGAAGGAAAATTGGGGAAAAACTCGTGTAGTTTCAAATTTTTGTACTGTGGAAGGATTGATTGCTATGAACAACATACTAAAAATCCTGAACGTTGGGGTTTCATGGTTGAGGGAGGACTGTGTTTTTCTTGAAAAACTCGAAGTTAAATTGGCTTAAATTTTCCAGATAAAAGCTGCTATTTATTTGTTCTCTATGACCAATAGTTTCCACATTGAGGGGGATAGAAAATTGCAGATTATTAAAAATATTGTTTTGATGGAATAAAATTAATATTTAATTTTAAAACAAATGTTGAATGTGTATTAAGTGATAAATTGTGTTCTGGGGTGAAACAGAGTGAAAGGGGGGGGGGGGGGGAGGGAGGGCGGAAGTGTGGGGTAGAAGCGGAAGGGAAGGCAGGTCGCTGAATAGTGTTCAGGCACTTTCCTCCTTCATAGAAGTGCAAACTGAAGACCGAGTAGGTGACTTTCCACTCCATTGAAAACTGAAGGTCGAGCAGGTTATTCCCCACTCCAGCTACCCTACTATATTACGAGAAATAACTACATAGCGTTTTACATTGTTATACCGACCCTCGAGAGCGCGACTTATGAATCAATGGCGACACAGAACGTAGACGTGTCAGGGGGTTTGTTAATTTTCGGCAAAGAGCGTTAACACCACATGGAATACAGATATGAGTTACTAATAATATTAACGCAAGTAACACATATCTGGAAAATCTACGTAACTCATTGTGAACTGATGTACACTGCTGTAGGGGAAACTTGAGTCTTAGTCATCCTGAATGGCAAATGGCTCTGAGCACTATGGGACTTAACATCTGAGGTCATCAGTCCCCTAGTCTTGGAACTACTTAAGCCTAACTAACCTAAGGACATCTCACACATCCATGCTCGAGGCAGGATTCGAACCTGCGACCGTAGCAGCAGCGCGGCTCCGGACTGAAGCGCCTAGAACCGCTCAGTCACAACGGCCGGCTCTGAATGTCAGTTGGAGTGTCTTCCGGAAAAGGCGACTTCCTCCATCACGAGCGCTGATCGATTTTTTGTTTTCAGAGTTTCCTCTCTAGTTACAGGTATCTTTTGTGAATAGATCAGGTAACTTCTCTGACCATGTGTTTGCGTAGTGGTGTTATTTTCAGTTCATTAAATGCATACTTATTTGCAGCTGTTAAGGGGGCCTTTCTGTAAAATACGATCCTGTAAACAACGGCTGATAACTGTTTAATTTGTAAGTATATCGGTAACAGCATTTCGTAAAGCTATGTAATTGCACTGTGGTCACCAGGTGTGAATAAATGAATGAACAGAAAGTTATTGCATTTTTCTCGCCATTAACTGTGTTAATGGTAGACAGTAAAAATCGTTTCTATTGAGGAATTGCTTCCACTTGTAGAGTGGTCTGCACTAAGTGGAGACACTTACCACGCATACAAAGTATGTCTTACAAGACGGGTGTGAATATGTTTGATGGAGTGCGACAGATCATGTCGAAGTCTAGAACAATAATCAATTGGAATGCGTTATTCGACTTCCGTTGAATTATCTGAATTTTAAGGAGCGATGTTTCCCTTGCCTAGCTGTTGGTGCTTATATAACAGCATCGCAGCTGTGCTGGGCTGCGTAAATGCTGCAACAACGCTCTCAAACGGAAACTTTTTGATCTCCCCTTATATCACCTAGGCGACCAATCTCTGTTAAGGAGGGAGACTATTTAATCCTTTGGCCGCTTTTTATGTTGGGAGAGCTGAGATTGTGGTGATGCAGTATCCCTCATTCTGTGATGAATATTCCAGACACTGATGGTGGAGACCATGAAATAGACTTTGTCGAATACATATTGACAGCTTGGTACACTTAGGGCAAGCTCTTCGATGTGGAAGACAGATGACAGATCCGTCGTTCGAGCGTTTCTTCAGAAGAGCTCGGTTAACAACTGCAAATGTGTATTCACGCAATTAACGAAAATAGCTCCACTATATAATGTGTCTCGAAACTCGATACTAAAACTTCAAGAATGGATTCATCATATAACAAGAAGAGAAAAGGGCTATGCCAGTATAGGTCTTCAAATCCAGCGTTACAGATTTATGCGACCTTTAGTTCCTACAAACCGACCTGTACGTCTGTAACGCCAGCCAGTACACTCTGGTTACTTGTCAGAGGAATGTTCAAAGTGAACTACACCCGCGTGAATATATGCCTCCATTCGACGCTTCACTGAAAACCGCACGCGATCTAAAATGCCTACTGTAGTTCGTACTGTCTGAAAGACTGCCACAACGCGTGCATGGAGAGTAGGTTCATCCACAACAGTAGTCGAACAAACGGGAGACTTTATGTTTGTCCACAGGTGGAAGTCCCAGGGGCTTAAGTAAGGTGAGCGGCGTGGCCAAGCGGTCAGTCCACCCCTACCAACCGAGCCCTCAGGAAACTCTGCATTCAGATTCCCCCACACACAGACTGAAATGTACGGGAACACTTGAGAGTAGGCTGCGCATCTAACCACAGATAATCCAAAAGCTATTCATTTAACTGGCGATGACTGTAATTCCTCTGAGCATGCAGAAGGATATACAGGATATATCACGCTGATCCACTATCAGACAATTTGTGTAACGCTTGTAACCAGCGTTGTACATTTTTCTCCGGCAAACAGCTCTTTTGTCAGGGTGCACTGCGTAACAGCAACATGCTCGAATAACTTGGTAACTATGCAATTCCGGATGCATATTGACACAGCCTTTTATTCTTCTTGTTATACGAGGGAGCAATTACTGATATTTTGCCATTGAGTTCTGAAACACCTGTATAAACACGAACTCAGTGACGTTATTTTGTCTTCTCTGATACTAGAACTGGACAGAAAATGCTATGGAGTTATAGCCTACCTGAAGACTGAAAAGCGTGTAGCGCTCATTGTGGGAAAGTTGCCTTACACGAGAGAGCGCCCTGTAGTCGCTTCTTGTGATGTTGCTGGGTAGACAGAATGGGGAATCACCTGCTCGATCTTCACTCTACAGACCTTTGAAAGGTGGAAATGCGAGTCCACAATCCAGTGACCTACCTTCCCACGTGCTTCTATCGCACATGCACCCCCCCCCCCCCCCCCCCTCCCCCGACAAACCCATCTCAACCGTGTTTCACCTTCGGAACACAGTTAATCGGTTAATACAGCTCTGCTGTATTTACACGTAGACATACATTTACCATCTGTTTTCAATCCACTTCATTTAAAGATAAACATTTGAGTTATACGGTTAAAGCATTATATTTAATAATCTACGGTTTTTACATCCCCTGCAACACGGACACTATTAGTCGTAGAGATAAAAATGAATAGGAAATCTTAACGAAGTTCTATTTGTCCTGGGAAACAATTTCGCAGCGCTTTTCGAATTAATCAAGAAAACACAAAAAGTGACCTTTTAACCCCTTCCCTGTCACCCAACGCTCGCACCCCATATGTCATTGTTTTTAGTATGTTGTTCATGGCTCTTACTCCTACCCCTACATAAAGATTTATGACTATACGAATTTTTCCCACAGGCGTCCTATTTTGGTATTCGTTAAGTGTCCTAATTGAAGCTGTTGGTTTTCTGACGGGTGGTTACGACCTGTTGACCTATGGTGAAGACATTGCGCGTTTGAGGAGCAGGTAGCATCAGTTTCAACGTGGTCGTTTTATGTCTGATGCATAGGGTGGAATCATAGAGCCAAAGAATCTGGTACACCTGATTAATACCGTGTATGGTCCCCGTGGGCAAGCACAAGTGTCGCACAATGACTAATATCTGAATTACTGCTAGAGGGAATTGACACCATGAATACTGCAGGGCTGCCCATAAATCCGTAAGAGTACGAGGGGATGGATATCTCTTCTGAACAGCATGTTGCAAGGTATCCCAGATGCGCTCAATGATGTTCATATCTGGGGAGTTTGGTGCCCAGTGGGGCTGTTTAAACTCAGAATGTTCCTGCAGCTACTTGCATGGGGGCTTAATTATTAAATTTGAAAATCACTTTTTATTTTTGGTAGCTGTATGTCCGATTACGCTGTGTCTCGTAAACGGTTGGCCCTGACTAGTATTATTGCGCAATCTGACTGCATAGAACAACAACAAAGAATGAAATGAAAATTTTCGTTAACACAATTAAATAATTAAGTCCCCAGCAACTATAAAACCTACGAAACCAAAGCACAAGTGTAATTGTTCTGTGTGTGGGAGTGTGACTCAACGTACACATCTGGCACGGTTCTTCTTCAACAAGACAAGAAATTTTAAATACCATTTATACTGACGTGATTAAAAAAAATTAGAAATACTATAAATCCGCAAGAAAACCAGAATTACACTCTAATACAAGAACACACGCCAGATGCTTTGTTGACTGAACCTGTAATGCTGCATTATTTAAGACATTGAGATAATAAAAAGAAAAGGAAACATTTTTTTCTTTTACCTTCATATATTGACGAAAATCACTCTAATCATTACTATATATCTCCACACCGACTCGCTACTACCACATCTCAACAAGAACTTTTCAGTACCACATCTCAGCAAGCACTCCCTGCTACGAGTTCTCAACAAACACTTTTCACTAGCACATCTCAACAAGCACTACTTACTACGAGTTCTCCCCAAGCACTGCCAGTGGAGGCGGCTGAATAATAGTCATGGCGCAATCTCTGGCGCAGTGGCTCAGTGTAGCCACCTTTCATATGCCCCTCATCCACGGGCCAGAATTTGATGGTATTTTTGCCAGCATTGGTGGTGAAAATACCACCAAATTCGTCCACAAAAATACAGACAAAAATAAAAGATAATATTAATACGTAAATATCACATAATTAGATGAAATTTGGGCTTTGCACTGACCTTTCAATAACCTAATATATAAAATACAGTAAGCAATACAATTTCTTTCATACATGTGACTTTACATAGTAGTTCACACAATACACAAAAAATCAGTTTATACAAATGCTCACATAAAATGCTTTCAATGATTAGTTCCAGCAGTAGCACCCAGCAATGGTCAACAGGTGCAGACACCAACAAGTGACATTATTTCAGTAGAAGCAGTTCATCAGTGTCACCCAGTAATGTTGACAGGTGCAGACACCAACAAGTGACATTATTTCAGTAGAAGCAGTCCATCAGTGGCACCCAGCAATGTTGAACAGGTGCACACAGCAACAGGTGACATCATTTCAGTAGAAGCAGTTAATCAGTGGCACCCAGCAATGTTGAGCAGGTGCAGACAGCAACAAGTGACATTATTTCAGTAGAAGCAGCCCATCAGTGGCACCCAGTAATGTTGGGCAGGTGCAGACAGCAACAAGTGACATCATTTCAATAAAAGCAGTTCCATCAGTTGCACCCAGCAATGTTGAACAGGTGCAGACACCAACAAGTGACATTATCTCAGTACAAGCAGTCCATCAGTGGCACCCAGCAATGTTGAGCAGGTGCAGACAGCAACAAGTGACATTATTTCACTAGAAGCAGTTCCGTCTTTGGCACCCAACAAAGTTGAGTAGGTCCAGAGAGCAGTCCATAATATTCACTATCACTGATCACACTGTTCATCAGAGTTTATAAGCAGAAATTAAACATGTCCTAGTGGCACCAATCATGTAAAAAAGTACAAGTAACAGTCCATAATATTCACTATCCTAATCACACAGTTCATCAGCAGAAATTAATCATTTCTAAGTGGCACCCATTATGTTGAAAAAGTGCAGGTAACAGTCCATAATATTCACTATCACTAATCACACAGTTCATCAGCAGAAATTAATCATTTCTAAGTGGCACCCATTATGTTGAAAAAGTGCAGGTAACAGTCCATAATATTCACTATCACTAATCACACAGTTCATCAGCAGAAATTAAACATTTCTAAGTGGCACCCATCAATGTTGAACAAGTGCAGGTAACAGTTCATAATATTCACCATCACTAATCAGACAGTTCAGGCATGAACAATAGTTTGAATACACATACAAATGCTTTTACACACTAAACATACAAATCATAACAAACACACACATGATGTCAGATACTTGTCATTTTTAACTATTACAAATACTCAAATATCAGTAAACCTATAATATTTATGGGTGTCAGTGCAAGCCACTACAAACAAATAAAATAATATTTAGGAGATAGGTGGGTAGGATTAGGAAAGGAAAACACACAAAACACACTCACTCATCTTTCATCCACATTAAGTACTACTGTGTAATTGAATAGTGTCAACTGTGTAAATGCAATTCTGCCAAAATTTGATGTTCATCTTGTGTATCAAGTAGTAGTGGCAGCAATGTATAACAGTCAATAATAGTTAAGTCAACGTCATAGTCATCATGTCAAGACCAATGTTTGCCAAGCCAGATCAAAATGTACGGTTGCTGAACAACTGTCAGTGAGCCAAGATATGCAATTACTTCCTCTCTCCAAAAAAAATATATACTGCTTATTGACTTAACAAAGTGTGTGTAGACAATCTTCCTTCTACTTGAGTGTTCTAGTTTGCTATCTTCATCCTCCTTGTTCCATATAGACCAACAAAAAAACTATGCACCTCACTTACTTTACCTCTTATCCACCAAAACTCCAATAATCATCAGCATCACATAATCTCAATACTTCAATAATACCTCTTACGTCGATACATATAAATCTTATCATCAATATCATTTACCTTACCTCTTGTCCACAAAAACTCCAATAATTATCAACTTCACATAATCTCAATAATACCTCAATAATATCTCTTCAATACGTCGACACATATAAACCTTATCGCCAATATAATTTCACTTCCATAACAACTCTTTCCTCTAGTCAGTCTCCTCGAACAAGTACAGATAAAATCCTAATGCAAACCTCATCATCCTATACAATCCGAAGACACACTGTCAACACACAACCTCTGTGTAATCCATCTGACCCAAATCTTCTACTCATTATGAATTATAAACAAAAGAAATGCATACATGACCTCTAACAGACTTAGTTCGAATAACTCTCAGTAATTAAGTACGATTACGGAGTGTGAATGATCATAATATTTCACAGTGTGTACACCACTTCAAGAATTATGGCAAACAGAAGCGAACATGTGGAGTATTTCTTGTGTCAAGTGTCACTTCCTATTTCAATTGCTCACGAAAAAAGCAGTGTAATAACTGTCAATGGTCTAAACCTAGTTTTGGTATGTCATGTCGTTAGCTTCCTTCCTATTAGCATAAATTTATACAGCTTCCATAAAACCTCCAGCTCATGTGACTTCTATGAAGTTTCTTGTACTAATGTCGTTTATGTCGAATTATAGCAGTTCATTTTCCTATCTTAAAAATATAAGGCACTGAGCGTAAGCAAAACATGCAATAGCGAGTAAATATACCAGTAGAGAACAGAACGTCAACAAGTGGATGCAGCACAATTCTTACAACGAGGCTCTGCCAAGCAAACAATCTATAATTAATACAATAGTGTGACCTAAACTCTATGTTCATACACAGTATATCAGCATTTCTATATACCAAATTAAAGAGTAGTTATGACAACAAAACAGAAATGTGTAAATATGCAATCCATAAGCAAGGCAGCAAATACGTTATCTAACATAATAAACAGGTCATTAGCATCATATCAGCATAAGCAAATAAATGTTCGTATGTAATCTTAATAAGTAAACATGAAGGCGCAAGCAGATAAATCACAAAGTATAACTTACATACATAATCACAGTCAGCACAATTAATCAGGTTACAATTATAATTTAAATAAATAAGCACAGCAGGCACATAATAGAAAAATATGACATCAGTGAAAAAGCAGTGCAGCCAAGCGATGCATAATATACACAAGTTACAACCCAGTTCATTAATAATCATTGTCAAAATCAGTTAACGTACGCAAGCACGTCGCTTCACAAGTAATTTCATAGAACATGAAATTTAGCACAAAGTATGAATCACGTAATCGCGAGCAGCAAATTACGTCTAAAGTACGTACCTAAGTGGAAATATGTTACCTGGAAAATAAACTCAATTAATAGTTACCTTTTTAGTTTATTAGTTTCTTCTTGGAAATTACATTCTTTCTGAAATTTTCTCGATAGTAAGTCCTCTTAACGTCGGAGACACACAGAATTTACCTGAAGTTCTTAAATATTTTATAAAACCGTATCCTGAAAAATACTGAATGTTAATAACATAATTCATCAAGTCACTATAGCTTTATACTGAATTTAATCGGAGGAATTAAACTGTGTATTTGTTTACGGCTGTCAGTGCATTCGCACTGAGCGCTCGATCAGCTGTAGGCTCGTGACGTAGGAAGTAATTGTTTGCGGTCAACGACTGCCTTGTGCGGCGCGCAGACTTGACTGTTGCTTTGAGTATGTGCCGCCGCCAAAACACAGCGCGGTATCCTTGTATTCTCTGCATGTTTACAGGTAGCTGTTAGTTTCTCTAAAGTACGTCATTCCACAAAAATTTTAACGTTAGATATATGATGTATTCCCTTAGAGCGTCGTGATTTAAGAGTTTCTACTTCAACAGTGTTATCATGTATAATTTTGCGAATTCTATATGGACCGTTATAAAGCAGAAAAAAATTGCGACACAAGCCTTTTCCTTTCTGAGACAAACGGTGAGACTTAATTAACACCTTCTGACCAACTGACAAGATTTTTAAACGACCAGGACGCTTAGCTGATTTCTCTCTTCTAGCAGCCGCAGATGCAATATTTTGTAGAGCCAGGTTGACAACTTCACAATGCCGCAGTTTCCGTGAAGGTGGAAAAGGAACGAGTTCAGAAATGCGATTTGTCGGTGCTTTGTTTTTTATCAGTATAGGCGGTAAAGATGTTGAGTCATTAGGAAGTTCATTCAGAATGTTTTGAAAAATATGAAGATACTGATCCCACATTCTGTGATTCTGATGACAATAAAGACGACACAATTTATTGATTTCCTTCATCCATCTCTCTGAAGCGTTAGATTGAGGGTGAAAAAGTGAAATGAAAATTGGTTTAATTTTACGACGCCGTAGAGTACGAAGCCAAATTTTAGAACGAAACTGTGATCCCTTATCTGATATAACCTTATCAACATGACCAACTTCTTTAAGAAAATGGTTAATGAAAGCATTAGATACTGAACGAGCTGTTGCTTTGCGTAAAGGTGTAAAACACACATGTTTTGATATCAACTCCACTGCTACGAAAATGTACGCAAAACCATTAGTAGAACGAACAACTGGACCGAACAAATCGACTGCAGCCATGTCCTTTAATTTCGCTGGAATGATAGGAAACAACGGTGCTCTGTGAGAAATTGTTGGCGGCTTAGCCTTTGACATACTTTGCATTTGGCCAGAACAGATCGAATACGTTTTTCCATATTACTGAAGTAGCAATTTTCCCGTAATTTATGAAAGCATTTTCTGGGGCCAAAGTGTGCATAACTGAAATGCGTATACCAAATCAGCTTATTAACCCACTCATTAGGAATACAAACTAACCAAACAGAGTTGTCGACCGATTTTCGTTTAAAAAGAATGTCATTGCGAACTAAATAATGCTGTCTGATCGCTACGCTTTCCTTTCTCCTCCACTTCCCCTTAATGTCCTTCCAGATTGGATCCTTATTTTGCTCCTTAGCGATGTCCTGGAGCGAAGACGAAATAAAGTTCTCAAACGCAACACCTTGAATATACATCAAACAATAATTGTTTTCTATGCAGTCCTCTTCAGCACTTTGTTTCAAACCCATAGGTGCACGTGATAAAGCATCAGCAACAATATTTGAAGAACCCTGTATGTAAACAATACTAAAATCAAATTCCTGTAGGTACAACGCCCATCGTGACAATCTGCCATGAGTTAATTTTGTTGACATAAGAAATTCCAGAGCTCGATGATCGGTGTAAACCTTGGTATGTCTGCCAAACAAAAATGTCCGAAATTTTGTAAAAGCCCAAACAACAGCCAAAGCTTCAAGTTCCGTAATCGAATAATTCTTTTCTGATTTAGAGAGAACACGACTTCCAAATGCAATAGTCTTCTGCACTACAACGCCGTTTACTTCTATCTCTTGAAATAAATGAGCACCTAGGCCTTTGTATGATGAGTCCGTCGCCAAACAAAAATCTTTAGATAAATCCGGATGTGAAAGAAGTGGAGCAGCAACTAAAGCATCACGAAGCTGTTCAAATTCTGACTGAGCTTCCTTATCCCAACACCAATTACATTTCTTTCCAGATAGTTCACATAAACGAGGTGTGGCCAAATTGTCCAACCTAACAAAGCGTCTAAGAAACTTACAGACACCAAGGAAACTACGAACATCACGTTTTGTGGTAGGAACAGCATAATTACGAATAGCGTCTAATTTCTCTGGATCAGGGAGAATACCTTCTGTAGAAATAATGTGACCGAGAAATTTCACCTGAGAACGACCAAATTCAGATTTTTCCAAGTTCACTGTAATGCCAACTCGTGCAAAAATACGTAATAATGAATCCAAAATTTTGTTGTGTTCACTCCAAGAACGTTTAGCAATAAGAATATCGTCAACATATGAAGTAATATTGTCACGAAGATAAACAGGTAAGATTTCGTTTAAACTACGAATGAATGCTACAGAAGATACAGTAAGTCCAAACGGTAATTTCCGAAATCACTTTTAGGTAAAATAGTCATATCCGGTTATTGTTTATCTACTGTCTAGATAGATTGATAGTCGAAGAGTTGTTTTGACAGATGCAAAGAATAGTAAAAGAGTAGGCAGCGGTGCTGAAAACTAAAAGGGAAATAGCACCACTACAGCTCGGGGCCCTATGCACGCTACGGCACATATTAACTTAGTGTAGTGAATCCCCTGAGACTTTAATAGCCGCACATAATTTCCAGTTTGTGACTTAGTGGCCAGTTCCGTGGAAGTGCGTACATAAATTGATCTAACCATGAACATGGATGTACGTCATTCTTAGAATTACGAAAGATCTTAAATTTCCGAACAGTCAAAAAGTGCTTATAGTCAAAGTTTTCGCCTCGTGGCGACAAAGACCTACCGCGTCTGTCCCAGTCCCAATGACGATTATTGTTAAATTCACGCGACTGGCGCTCTCTTGTTGCATCCCGTAAATGAAACAAATTATTTTCTTCAAACCCCTCTGGTATCTGTGATTCTAAATTTCTTTTGCTGTCTTTTCCTACTATTTCGCCTTCAATTTGTTTGACTTGCTTTTTTAATGCCTCAAATTCCCTTTTCACGCGTTCATTAAATTTTCCCTGATTTTCAACATGCTTATTTATGTTCTGATACTCTTCGGTTTCTGCAAATGGCAATGGTGCTGTAACATCTGAATCTCTGTCCCCATTTAAACTAAGACTTGTGAGTTTATCTGAAATCTCCTCAACTCTTTCCGATAAATCACCTATTTGTTCTTTCTGTTTATTTACGTCTTCCGTAAGTGTCGCGACTCGGGTTTCAGTATTAACACATTTGGTAGTTAACTGTTCATATTGTTGTGTTAGGTTATTTATTCTGTCATTTGGTACGGATTCCTCAATTCTCTCAAATATTTCTTCCTTATCGTGCGCGCGTTGTAAATTTAACTCTGAAAATTTCTGTACTATCACGCGATCTCTTTCCTCCTGTTCTCTATCCTGTTCCTTTTGTCTGATTTCTACTGCAATTAATCTATTATTGTGAGCATTCAAAATTGGTTGTACTTCTTCTCTGATTTCTTTCTTTAATTCATCTTTCATATTTTTGAAACATGTCCCTATTCGTGAATCTAACCGTGTTTCCATTGATCCCATCTCAGTTCTAATTGTTCCTATCTGTGATCCCACTGAGTCTAACCGTGTTTCCATTGTTCCCATACCAGTTGTAATTGTTCCTATCTCTGTTTTAATTGTTCCTATTTGTGAGTCTAACCGTGTTGCCAAAGTTCCCATCTCTGTTTTAATTGTTCCTATTTGTGAGTCTAACCGTGTTTCCATTCGTGCTCCCAAATTTAATATAGCACTCATCAACTGCTCCATAACTTCTGTCGTTAATCACGTATTCTGTGAATTTTCAGATTGAGAAAAATTTTGAAATGGTTCCGGACTATCTTCCCGACTTATTAAATTGTCTTCAACACCATTATTCATGATACTGTTGTCCTGTGTTGGCGAGTTCGCCATGTCAACAATTTCGTCATTCTCACTATTCATCATTTTCGCCTTTTTCATCATCGCGTAATCATTTACAAAACATACAAAACTCGTCACAATACGAAAATTACAGAGAATATAACATGTTATCACCAACAATACCATTCACACGACATGCTTCCCTCAAACACGATTAACGAACAATTGAAATAATTGCACTAAATTATCAAACCCGTAGACAAGACAACAACAAAAAATAAATTTTGAAAAATACCATTAGAAGAATGCCAATTACCAAATCTACACATGCAATATAGACTACAATTACTAAACTACAAATTACTACAACAATACTACTGTCTACTATTTTTACAATCAGAAGATTCCAAGGGACGATCCGAAGCAGCGGTCGGCACGTGCATGGGGGCTTAATTATTATTAAATTTGAAAATAATTTTTAATTTTGGTGGCTGTAAGTCCGATTACGCTGTTTCGTAAACGGTTGGCCCTGACTAGTTTTATTACGCAATCTGACTGCATAGAACAACAACAAAGAATGAAATGAAAATTTTCGTTAACACAATTAATTAATTAAGTCCCCAGCAACTATAAAACCTACGAAACCAAAGCACAAGTGTAATTGTTCTGTGTGTGGGAGTGTGACTCAACGTACACATCTGGCACGGTTCTTCTTCAACAAGACAAGAAATTTTAAATACCATTTATACTGACGTGATAAAAAAAAATTAGAAATACTATAATTGCGCAAGAAAACCAGAATTACACTCTAATACAAGAACACACGCTAGATGCTTTGTTGACTGAACCTGTAATGCTGCATTATTTAAGACATTGGGATAATAAAAAGAAAAGGAAAAATTTTTTTCTTTTACCTTCGTATATTGACGAAAATCACTCTAACCATTACAATATATCTCCACACCGACTCGCTACTACCACATCTCAACAAGAACTTTTCAGTACCACATCTCAGCAAGCACTCCCTGCTACGAGTTCTCAACAAGCACTTTTCACTAGCACATCTCAACAAGCACTACTTACTACGAGTTCTCCCCAAGCACTGCCAGTGGAGGCGGCTGAATAATACTCTTTGGTGCAATCTCTGGCGCAGTGGCTCAGTGTAGCCACCTTTCATACTCTGTAGCAATTCTGGACGTATGGGATGTCGCATTGTCCTGCTGGAACTGCCCATGTCCGTCGGAATGCACAATGGACATGAATGGGTGCAGGTGATCAGACGTACGTGCTTACGTGCATTTCACCTGTCAGAGTCATATCTAGACGTATCAGGGGTCCCAATCAACTGCACACATCGCACACCATTGCAGACCCTCCACCAGCTTGAACAGTCCACAGCTGACATCCATGGTCCATGGATTCATGAGGTCGTCTCCATACACATACACGTTAATCCGCTCTATACAATTTGAAACGAGACTCGTCCGACCAGGCAACATGTTACCACCCATCGACAGTCCAATGTCGGTGTTGACAGGCCCAGGCGAGGCACAAAACTTTGCGTCGTGCAGTCATCAAGGGTACACAAGTGGCTTTCGGCTCCGAAAGCCCTTATCGATGATATTTCGTTGAATCGTACGACCGCTGACACTTGTTAATGGCCCAGCATTGAAATCTGCAGCTATTTGTGGAAGGATGGCACTTCTGTCACATTGAACGATTCAGTCGTCGTTGGTCCCGTTCTTGCAGGATCTTTTTCCGGCCGCAGCGGTGTCGGAGATTTGATGTTTTACCAGATTCCTGATACATTGATGAAATGGCCGTACAGGAAAATCCCCACTCCATCGCTACCTCGGAGATACTGTGTCCCATCGCTCTTGCGCCGACTATAAACGACGTTCAAACTCATTTAGGTCTTGATAACCTGCCATTGTAGCAGTAGTAACCGATCTGACAACTGCGCCAGACTCTTGTTGTCTTATATAGGCGTTGCCGACCGCAGCACCGTATTCTGGCTGTTTATATATCTCTGTATTTGGATATGCATGCCTATACCATTTTCTCTGGCGTTTCAGTGCACATCTGTGGACAGGTATAGCTATACATGTCATGCATTCGTGATTTTCTTTTATCCTGAACAGTCGATCATGGACAAATAATCCAGAAGTATCTAAACCAAAAACAATGTACATCTGTGGAATATCATGCTCGTATAAGTGGAAATGCTACAGAATGACTAATCAGTGTCCGGCAGACCAATCATTGTTCCCCTGTGAACTTAATCACGTGATAACCTTTCACTGTTGGACACCGAAGCGAAACACTGGCGCTTAGCATCAGGTTTCCTCATCGTTTGACGTCCCTTCACTCCTCTTGAGTGTTACTTCGGTCGCCTAATCCGTAAGGGTTTACTTCATAGTGATACAACGAATAGTCTCTCATCTTGCGGAGAGTCAGTCTTAAGAAATACATTCGACTTTATTGGTATAAGAAAAATGGTAGTGTGGTCACGCTCTACATCAAAGGAGGGCATGTTTAGATACGTTCCAGTATCTTTGCAATGTTTATTTGTATGGTAACATCAACGAATGTAGTTCGGTGGAAAAAGCAAAGAAAAGGAGATAAGAAATAATTATTTTCCTCATTATCAGCGCCAAGAATGCTACAACATTATCCTGTTTGCTTCCTGTCAGGGACTATTTAGTCGTAGTTGCTTTCCTTCGCCTTGGAATAACACTCATTAACATTCTCGGTTGTTTTTTGTTATTTATTTTCCCCTATATTTTAACACTCAGTTGTTCCCTCCAGTACAGATAAATTATTCCGTAATTTCTCAAAACCTATAGTGTCATCCTGTCATTTTTTCTGCTTCTTTTTGTCGACACATTCCTTCCCTCAGCGATTCTGCGGAGAACCTCCTTATTTCTTATTTTCTCAGTCCACCGTCCTCCTGAAACATTCTGTGTTTCTGACAGTCCAAGATTCATTTTGATACACTTGCATCAACAAAAATTTCTTTATCGAATTAATCTCAATTATCGATACTAGCAGAATTCTTATAATGAAGAATACACTGAGGTGGCAAAGTCATGGGATACCTCCTAATATTGTGCTGGACCTCCTTTTGCCCGGCATAGGGCAGCAAGTCGACGCAGCGTGGACTCAACAAGTCGTTGGAAGTCAGCTGCAGAAATATTGAGCCATATTGTCTCCGTAAGCGTCCCTAATTGCGGATTTTGAGACCTCTTGATTATGTCTCATAAATATTCGATGAGATTCGTGTTGGGAGATCTGGGGGGGGGGGGGGGGGAGGGCAGACCATTCTCTCGATTTGTTCAAAATTTTCTTCAAACCATCGCGAACATTTGTGGCGCGGTGACATGACTTACTGGCATCTGTGAAGGAGGAGGAGGATATTAGTGTTTAACGTCCCGTCGACAACGAGGTCATGAGAGACGGAGCGCAAGCTCGGGTGAGGGAAGGATGGGGAAGGAAATCGGCCGTGCCCTTTCAAAGGAACCATCCCGACATTTGCCTGAAGCGATTTAGGGAAATCACGGAAAACCTAAATCAGGATGGCCGGAGATGGGATTGAACCGTCGTCCTCCCGAATGCGAGTCCAGTGTGCTAACCACTGCGCCACCTCGCTCGGTGGCATCTGTGAAAACTGCGTCGGTGTTTGCGAATACGAAGTCAATCAATGGTTGCAAGTGGTCTCCAGCCAGCCGAGCATTAACATTTCCAATCAATTGTCGGTTCAGCTGTACCAAAGAACTCAGTCCATTCCATGTAAACAGATCTCACCCAATTCTGGAGTCATCGTCAGCTTGCACAGTGCCTTGTTGACAACATGTGTCCATGGCTTCGTGAGCTCTGAGCCACACTCGAATCCTGCCATGAGTTGTTACCAACTGAAATCGGAACTCATCTGACCAGGCCACGGTTTTCCTGTCGTCCAGGGGCCAACTGATGTGATCACGAGTCCAGGAGAGGCGTTGCAGGCGACGTCGTGCTGTTAGCAAGGGCAGTCACGTCGGTCGTCTGTTGCCAGAGCCCCATAACGCCAAATTTCGCTGCCAAATTTCGTCTGACGATGATTCCTCCGGTTGTTTCACACAGTGTTGCTTGTCTGTTAGCTCTGTCTACTCGAAGCAAACACTACTATTCTCGGTCGTTAAGTGAAGGCCGTCGGCCCCTGCATTGTCCGTGGTTCGAGGTAATGCCTGAAATTTGTTATTCTCGGCACACTTTTAACACGGTGAATCTCAGAATACTGAATTCAATAACAATTTCCGAAATGGAATCTCCCATGCGTCTAGCTCCAACTACCATTCCGCAGCCGCGTGGGATTGGCCGAGCGGTCTACAGCGCTGCAGTCACGGGCTGTGCGGCTGGTCCCTGCGGAGGTTCGAGTCCTCCGTCGGGCATGGGTGTGTGTGTTTGTCCTTAGGGTAATTTAGGTTAAGTAGTGTGTAAGCTTAGGGACTGATGACCTTAGCAGTTAAGTCCCATAAGATTTCACACACATTTGAACATTTGAACCATTCCGCATTCAAAGTCTGTTAATTCCCTCCGTGCGGCCATAATCACGTCGTAAATCTTTTCATGTGACTCACCGAGTAAAATGACAGCTCCGCTGATGGACGGCCCTTTTATTCATCGTTCACGCAATACTACCACCATCCGCAAACGTGCATATCGCTACCACATGAATATTGTCACCTGAGTGTAACACTGATGGTTATCCTAATTCGCAATTGCGAATTCATTTAATGTGAATTTAATTTAGTTTCTTGTTAAAATATCCTTTTACGTGTTTCTTGCTGTACTTGTAAAGCATTACTTTGCTTCCTAGATAGCAGAATTTCTTCATTTCGTCTAATACATGGTTCACACATTTTATGTTAAGACTGTCAGAAGTCTCATTTCTGCTGCTACTCAAGACTTTACTCTTTCTTTGCTGTGCCCTCAATTCGTCTTTTGGCCGGTCACGATGACCGAGCGGTTCTAGGCGCTACAGTCTGGAACCGCGCGACCGCTACGGTCGCAGGTTCGAATCCTGCCTCGGGCATGGATGTGTGTCAAGTCCTTAGGCTACTTAGGTTTAAGTAGTTTAAAGTTCTAGGGGACTGATAACCTCAGAAGTTAACTCCCATAGCGCTCAGAGCCATTTGAACTATTTTGAATTCGTCTTTTGTGCTCAGTAGATTGTTGATTAAATTCTACAATTTCTGTACTCTACCTCACTTTCACACGGTGGAAAACTGACTTGGGTGATTTTTATGATTAAATCCGTTAATCCTCAATTATAACCCCACCTCTGAATCTTTCTTTCTTTACCTCTGCCACAAGTAGACTGAATACCACAGGAGTGAGACTGCATCCCTGAATCATCTCTCTTTTAATCCGACCACTTTGGCAGTCCGTTCCTGTGTTTCCCATTACGATCTTGCACGTATTGAATTACCAGCGGAAAATACTCCTAGAGCACAAAAAAAGGAATATTCTGTTGAAACTTTCTGGCAGATTAATACTGTGTGCCCGACCGAGACTCGAACTCGGGACCCCGGCCGTGGTGGTCTCGCGGTTCTAGGCGCTCAGTCCGGAACCGCGCGACTGCTACGGTCGCAGGTTCGAATCCTGCCTCGGGCATGGATGTGTGTGATGTCCTTAGGTTAGTTAGATTTAAGTAGTTCTAAGTTCTAGGGGACTGATGGCCACAGATGTTAAGTCCCATAGTGCTCAGAGCCATTTGAACCATTTTTTTTTGAACTCGGTACCTTTGCCTTTCGCGGGCAAGTGCTCTACCATCTGAGCTACCGAAGCTGTGAGGACCGGGCGTGAGTCGTGCTTCGGTAGCTCAGATGGTAGAGCACTTGCCCGCGAAAGGCAAAGGTCCCGAGTTCGAGTCTCGGTCGGGCACACAGTTTTAATCTGCCAGGAAGTTTCATATCAGCGCACACTCCGCTGCAGAGTGAAAATCTCATTCTGGAATATTCTGTTGTTTAAAAGGCTCTGACTGAAAAGTGGTGTACCAGCTGCCTCATTACCTTCCTCGCCACTTTAAAAGTTTTCCAAAAATTTCGGTATGGGGACGTATTCGCGCTCTTTTTAACATGCAGCTCACCTCTCATTCTCGCGAGCTCCCTTAAGTGTGACTCGCTCACGCCTACTAGTTCATCGCAGTAAGTCGCTCATACCCACCCTCTCCCACTCTTATCCGTTCTCCCTCACTCATTCAACCTAACTCATTGTCATCATTTCTTTGTGTCTCTCTGTCACTGTCTCCTGCCTACTGTCTGCTGTCCTACTACTGCTGGCTCGCCTCACTGTCACCATCTCACTCCAGCTCTCTCTTATCGCTACTATCTCATTCATTCCTTCCCCGCTGGTTTCTTCTCACTGTCACTATCTCGCTCCTACTCATTCTCATTGCCGTAGATTGTTGTCACTCTTTATCACTGGCTCTCTCCTTCTCTTTATTCTGCTCCCAATAGCACTGTGCCCTATACTCTTCTCCTAGCACCAGCACTGTTCTCTCACTGTCAACTATGTTCCACTGCATCCCTGTCTTTCTCTCACACTGCCATTGTCTCCTTCGCTGTTTCTATACTACAATCGCAGTCTAATATCTTCCAGTATTTCTTACTTTTAAGTCTCTTTCACACTGACACTGTCTGCTTCAAAAATGTACAAATATGTTTGCATACCATAATTTTTGGGAAAATTTTTAAAAGTGCAGAGGACGGTAGAACGAGATAGATGGAATCCCACTTTTGAGTCAGAACCTTTTAAATAGCATATTCGTCTTATTTGTTAACAGATAGGCGTATTTTTGGACTGAATGCCTTCTTTTTCTTTCTACAGCTGGGCATGTCACTCATATGAAAAGAAATTTACCGGTCAGTAAAACTCTGATAGTTTACTTACGTGAAATTGAAATAACACAAACAAAAATTTTGCGTGTGCCTTATGACTACAACTCAGGGTTCCAAGAACAATTATGATGATAACAGAGACGCTTTGCATCACATTTCTCCGTGTTACGACGCTTTACAAACCACGTTCTCGTCTCACACCGGATTTACCTGCGTATTTTACGTGTACATGAAATGTAACTTTGAACCTCCGTGCCCCGGAAAAGGATGAAGATATCAAGAAAATTTTCAAGGATCTTCGAGATCGAGACCCTAGGAACATATCGTAAAAATTACAGTCATTTGCTATGCGTGACCGTCTTGGAAATAACTGCTCGGTTTTGATACCCAAAAACCATGTTTTTGGGATATTTCTCGATATCGGATAAAGATTTTAGAAAATGCTTAGAGAATATACCGTTAACATTTGAGTAATCTTTTGCTGCTAGTTATCTCGCTATTCGCTACTGACGATGAAATATGGTGAAAGATGCTTTTTTCGTGTTTTCTCAGAAACCGTAAATGAACTAAATGGTACCTCCATGAGACTCCAGCGTAGGCTACATCCAATGAAGAAAGAACCAACCGATTTGTTTCATTTACCTAATCTGGAGGAAGTGTGTAATGATCAAACTTTGGCCCACTACTATAGGGTAGCTACGATAAGACGATCCTTCTGTTGGGTATGCAAATGATCCCCAGTCCAAATGGCTATCCAAAACAACTTGATCATCCGTTTCCATCACCAACAGAGCACCAGATCTGCGCCCCGGGAATATCCCGCTTTTATGCTCGGCATTTTGGAACATAAGTTTCTTTAATTTGCGTCTATGGTCACAATCGTTTTTGTTTAACAGATTACCGGTTTCGGTCTTTAATGACCATCATCAGATCTGCAGCAAAAATAGGAAAAATATGAATACACTCGCAAACTGTATACAGCTTAAGAACAATACATAGAGCATATTGAAAAGTAGTACCGACAAAATTTACATTTGTGCGCTATAAATATGAAGAGGCATACTTGTTTCATAAAATCATTGTCCTAATGTACTGCAGCTATAGTGGAGTCGTCAAATGTTAAATGCGGAATCAGCACCAGCATCGTCAAATACATATAAACCAAATCACATGCACGAGGCATGTTGTCAATAGCACTACTGTTTAAAACAAGCTGCCGTACAGTAACCACAAGATGTTTGTGTTGCAAGTTGACCAGATGTCGCTAATGTCGGCATACACTAGTTCTCAATAATTAATTGACACAGCGAAAATAAAAGGGAGATACAATAGTTAAAGTCTGTAATAAGCTTATAAAGTATAAAAGGTGTTACAGTAATAAAAAGCAATAAAAAGAAGAACACGACAAAAGTAATATTGTTAAAAAGACGAAGAGTTAAAAAACGGTGGTTGACATACGCTCTATTGTCAATATTCTAGACAATGACATAAATATTAAACACCATTGATATTGCATCGGGTAATATTAAACAACATAAAACAAATCGCTAAAGGAGCCACAAATGAAAGAAAATATAGTTCCGCACATAATCAGCGCCCTCTGTTAGCGCTAACGCCAGAATTCCGCACAGGCGGGAAGTAGTTGGAGGAACGTGAACCGGCAGAGGGTCCTTGGACCCTGCGGTACTCTGTTGCAAGAATAGAACGATAAAAGTCCGTAACAGTGGATGATCTACATTATCTGATTAATACAGTCTATGAAATGAATAAAGAAGGAACAAGAACCTACTAGAGTCATGCGTAAAACGTATGAAAACGAAGTAAATATGTGATGCGCTCAATAATAGGTGAACTTGCGAACACACTATATATAACAAAGGCGTGCAGTGATTAGGGCAAAACAATTATTGCTGTTACGATATCGCAGCTTCTGAAATTTTGGAACATATTGGTAGCATACGTCTGTGTGTCAAAGGATTTGAAACATCTTGCATCTCCTTATATTGCTGGACACTTCTCTACACTGATAAATCCTATGAAAGCAATTAGTTTCCCTTGAGTCTTTCCACCATTATCCAATACGACCCCAGGACTTTTTCTCTCTGTTACCTCTACTTTCTCTAACAGATCGTCATCTGTATATTCTCCCGATCAGAAATGTGGCTGCGTGGTCTGTCAAACTTACGCAGTAGTTCGTACATTCATCTGCCCTCGCTAGCTTTCTTCGAGATTGTGTAAATGATCTCTCTCTCTCTCTCTCTCTCTCTCTCTCTCTCTCTCTCTCTCTCTCTCTCTATATATATATATATATATATATATATATATATATATATATATATAAAATGAATGTGCTGACGATAAATAAATAATGGCACTAAATGAATTAGTCTAATTTAAAATTATTTCTGTTTCTTTGGAAGGCAATTTGTACTCCTACGTGCGCCCTCTATATTTCTGTACCTCGCTCCTTTCTAAACGGAAATTAGACTCATCGAAGATTTTTTTCAAGTTTTCTCTCTTGTAATACCTATGTCTAGTTATTCTAGCACACTAAAGAGGGAGCCTTACCGATTGATACTTAAGAAACTGAAATTTGGACCAACTCTTACAATGTACCATTGCTGCAAACAGTATTCTGACATTTGTTTAGGACTGTACCCGTATACAGCAGAAATATTTTACGGTGATTGCTGCGACGTGTTGCAGGCAAAGGAGTGAGCATCTGGGACACCTTGACGCACGACAGCTCGCAGTACATTAACGACGGATCCAACGGCGACGTAGCGAGCGACTCCTACCACAAGTATGAGGAGGACGTGCAGCTGGTCAGAGCTTTAGGGGTGAGCTGAGCACACGTGGTGCATTACATGCGTGCGGAATATGTCTGGTGTTGCTTAGTCGTTATTGCTTTTATTATTATTGGTAGTACTCTGAGGCACAGTTTGGTCATCAATTACAAAACGAAAAGCTCTACAAAAACTTGTGAGCTCTAGCTATTATACAAATACAGACAACATTTACTCTCTTCTCAAGCAAAGTATTAAGTTATAGTAATAACATGCAGCCGAATGCCTGGATTTAACTAAGACAGGACAAACAAAAAGTATAGAAAAGAATGCGAGGAATAGCCTGTGAAGAATATTTATCTCAATAAAATACATCGGCATGATTTATTTTTTGGAGGAGTGTGCGCTGATTTGAAACTTCCTGGCAGAGACTCGAACGTGCCGCGTCATCAATTGTTACATTTACTGTGGACATAATTGAATGTGTTTGCTCATCATTAGGATTAAAGTCATTACTAGTGGTCGGTACGCACTGATTATCTGTAATTACACGATTATCACTATTGCACTGAGTGTCGCTAGTATGATCGGTCAAATTATTCGAGTCGGCTTTTTCACTCATTGCACATCGCGATGTACTGTTAGCAGTTTTTCGCGGCATTATCATAAATCAAAGTTAAGCACAAAATGAAACAAAGACAAAGCAAAAATGGAACAAATACAATTACAACAAAGAGCAATAAATTGCCGATGATATGTGAAGGAAAGAGTGACAAATTAGTAAATGCGTTGCGCCAGGTGCAAACTACATTTAATATTAAGTAAATAAGAGCAGATATATAACTGACTACCTCTCAGAAATTCGCAAAGAAAATACGATCCTGGCCGGTTGTCGACAAGTGTAACCTCCCCACAAAATAAATTCCGTAACCTCCCAACAGTAAAAACAGTAATTATTTATATCATTCACACTTAGCGTAACCTTCCAATAATATAATGTGACTAATCTATCAATAATAAAAAATGTGACTCACTTATAACCTTTCAATAATATAATTGACTGTGAATTTAAACTGGTAAATTTAGAACGTCAGCAGTGCTGCGTCATGGCGCTGAAAATTCATTCTGAATAAATTGAAAAATCTTACCTCAATAAGGTCGCCGGATAACGCGTATATATCTGCTCCTATAAGAAATTTTTGTGGCATAGCCCAGTGCAATGCTGGCCGATAGATTTGTCATGTATAAAAAGAAACAACTGATTTTTCCTTTCAATAATCGGGATGACCAAGGATTGGAGAAATTAGTAAAATCTTTAAATTGAAATGAATGATCGTCAAAAGTTACTTTTTATGAGAAAGATTATTATTAAGAGATTATTTTTAAAACATTTACATGGGACTTGAGATAACAATACTACATATGCGCGAGGCTGCTTTTACCTTATACACTCCTGGAAATTGAAATAAGAACACCGTGAATTCATTGTCCCAGGAAGGGGAAACTTTATTGACACATTCCTGGGGTCAGATACATCACATGATCACACTGACAGAACCACAGGCACATAGACACAGGCAACAGAGCATGCACAATGTCGGCACTAGTACAGTGTATATCCACCTTTCGCAGCAATGCAGGCTGCTATTCTCCCATGGAGACGATCGTAGAGATGCTGGATGTAGTCCTGTGGAACGGCTTGCCATGCCATTTCCACCTGGCGCCTCAGTTGGACCAGCGTTCGTGCTGGAGGTGCAGACCGCGTGAGACGACGCTTCATCCAGTCCCAAACATGCTCAATGGGGGACAGATCCGGAGATCTTGCTGGCCAGGGTAGTTGACTTACACCTTCTAGAGCACGTTGGGTGGCACGGGATACATGCGGACGTGCATTGTCCTGTTGGAACAGCAAGTTCCCTTGCCGGTCTAGGAATGGTAGAACGATGGGTTCGATGACGGTTTGGATGTACCGTGCACTATTCAGTGTCCCCTCGACGATCACCAGTGGTGTACGGCCAGTGTAGGAGATCGATCCCCACCCCACACCATGATGCCGGGTGTTGGCCCTGTGTGCCTCGGTCGTATGCAGTCCTGATTGTGGCGCTCACCTGCACGGCGCCAAACACGCATACGACCATCATTGGCACCAAGGCAGAAGCGACTCTCATCGCTGAAGACGACACGTCTCCATTCGTCCCTCCATTCACGCCTGTCGCGACACCACTGGAGGCGGGCTGCACGATGTTGGGGCGTGAGCGGAAGACGGCCTAACGGTGTGCGGGACCGTAGCCCAGCTTCATGGAGACGGTTGCGAATGATCCTCGCCGATACCCCAGGAGCAACAGTGTCCCTAATTTGCTGGGAAGTGGCGGTGCGGTCCCCTACGGCACTGCGTAGAATCCTACGGTCTTGGCGTGCATCCGTGCGTCGCTGCGGTCCGGTCCCAGGTCGACGGGCACGTGCACCTTCCGCCGACCACTGGCGACAACATCGATGTACTGTGGAGACCTCACGCCCCACGTGTTGAGCAATTCGGCGGTACGTCCACCCGGCCTCCCGCATGCCCACTATACGCACTCGCTCAAAGTCCGTCAACTGCACATACGGTTCACGTCCACGCTGTCGCGGCATGCTACCAGTGTTAAAGACTGCGATGGAGCTCCGTATGCCACGGCAAACTGGCTGACACTGACGGCGGCGGTGCACAAATGCTGCGCAGCTAGCGCCATTCGACGGCCAACACCGCGATTCCTGGTGTGTCCGCTGTGTCGTGCGTGTGATCATTGCTTGTACAGCCCTCTCGCAGTGTCCGGAGCAAGTATGGTGGGTCTGACACACCGGTGTCAATGTGTTCTTTTTTCCATTTCCAGGAGTGTATTACAACGCTCAGGCTCCGCCATCGCTCCACCACGACCGGCCCAGCTAACACGATACACCAGACAGCTCGCTAGCAACTACTTACTCCTCTTGCAGTCAACACTGCTCTTTGGTCTGAGATTCTCTTATAGCTTACATATCGCAGGCAGCGCGTGAGCAATACATCGAAATTACATCTGCTCGAGTGCGCTAGCAACAAAAATCTTTAATCATGGACCTCTTACAGGTGGTCAGCACACCGCTCTTCCGGCCGCTGTCAACTTTTATGACCGGAGCCGCCATGTCTCAATCAAGCAGCTCGTTAATCCTGTGGTGCATGAATTTCACTGCAGTGGACAACTTTTAATGGTCAATTCTCTGGCGTTTTCAGTCAGTCATGACGCTGAAAATGCATGCAGGACACAACACCAGTAGGGAGTGCTCACTGCAGTAAACTGTGTGCATTTGCAGCCTTATGACTGACTGAAAATGCCAAAGAAACGACCATTAACAGACGTCCACTGTAGTGGACGCTATGCTCCACAGGGTTAACTTGCGTCACAAGGGATGAGTACACCCCGCTTTCCAGCAGCGCTCCGCAGATTCGGACGGTGATCCATCCAAGTGATAGCCAAGTCCGAAAGCGCTTAACTTCTATGAACTGATGGAAACTGGTGTTACCACTGCGGCAAGGCCGTTGGCAGAGAGTATAATAACTGATTATTTTTTCAAGAGATTCGTGGAGATATTGCACTCTACTACCGCTGTTCTACACGATAATATTGATAAACCGGACTTACGCTATTTTCCGTAACAATTAAGATGCCTGGAAAGAAATGGACGAGGGTCTTGCTTTAGTTTTCATTTTGAAATAGCAGCAAATACCATAATACAACTATACAGTACGTGAAAGACAAGCTCTCAAAAGTTCCGAATCTCAGTCGATAAAAACGGAACTCTCACTGCACCACTTTGTTTTCCGTCTGTCTGACTGTCTGTCTTTCTGTCTGTCAGGCTGTTAAAAACAGTTCTTCTCAGAAACGGGTAGGAGTATCAATTTGAACTTTATACCAGATAA
Organism: Schistocerca americana; assembly: GCF_021461395.2. Classification (NCBI taxonomy): domain Eukaryota; kingdom Metazoa; phylum Arthropoda; class Insecta; order Orthoptera; family Acrididae; genus Schistocerca; species Schistocerca americana. The sequence goes on from NC_060125.1 coordinate 66,457,192, forward strand.
TGAGGTCTATCATCGCTTGGCGGTGTAAAATATTGAAACTTCCAAGTCGATGCAATAAAAGGATACGGCCATTTTTGATACTCACCAGCTCACTCATCAAAACCTATAGGGTACTTCCCGTTAGCCCAGAATCATGAAATTTGACAAGAATCAAGGTTTCACAGTATAAGTAAAGAAAAAAATTCTAAAATTGTTCATTTGTAACTACACCACACGAAAATAAATATTTCGTTTGTCATTTGCTATCCGACATCAGACTTGAAATTAAAACAGTGAGTATTTCCGCATTCAGGCTGACAGCGTCGCAGTGGTAAAAGTCAAATATCAAGCAAGGAATGACTTTATTGCTCACATGACGAGTTCCGGATTTATCCATCATCTGAGAACCAGGAGCAATCACTGCACGTAGATATGGCATTTTAAGTGGTATGTGAAACACGCATTCGAAGACTAGTCTGCAATGAGCGATGACATTTAATGTTCGACATTTAGCATTGCGATCCAGTCAGCCTGAATGGATAACCAGTGATTATTATAATAATGGTCGTCTGCCTCCGTCATTTATATTATTGAAATTAAAACATTCTCGAAAACCTTGCAGTTCCTAGGTCAGATCTCGCCCCCATGCGGGTCCGGGGGTTAGAATAAGCCAGAGGTATTCCTGCCTGTCGTAAGACGCGACTAAGAGTCACACATGTTTCGGCCTTTATGTGATGGTCCCCTGTACGGTTTGGCCTCCATTTTACAAAATTTTCCCGAAGAGCAAGCCCATTGAGGAAGGGCGCCTTACATGATGCATCATGCGCTGAGACCTCTCGCATCCTCCGTCGACGTGGATCTGCACTTCCGTTCATTCTCCAGCTGTTGGGCGATGTCACTCTCCTGGGGGCGTTTTCTTCCGTCCTCTGTGCAGTATCGCTTTCTGCGCTGTTGACGAAAACGGACTTCTTAGCTCGTTTGCGCCTGATATCTAGCACAGTAGCACGTCCGTTGTGGTGGGGCCACCATGTACCCTGTTGGTTGTAGGCCCCTGACCACACAGGGATCGCTCTGCTGATGCCTGCCCCGTTAACTCACCGCGTATGCCAAGGAGTAGGTGCTCGTCACCCTGGGGCATCGGGACCCCCGGCAATGGCCATCCTGCCAGGTAGCCTTTACTACGGCTGGGTGGCGCCCATGGGGAGGGCCCCTGGTTCGAGTGGGTGGCATCAGGTTGGACATCGTCCCTCCCCCCCCCCCCCTCCCCCCTTACCTGGCCACACCATGGAAGAAACGCCAGGCTAAGGATGGCAACGAAGCTTATTCACGCCGGTTCCTCGTATGTACGAGAGTTGATAGGGAATCTTTCTTGTCAACGAAACTTCATTTTTCGTGGAGAATTTAGAGGACAAGTTTGGGGAGGTGGACAGCTTGTCCAAAATGTGGACAGGGTCGGTCTTGATCAAAACAGCATCCTCTGCCCAGACAAGGGCGCTACTCGCCTGTGACAAGCTAGGGGATGTTTCTGTTTCCATCACGCCCCATAAGAGCTTAAATATGGTCCAGGGTATCATATTTCACAGAGACATTGTTTTGCAATCTGACGATGAGCTGCGCCCCAATTTAGAGCGGCGAGGTGTTCATTTCGTCCGGCACTTCCACCGGGGTCCGACGGATAATCAGGTTGCCACCAGGGCATTCATCTTGGCCTTCGAGGGTGACACGTTTCCCGAGAAGGTCAAGGTGATGTTCTACCACTGTAACGTAAAGCCATATATCCCTCCCCCGATGCCGTGCTTTAAGTGCTGGAAGTTCGGCCATATGTCTTCCTGCTGTACGTCCAGAGTCACCTGTCGGCATTGTGGACGTCCTTCACATCCCAATACTCCATGTGTCCCGCCTCCCATCTGTGTCAACTGCGGAAAGCATCATTCGCCTTGCTCGCCAGACTGCAGGATTCTCCAGAAAGAAAGACAGAAAACTGAATACAAAACCCTGGACAGACTGACCTACACTGAGGCTAAGAGAAAATATAAGAGGCCGCTACAACAAAGGTTCTACCATCTTCCGTTCTGCTGGGTACAGTTGGCTCTCAGAGACGTAAAACTCCACCTGCTCCCCTGATGGTGGAGGGCACTTCCCTCCATGTTGCTGCTCCTGCAGAACCTACTTCAGGAGCAACACCCCCACAACCATCAGGGATGTCAGTCCCACTTCTCAGCTAGATAAGCGTAAGTCTCCTTCGGCTCCTCTCGCCAGGAAGGGATCTCTTAGGTCAGTCCCTTCGCAGGTTCCTATGAGTGGCAAAGCTGACACCCACCAGTGGCTGAAGCAAGCACAGGTAGCTGATCATAGGGCTTCACGTTCCTCCTGAGACTGAATCAGTGAAGCCCTCCCAGCTGGGCAAACCTAAGGAGCAGCGAGAGAAACCTAAATAGAAAAAGACCCTCAAGAACCAAGGCACTGCAGTGGCACCCACAACCCCACTACCTACAAGCTCCGTGTCTAAGGATGAGGTGGAGATTCTGGCGTCCGCTGAGGACCTACTAGATATCGCTGGGCCCTCAGACACAATGGATGTCGATCGCACAGGCCTCACTGAGTGTTTCATGGCTTCCCAGTCTGACGATCACGTAATCCTCCAATGGAATTGCGGCGGTTTCTTCCACCACCTCGCTGAGCTACGGCAACTGTTAAGCTTCACACCTGCTTTCTGCATTGCCCTCCAGGAAACCTGGTTTCCAGCAATGCGGACTCCTGCCCTCTGTGGCTATAAGGGATATTACAGGAACCGTAGCGATTATAATAGTCAGGTGGAGTTTGCGTCTATGTCCTGAACTCAGTATGTAGTGAACCTATGCCCCTTCAAACCCCTCTTGAAGCTAATGCTGTCAGGAGAAGAACGATGGAGGAAATAACTGTCTGCAATGTGTATCTTCCTCCAGATGGTGCAGTATCACCGAACGTATTGGCTGCACTGATTGATCAACTTCTTCTTTTCCTTCTTTTGGGAGATGTTAACGCACATAACCCCTCGTGGAGTGGCGCCATACTTACTGGCCGAGGTAGGGAGGTCGAAAATTTACTTTCACAACTCGACCTCTGCCTCTTAAATGCAGGTACCCCCACGCATCTCACTGTGGCACATTGCACATATTCGGCCATTGATCTCTCGGCTTGCAGTCCTGGACTTCTCCCCTTCTATCCATTGGAGAGCACATGACGACCTGTGTGATAGTGACCGCTTCCCCATCTTCCTGTCACTCTCACAGCGTCATGTCCATGGACGTCTACCCAGATGGGCTTTAAACAAGGTAGACTGGGAAACCTTCTGCTCTGCTGTGACCGCTGAGTCTGCTCCATATGGTGCTATCCATGTTGTCGTTGAGCAGGAAACTACAACGATCGTTTCTGCGGCGGTAAACGCGATCCCTCGTACTTTAGGATGCCCCTGGCGAAAGACAGTCCCTTGTTGATCGCTGGAAAACGCTGAGGCAATTAAAGTGTGTCGGAGAGCTCTACAGCGACATAAGCAGCACCCTTCCCTAGAGCACCTAATAGTCTTTAAGTAGCTCCATTCCCGTCTTCGCCAGCTTATAAAACTACGGTAGCAGGAGTGTTGGGAGAGGTACATGTCGACCATTGGGTGCCATACGTCACCTTCCCAAGTCTGGACAAAGATCTGACGTCTTTTTGGGTACCAGAACCCAACAGGTGTCCCTGGCATTAACATCAATGGCGTGTTATCTAGCGTCGCAAATGCGATTACCGAGCACTTTGCTGAGAACTATGCTCGAGCCTCTGTGTCGAAGAACTACCCCCCCCCCCCCCCCAGCCTTTCGCATCGTCAGACGGCGGATGGAAAGAAAAGTCCTCTCGTTCACTACACGCCACAGTGAACCCTATAACGTCCCATTTACAGAGAGGGAGCTTCTCAGCGCCGTTGCACATTGCCCCGACACAGCTCCTGGGCCGGATCGGATCCGCAGTCAGATGATTGAACATCTCTCGTCTGACTACAAGTAACGTCTTCTCGTCATCTTCAACCGGATGTGGTACGATGGCGTCTTTCCATCGCAATGGCGGGAGAGCACCATCATTCTGGGGCTCAAACCCCGTCAAAACACGCTTGATGTGTATAGCTACCGGCCCATCAGCCTCACCAACTTTATTTGTAAGCTGCTGGAACACATGGTGTGTCAGAAGTTGGGTTGGGTCCTGAAGTCACGTAGCCTACTGGCTCCATGTCAGGGTGGCTTCCCCCAGGGTCGCTCTACCACTGATAATCTTGTGTCCCCCGAGTTTGCCATTTGAACAGCCTTTTCCAGACGCCAATATCAGGTTGCCGTCTTTTTTGACTTACGTAAAGCATACATGACCTGGCGACATCATAACCTTGCTACATTGTATGAGAGGGTTCTCCGGAGCCCACTCCCGATTTTCATACAAAACTTACTGTCGCTCAATACTTTCCATGTCCAAGTCGGTACCTCCCATAGTTCCCCCCACATTCAGGAGAATGACGTTCCACAGGGCTCCATATTGAGTGTCTTTCTATTTTTGGTGGCTATAAACGGTCTAGCAACAGCTGTGGGGCCGTCGGTCTCACCTTCTCTGTATGCAAAGGGATTCTGCATTTCGTATTACTCCTCCAGTACTGGTGTTGCTGAGCGGCGCCTACAGGGACCCATTCACAAGGTGCAGTCGTGGGCTCTAGTCGACAGCTTCCAGTTTTCAGCTGCGAAGTCATGTATCATGCATTTCTGTCGGTGTCGAACCGTTCAGCCCCAGAACTTTACCTTAATGACGATTCACTCACTGTAGTGGAGACATTGATTCTTAGGACTGGTTTTCGACGCCCAATTGACTTGACTACCTCACCTTCGTCAGCTTAAGCGGAAGCACCTCAATGCCCTCCGCTGCTTGAGCAACACCAACTGCGGTGCAGATCGCTCTACGCTGCTGCAGCTCTACAGAGACCTTATTCAATCCCGCCTTGACTTTGGGAGTCTGGTTTACAGTTTGGCAGCGCCCTCAGCGTTGCGTTTACTTGACCCAGTGCACCACTGTGGCGTTCGCCGAGCGACGGGTGCTTTTAGAAAGAGTCCACTGACCAGTGTCTTCGTGGTGGCCGGAGTCCCTCCATTGAAGGTTAGGCGTGCACAACTGCTGGCCAGTTACGTTGCACGCGTTTGTAGTTCTCCTGCGCATCCGAATTATCGTCTCCTTTTCCCAACCACGGCGGTTCATCTCCCGCATTGGCGGCCCAGGTCAGAGCTTACGATTGCGGTTTACGTCCAGTCCCTTCTGTCTGAATTGGAGTCCTTCCTGTTACCACCTCTCCTCAAGGTCCATTCACGTACAGCTACATGGTTCTCGCCTACGCCGCAGATTCTTCTGGACTTTTCACATGGCCCTAAGGACCCCGTTAACCCTGCGGCTCTCTACTATCACTTCCTCTCGATTCTCGACATGTACCGGGGCCATGAAGTGGTTTACACCGACGGCTCGATGGCTGACTCTCACGTAGGCTTCGCGTATGTTCCTGGAGGACATATTGAACAGCACTCCTTGCCAGATGGCTGCAGTGTTTTCACTGCAGACCTGGCGACCATATCTCTTACTCTTGAGCACATCCGCACATGCCCTGTCCAGTCATTTCTCCTGTGTACTGACTCCTTGAGCAGCCTACAAGCTATCGACCAGTCCTACCCTCGCCATCCTTTGGTAGTGTCCATTCAGGAGTCCGTCTATGCCCTGGAACGGTCCCGCCGTTCAGTGGTGTTAGTGTGGACCCCATGACACGTCGGAATCCCAGGCAACGAACTTGTCGACAGGCTGGCCAAACAGGCTATGCGAAAACCGCTTCTGGAGATGGGCATCTCCGAAACTGACCTTCGTTCTGCCTTACGCCACAGGGTTTTTCAGCTTTGGGAGACGGAATGGCTTAACAGTACGCACAATAAACTACATGTAGTTGAGGTGTCTACGAATGTGTGGAAGTCTTCCATGCGGTCCTCGTGATTACGAATGTATGGAAGTCTTCCATGCAGTCCTCTCAGTGTTGCTGTGGCTCACGAATGACGGGTGTCCAACTCTTGCTGGACTGCCCACTTTTAGGCCGCTTTGTGGCGGACTTTTAACTTTCCCAGCACCCTGCCTTCGGTGTTAGGAGACAATGCCTCAACAGCAGCTTTAGTTTTACGTTTTATTCGTGAGGGTGGGTTTTTTCATTTGATCTTTTAGTGCATGTCCTTTGTCCCTCTGTGTCCTCCACCGAGTGGTTGGCTGACCATGACAATAAAAAGGAGAAGCCAGCCACACATTAAAATCCCCACCCTAAAAGGTTTTGTTTTGGTCTCTTCTACATGTTTCTTGCATCCCTCTGTGGTTTTCTTGTCCAATTTTGTCCATTCTAGTGTTTATTGCCCTTCTGTCATTCTTGTGGTTTACTTCTTTCTTCCATGTGTGTTTTGTATGTATGAATTATTTCTCTCCCACCCTTGTGGAATTATTTTAATCGGTACGGGGGACCGATGACCCCCTACCCCCCTCTTTTAAAACAACCAACCGAATTTCACTGGTGTCAGTGTCGACAACAGGTCTAAATGGCCGAGGTACTCGATCCCCAGAACTGGATGAACTGCCTGTATACGTAATTAAGTCTGAACTGAACCCTCAGTGCGGGCATCCTACTCGTAGTTGGCCATTTTTTTTTAAATCTAGTGCCAGTACTTTTGTTTAAAGAACCGCCGAAAGAGGATGCATTCCTTGTGCCGGAATTTGGCCACTGTTAGTCGGACAAGAGAATAGAAAAGTGGTACATCAAGTTCCAGGAGAATAGTTGTTTTGGCAATGAAAAAGTAATGAGAATCTCAATGAGGAATTTGAAACTTTCAGCTCAGGTCAGAAGCGTGTAGAGGAACCCTGGCTCAAGTTTAAAAGAATAGCTGACCTCGCACTAGACAGAATGTATCCAGTAGAACAGTTCATACTCGGAGAGAACTTCCATGGTATACAGTCACTGCAGAGTAGCTTCTACGAAAACCAAGATTACTGCATAATAACTGTAAAACAAAACGTAGAGCTACAGACAGAGAGATGCTGAATGAAACGCGTTGGCCTGTCAAGAGAGCAATGCCTTCAATGACTACCGTAGCGGAATACTGTCAAATGACACTTCAAAAAATCCAAAGATACTCTAGTCGAATGCAAAGGCTGTTAGTAGCACCAAAGTTAGTCTCTAGTCCCTATCGAATGACACAGGAACTGAAATTGAGGGTAGGAAAGCAAAGCCGAAATGCTTAACTCCGTTTTCAAATGTTCCTTTACAAAAGAAAACGGAGGAGCGTTGCCCCAGTTTAGCCCTCGTACCACTAAAAAGATGAGTGAAGTCAGCGTTAGTTTCAGTGGTATTGAGAAACAGCGGAAATTGTTAAATTCGGACAAAGCTCCAGGGATCGATGGAATCCTTATCGGATTCTATAGTGAATTTGCGGCTTAGTTAGCCCCTCTTCTCGCTATAATCTGTCGTAGATTCCTCGAACAAAAAAGAAAAACCGTGCCCAATTCTTGGAAAAAGGTACAGGTCACACCCGTCTACAGGAGGGGTAGTAGAAGTGATCGAAAAAACTACCGTCCAATATCCTTGACATCTTAGAACATAGTCTGAGCTCAAACACAATGAGGTATCTTGAACAGAATGATCTCTTCAATGCCAGCCAGCATTGTTTTCGAAAACATGGGCATGTGAAACCCAACTCGCATTTTTCGAACATGGCTTTGGATCGAGGAAACCAGGTAGACACAGTGTTTCTTGATTTCCAAAAAGCATTTCACTCAGTACTGGACCAACGCTTATTGTCTAAAGTACGGTCATATGAGGTATCAAGTGAAATTTGTGACTGCCTTGAGGACTTTTTGGTAAGGGGGACACAGCATATTATCTTGGACGAAGAGTCATTGTCAGATGTAGAAGTAACTTCGGGTGTGCCCCAGAATGGTGTGTTGGGACCGTTGCTGTTCATGTTGTATATTAATGGCCTTGCAGACAATATTAATAGTAATTCTGCAGGTGATGCAGTTATCTACAATGAAGTACTATGTGAGAGAAGCTGCATAAATATTCAGTCAGATCTTGATAAGATTTCACCATGGTGCAGGGATTGGCAACTTGCTCTAAATATTCAGAAATGTAAAATTGTGCACTTCAAAAAACCAAAAAACGTAGTACCCTATGATTAAAATATCAGTGAGTCACTGTTGGAATTGGCCAACACATAGAAATACCTGAGTGTAACGCTCTGCAGGGATATGAATTGGAATTATCACATAGTGTGTGAAGCACGTGGTAGACTTCGGATTATTGATAGAATACTGGCGAATTGCAATCAGTCTACTAAAGAGATTGCTTACAAATCGCTCGTGCGACCCATCCTGGAATGGACCCGTACCAGATAGGACTAACAGGGGATACTGAACGCATACAGAGAAGGGCAGCACGAATGGTCACAGGTTTGTTTAATCAGTGGGAGAGTGTTACAGAAATACTGATGGAAATGAAATGGCAGACTCTTGAAGACAAAAGTAAACTATTAAGAAAGCTGTGTTTGAGTTAAGAAATTTTCGAGAACCGGCTTTAAATGATATACTACAATCTCCTAAGTGTCTCTCACACAGGGATCGTGAAGTTAAGCTTAGAATAATTACTGCACGCACAGAGACATTCAAACAATCATTCTTCCCGCGCTTCATATGTGCATGGAACAGGAAGAAATCCTAATAACTGGTACAACGGGACGTACCGTCTACCATGCACCTCACGGTGGTTTGCAGAGTACAGAGTATGTAGATGTAGATATAGATGCAGAAAACGTTTGGGCCGACCACGAGCAGACGTGACGTGTCAGAACGGACAGTAGACCGTGCGAGGGACGTGATATTGCGAAGTTCAACAAACTCTACCCCTCGAGGTAGTGGAGAATTGAACGTTCCTCAGCCAAAAGTGTGAAAAATCCTTCGTAAGCGATTAGGAGTGCTCCGTACAAATTATGGCTCCTGTAAACCATAAGCTACGATGACAAATTCCGTTGTTCTGTACTGAAATGCAGAACCGTATCGAAAATTAAGACTTTGCAAGCAAATTAAACTTCAACGGCGAAGCTACTTCTCATCTTTCCGGAATGAGTCTGTCACAAGACTCGCATAAGTGGGAGAGAGACCCCACATGCAGCTGTCGAACTGGACTAAGTTCCGAGGAATTTAACGCACTCTGTGCTGTGTCCAACAAGGCGGCGTATGGACTCTTCTTCTTCACAGAGGTAACTGTCAGTGGTATCATCTATTTCGACAGGCTGCAGCTGTGACTCTTGCCACAACGTGAAAGCTGCGACTCTTGCCACAACGTGAAACTTAAAGCTGGTGTTTCATTTTTCAACAAGACAATGTCCCTCCTCATTTCGACAGTTGTGTACGAGATGACATGAACGAAACGTCGCCACGTCGCTGAACAGGTCGTGTTGTGGCCGATGACCTGGCGCCACCCGAGTAGCCACCACGGTTGCGGGACTTGAGAATTTTTGCGTATTTGTTTATATCGAGGACAGCGTGTTTGTTCCACCTGCACCCCAGAACCTTGAAGGCCTACCACACGACATTGCAAAAGCTGTTCTTACCGTTACACCTGATACGATGGGTCGGGTATGGCAAGAGTTAGTCTATTGATTAGAGGTCTGCTGTGTGATTCCAGGAGGACACACAATATTTATAAACATGGTAAAATAAATTTCGAGAATTTGTCTTTCATACACTACATCATATCGTACGTTGTACTTGGCCATTTATCTGTACCGATTTTTTTGGAATGTTTTATAGACTTTATAACCACACTGTAAATGAACGGGTTTCGTAATGGTTCTTAAGGGTCCACTCTCTTCAGTCAGTCTACAAAATAAGGAAATTTTACGATTTAGTTTGGAAACACCAATGAAGCAATCAACGTAAACCTTTTTACGCATGATTAATTGATTCTTGGACAACATTTTCGCATTTCTGTAACAACTTCAGTCATCATTACGCCCCCGCACCCGAGGAGTTAAAGCTGCTCTATCCAAAATGAAGTTTGTCAATGGCGGAAGTCTCGCAGTCGGTAAATCTTATCTGAAACAAAAAACACGTTCTTAATCTGTATAATACTACGCACCGAGTAATAACACAGCTTTTTGAAATTAGTAAAAAATAGTAAAATAGCGAAGGTTTGTAACACAGATGTAGTTTTGTCATGTATTTTTGGTCACGTTTTTTCCAATAACTGACGAATACATTAAAGCAAAGAATTATCCGTTAGACCCTGCTGGCAAATACGTTGCATCTCAACATGACGGAATTAATTGCGTTCACACAAACAAAGATATCTTTCTGAAATTCGGCTGAATTAGTTCGCGGGTTTGTCCGCAAATAGTAATGGGCTATTTTTTATTTTAATTTATTCACTAGTTATTGCAAAAAAATGTGACCAAAAACATACGACTAAACTACATCTCTGTTTCAAGTGACCACCACGTTATTATTTTTTCAAATTTCAAAACACCGTGCTATTAAACCGTGCGTAATATCCTATATATTAAGAAAATCGTTTGTGGTTTGACCTCATACAAGATTTACAGATTGCGGTACTTCCCTCATGGAGACACCTCATTTTGAACTGAGCAGCTTCAACTCCTCGGATGGAGGGGGGCCTTAATGATGACTGAATTTCTTACAGAAATCAGAAAATGTTGTCCACCAATCATTATATAATGTTGAAAAAGCTTTACGTTGAATGCTTCGTTAGTTTTTCAAAAAAAAAAAAAAGGTACAAATCGCTTATTGTATATGCCGAATGAGGAAATTAACCCCTAAACTGATTAATGAAGCACAAACGGGTTTACTGGTATGGATCTGCTTCTGTGAATGCACTGGAAGCAGTGTAAGAATACGACATTCTCCGTGTAAAATAAAAGCTACTTTTTTACTATCTTTACTACGCGAAACATTCTTGTTATGCTTACTAAAGTCTTCCCTTTTTGGTAGGCAGCATGTTTACTTATCTTTCAACGTCAGTTTTTCCAGTTTAGCGGAGACTAGCAATCTTGTTTGCAGTGTTCTGCCATCTCTAATTATATCGACAGTATGACAACGTAGCACCATTACCATAGCGTATGTAACCACTGGTGCAGGTCTGAGGATGTGTCTACACGAGGGGCGTTATTTGTGCGACCTATTTTGTTCCCATAGCAAAACGTAGAAAGGCCAGACATGAAATGAATGTAGCAGTTGGTACCCTCCTATATTTTGTGACGTATATGACTGCAAGACCAGCCATTTACAGCCTCGGGGCCCTGTTCGCCTGTTCGTCTGACCAACTTAAGATTTAAAATAGCGTGGGATATTCTGAAAGTTCTACACCGTCTGCAGAAAGACAGCGAGACAGGGCCGCCTCTGTTGGCGGTATACGATTCTAAACGACCTACCAAATGACTTCTGTAGCCCCGTGAAGCTGTGCGCAAAGAATGCAGTTTGGTACTGGGAGGTGCTATCATTGGAATATTGTTGCGAAGGAACGAGGGACTTGCAGTTTATCATCTCCGGGTGCAGCTGATTCTAAGCATTAATAAACGCAATGTAATGTGAATAAACAGATGAAACGATTGTCTGTCAACCAAAGGCAGTTACATATGATAAGCATTTTGGGTTACCCGTTTCGAACGATTTCTGGTGTAACGGTCTAGCCGTGGGCATGGCGGATTACGACATCCTCAGATTTATTACAAGACTCCTAAGGAAGTGTATTACACGCACTAACGAAGTCGTTTACGACACAGATTTGATTCACATAAGACCTGCACGATACTTCATGGGTGCTTTAAGGCTGTGAAAAAGTTATTATTACTGAAAAAATTTCTTAGACGGAGACACTGGGCGTTTCACATTGCTGAAAGGCTAACTCACAAAAGTACAGAACAAGTCAGGAAACATGCTGATTGCTCCAAAATATGTCCCGTATAGTGACCAGAACGTTAAAATGAGAGAAATTCGGGCTAATTCAGAGGAGTACGACCCTGTCTTTGTTCCTGTACACTAATGCAAACTATCTGCCCCTGTGGCAGATGATGTATGTTGTGTTTCCTGTCTTAAGGTGCGTTAAATACACTCCTGGAAATGGAAAAAAGAACACATTGACACCGGTGTGTCAGACCCACCATACTTGCTCCGGACACTGCGAGAGGGCTGTACAAGCAATGATCACACGCACAGCACAGCGCACACACCAGGAACCGCGGTTTTGGCCGTCGAATGGCGCTAGCTGCGCAGCATTTGTGCACCGCCGCCGTCAGTGTCAGCCAGTTTGCCGTGGCATACGGAGCTCCATCGCAGTCTTTAACACTGGTAGCATGCCGCGACAGCGTGGACGTGAACCGTATGTGCAGTTGACGGACTTTGAGCGAGGGCGTATAGTGGGCATGCGGGAGGCCGGGTGGACGTACCGCCGAATTGCTCAACACGTGGGGCGTGAGGTCTCCACAGTACATCGATGTTGTCGCCAGTGGTCGGTGGAAGGTGCACGTGCCCGTCGACCTGGGACCGGACCGCAGCGACGCACGGATGCACGCCAAGACCGTAGGATCCTACGCAGTGCCGTAGGGGACCGCACCGCCACTTCCCAGCAAATTAGGGACACTGTTGCTCCTGGGGTATCGGCGAGGACCATTCGCAACCGTCTCCATGAAGCTGGGCTACGGTCCCGCACACCGTTAGGCCGTCTTCGCTCACGCCCCAACATCGTGCAGCCCGCCTCCAGTGGTGTCGCGACAGGCGTGAATGGAGGGACGAATGGAGACGTGTCGTCTTCAGCGATGAGAGTCGCTTCTGCCTTGGTGCCAATGATGGTCGTATGCGTGTTTGGCGCCGTGCAGGTGAGCGCCACAATCAGGACTGCATACGACCGAGGCACACAGGGCCAACACCCGGAATCATGGTGTGGGGTGGGGAGCGATCTCCTACACTGGCCGTACACCACTGGTGATCGTCGAGGGGACACTGAATAGTGCACGGTACATCCAAACCGTCATCGAACCCATCGTTCTACCATTCCTAGACCGGCAAGGGAACTTGCTGTTCCAACAGGACAATGCACGTCCGCATGTATCCCGTGCCACCCAACGTGCTCTAGAAGGTGTAAGTCAACTACCCTGGCCAGCAAGATCTCCGGATCTGTCCCCCATTGAGCATGTTTGGGACTGGATGAAGCGTCGTCTCACGCGGTCTGCACCTCCAGCACGAACGCTGGTCCAACTGAGGCGCCAGGTGGAAATGGCGTGGCAAGCCGTTCCACAGGACTACATCCAGCATCTCTACGATCGTCTCCATGGGAGAATAGCAGCCTGCATTGCTGCGAAAGGTGGATATACACTGTACTAGTGCCGACATTGTGCATGCTCTGTTGCCTGTGTCTATGTGCCTGTGGTTCTGTCAGTGTGATCATGTGATGTATCTGACCCCAGGAATGTGTCAATAAAGTTTCCCCTTCCTGGGACAATGAATTCACGGTGTTCTTATTTCAATTTCCAGGAGTGTATGTTCCGGGTCGCTTTCATTTTAGCCACCCCGTAGATACAGACAAATAACCTACGCAGTAGTTCGGTAAGTGACGATCAAAGACTCGTAACGTACTCATCCAGCTCAGTTTGAGTGTATGAAGTTGAAATACGGACCTGTACGTCTCATGTACACGTCGTTACGTTTTGCATTGAGGACAACACACACGCATTCATATACGGGTGACTGAATATATACAAAGTGAGTCACGCAATGCCCGTTTTATTTTGTGAACAGTTACAGATATCGAAACGATGTTTTCGGCAAATGATAGTACGCTAAGAGACACGCACTTCGGTGTGTGATAAAGAGTCTTATCCCCTGTATCAATCGAGACATTAAAGCAAGTGCGATTGTTTAAAGCGGAGTGATATAGCTTATTTAACGGCATCCGAAAGAGCTTGAAAAGATGAATACAATGATATAAGTCTTGTTAATTTTGAGGTTGAAAGTCTTCGCTAAAGAATCCGAGAAATGTTCTAAAATTGGAATGCAATGCTGCTAGAGTCGGCTATTGCGTTGTAAACACCGCCAGGCAGAGTTTTCGTGCCAGGCTCTATCATTACATGCAACAAGATACAACTACACTACTAAGAAAAACCTCATTTCGTATACAACATAGATACAGGGCCAGCTGTGACTTTCGTGAATGAATATATGGCAAATGTCAGCTTCCGGCGCATCAGATGGATATTAAAAAAAAAAAATGCACTGCGTCGTCAGATCACGAGTGGCCAACCGGGACCATCCGACGGCCGTGTCATCCTCAGTGGAGGATGCAGATAGGAGGGGCGTGGGGTCAGCAAATCGCTCACCCGGTCATAAGATGGTATTCTTGACCGAAGCCGCTACTATTCGGTTGGCATCACGAGGCTGAATGCACCCCGAAAAATGGCAACAGCGCATGGCGGCCTGGATGGTCACCCATCCAAGTGCCGACCACGCCCGACAGCGCTTAACTTCGGTGATCTCACGGGAAGCGGTGTATCCACTGCGCTAAGGCCGTTGCCATCAGATGGATATTAGGAAAAGTATTTCAACTGAGTTTAGATTTCCAGGTTTTTGTGGAAACAACTACAGTTTCGCCAGACAGATTCCAATTTAAACGCTCCTCGTTGTTGCTTAGTTAGAAGGCAAAGCCGAAGAAGAAAAGTAGGTTGTTCACTTCATTCTGATATACAACCTTATTCCCGAAAAAAACTGGTTTATGAACTTTCTTAGGTTAATAGTAATAATAATAATAATAATAATAAAACAAGAACAACTGATGTCTCTTTGCCTGGAGACGCCTGAAGGCTTCTCAAAAATTTAACGCCTGCAGTGGATAAGTGTCTACTCGAAATTATAAGTAGATGGAATGTACTTTAAATAAACTAAACTTTTTATTTAGACTGACAGAAGACATGTCACCCACAAAATAATTACTTTTCTTAACGAAACATAGTTTTTCATGTATTGTTTACTACCAGCTGCAAGGCATATTTGAAATCGTCGTTCGATAGAGATGGGCAGATGAAAGTACACTAGATGACAGGGCGTTGCATGCTGTGACTATGAGACGGCGCATATGGCCTGGTGTAGTTAGGGCTTCATAGACTGCGTCTTTCAGTTATCCCAACAGAAAAAAATCAAGAGGAGTCAAACTGGGGGACCTGGTCTGCCATTGTACTGAAGCACTCCTTTGTATCCAGCGGTCAGGAAACTTCTGTTCAGAATTGGTGTTGCAACACGGGGAACGTGACATAAACCAAATACACTGTCGCTTAACCAGCGGCACCTCTTCTAGAAAAAAAGGTAGAATGTTCGTAACAAAGTGTCCGTACGTATTTCTATTCAACAACCATAGGATTAAATGAGGTCCCACAACGGAATTGACTACCGTGGCACGCTATTAGTTTATGTTCCACGTTCGTTGGCGTTGTACCTGGCGAAGCCATCACGGATTTTCAGTGCAAGCTACATTACCATGATTCGTAAACATTGCTTCACTGGCAAAGAACTCACGTTCTTCGGAATCACGTCCTCCGAGTGGCTGGTGTAGTGGCAGATGACAAGGGTGTAATGTGTGTAGATGCAAGACACGCATGGCACTCGTCCTGCTGATCCCATGGAGATTCACAAGCGTCGTAACCAGAACAGCTTCTTGATGTGCACTTCCAGTTGCTGTAGTCGTCCTCGTCCCGTGTTAAACGCTGAAGTTGGCCCGACAAGCAGCGACGATCAGGATGGACATTCCTCTAGCGCCGTAGCGTTTCGACAGCATTTTTTTGACATTTGACGTATGAAACTACCACGTTTAACCTCTCATTCCTGTACATGTCTGCATGCAAAGAACACTGAGCAGCAATGAGCTGCCGATTGACGATACAGTTCCTGCCAGTTCTGCACTGCAGACATGCAAACAAACAAGGGCTTCGTACAATGATGTAGTTTAAGAATACATCTCGAATTCTTTCAGCCTCAAAATTAACAAGCATTATATAACGCCTTTTCGCTCGCCTTCAGATGCCATTAAAAAGATATCATTCCATTAAAAAACCATACTTCCTTCAGTATCTCGATCGATACAAGTGTCAAAATTCTATCAAACATCCAAAGTACCTGCCGCTTAGTGCACTTTCATTTGCCGAAAACCTCGTTTCAGTATCTGAAACTTTTCACAAAATACAACGGCTGTTACGTTTCACTTGATTTTCCCTGTATACCGGGTGAACATAAATAATACCGTCAAGCTGCAGGGACAGATCCAGAAAAGGTCCTGTGAACAAGTGTCCGGAAATGGACGGTGTGCGTGCAGCGACAACAAATTGTGTCAGCGAACTGCAATGATAAAGTGGGGTAATTTGGAAGTGGAACGGTGCTTCGTCATGCAGAAACAATATAACCTTTGATATTTCCGAAGGCACATTCTTAAGCAGTCCAGAGTATTCCGCAATAAGTCCGAGTACTCCTCCGTCGAGATGTTGCGGGATAATAACTGGTCCAAGGATGTGGTCGCCAAGAATCCGTGCCCACACATTGGTGCTGAACCGATGCTGATGAGATGCCTCAGCCATTCCTCGAAGATGCCGGCTATGCAAATCGATGATGCTAGTTCTGGTAAAGGTTGCTTCGTCAGTGAAGCCAACTGATGAGTGAAATCCCATAATTGTATCGGTCTGCTGCAAAAACTATCGACAAAAGCGCTCCCTTAGAAGGAACTCTGCTGCTGGTAATCCTTCAGGTGATAGGGATGATTGCGGTTATCATGCACGATATATATAATCGTACTTTGGCTTACACCATGCTGGTGGGCCACTCGCCTGGAGCTTTTACTAAGGTTCGTCTCAATATCCTATAGAATCCGGTTCTCTAAATCCGGTGTATGCACAATCTACCGCTTCCATGCACGTTCGTCTCTCTGGAAGTACCCGCTATCACACAAACGCCCAAAAATGGCTATAAATGTTGTGGGATATGGTTGGTGTTTGTGAGGGTACTTGTTTTTGTACAGCCCTGCTGCCTCTCGACTGTTTCCATCTGCTTGACCATACACGAGTATCGTCCCAGAGTGTTCCCCACATGAATACCGGACTATTCTGCGTTTACGGTAGGTTGCACCAATCACAGAGATGCAACACGTAAGGAACACACGGCACATGGTTAGAGGAACTTTCATTCATCGTGGCAACGATGCATTTCCAGACACATGTTCATAGGACATTTCCCCCAATTTCCAGTCAAAATCTATCTGTACACTTTGTGGGTTTTATTAATGTTGGACCTGTATATACGAGGGGACTTAAAAAAGTGAGTTGCACATATCGTCCCAAGCTAAGACCTTTCCACAACAAGAGTGCCACATTGTCAGAAGAGAGTACACGTTTTGGCTACCCTGCAGACACAGTGCTGCTACAGTGCAATAATATTATTGATGTAAAAAAAAATGTAATACTTTTATCACTTTTACTGATAGCAATGCTTCCGAAATTATAAAATGGTGCATAGAAAATTTTTGCTTGATGATGATGATTCCCATCACATCGGCGAGAACGTTGAACGATGGTGTTGTTTAGAGGCCTGTGACCGATGTCAAAATTACGCAGTTTGCGTAATTACCTTGCCCAGGTACTGATAGAAAAGATCGGTAAAGGAGGTCGCTGCGACGCTGAAGTAAAAGTTTGATAACGTAAAAGCTGACTGAACACTGGTAGCTCTCTTGTGGTTACCAAAAAATTCGTCGGCAACTCTCCTTCGCTGCAGCCTGAAAAAGTTCTAAAACGCGACATAATAAACTGAGATGTGGCGTTAATGGAAGAGGAAAGTAGGTTCTTAATTCAGACACAGTTGTTATGATTAAAAGTGCCTAATTATTTAGACAAAAGTTACAGATACGAGAGCGACACTTACATTTCGTGTAACAGCCATCGAAAACAAATGAGAGGGAGAGCTCACATCCCCTACTTTTATATAATCCAAAAACATATTACGGCGATTGTCTTCAACTTGCTTTACAGTTTCGATATATAAACATTTCTGTGGAACATTCTTTATCGGAACAGCAAAAAAATACATTCCTCACATTAAATCGTGACCTTTTCTCCTTACTTTACACATTTATTTACACAAACAATATGTACTCTTAATGCATTGCAGCAGTAATTAAACGATTGGGACATATTCTATTAATTATTCAAAATGCAACATTTCAGTGCGGTTCACAGGTGCATCACGTGGGACAGGCAAAACGTCTAAATTTCACACAGATCCACCGTGAAATTTTGAAGGTGTACGGACCAAATGAAATGCCACTTTCGGCCAAATGATACCAACGGTCACTTTGAAATGTTGTGCAGCATTCAATAAAAGTTACTTGCTCTGTCATACTAATGTCTAGCTTACTTTTTGAGACCCCTTCAATATACTGAATGTGACGGGTATAAGTGCAGATATTTTTATATTTGGTACCTTAATATATACGAGGGTCACTACACAAGAAATGCACACTATTTTTTTTTAAATCCATCTTTTATTCTACATGTTTGAAAGTTTTACAGTGTGTAGATACATCCTTTAGGAACAATATTTTAATTTCTCCACATAATTTTCAAAAAAAAAAAAAAAAAATGGTTCAAATGGCTCTGAGCACTATGGGACTTAACTGCAGTGGTCATAAGTCCCCTAGAACTTAGAACTACTTAAACCTAACTAATCTAAGGACATCACACACATCCATGCCCGAGGCAGGATTCGAACCTGCGACCGTAGGGGTCGCGCGGTTCCAGACTGTAGCGCCTAGAACCGCTCGGCCACTCCGGCTGGCTCACAATTTTCATCCCTCCCAACTGCCTTACGCCATCTTGGAACCAGGGCCTGTAAACCCGCACAGTAAAATTGTGGACCAACCTGTTGGAGCCACTGTTTGGCAGTGTGCACATGGGAGTCATCATCTTCAAACCTGTTCCACGAAGAGAGTCTTTCAGTTTCCCAATGAGATGATAGTCACATGGAGCCAGGTCAGGATTATAAGGCGGGAGTTTCAGTGTTGTCCATCCGAGTTTTGTGATCGCTTCAATGGTTTTTTGACTGACACGTGGCCGTGCATTGTCGTGCAACAGCAAAAATCCTGTTCCATTAAGTTTCGGGTGTGCACCAGCAAGAAATCTCCTTCTTCTTCTAATATTTCGGCTGTATGACGTTCAGCCATCTTCAGAGTGAGCCGCAAGACTGCCGCTCCAGTGCTCGCTTCGTCCCTTTATACTGTTGTATCGCGTGACTGCGCACGCGGCCACAGATGCAATTGCACCAGAGACGTTGGTCGGTGGCAGAGACGTGCATAATGCGCGAGTTGTATCTATGACTCCGCAGTTGATCTCTGTTGGCATATCGAAGTATCATTGTGAGCTGCACTGTGACGACGTCTTTGTGAGTTTATTACAGCAAGTGCCGGATTCCATGATTTGTCAAGATTGAAACCACTATCTCTATTAATTAAATTCGTCGTCAAGCGAATTTCAATCGCCTCCTTCACTATCGAGTCCCAAAAGGATGATGTAGCTGCCAAAATTTCGACGTTGTCATACAACATACTGTGACCATTATCAATAAAGTGCTCTGCCACTGCCGACTTGTTAGGTTGTAAAAATCGTGTGTACCTCCGGTGATCTGTACATTTTCAATGATTAGTAAACTGAAATCATTGAAAATGAACCCGTCTGATATATTAGTGAGTTCTGATGTGGTGGCTTTATTTACAAAGATTCCCCTTCCAGAATCTCTACAACTTAATGAAAGAAGTTTTGACAAAGAGATTTCAGCTTTATTTAAACATGTTCTGACCTCCACATATTTCTTATTTAACAACGAATTTTTTGAACAGACGGACGGAGTCGCCATGGGTAGTCCCTTATCCCCTCTGGTGGCCAATTTATTTATGGAGGACTTCGAGGAGAAGGCGCTTGAATCTGCTGGAAACCCACGGTATTTTTGAGGTATGTTGATGACACCCTTGTAGTTTGGCCCCATGGTGAAGACAACTTGCAAGACTTCTTAAGACAGCTGAACTCCCTCCACGATCAAATAAAGTTCACAATGGAAACTGAAAAGGAGGGATGCCTTCCATTCTTGGATGTTTTGGTTCGGCGCAGAGAGGATGGCACTTTGGGACATGAAGTGTATAGGAAGCCGACGCACACCGATCTGTATTTACGTGCAAATAGCTGCCGCCATCCTGCCCAGACAATGAGTGTTCTCCGAACTTTGACCCACAGAGCTCATATTATTTCTGACGAAAGCAGTCTGCAAGATGAACTTACAAAGAGTGTTTGAAGACAATGGGTACTCTCCACAACAAATACAGAGGGCACTAAAAATGAAACCGAAAGAGGCCACAAAGAAAGCAGAAGAAGATGAAGAAACCCTTAAATCGATGGACTTCCTGCCATATGTGGGCAGCCTCTCATCAAAAATAGGACGCATTCTCGGCAGACACAAAATAAAAGTGATTTTTCGTCCTCCACCCAAAGACAACTGCACTCGTGGGCTCCGTGAAAGATGATCTGGAGTTTACAAAATTCCATGTGAATGTGGCCTTTCTTACATCGGACAAACAACTCGTACTGTCCAAGAAAGATGTACAGAACACCGGAGGTACACACGACTTTTACAACCTAAGACGTCGGCAGTGGCAGAGCACTGTATTGATAACGGTCACAGTATGTTGCATGACAACGTCAAAATTTTAGCAACTACATCATCCTTTTGGGACTCGATAGTGAAGGAGGCGATTGAAATTCGCTTGACGACGAATTTAATTAATAGAGATAGTGGTTTCGATCTTGATAAATCATGGAATCCGGCACTTGCTGTAATAAACTCACAAAGACGTCGTCACATTGCAGCTCACAATGGTATATCGATATGCCAACACAGATCAACTGCGGAGTCATAGATACAGCTCGCGCATTATGCACGTCTCTGCCGCCGACCAACGTCTCTGGCGCAATGGCATCTGTGGCCGCACGCGCAGTCACGCGATACAACAGTATAAAGGGACGAAGCGAGCACTGGAGCGGCAGTCTTGCGGCTCACTCTGAAGATGGCTGAACGTTATACAGCCGAAATATTAGAAGAAGAAGGAGATTTCTTGCTGGTGCACACCCGAAACTTAATGGAACAGTCTTTGCGCCGCCAAAACCTGAAGATGCACAGCAAAAATCCTGATTTTGCCGATGTGGTCGAACCCGACTCAGTCGGGCTTGAAGTTTCTTCAGTGTCGTCACACATGTATCAGAATTTATGGTGGTTCTACTTGGCATGATGTCCACAAACAAGAGTCCTTCGGAATCAAAAAACACGCTAGCCATAACTTTTTCAGCAGAATGTGTGGTTTTGAATATTTTTTTCCTTGTGTGATTTTGCATGATGCCACTCCATTTATAGCCTCTTCGTCTCTGGTGAAAAATGATGGAGCCATGTTTCATCACCTGTCACAATTATTTCAAGAAATTCATCTCCACCATTCTCGTACTGTTCCAAAAGTTCGCTGCATACCGTTTTCTTGTTTCTTTGTGAGCACTGTCAACATGCTGGGAACCCACCTGGCACAAACCTTTTTTAACGCCAACACTTTCAGTATTCTGTAAACACTTCCTCCCCCTACCCCAACGTAGCGTGACAATTCGTTCACTGTGATGCGTCTGTCAGCAGTCACCAATTCGTTAATTCTCTGCACATTGTCTAGAGTGTGTGCAGTACGAGGCCTGCCGCTGCGAGGACAATCCTCAATATTGCCGTGCCCGCTTTCATCACGTAACCTGCTTGCCCACCGACTAACTTACTGCGTTCGACAGCAGCATCTCCATACACCTTTTTCAACCTCTTGTGGATGTTTCCCACTGTCTCGTTTTCACAGCACAGGAATTCTATGACAGCACGTTGCTTCTGACGTACGTCATCTTGAAGACATACCGTGACGGCGCCACTCACGGGAACAGTTTGAAAGCAAGCGGGAAGGATGTATCTACACACTGTAAAACTTTCACACATGCAGAATGAAAACTGTATTTTTACAAAAATAGTGTGCATTTCTTTTGGAGTGACCCTCGTATACACATGAGTGTGGTGGTTGTTTCTTCTGTTCCCACAAACACGTTACAAATTTTACTACCTGATGTTTTCTGCATGGTTGTAATTGCACTACTAAGTGGGCTCCGCCTGTCAGTTTAGACTAACCATTTTGTGTCCCTGCATCCACACTTCAACACTTGACCTGCAGGGCAGGGGAAAATAAGAATTAATGACCTGCTGTTGTCAAATGTACTTGGAGGTACTAATCAACCTTAAAACATACGACTTGTAATAACTATAATTATTAGTCTGTAAATGAGGTAAATTATTATGCAATGTTATTCAGTCCACTGTCCTCAGTCACCAGTATAAATATCTGCACTTACATCCGTTGCACCCTGTATAGCGGATGCCGTCCTGAGAGTTGTCACACACAGTTTCTCTGATGTTTGCAATTGCGTTTTCGCAGTGTGTAACAGGAGCTAGCCCAAATAAATCATCTTGTCTTATATAGGAGTTTTAAAGCGGAATTTTATATGCCTGTTGGATGGAGCGGTGCAACATTAATCTGTTACATTGGCTTTATATGTAAGTACTGAAAGGGACAGTAAAACAAAAAGAACAGGCAGTACTCCAGTAGCGATTGAGCAGCGCTTGTGCATGGCAGCAGCAGTCACAGTGGCCCAGAGCGGTTCTGTGGCTGCTGGGATGCTGGTTATTCTTCGTTCTTTACTGTTCATGTCAATGCGTTTCGAAAAAACGAATATCGCACCAAAATAATTTGGGGCCAATTCATCGAATGGCCACGGAAAATTCCACTTTAAATTGTTTTTTGTTTCTAGCGTTTCCATTGACAGTAGACGTCGTGTGTAACATATGATGAACAATATTTGTTTCGGCTTACTCCAGATACACACAGCAAAAACGAAATTAAGAAAATTTGCCGAAGAAACAGAGAAAACAGGCGTGGCAACTCTTAGTTATGTGTTTTTGTGAGAGTGTACAGATACAAATGTGCCTACTATTTCTTCAAATCATTACTCCACACCCACCCAGTCACCCATCCACCCACCCACCCACCCACCCACCCACACACACACACCCACACACACACACACACACACACACACACACACACACACATTCACAAACAAACATACTGAAAAAGGTTTATAGAGTTTCATTCAACAATACACCAACCAAAGTTCCTAAGATTTGTTGTGCAGCGAGTCTCAGACGTTCAACACCAAAGAAAGAACGTAAGGGTTTAGCGTCCCGTCGACATGGAGATGGAAGACAAATTTGGATTGGATCAAAAGTCCCCATCTTGGCATTTCCCTTGAGCGATTTAAGGAAACTACGGGAGGTCTAAATCAGGATGACCCGACGAGTTCAAGGTCTAAACCGCTGCGCAATGTCGCTCTGATTTAGCACCACACAGTACCAAGACTAGCAGACCACTTTCGTATAATATACTGTTTCTCACTCAGGGAAACTTCGTAGTTCCTTATTACTAAAAGGAAATTCTTTTATGGAGAAGGAAGGGCGCTGGCTGTCCTACGATAACTTGGATGAAAAGATTCTAGTTATCACTGAATATTTACTTCGCTACGTGTTTCAGGTGGACATATATAGATTCTCCATCTCTTGGGCCAGAGTTCTTCCTGTGGGTGATGTCAGCCAAATCAATCAAGCAGGAGTGGATTACTACAACAACCTCATCGATTTGTTGATTGCAAATGGCATTCAGCCTATGGTAAGTGAAGCTATACACAGTTTTTACAGTTATGCATGTTATAGTTTTTATGACTGATTGTAACGTATGGTTTTGTGTATGAGGTAGCTCTGGAAACACCTACGAATCAAATTACCTTTCACTGCCGCAGCTGTATCTATGACTGCCTCTGTTCATTTTCCTGAAATACTCTAACTTACCCATAAATTCAAATTTAGGGCCTGAATTCTCTGTTGCGTAAAGTATAAAGAATTTCATGATTGGACCCCGTGTTGGTAAGGGGTACGTCTCACCGACAACGTTCTGTTCTAGACTATCGTGTATTAGCTGGACTGTTTTATACTCTCAGCGTGTGACTATTCCAAGCCTATATTAAAAAAAAATATCGATAGTTTTTTAAGAAATAATTATTTTCATAGCATCAATAAAATATTTCACTCGTACATAAACAGATATACACTCCAGGAAATTGAAATAAGAACACCGTGAATTCATTGTCCCAGGAAGGGGAAACTTTATTGACACATTCCTGGGGTCAGATACATCACATGATCGCACTGACAGAACCACAGGCACATAGACACAGGCAACAGAGCATGCACAATGTCGGCACTAGTACAGTGTATATCCACCTTTCGCAGCAATGCAGGCTGCTATTCTCCCATGGAGACGATCGTAGAGATGCTGGATGTAGTCCTGTGGAACGGCTTGCCATGCCATTTCCACCTGGCGCCTCAGTTGGACCAGCGTTCGTGCTGGACGTGCAGACCGCGTGAGACGACGCTTCGACGCTTCATCCAGTCCCAAACATGCTCAATGGGGGACAGATCCGGAGATCTTGCTGGCCAAGGTAGTTGACTTACACCTTCTAGAGCACGTTGGGTGGCACGGGATACATGCGGACGTGCATTGTCCTGTTGGAACAGCAAGTTCCCTTGCCGGTCTAGGAATGGTAGAACGATGGGTTCGATGAAGGTTTGGATGTACCGTGAACTATTCAGTGTCCCCTCGACGATCACCAGTGGTGTACGGCCAGTGTAGGAGATCGCTCCCCACACCATAATGCCGGGTGTTGGCCCTGTGTGTCTCGGTCGTATGCAGTCCTGATTGTGGCGCTCACCTGCACGGCGCCAAACACGCATACGACCATCATTGGCACCAAGGCAGAAGCGACTCTCATCGCTGAAGACGACACGTCTCCATTCGTCCCTCCATTCACGCCTGTCGCGACACCACTGGAGGCGGGCTGCACGATGTTGGGGCGTGAGCGGAAGACGGCCTAACGGTGTGCGGGACCGTAGCCCAGCTTCATGGAGACGGTTGCGAATGGTCCTCGCCGATACCCCAGGAGCAACAGTGTCCCTAATTTGCTGGGAAGTGGCGGTGCGGTCCCCTACGGCACTGCGTAGGATCCTACGGTCTTGGCGTGCATCCGTGCGTCGCTGCGGTCCGGTCCCAGGTCGACGGGCACGTGCACCTTCCGCCGACCACTGGCGACAACATCGATGTACTGTGGAGACCTCACGCCCCACGTGTTGAGCAATTCGGCGGTACGTCCACCCGGCCTCCCGCATGCCCACTATACGCCCTCGCTCAAAGTCCGTCAACTGCACATACGGTTCACGTCCATGCTGTCGCGGCATGCTACCAGTGTTAAAGACTGCGATGGAGCTCCGTATGCCACGGCAAACTGGCTGACACTGACGGCGGCGGTGCACAAATGCTGGGCAGCTAGCGCCATTCGACGGCCAACACCGCGGTTCCTGGTGTGTCCGCTGTGCCGTGCGTGTGATCATTGCTTGTACAGCCCTCTCGCAGTGTCCGGAGCAAGTATGGTGGGTCTGACACACCGGTGTCAATGTGTTCTTTTTTCCATTTCCAGGAGTGTATTTGCACTGTACATTAAAATGTAGACTCCATGAAAATTTTTCTGTGAATTGGGTACTGTACACAGTTTCGTGAAAGATATAATCTAGAACGTTATGGCCGTTCTGATCGACTCGTCGCCCTCTCGCAGGTGACCATGTACCACTACGACCTGCCGCAGCCGCTGCAGCTCCTGGGCGGCTGGACGAACCCCGTGGTGGCACAGTACTTCCGAGAGTACGCTCGCTTCCTCTTCCAGACGTTTGGAGACAGGGTGAGTTAAAGTAATTTATAAGTGGATTTAAGAGTTTGGTTTCCAGCAAATAACAGTGGCCTCGACAAAAACTACTGTAGCCAACATGAACTACAGCCTTAACTGTTTGTCTGTGGCAGTATTTGAATGAGTTGTCCTCGATGGTGAGTGTTCATCGGAGGTGAGGGTATCATCTGGAGAGCCCCAGGGAAGTGTGGTAGGTCCGCTGTTGTTTTCTATCCACATAAATGATCTATTGGGTAGGGTGGATAGCAATGTGCGGCTGTTTGCTGATGTTGCTGTGGTGTACGGGAAGGTGTCGTCGTTGAGTGACTGTAGGAGGATACGAGATGACTTGGACAGGATTTGTGATTGGTGTGAAGAATGACAGCTAACTCTAAATATAGATAAATGTAAATTAATGCAGATGAATAGGAAAAAGAATCCCGTAATGTTTGAATACTCCATTAGTAGTGTAGCGCTTGACACAGTCACGTCGATTAAATATTTGGGCGTAACATTGCAGAGCGATATGACGTGGGACACGCCTGTAATGGCATTTGTGGGGAAGGGGGATAGTCGTCTTCGGTTCATTGGTAGAATTTTGGGAAGATGTGATTCACCTGTAAAGGAAACCGCTTATAAAACACTAATACGACCTATTCTTGAGTACTGCTCGAGCGTTTGGGATCCCTATCAGGTCGAATTGAGGGAGGACATAGAAGCAATTCAGAGGCAGGCTGCTAGATTTGTTACTGGTAGGTTTGATCATCACGCGAGTGTTACGGAAATGCTTCAGGAACTCGGGTGGGAGTCTCTAGAGGAAAGGAGGCGTTCTTTTCGTGCATCGCTACTGAGGAAATTTAGAGAACCAGCATCTGAGGGTGACTGCAGTACAATTTTACTGCCGCCAACTTATATTTCGCGAAAAGACCACAAAGATAAGAGAGATTACGGCTCGTACAGAGGAATATAGGCAGTCATTTTTCCCTCGTTCTGTTTGGGAGTGGAACAGGGAGAGAAGATGCTAGTTGTGGTACGAGGTACCCTCCGCCACGCACAGTATGGTGGATTGCGGGGTATGTATGTAGATGTAGAGTTTCTGTCTGTGGTTGGGGAGATCATATTCGGTTACTCATAAGTACTTACGGGTTTTCAATGGACGACTGAAGGAAAACTATATGGCATACAGAAAAATTACACGCAACAGTGGATAGAGCACCACTCCAAGTTTTTAACTCAGCTTACGATTGCTCAGTATCGGCACAATTTGTGACACAGCAAACGGCAATACGTGAGTGCACGTTATTCAGGTCGTTTGCATGATTTGCCTTGGAAGGCGGGACAGCAGCTCACGGTGAAAATATGTTTATTAAATTGCCTTCCCGCAGGCGCGAACAAATTTACTGGGGCAATATAGAGTGGATTACTTAATGACATATTCTTAAATGCCGGCCCCTAGTACAAATACGCCACGGGACGTCTTACGAATCGAAGCTTGCAAACTGCCCTAGCTACTGAAATGCATCACTTTTTAACAGAACTTGTAGTTTTCACACAGTTGTCTTGGGTAACCCAGGGGCTACTTACGAATAATGCTGAACTTCCCTGGTGTTGTTACCTAGCTCGTATACAGTGTCTGTATCCTTAGTGACATTCATCTATACAGGGTCTTTTAGGAAGAATATTAAATGTTTTAGGAGATAGTAGCATAGACTAAATCGAATGAAACCTTCCGCACAACACATGGGTCCACGTTTTGTTGGTACACAGATACATCTGTTAGAATGCAACACACGGAGGGTACTAAGCAAAGGCAAATGATTAAGTTCAAATATAATTTTCACAAATTCTACTTCCTTCTTAAGTGCACTTCCGAATTCTCTTGACAACAGCCCGTGTAGCTCTTTTGAGGTCGTCTTGCTGTTCTTTGATGAGGGCACCGCTATTACAGCAGTTCTAAAATTAGTTGAGTCAATCGATCATATTCTAACCCCTCTCAGAGATGTACATTGCCTACCACACACGTGGGAGGCCATGTGGCTCCAACACCAGTCACAAACAAAACAACTAAAATATTCATTATAAAACAATAAAGCCACGCTAACTGAGCTTGTTTTCCGTTGGTAATTGTTTAACTATCTCTAGGAGCTGTTTCCAAAAAATATCGCGAAACACGTGGTCGCAAATAAAGCGTAAACAGAATGACACTAAAATTTCCAGGAAAAGTACTTTAAGCCTACAGCAAGTATTCAAGAATGATAAACCAACGTAATACCATGAATTTCGCAAGATTAAATTTCGCTTACACAACTGGCGTGAATTTGTTCATCACCAAATTACAAAAGAAAACCACAAAATTCCAAAAATGATCCAATAAAACACCCTGTCTGACTTTCTGTTATTTACAACAATCACTAAATATCGATAAAAACTCCCAAACCTCGAATTTCATTTGTTTAAGGCTCACTTACACCTTTGTCACGAACATGTACTCAGTACTAAGACAAAAAGAGGTGACCATTAAAAACTATACCACACGTAGAGATACATTACATTGTCTGTCCTCTCAACCGAGCAGATTTCAACTACTGATATACACAAATAGAGGTGCTAAGGTGATGGCCACCAGCCCCAAGTTGTCTTGGTTGTGACCACATTTGCTTAATATATACTTAATATGTCAAAATTTACGAGAACTACCACTTCTTCGAACATTTCCCCATGAATACTAACTTTAAACAATACATTCTTGATTATTGCTCTAGTATTTTGGAATAAAGAAAGACATCGAAGTAATTTAGAGACGCACTGCTAGACATATTAGCTGCTGATCTCACCAAACAGCGAGTATCATGGAAATGAATTTAAGTGGGAATCGCTGGCTGGAAGAAGATGTTCTTTTTGTGAAACATTATTGGGAAATTTTAGAGAACTGGCATTTGAGACTAACTGCAGAACGATTCTACTGCCACCAATGTACACCTAGCGTAAGGACCGTGAACTAAAAAGGAGAAATCAGGACTTTTACTGAGGTGTATCGGTGTTCGTCTTTCTCTCACTTGGCATTTGCGAGTGGAAGAGGAAAGAGAATGAGTAGTTGAGGTACAAGATATCCTCTGCCTTTTACCGCTTGGTGGCTTGCGGAGATGCATGTGTAGATAGAGACACCTGTAACACTTTTGTCAACCGGATGAATTCCCGCTTCTCTGTGTGGCAGGTGAAGTGGTGGGTGACGTTCAACGAGCCGACGACGATCGCATTCGGCTACAGCTCCACGGACACTAACGCACCGGCCATCGGCGCCCACGGCTTCGGCGACTACACGGCGGCCCACTGCATTCTGCGTGCGCATGCCATGGCCTACAGGCTCTACGATCAGCAGTTCAGGGCCGCCCAAGGAGGTGAGTCACCGCTACAGGGAGTTTAAGTTGGCCGTTCAGCTCCCCGGGCTCGATTCGGTACGGGTCGGTAGGCGTCGGCTGGTAGTCACTTGTTTTTATCTGCAGCCAATGCCACCCATCTGACAGTAGCGTGTGAGGCAGCGTTTGTTGTCTGTTATTTTACATTGTTGTACTTCATTATGCTTCAAACTGTTTCCTTTCCCTGTAATAAGTGTACCTAATTGTTGCAGTTAGTATCTTTAGTGAACGTGGCAGTACATGAAACGATGTCAGTTTTGATTATGAAGAACACTGAAGCAGTTTTTACCTCCTAGCGTGGCTTTTGCATCTGTGGAAGCATGTAACAGAACTTGAGATGCCTGCTTTGCGTGCCTCGTTTTCCCGTGCACAGCTGCTCTTGTGGGGGCCAGGCTTGCTAACTCCGCTACCCGCAACTACAACTTGACACTTTGTAGTGTTGCAGATCCAGTTTGCAGAAAATCATGACTGAAGGGCTGGTGGTTTAAAAGATTTGTGGAGCAAGGACTTAAAAATTCGGAACACAAAATTAAGATGTAAATTTTCAATCATTAAATTAATATTTTCTTACAATATATTATGAGCAGAATTAGTACACTGGTACTGTTGCATTCAAATATACTGATCTGTTCATCAAAATTACAAATTTGGCTTATAGCAAAAAATATTTGCACTTATTAGTATTCAATTAGTCTTCCTGAGATATCACATGAGTCTTAAGCTCATATGAAAAAAAAAATCTTTACACAGTAAAACCGCACATTGAAGGGTTAAATATGAAGAAAAGCAATCATAATAAAGTATAGCATGCTTTGCATATAATTGGAAATCTAATTAAACATAGAACTTTAATATGGATCAATGTCTAGGTTCCATAGTGTAGTTACCTAACACACCTAAGTAACACACGCTGCTTCATTCATATTCTTTGCATTTACCCGTATTGTCTTTCGAAACAGCTGTATATTCTATCAGTTACTTAGTTTTTCTACTGAGAGAATGGATTGGGAATGTCAATGGGCATTGTTCACACATTTTAAAGTCGCCTACCTCCCGCGTTTTTAATTAAAAAAATTTTTTTTTGAATCTCATTACACATGAAAACATAACACGAACAAGTGGGCGGACACAACGGGCAGTTCCCACTGTGGAAAGCAAGCTAGGTTCTAACTGGCCTGCCAAAAGAACTCGCGGCCGCTTAATTGCCAAGAGGGAGGCAGAGAGACTTTTAACCACTCTGCAGAAAGCAACGGTGTGGGTGTTAATTAAACAACAACGTAAGTCACCCGGTTTGGCGTTCGGGCATGTGCCGAGGCCTCCCTGTTGTACATTGACTGATTGCCACCTCTCGACGCAACATTTCTTTCTCGTTCACCGCCATCTACGCATTCAGAAACTCACTTCGGAACTTTGATGACTCGACCATTTCTGAACACGTGATATACTGATATTTGGTATTGTTAGCCGTAAAGTCGGGATATTTGGTGCCCCGGGGAAGCCTTACACGGGATGGTACAGACACCCCTTAATACGGGGACGTCGCGTGAAACTCGGCACATCTGGAAGCGCTTGTCACCAGCTGCAGCAGCACACACTGCACGACGGAAGTTCCAGCTGTGGGCCTGTGAAAGTAACGACTTACATTTTAACCGTATGAATTAGGTACTGTCGAGCACTCTACACGTTAGAAAATATTCAGTAATCGTTCGTTTCTTACTAAGCATGCCTGTGGTGTGATTGGCTGGTGCAGAACACATGGGAACTTGCCACACTTGATTTCATACTTCCTAAGCCAAAGTGAGTCACTTTGAGGCTTTTGAATTAAAGTTAGTGTGCAGAAAAAAAACTGTTTGCAGACACTGACGCATTAAATATCCATCGAAAAAGCGATATCTAGAACATTCCGTTGTGGAATCTTCTGTATTGCACTGCAAATACAGTTAGTATATGTTTCAAAGGTTAGTGCTTTTAATTTTGTTTTTTCTTCAGAGCGAAGATCCGTCTTCAAATTGCTACCACTGAGACAAAGCATCAAGTATGCCAGCAAATTTAATATCAGTATCCATTGTGTATATATTATTCTGATGAAACGTTATGTATCATTGTTTATAAGTGGTGTACATACTATTTGTTAAACAAATTGGTAGATTAAGCCTTCTAATTTAATAAAACTGCACTATGATTCTAAGAAATGGACACACTTTAACTGCTGGGAAACTGCATTGTTCACAGGGTACGTCAGTATTGCTCTTAACTCAAACTTCTATGCGCCAGCCACCAATTCCACTGAAGATTCAGAAGCGGCGGAAAGGGCCTTACAATTTTTCGTAAGTCAAATGTCATTATACTACATTTTACCAGAGTTATAAGACAGAGTAGTTCAGCAATTGATATATAACAATGGCAATAAACTAATTCTGTATATTATGTTAACAGTTAACTGTAACTAATCTACTACATTCCGTCTTTACCTACTCATTCTGCAATGAAAAACCTTGTGTATAATAATAACTATAATTCATCTTTTGCAACTGAATTTTATTGTTATCAGTTAATCACATGTTCTCTGCTTCTAGTACTAAACATATTTAACAGACTATAAAGGTAGGATTAATATTTTTAAGGTGATTTCGAATATTATGTTTTGATTCATTTGGTGTAGATATACATGCTTCACAACAACACTTTTATAATATCTCATTATTACATCAGTTTTAGATAAACTACATGCAATAAGCATTTTCTCTTACATTCAATGTTGGTCCTGCAGGTCTTCTATCAGCAGTTTTGAAATTATACTTCCCTATGTAAGAGTTTCCATTAATCTGTCTTTTTTACTATACAGGGCTAATTGCTCTTGACCCTGCTGCCAACATAAATAATACAATAAATTTATTACCTTGAAAAATAAGAAATGCTACATCTTTGTCAGTGAAACTGATTAAAAGATGAACATTTAAGTGTAAGCCAGTGTAATGACTTAAATCTATTAAGTATTATAATCTTAAAGTGCTAATAGGGATTAATATTAATTAATAAAATAGTTATGTAAATCCTTGTAGAGATGCTCTTTACATAGCAATAAGAATTTCTAAAGTAACATTGCCATTCACTCTTCAACTCCAATTATTAAGATGACACATAATATACTGTGTCAGGTTGTTGAACACAAGTGCATTCACTTGCTAGACTACTTTCTGTATTAACTTAAACTGTTGATGATTATGTAGGGATTGTTATTGGTGCTACTAATACACTATTACTTTGTAGTTTTCTTATGAGAAAACTGACGTGCTTGTACTGGTAATGACATAAGACATTCCGAAATCTGTTACGAAAATTATTTTGAACAAAGCAGGTTTCAATAGGACATTCAATTAGTAATATTAGCTATCATTCCTAGAGCACATTTATTTATTCTGAAAATGTGTTGTCTGTAAGCACAGCCTGCTCCCCTCACCTCTTCCCAAAAATTATGCTGTAGCATCAGTTAATGAAGACATTATGAATAAACTAATTTCTTCGAATTATGACCACCTATAGTTGCAATAACATGTATTGAAAACGTAGTTGAACTAAGATATTTCAATAAGTCTAGGGCTTGTGTGTCTCAATACATATTGTTGTAATCTTCAGTCAGAAGACGGTTTGATGCAGATCTCCACATTTGTCTATCATATGCAGATTCCTTCATCTCTGCACACCTGCTATAGTGGTACAGCGTACATCTTAGTTACTCGATTCACCCACCTAATCTTAATCATTTTTCTGTAACACCACATTTCAAAAGCTTATATTCTTTTCTTGTCTGAACAGTTAAATGTCTAAGTTTTATTTCCATATGATGCCACACTCCAGACAAATACATTTAAAAATACTTCCAACTATTTAAAATTATATTCAGCTTTAGCAAATTTCCTTTTTCCAAAAAAGTCTTTTCTTGCTATTTTCAGTTGGTATTTTATGTCACCTGTAGTTCAGCTCTTTACTTCCTGCCAATATAGCAAGTCATCTATTACTTTTAGTGCCTCGTTTTGTAATCTGATTGTATTATAATCATGTTATTTAACTCGATTCCATTCCATCACCCTTTTTTTTTTTACTTTCATTAACGCTCATCTTTTCAAGATGCTATCCATTCCACTCAATTTTCTTCGAAGTAATTCACTGTCTCTGATAGAATTACAGTAGTCTGCGTTTTTATTTCTTCTTCTTAAACTTCAGTTCCCTTTGCAAATTCCTCCTTGGTTCTCTTTAGCACTTTCGAAGTGCACAGGATAACATTGGGATTAGGCTTCAACTCTGACTTACTCCATTATCAACTACTGCTTTGCTCACATTTCATTCCATTCTTATACCTACAGCCTGGTTTCTGTGTGAATTGTATATAATTTTTATCCCTAGTAATTTCAGAATTTCAAAGAGTTGTTGTAGTCAACACTGCCAAAATCTATTTCTGAATCTACAAATGCTGTAAATGAAGGTCTGTCTTTCTTCAGTCTGCCTTCTATGACAAATTATAGACTGATTATTGCTTAACGTATTCCTTTATTTCTCTGGAGCCCAAACTGATCACATGATGTGATCTTTTTGCAGTCTCAAGATCTAAAGACCATGTGTTGTTGTTGTTGTGGTCTTCAGTCCTGAGACTGGTTTGATGCAGCTCTCCATGCTCATACAATAAAGCTGCATGCCCTCGGGAAAAATTAGGGCTGTAGTTTCCCCTTGCTTTCAGCCATTCGCAGTACCAGCACAGCAAGGCCGTTTTGGTTATTGTTACAAGGCCAGATCAGTCAATCATCCAGACTGTTGCCCTTGCAGCTACTGAGAAGGCTGCTGCCCCTCTTCAGGAACCACACGTTTGTCTGGCCTCTCAACAGATACCCCTCCGTTGTGGTTGCACCTACGGTACGGCCATCTGTATCGCTGAGGCATGCAAGCCTCCCCACCAACGGCAAGGTCCATGCTTCATGGGGGGAGGCCATCTGCTTCTAAAATTTGAGAGAGTTTTAATAGGTTTTGATTATAGGGTTCAGAGTTCTGTGAGGAGTGCTGAACTGCATGTACCAAGAATTATAAAAATTTGACGACAGTCCATTTGCAGTGAACCATTTGCTGGCATTTTCAAATACTATATCAGTTGGATTTTTGTTAAAGGATCAGTATCGAATTTTAATTTCACATATGCATCGTGCTCAAAAAGGAAAGAAAAATCTAAAAACATCTGATCCTAGAGTAACTTGGAAGTGATTAATGTATATTACAGACAGTGGAAGATGGAAGTTAGACCATTACACAGGCCCATTTTCATTAGATTCTGAATACCTATCACTGCATGATGTTTAGACCAATATTGTGGATTACGCTATACTTTTTTTAGCTATTGTTGAGGATATCGTGGCTCACACAAGCAAAACCCTTCACTAAATCACAAATATTTTCAATTGCAAAAATCTCTGATTGGCTGACAATAATGTATCATGTCAAGGCGAATATACTCATCTTTTCGAAATCCAGATTGTCAGTGTAATTTCTTTTCCTGTTCTAAGTGTTTATGAATTGTATTTTTTCAGTCTGGCGCTAATTATGTTGTGGACCAATCAGTATTTGGATATTGTTGCTCTTTACCTCTTTATTATGTTATTTATGAACTGGTTTGACACCATCTTTACATCTCTCTGTGGAAATACAGTATTCCCATAAAGGGGATAATTAATGACATAAATTGTTATACACAAGGATCAGTTGACTAATATTTGATTATTTTACTACTGAATTCATCATTAGCAGTATAATATTTATCTTTCAGATAACTGGTGATATAAAAAAATTCTTTCGATTGATTTGTAGGTTATAGCTGAATTTTATCAAGCTCATTTTTGTATGCTATTAGGAACCGTAGATCAATCGCTAAAGAGATTTTGTAATCAAAATTATCCCTAGCGAACATGAAAGGTATCTGATATTTGTGTACGATGTGTCATCAGTAAATTACTTTCCTTTCAAGAAATTTATTCTGTCCTCTGATTTATGTTATATTTCTATTAAAACAGTTTTTATCTTAGTGTTTGTGAAGCGTATTTTGCCTTAAAAATAGAGGCATTTTGATAGTTGTTTAAAACTCTGAAATTCAATTTTTGATGTGTGTTCACCTCTTGATTATCTGTGTCCTATACTTTTAAATATAGTCTCCTCTAACTTTGTTGTTCTGATAACAATGCAAACCAGTGCTTGGAAACATTTAATTTAGTAAACCAATGTTTTACAAGTAGAGTGTGACCGTATTAGAGCATATACTGTATTTTAAATTTTTGTAGAGTGTACTGAATTCTTTTTACAGTATGTCTTTCACAAATAGTCCTTAGATCATCAGCTCCACTCTTCATTTACTACCCTTGCAAATTCCTATGTCCTGTTACTATTTTAATGATGTACCATGTATTTACATATCAGCAGTCAAATATCATGATGCCAGAGAGACAATTAAGCAGTGGAATTGTATTACTGTTTCCAGTTTGGATTTGACTACACGTTGTTGTCAATAGGAATATTACTATTCCTAAAACTCTAGTTGAAAATTGTATAAAGAAATTACGTGAACCATCAGTGTATTTTATTTTGAAACTGAAGTCGTTATATTCCACGAAATTCAAGTCTTTCCCTACTATCCTCTTAAGTAATGAAAACGTGTGCAATGCATCACATTATTTCGTGAATAGTTAGATTCATCTTTTAAAAAGCTTTATACTGTGACTGTTACTATTAACCTTCCATGAATTTACATTGACTTACACGAAGTTTATTAAGTCAACCATTAGGAATCTGAAGAATATCCTTGCTATGCTGGACCACGTAAATTGCATTAGTAGCCCCACACGTCTTCCATTGCTACTATCTTATTGAAAACATGAGTGGTTTTTGTATTAAGTGGTAATATTTATTACTGTTTCAAGACCCAGTTTCCCATTTTTTAAATAGATATTTTTACGTATGTTGGCTTGATAATGAGAAAGTAGTGTAAACTATTCGTGACTTAGTAGTAATTCTGTTGAATATTAAACCAGTCAGGAAAAATAGTTTCATCTGATAAACTTTGAGGAAGAATAAGAAATTCAATCCACAACATATTTAAAAAGTAAAACTGTGGATTTGACTTGCAATTATTTATCAACGCATTTTGTTTCCTCTTCAATATGCTTGGTCCAGCAGTTTATAAGCTTAAGTATTCCTGCTATAGTAAACGCCAGAGCGGCAGGCCTCTGTGGTGGTTGGTGGAAACGAGAAGCCAGGATCACCAGGCCAGGGTACGCTTTTTTTTTTTTTTTTTTTTTTTTTGAGTCGTCAGTCGTCTGATGGTTTGATGCGGCCGGCCGCTAAGAATTCATCTCGTGCATCAAGCTCTTCATCTCAGGGTAGCATATGATCCCTATGTCAAGGGACTACCCAAACAGACCAACCACCCTATGTCCTCAATTGTTTCTTGGTTGTCTTCAGATCTCTGTCTTCTCGCACAGTTTTTATCTTCTACACCTCTCTCTAGTGTCATGGAGGTTATTTCCTGATTTTCCGTTTGTCCCTTTTCTTTGCCGATTTTGTGGAGAACCACCTCATTCTTTATCGTGTCAGTCCAACTCATTTTCTACATTCCTCTGTAAGAGGGTAAGTCAATTATTATCCGAAATGTAGGTATCTTTTGTTTATTTTTTAGCACTGTCGTTTTACGTTGATTATGCATGCTTTGTTTATTTGTTGTTACATCTTTGCAATTTTCAAGTTGATACGTTAGTTTCGTTATCGCTCCGCTGTCTATTTGCACCAAAGAAGAGCAACGTCCAGTGCTCCATTTTTTGTGGTCGGAAGTCGTATCAGGGGCCGAAATTCATCGAAGACTTTCGGTACAGTACGGGAACAGTGTTCTGCCACAACGGAGTGTCTACAAATTGATTCAATGATTCTGAAATGATCGTGCAAGTGTTACGCACGATGAAGGAACAGGATGACCGTTTACCGCCACAAACGAAGAAACCATTGAGCGTTCACGTGAAATGATTTTCTTAGACAGTCGATCAACTATTGTCAAAGTGGCACATCATCTGCAAATCAGTCACAGTTCTGCCTACGAAATCATCCACAACAGAATTGGGTTTCATGAAGTTTGTGCAAGATGGGTCCCAAAACAACTCACAGAGATGCAGAAACAAACGCGCTTGGACACCTGCAACAAACATTTGGATCGCTATGGTAATAAAGGGGATAACTTCTTAGATAGGATCATTACTGGTGACGAAACATGGATGAATCATTACGAGCCGGAGAGTAGACGGCAGAGTATGGAATGGAAACATCTAAATTCGCCATGTACGAAAAAGTTAAAGACCCAACAATCCGCAGGAAAACTGATGCTTGAGGCTTTTTGGGACGCACAAGGTAAAGTATTATGAGGAAAGGGGCACAACAAAAAACAGAGTATGTTACAGTGAGATGCTTACTGCCAGGCTAAAGCCTGCAATCGGAAGCACACGCCGAGGATTGCTGTCAAAAGATGTTGTGCACGACAATGCCCGCATACTGCTGTCCACACTGCTGAATCGCTCCAGAAACTCAAATTTGAAGTACTGGATCATCCTCCATATAGTCCCGATCTTGCCCCTCCTATCACTTGTTTGGTCCATTCAAACTGGCATTAAGGGGCCGTCTATTTGCCTCTGACGAAGCAGTGAAAGAAGCGGCGCATTCTTGGCTCGCAGCTCAACCGAGAACCTTCTTTTATGAGCTCATCGGGAAGCTTGTACAACGATGGACCAAGTTCATTGAAACGCAAGGAGACAATGTCGAAAAATGATGTTCTTGTAAGTTTCCTATTTGATTATAATAAAATTTTGTAACTACTTTGCGGATAATAATTGACTTACCCTCATACCATCATATCTCAAACGCTTCGATTCTCTTCTGATTTTCCCGCTGTCCATGGTTCACTACCATACGATGCTGAGCTCGAAACGTACGTCCTCAGAAATTTCTTCTACAAATTCAGGCCTATGTTTGATACTAGTAGACTTCTTTTGGCCAGGGATGCCTATGCTAGTCTACTTTTTATGTCCTCCTTTCATCGCAGGCTATTTTGCTTCAAAGAGGACAGTGTCGTAGCAGCCCCTTACCAGTTAGAGGGCCCGCACAACAGACAAACAAGGTGATCTGCCGACCTCCCTTCTAGAGCTCAGATCAAAACATCGTCAGTGGATGTAAACATCAAAAGACTTTCCACACAAACGCGGCACTACTTCGTGAAAAACCATGTGACAGTGATCCACCAATTGGAACTAATGTGACTACGGTGTTATAAGCACGCCAGGAGAGTCAGACTGGCGGTGTGTACCTACAGCTAGGAGCTCTCTGGCCAATACCTACTCTCGTTCTAATCTAGTAGACACTTGCCGTAGCCTTCAGTAGAAAGTTGTATCTTGTTGGGCGTAACGCCACTTTGTATACCGTAGTATTTGGGTTATTTCTTTTCATGGTCTTGTACTCTATTCTTTGATATCATTTAGCATAGTATCCACATTCTTAGCGAACTTCAAATGCGTCTCTTCATTCCTCTGTACTTCAGTGTCTCACTCCTTTCACACTTATTCTCCCAGACGATTCTCTTAAACTTCGTGTACTCTTCATCGTTACTAAATTGTGATCTGGATTTACATCTCTATATGGTTACGCCTTACAATCCAATATCTGATTTTGTAATCTCTATCTGACCATGACGTGATAGAGCTGGAATCTTTCCATGTCTCCGGGGCTTTTCCCACTATACCTTCCCTTCCATGAACTGGTTATTCGCTATTATCATCTGAAATTTATCGCACAGCTTAGTCTTTCTGCTCTTTCATTTCTACTCTCAAGCCCATATCCTCCCATAACCATTTCTTCTATCCCTTCCTCTACAACCGCGATCCATTTCCCGATGATTATTAGATTACAATCTCCGTTTACATACTGAATTACTTGTTCAGTATCTTCATACATTTTCTCTATTTTTTCATCTTCTGCTTCCGAGTTGACATACGCACCTGAAATATCGCTGTCATCATTGGTTTGCTGTCGAATCCGACGAGAACAAGCGTACCACTGAACTGTTCACAGTAGCTCACTCTCTGCCCTGCTATACTATTCATAGCGAATTCACTCCCGTTTCATCAATTTCTGCCGCTGTTCATATTACGCTATATTCGTCTGACCAGAAATCCTTATATTCCTTCCCTTTAAATTCACTGAATCCTACTATATCTAGACTGTTACTTTGCCGTTCACTGTCCAGATTTTCTAGCTTTCCTATTACGTTTGAACTCCTGCCATTACATGCTCCGATTCGTAGAATGTTATCCCGTCGTTGGTTATTTCATATTTTTCTCATGGTCACCTCCCCGTTGGCAGTCACCTCTTAGGTACCCGAGTGGGGGACTAGCTCAGAATCTTTTGCCTGTGAAGTGATCATCGTGAAACTTCTTGAATTACAGATCGCATGTCCTCTGAATACATGTTATGTGTCTTTAACGATATAGGGTACTTTTCTGGCTCAATATTATGTAAAAATCAGCACCTATTTCTTTCAGGCACTGTTTATAACATACATGTTATACAGATTTTTTGTTGATATCAGGTAATGCAGCACACTTTCTAATCAAATTAGAAGTATTTTGATTATTTTTGAACCTGCTTACGGTTATTAAAAAAATTACAAAGAAACTGATGCAATTTTTTTCCAAAATGCTTCCTCAAATTGGGGTACCATTTAATCCAATGTTACACATTTGAAGGAGACCAAATTCTTACCAGATATGCATGACATGATGGCTGAGGTACCAGACCTATTTAATTCCACCCATAATGTATATTACAAGGATAAAAAATATCACATCTTCCATTATAATTTTTTTCCTAATAAAAATGTTATTTTTTCTTTAATTTAGTTGATTCTGTAATAAAGCTTAGATATACTACATAAATATTGACTATTGCAAGTTACAGAAAAAAATTAGAGCAATGCTTTATGAACTTTGGGAAATATTTATACGTGAATTCTGAAAAATACAGCTTGTGGGAAATTGTGAATGAAGATATGAGTCCCATTAAACTGTTCCTCAGAACATTCCTGAAGCTGTCTTCATCATGCAGCGTTCCTTCATCTTCAAGCTTCCTCTTGGCATTCCTTTTAGCACTTCTTGCTTCTTTGGTTACTTGAAGAGCGAATCTTGAGGTTCATGCACCTGTTGTCTGTCACACACAACCAATTGATCTTCCATATTAGAGCCTCATTTTATGCCTAAATTTCTCAGGACTTCCAACCTTCCTATCACTCCATCATTGAAACATAACACTGCAGCTAGTACACCAATTTTTAATGTATTTAGTCCTACAAAAACATTCTTGGGCGATCTTTCCCACATTCAATGGTAGAAACTTTTATTTGTATTCTGAGTGCCCCCATGAAGACTTACTAAGCAAAACAGGGTCACTCAGCTCTCTAAAAATTGGTTTTATTTCATTCACATTAGGCCCAAGAAGAGAATGCTTATGATGATATTTTTGATCACTTTCTCTTGCTTTTTGGTAACCACACCAAGAATCTGCTCCTTTAGAGCAAAGTCTATGAACATGGTGGTCATCTGTGAACAACGTATGAAAGTAGGTGCCCGATATAGCTTTTCCCATTGCTGTAACATAATTCAGAGGTGCAGGCCGATCATCTAATGGCCAGTCCATAATAACTCTGAAGAAGGTCTATTTCAGTTTCTGTCAATCTGCCTCGGCTAGACAGAAATTTTCCATCAGATAGCAGCTTTCCTTTCATTTCTCCTCGTAGCTTCCTCAATATAGCACCCATCCCTGTTTGTACATGTCCACAGCACTCAAGTTTTGTTAACATTGTATGACCATAAACATTGAACTCATTAATTTTATTGAAAGCTTTAGAGTCCCCATCACCTATGTGCTTCGTATATCTAACGTTATAAACGGGCACCGACCTCCGAAATATTTTTAGAGCTCCATCACATTCCATATCTCCACCGTAGTCATCATAATTCTTAGAACACTGATGTTCAGTATGTCCTTCAGTGTTACCATGGCAGGTGTGGCAGTACTTAGACAAGCACTCAACATCAATAACTTTTCCATTCTCCAGAGAAGTAGCACTTACACCACTCAAGGAACGATGTCCTCGACGTTTCCATGTCCCATCAAGTGCAACAGCAATGTCCCTGGTTCCACTAATATTTGCAGTTTCTTCTGCTGCACGTTTCATAGATGCTTTAGACATAACCGTCAAGGCACCTAAAAGTATTTTTATCTCTTGCTGAACCTACTGGGAGGAGGAGGAAGGTCCATAAAATCACAAAACATTGGAACAGCATTTTTCTTTTACCTATTGCACTCATTGCATACACTAACTTCAAATTCACATCATATGAATTATGCCCAATCTTCTAAGTCATTTTCTAGGTAGATTTATTGCAGGATCTACACAGAACAACTGATTTTGACGCTAAACCCTTCCTGCTACTTTGTTGTTCAGTTATTTCCAGACAGCCTACACCATCACATTGTTTACATTTCACCGCTTCCTTCATCAAAGAAGATAAGATGCCCACATCAACAACAACAAATCCGCTACAAACAGCTTCATTGTTAACACAAAAATTTGAATCACCAGGAGGCGAGCTATGTGAGAGTTTCTTCCCTGAAGAACTGGTACATAGGTTACTTTCAACATTGTGGCTTGCCTTGTCTGTGAACTGGTTACCACGGAATTTCCTTTTATTGAATTTCTTGATGCGTGGCATGGTTAGCATTTATTGCACACTATAGGATATGCACTTTCACAAATATATGTAGCACTTGGGCAACAAACTTTCAGTAACACGTGAACAAAGTGCTTCAGCGGAACAAAAGTAAATACTACCAACGATAATCATTTACAGACACTAGAAACCTCCACTATTACCAACATACTCAATGTATCATGCATATAATCGCTGGAAACAGAAAGTTCAGAGTTCTTTTCGAAATAATACTGGGTTCTGTAACAGAAATAAAGGGGGCGTGGCGACACGCCTGAACGTAACTTTAAAATTTGGTTTGTATAGGTCATTTTTCATTTGAAACCCTATAATGTATATGTCAATGTAATCAGAAAAGACTATAGAATTCAATAAAGTCATAAAAATATCGATTTTTCCACCATTTATAAGTACCCTGTATCCTTAATGCAGTGGTTTCCGTTCCGTTCTGCTGCCTCATGCTGTTTACTGTTCCTGAATCTTGCAGCATTTAGGGACAGGGGAGACGACATGTTTACGCTGACTCTGACAAATAAAACTGAGGTGATCGGCTTTGAATGACGCTTATGTGACCACAGTGGTACCAACTATAAGTGTGCATGCACAGAAGGCAGCGTCAGAATTTTAAAGGTGTGTTATAACTATAATGTGGATATTTATTAACTCTAACGATTACATGGATGATTAGCGTCAAATTTCGTGAAATTTAGTATTCATCGTTTAGGCGTACAAATCTAGGAAGGTATCCCACGGGTGGCCACTGAGGTTCAGACGCACAAATTCTTGTTTCTGTTTTTACTTCATTACTTTCGTTTTAAACCATCAAAACAATATATGGCATATTGAATCATAACTGATGTGGTTGATCTGTGTAGTTTTACTCTCACCTTAATTTGT
This sequence comes from Schistocerca americana, assembly GCF_021461395.2. Classification (NCBI taxonomy): domain Eukaryota; kingdom Metazoa; phylum Arthropoda; class Insecta; order Orthoptera; family Acrididae; genus Schistocerca; species Schistocerca americana. Next base: position 66,500,359 of record NC_060125.1, read on the forward strand.
TTTCAAATACGCCTTTAAAGATGTTTTCGTCAACAGTTATATTGGCCAAAAGCACACTTGTTTCCTTAACGTGCACGTGCCGCCTCTGTTGCAGCTGGGTTGGTTTGCTCACCCGATCTACACGGAGGAGGGCGGATACCCCCTGGTGATGCAAGAACGCATCTGGGAGGACTGCATCAACGACAACATCTGGATCTCGCGGCTACCCGAGTTTAGCGCCCAGGAACTAGTCGACCTCAGAGGTAAGTTCTCTGTCCTAACATATATTCTCTCTCAGCCGTAAAAACAATAATCCATTGAAGCAATGACTGTTTTTCTCTGTCCTTCCTGCAGCCAGGTCCTGAATACGCACTTTTGCTTGCGTGTCCTGTTCTAGGAGAGGCGCAGTACGAATATTGTATTCTAATGAAACTTTGGACTTACAATGACAAATATACTGAAGCGCCAAAAAACTGGTATAGGTATACGTATTTAAATAAAGAGATATGTAAAAAGGGACAATACGGCGCTGCGGTCAGGAAAGCCTATATAAGACAACTGTCTGGCGCAGTTGTTAGATCGGTTATTGTTGCTACAATGGAAGATCAACAGGATATAACTGAGTATTAACGAGCTGTTATAGTCGGTGCACGAGCGATGGGACACAGCATCTCCGAGGTAGCGATGATTTAGGGATTTTTCATACGACCATTTCACGAGTGTACGGTGAATATCAGGAATCCGGTGAAACATCAAATCTTCGACAACGCTGCGGCTGAAAAAAGATCCTGCAAGAACGGGACCAACGACGGCTGAAGGGAATCATTCAGAGTGACAGAAGTGCAACCCTTCCGCAAATTGCTGCAGATACCAATTCTAGGCCATCAACAAGCGTTTGTGTGCGCACCATTCAAAGAAACATCATTGATATGGACTTTTTGAGTCAAAGGCCCACTCATGTCCCCTTTATGACTGCATGACACAAAGCTTTATGCCTCACCTGGGCCCGTGACCACTGACATTGGAATGCTGATGACTGGAACCATGTTGCCTGGTCGGACAAGTCTCGTTTCAAATTGTATCGAGCAGATGGACGTGTACTGGTATGGAGAAAACCTCATGAATTCAATGGACCCTGCATGTCAGCAGGAGACTGTTGAAGTTGGTGGAGGCTCTGTAACGGTATGTTGCGCCTGCCGTTGGAATGATGTGGGACCCCTGACGTGGCTAGATACGACTCCGGCAGGTGACACATACATAAGCGTCCTATTTGATCACCTGTATCCATTGATGTCCATTGCGCATTCCGACAGACTTCGGGAATTTCAGCAGGACAATGCGACACCCCACACTTCCAGAATTGCTACAGAGTGGCTCCAGGAACACTCCTCTGAGTGTAAACACTTCTGCTGGCCACCAAACTGTTCAGACATGAACGTTATTGAGCATAACTGGGATGCCTAGCAACTTGATTTTCAGAAGTGATCCCCATCCCCTCGCACTCTTACAGATTTATGAGCAGTCCTGCAAAGTTCATGGTGTTAGTTCCCTCCAGCACTACTTCAGATATTAGTTGAGTCCATGCCACGTCGTACTGCGGCGCTTCTGCGTGCTTGCGGGGGCCCTATATGATATTTACGAGGTGTACCAGTTTCTTTGGCTCTTCAGTGTAAACTTTATAACATTTTTGTTGTGCCAAATAGTACTACAGTATAGTTATCGTCTATAGTAATACAAACCTGAAAATTACTGAGTGAGGATACTTTTGTTGATGACTGAATTATGGTTACGTGAATAGCTGGAGAAAAGAAAGTTTCTTTTCCTGAAAGGCTGTTGGGTGCGAGTAGAGATGCAATATCTGAGACAGAATGTAAATCGTTTCTACTGACTTCCTGCAATATTTCCATAATAATGAGATAAAATGCGTCAAGACGCTTATGGAAGCATACGGATCACTATATTTCCTTCTGTGTCCAAAAATGGATCAGCAAACGATGAGAAGCGACATTGTTATGAAATACAATGTCTAGGAATACAGGATGTTTCTGTGATGATAAACTTTCTTGGGTTATGGAAGAGAAAATTATTGTAAAATGTAAAGGTTCATGGCTGGAAATACGATAGTTAATAACATATTCCTGGATATTACGCCGTGATCGGATGGATCTCACACGAAAACCCAACGTTTCGTCCCCATCTGCAGAGGAAATTTTTATGGGGGATCTCAGCTTCTTTGAGCGTCCAGTTCACTGCCTAGCTGACTACTACTAGACTTCAGCGCAAAATTTCGTTTACGCGACCTCCTTCGCAGTCACTTGATGTCACATGCTTTGAAAACCGAGGGGCAGTTGGCCGTTCGTGGTTACCGTCATCCGCTGTTCCTACCACCCCATGGTGGAAGACTCGTACACATGTCCTTTAGTACCGGGATCTAGATATCATTCAGTTTCACGCCTTTCTCCTTCCAAATCAAATTCCTGCGGTGTTTAACAATCTCTGTGACCTCTCTTCGTAACCTTCCATGGCATCCGCTTGTGGCTGCGAGTACTTGAGTCATATCGAAATGAATATGGTACTCTCCTGGCTCCATATCACGTTCCACAACAGCTGATCTCTTAATCTCTCCACTTCAAGAGTTGCAATTGTGCTCTTCTAGTCTTTCCCGACAGTTCTTTCTGTAGTCCCCACAACTACAATGAATCCTATAAATTCCGCAGATGGGGACGAAACGTTGGGTTTTAATGTGAAACCCATCCGACCACGGTATAAATGCTGGGAATATTTCATTACCTGTGAGACAAAATGATGTAATTTAGGGTAGGAAAAAAAAACGATCAATATATGAGTGCTCATCACATGAAGTTGAGATAAATCTCCTGTGATGCATTGCGCAACATTCAAGTATACACTGCACTCTGAATGGAAATGTTGAAGTGTAAGAACTATCAGTCCAAGTGAAGTGGCGTTGAGCACAGTTTCTGAATTAGCAGACATGATTTTCGTGTACATATGAGCAAATGTAAAATGCAAGGAAGCTGTAAGATTGTGTCACGTCAAGTATCCACGTAGGAGTCCCCTGACGCACACCGTTCCCAAGACTGTTTTTGCAGGTAATGGAAACAGGAAAAATGGTGTGGTATTTATTGATTTGCGATGTGTTGGGCTCTGTGGTAAACTGTAGAGGAGCAATTCCTGTGCTGTAGGAAAATGGTGTTTGGCTTTTCCACCTGAGCGTTGTAGGTCAATGGGCTGAGTGGGACTACAGGAATCCGTTGGTAATGGTGGATGTGTTGGTCAGGAATCTTCGTCTATCATTCAAATATGGAATACATAGTTCAGGAGTGGAATACTCAATGCCATGCACGACCTCAATGAGCCCGTCCGACGAATGCCAGAGGAGACAAACTTACAGGGTTATTAATATATAACTCTGTTATTTCAGAAGACGACTGTGTGAAAAACTACATATGTGAGTGAATAGAGCGTTTCTCCAAGTTCTTAATTCACATTACAGGTGCTGATGTGAGCACCACTTGTGACGAGGAAGAGCACGAGGTTGCAACTCATTGGAGTGTCTGCTGTCTGGGATTGGCAATGGCAGCAGACCGTTTTGGAAGTTTGTTCATTGGATTGCCTATCTACAGGCGCGAACTAATTTAAGGCCACATTACAGAGTGGATGACCTGTTTACAGGATCCCACATGGTGCGTTCTGCAGCTACATCATCACAGTTGATACGAACAGAAATTTGGAGAGCTGCAGTATCTTCTGATTCGTGCCTTTTTTAAACAAATGTATTGTAGTTTTCAGCGTCAGTGTATTATTTCAAAACCGCTTTCAAGCCTTTTGAATGAACAACATTCTGGCTTTGCTACACATTACTACAGAATAAAACTATTGTAGCTTGCCTTGTCAGATGGAGTGCTAAAGACGACGTGATGTTAAAGTACTCCAGAATACTCTTCATATCTCTGATACGATCAATAAACAGAAGTACCATTATGTCTACCTTTTACAGGGTGTTTCAAACATGACCGGTATATTTGAAACGGCAATAAAAACTAAACGAGCAGCGATACAAATAAACCGTTCGTTGCAATATGCTTGGGACAACAGTTCATTTTCAGGCAGACAAACTTTCGATATTACAGTAGTTACAATTTTCAACAACAGATGGCGCTGCGGTCTGGGAAACTCTATAGTACGATATTTTCCACATATCCACCATGCGTAGCAGTAATATGGCGTAGTCTCGGAATGAAATTACCCGAAACCTTTGACAACGTGTCTGGCGGAATAGATGCAGATGAGATGTACTGCTTCAGCTGTTCAATTGTTTGTGGATTCTGGCGGTACACCTGGTCTTTCAAGTGTCCCCACAGAAAGAAGTCACAGGGGTTCATGTCTGGCGAATAGGGAGGCCAATCCACGCCGCCTCCTGTATGTTTCGGATAGCCCAAAGCAATCACACGATCATCGAAATATTCATTCAGGAAATTAAAGACGTCGGCCGTGCGATGTGGTCGGGCACCATCTTGCATAAACCACGAGGTGTTCGCAGTGTCGTCTAAGGCAGTTTGTACCGCCACAAATTCACGAAGAATGTCCAGATAGCGTGATGCAGTAATCGTTTCGGATCTGAAAAATGGGCCAATGATTCCTTTGGAAGAAATGGCGGCCAAGACCAGTACTTTTTGAGGATGCAGAGACGATGGGACTGCAACATGGGGCTTTTCGGTTCCCCATATGCGCCAGTTCTGTTTATTGACGAAGCCGTCCAGGTAGAAAGAAGCTTCGTCAGTAAACCAAATGCTGCCCACATGCATATCGCCGTCATCAATCCTGTGCACTATATCGTTAGCGAATGTCTCTCGTGCAGCAATGGTAGCGGCGCTGAGGGGTTGCCACGTTTGAATTTTGTATGGATAGAGGTGTAAACTCTGGCGCATGAGACGATACGTGGACGTTGGCGTCATTTGGACCGCAGCTGCAACACGGCGAACGGAAACCCGAGCCCGCTGCCGGATCACCTGCTGCACTAGCTGTGCGTTGCCCTCTGTGGTTGCCGTACGCGGTCGCCCTACCTTTCCAGCACGTTCATCCGTCACGTTCCCAGTCCGTTGAAATTTTTCAAACAGATCCTTTATTGTATATCTTTTCGGTCCTTTGGTTACATTAAACCTCCGTTGAAAACTTCGTCTTGTTGCAACAACACTGTGTTCTAGGCGGTGGAATTCCAACACCAGAAAAATCCTCTGTTCTAAGGAATAAACCATGTTGTCCACAGCACACGTGCACCTTGTGAACAGCACACGCTTACAGCAGAAAGACGACATACAGAATGGCGCACCCACAGACTGCGTTGTCTTCTATATCTTTCACATCACTTGCAGCGCCATCTGTTGTTGAAAATTGTAACTACTGTAATTTCGAAAGTTTCTCCGCCTGAAAATGTACTGTTGTCCCAAGCATATTGCAACAAACGGTGCATTTCTATCGCCGCTCGTTTAGTTTTTATTGCCGTTTCAAATATACCAGTCATTTTTGAAACACCCTGTAGCAGCACACTTGAAGTATAGTGTAGTATTGCGAAACCTCATAGACCTGTAAAAATGTCTCATCCATGGCAGTGATACAATAGAGACGACTTTCATTAGTGGAAATGGTAGTTATTGCTTGTTCGAATCACTTGCTTCAAACACAACACAAATACTCAATTTTTTGCTGAGTGCCACACAACATTACCTCCCACTTTCTCTCCCAGCAGGCTACTCTTCCCAGTATTTTCTGTCTGCGGTGTACCTCTTCAGAAACCCTGGAGATTCCTATTAATAGCCCTGTATTGTTCACCGGGCCACGACATATTGTAAAAAAAAAGTCAAGTACGTTGATTCAGTGAATGAGCTTGTATGGAGGTAGCCAGGTATGCAGGCACACAATCCGGCACGGCCGGTGCACCATAGTTGCGGTATAGAGCAGCAGGGAGGGACGTGCGGGAAGTAGCCCGCCTACCGACAACACTGTACACAGGAGTGCGGCAACGGTCCGTGATTTGAGACCAGTCCCAGTTCTGGGCACAGCATCACGATGCATGTGTCCATGTATGAACGCTCCGGGGAGAGCGAACGTTGCCATGTTGCATTCGACATTGTCATACAAGCGCAGCACCTGGTGTGATGGTACTGGATGACATTAGGTAGAAAATACTATCACCTAGTGAGCTGGACAGCAGCCGTTACTCTTCTAGCATGTTGATGGAGGTTGGCTGATGTCTATGTTCGATATCTTCGTCAATTTACACTTCCGGCCATTAAAATTGCTACACCAAGAAGATATGCAGATGATAAACGGGTATTCGTTGGACAAATATATTATACTAGAACTGACATGTGATTACATTTTCACGCAATTTGGGTGCGTAGATCCCGAGAAATCAGTACCCAGAATAACCACCTCTGGCCGTAATAACGGCCTTGATACGCCTGGGCATTGAGTCAAACAGAGCTTGGATGGCGTGTGCAGGTACAGCTGCCCATGCAGCTTCAACACGTATTGTGACGAGCCAGTTGCTCTGCCACCATTGACCAGACATTTCAATTGGTGAGAGATCTGGAGAATGTGCTGGCCAGGGTAGCACTCGAACATTTTCTGTATCCAGACAGGCCCGTACAGGACCTACAACATGCGGTTGTGCATTATCCTGCTGAAATGTAGGATTTCGCAGGGATCGAATGAAGGGTAGTGCCACAGTTCGTAACACATGTGAAATGTAACGTCCACTGTTCAAAGTGCCGTCAATGCGAACAAGAGGTGACCGAGACGTGTAACCAATGGCACCCCATACCATCACGCAGGGTGATACGCCAGTATGGCGATGACGAATACACGCTTCCAGTCTGCGTTCACCGCGATGTCGCCAAAAACGGATGCGACCATCATGATGCTGCAAACAGAACCTGGATTCATCCGAAAAAATGACGTTTTTAGCTGTTGTCTTGCAAACGTCCCCATCTGTTGACTCAGGGATCGAGACGTGGCTGCACGATCCGTTACAGCCATGCGGATAAGATGCCTATCATCTCGACTGTTAGTGATACGAGGCCTTTGGGATCCGGCACGGCTTTCCGTATTGCCCTCCTGAAGCCACCGATTCCATATCCTGCTAACAGTCATTGGATCTCGACCAACGTGAGCAGCAATGTCGCGGTACGATAAACCGCAATCGCAATAGGCTACAATCCGACCTTTATCATGTCGGAAACGTGATGTGACACATTTCTCCTCCTTACAGGAGGCATCACAACAACGTTTCACCAGGCAACGCCGGTCAGCTGCTGTTTGTTTATGAGAAAGCGGTTGGAAACTTTCCTCATGTCAGCACATTGTAGGTGTCGACACCGGCGCCAGCCTTGTGTGAATGCTCTGAAAAGCTAATCATTTGCATATCACAGCATCTTCTTCCTGTCGGTTAAATTTCTCGTCTGTTCCACGTCATCTTTATGGTGTAGCAACTTTAATGGCCAGTAGTGTCTATTTCAGCAAGATAACGCTAAATCGCATGTTGCTTGTGTTCGTTCTGACTCACCTGGCAATAGACGTGTTCGATTGTTGACCCGGCCAACACGTTCTCCAGATCTCTTGCTCATGGAAAACGTGTGGCCATGGGTTGCAGAGAGACTGTCGCTCCATCATGCGCAAGCACCAGTCTGGCACTGAGTTAAAGAAGCATGGAATGTCGTTCCTCTACCTGCTGTCGAAGATCGATCCCAGCCTCGCTAGAGTTGTTGTTGCTACTAAAGCTGGGAGCCGCGTATACACTCATATATTCTTGGAACTACACTGCATATGTACCACAAATAATATTTCTTGAATTCTTCCTGGTGTTGCAATGGCAATGGCAAACAGATTACTTCTCTCACACGAACCCAGTGTTATCAAAGATTAAATGATAAACGGTCACAATAGTAATATATTGGTCATTGAGAATGCGTAGGATCCTGTCGTGAGGAGCCACCAAAAGAGATTAGCTGCGAAATGGTGGTGGGCGTAGTGAGCGACTGGCTAATTGGTCCGTAGCTGCTTCCCCTCCGTTTGATTCGATCACTGCCTTGTGCTTTTACAGATGTATTTCTCACACTGTCTTAAGATATACCATGTCACCTTCGAGCATATCTCATACCGACATAATGGATCTACAGCTAACTATGCACTTCGAGCTCGTGAAGGCTTGCTTCAGTCGTTCACTAAAACGTGGATGCAAAGGGGCCAAGTAGGTCGTCCCATCTCGCTCTAGTTGACTTCGTCCTCTGGGGTCAAGTGGAAAACCTGGCTTTCTTGGAAAGTGAAGAGGATCCCCTCGTAATAATGCGCCTGTCTGTGTCATTGCACGAACGATACCAGAGGTGATGGGTCAGGTACGGCTGAACTTCGTGCGCTAGTGTGATGACGCTGGTGGACACCTCTTTGAACATTTATTGTAAATGTAGCCTTTGTGTAAGTAAAAAAAAGTCATTACAAAAGCATTTTCGCTTCGATGCTTACAGTCGTAAAAAAGGCGCAACTTTTATATTTTGAATTTTCGCATGTACCTTTCGTATCAGTACTTTCTAGACCAGCATTCCCTGTCTCCGAGTGACACATCGTCCTCCAGTATCATCGCTAACATTTTTATCATAATCATCCAAACTATTCGTTTATAATAAATCGCTATTAAGATGTTGTGTGGCGCTAAAGACAGTCATCAAGTTCCAAGTGACTCAAACGTTTTTCAGCTTCTATTTCTGTATGTCCAGGAGCAGCAGACTTCTTTGCCCTGAACCATTTCACGACGCAACTGGCATCGAACGGTCAGCAAGCTTACTTCCACCCGTCGCACGACTGGGACACGGGCGCCATCTTGTCTTTTGACGACAGTTGGGCGGCCACAGCCGACGACAACATAAAGGTTTGTCTTCGCAATATACATTTATTAGTTTTGGTTTACAGACCCATAGCGAAAAGCATTTTTCGTTTACCAGTAACCAATGCGTAAACTACAGGAAACTTTGTTCACGTAACAGCTGAGCTCAGCTGTCAGCTGGTGGGTGTCGCAGCAGCAGCCTGTGTCGTGGTTCTACGATCACGCCGAGGCAGTTGACGCACCACGCGGTGCTTTCATCCCAGTTCCGATCGTTTCTTTTGAGTGGCAACAGATACGTGCTCCGTTACAGGATGATCTCAAAGAAGTTGTTCGCCTTTGCTTCTAAATTTTATGTTTCCCGGTTTGAAAAGTCCAAGAAAGCACCACAAAGACCGAAGTACCAACCCTCCATCAGTTTTTCTTTTTAACATTTATCTCTATAGATAAAAGGAAATATCTTGACTGACTCGCTGACTCATAATCATCCATCCCAAACCGCTAAGGATAGAAACTTGAAATTTGTACAGGATGTTTGCCTTATACTGCAGACATCGTCTAAGAAGGTGATTTTCGAAATTCCACGTCTAAGGGGGTGAAATAGGGATGAAATGGTTATGGAAATATGCCGTTATTAAGGCAGTTTTGAAGCTAGAACTATGATAATTGCTATTTGGCTTCTCAGTCAGAAATAAAGAAATACATCTTCAGCATTTTTATGGCAGTTCGATCACTAACGGTGTAAAGCAGTGAGTGAATGTCGTTTTTCGCGCATTATTAAAGTACTAAATTATTAAAATTATTAAAGCACTACTAAAAGATTTTTACATCTATGAAAATTTGTATTTCACTTCCGGGTTAGAAATAAAAAAAATACGTGTTTCAGTGTTTTTGGAAATTCAGCAGCTAAGGGTGTGACAGCTGTGGATGAAAGATTTTATGAAAATATTTCATTACAAAAGAATTTTTAAAGATAGATCTGTGAAAATTTGTACTTGGCTTCTCGGTTGGAAAAAAAGAAATGTACATTTCACTGTTCTTGGGAATTCAACCTTTAAGGGGGATGTAATAGATTCTGACTGATTCACTAACCCATCATCGTCCAGCCCAGAACACGAAGGAAATAAACATAAAATTTCGAAAGGGTGTTGATGTTAGACTGTAGGTATCATTTAATAAGGGATTGTTGTAAACTCCAGCCGTAAGGGGGTGAAGTATGGAATGAAAGGATTTTTGAAATAACACTCGAAGGCAATAAAATTACACACCACGAAGGAATTATCTGAATGGGACGAAAATCGGTATATGTGATGTACATGTACAGACAAACAAAAGATTACACTTTCAAAAATTAGATAATTTATTCATGAGAAAGGGCTTCATAAATTGGGCAAGTCAATAACGCATTGGTTCGCCTCTGGTACTTTTGCAAGCAGTTATTCTCTTTGCCATTGTCTGATAGCGTTTTTGGATGTCCTCCTAAGGGATATCGTGCCAAAGTCTGTCCAAGTGATGTTAAATATAAGTAACACTTCTCCTTCTACGTTCTTTTCGTAGGTTACTGGGAAGGTGGGATACATCCACTATTGTTTGTACCTTTCCCACACTTCCTTAGATAATAAACTAATTTGACTACTAGTGTCTAACAAAAACTCAAACTCCAATCCGTCCACATGAAAAAAAAGCACTCCGTCTTCAGGCCACGAGTGGCCTACCGGGACCATCCGTGTCATCCTCCAGGAAGATGCGGATAGGAGGGGCGTGGGATCAGCACACCGCTCTCCCGGTCGTTATGATGGTATTCTTGACAGAAGCCGCTACTATTCGGTCGAGTAGCTCCTCAATTGGCATCACGAGGCTGAGTGCACGCCGAAAAATGGCAACAGCGCATGGCGGCCTGGATGGTCACCCATCCAAGTGCCGAGCACGCCCGACAGCGCTTAACTTCGGTGATCTCACGGGAACCGCAAAAGTTCCTCACTCATTGCTTGCCTGTCACGGTATCTTAAAAAAGCATTCTTATATTCTTGAGTATTGTCACGAGAACCACCATGCATAGGAATGGGCTAATTATCCTCGGATACCTCCTGTATAACTGCTCCATTATGCTTGTGGCTTGCTCTACCATTACTAACGTGTTCCAGATTATTGCTATTCTTATTACCATTATCAGTACTATTCACAATTACAGTTCTCTGTTCACAATTTTGATTTTTCGGTGGACCAGTTCTACGCCCGTTCAAGTCACTTCCATTGCACGGATTCCTCTTATCTCTATTCCTATTTCTACAGTTAACGTATTTCTTATTACAACTACGTGAACCATTATTATTATTACGCCACCTATTATCTCTGAACTTATTTCTAGTTCGTTCTTGGCCTTGCAGACTTCGTCTTACATCTACCCATACAGCAACTCATGTATCATTCTTTTCCCTTGACTAATATAAATAATTCCAATTGGTCCAATAATTCTAACAAGGATTGCGGTTGAGCCCAACGCTTACCTACCAACCGTCCTCTTACTTTATCCGGTAAACGTGTAATCAATATTTCGATTAAGTGCATCTCATTTACTGGTTCGTCTAAATAACGACCGGTTCAAGTAATGTTCGGCGAAGTTGCGGTATCCGCCCCAACTACCAGTATAATGCTGTCGTCCAAACAGTTCTAATCTATACTTCCTCTGAGCATTATCTGACCAATATTTAGATTTTAAAGCTCACCAAAATTCCTACACAGTGTTAAAACGACTTAAATTCAGCATAGCCCAATGTAAGGTACCTTCTTCTAGATGGCTTACTATAAAACGAATGCTTCTTTTACTGTCCCAGGAAGCAGGCAAGGCTCCCTGAAATAAATTTATAAAGATTACTGGATGCACTCATCCCCTTGGGTTAAACTTAGGAAAGTTGCTACTGCTACTTTTAATACCAAGACGTAAGTATTCCACCAAATCACTATGAGTAGTTTCTGTTCTACAGGCACGTCCAATGATAACCTGTGAGTTTAACAACTCAGGAACCGCACTACTATCTTGTGAACGATTGGCTTCACGACTACATGGCGTCTAACTTACATCCACCTGACTACAACCAGGTTCACACATAGATCAATTCTTCTATCAGTAACACTAACTTCTCATACAGAAGATGATGTTGGCTTTAACTTCTTTACAACCCAAGTCTGTATCTTATTGATTTTGCAATCAACAGACTTGCTTAAACCTGTAAGATCCTCCTTTAACTCTTTCTGAAGTTTGTTATGGTCTCCAGCCATTTGATTAGATATTTTTTAACAATAATTCAGTCAACATTTCCTGAGCCTCTTTCAACTTTTCTATTTCCTCAGGAAGTGCCGATAACTCCTGATAGTTTTGCTTCAAATTTAATACTTCATTCCTGAATTCTTCGTGCCCAACTTTAACTTACTTTTCAAATCCATTAACCTTTTATTTGTACTATCCTTAAGCTCCTTGAAGTCATTGTTTTTATTCCTCTGGCCATTCTTAAGCCCTTTCAGATCTTCCCCAAACTTTCTTTAGCTGGCTAAAAGTTGCTCCAGATAGCCCTTTCAGTTTTCATCCATTTTGTTATTACTTTAAAAACCAACATGTGACAACAATTATCCTTCAAAGAAACTCCACACTCCCTACACCACAGTTTTCCCTGCTAACAAGACGTCCAACAAACCCTTCTAGTTCATACAGGATGTTTCAAAAATGACCGGTATATTTGAAATGGCAATAAAAACTAAACGAGCAGCGATAGAAATACACCGTTTGTTGCATATGCTTGGGACAACAGTACATTTTCAGGCGGACAAACTTTCGAAATTACAGTAGTTACAATTTTCAACAACAGATGGCGCTGCAAGTGATGTGAAAGATATAGAAGACAACGCAGTCTGTGGGTGCGCCATTCTGTACGTCGTCTTTCTGCTGTAAGCGTGTGCTGTTCACAACGTGCAAGTGTGTTGTAGACAACATGGTTTATTCCTTAGAACAGAGGATTTTTCTGGTGTTGGAATTCCACCGCCTAGAACACAGTGTTGTTGCAACAAGACGAAGTTTTCAACGGAGGTTTAATGTAACCAAAGGACCGAAAAGCGATACAATAAAGGATCTGTTTGCAAAATTTCAACGGACTGGGAACGTGACGTATGAACGTGCTAGAAAGGTAGGGCGACCGCGTACGGCAACCACAGAGGGCAACGCGCAGCTAGTGCAGCAGGTGATCCGACAGCGGCCTCGGGTTTCCGTTCGCCGTGTTGCAGCTGCGGTCCAAATGACGCCAACGTCCACGTATCGTCTCATGCGCCAGAGTTTACACCTCTATCCATACAAAATTCAAACATGGCAACCCCTCAGCGCCGCTACCATTGCTGCACGAGAGACATTCGCTAACGATATAGTGCACAGGATTGATGACGGCGATATGCATGTGGGCAGCATTTGGTTTACTGATGAAGCTTATTTTTACCTGGACAGCTTCGTCAATAAACAGAACTGGCGCATATGGGGAACCGAAAAGCCCCATGTTGCAGTCCCATCGTCCCTGCATCCTCAAAAAGTACTGGTCTGGGCCGCCATTTCTTCCAAAGGAATCATTGGCCTATTTTTCAGCTCCGAAACGATTACTGCATCACGCTATCTGGACATTCTTCGTGAATTTGTGGCGGTACAAACTGCCTTAGACGACACTGCAAACACCTCGTGGTTTATGCAAGATGGTGCCCGGCCACATCGCACGGCTGACGTCTTTAATTTCCTGAATGAATATTTCGATGATCGTGTGGTTGCTTTGGGCTATCCGAAACATACAGGAGGCGGCGTGGATTGGCCTCCCTATTCGCCAGACATGAACTCCTGTGACTTCTTTCTGTGGGGACACTTGAAAGACCAGGTGTACCGCCAGAATCCAGAAACAATTGAACAGCTGAAGCCGTACATCTCATCTGCATGTGAAGCCATTCCGCCAGACACGTTGTCAAAGGTTTGGGGTAATTTCATTCAGAGACTACGCCGTATTATTGCTACGCATGGTGGATATGTGGAAAATATCGTACTATAGAGTTTCCCAGACCGCAGCGCCATCTGTTGTTGAAAATTGTAACTACTGTAATTTCGAAAGTTTGTCTGCCTGAAAATGTACTGTTGTCCCAAGCATATTGCAACAGACGGTGTATTTCTATCACTGCTCGTTTAGTTTTTATTGCCGTTTCAAATATACCGGTCATTTTTGAAACACCCTGTTCAAACACACAACACACGGACCAAGTTCAATGAAAGTAAACGGTTAGTAAAAAAATACCAAATTTTAAGATTTACTTCCTCCTCCAGCTCTATGCTGCGCTTGTATCGACGTCTAGGCTGAAGCAAGGGCTGGGCAGCAGTGTAGGCTCGGCTGCAGTGATGATACTGCTACTGCGATGTCTCAGCTGAAGCGATGTCTCGGCTGAAGCGATGTCTCGGCTGAAGCGATGTCTTGGCTGAAGCGATGTCTCGGCTGAAGCGAGGTAATTTCCAAGAGTGTGTGCCTATTGAAGCCGTGGGCTCCAAACGATAGTTATCGAACGTGCTATTCTAAATCTATCATGCGGCACTGGTGGCGTGTGGTAGGAGCATGTTTATAGTGGTCACTACAGCAATGACAAAAGAAGAGTGTTACTAAAATAGTTGTAATTACAAAGGAAATTACTTACCTCACTCGTCGTCGACGTTGTCGTCGTGATAAAGTACATATGATGCTACGGCAAGCAATCCCTTTTTGCCATAACTTGGGTAGACTCTTCCAACATCACGCAAAAATATGGTTAGAGTGTCACATTTTCGACAAAAATTCTAACAATTTTCTACATTGCTTAAGCATGGAATTAGATTCTTCCATGTGACGCCGTTAGCGAAAGAAACGTCTACAATACTAGACATCCCGCTCACTATCGTCATAAATCGTTTGGGTTTTCCTAGCATCTCGCAAATAATTTATCATAGCACCCGCCACCACAGTCGCGTAATTGATTTATAATCGCACGTTCGATATATAGTGTTTGGAGTCCGCATCTTTGCTAGGCAAACAAAATGGTTCAAATGGCTCTGAGCACTATTGGGCTTAGAACTATTAAACCTAACTAACCTAAGGACATCACACACATCCATGCCCGAGGCAGGATTCGAACCTCCGACTGTAGCGGTCGTGCGGTTCCAGACTGTAGCGCCTATAACCGCTCGGCCACTCCGGCCAGCGATAGGCAAACATTCTTGAAAATTACCTGAAGCGATGTCTTGGCTGAAGCGATGTCTCGGCTGAAGAGATGGTTCAGCTGAAGAGAGGTCTGGACTGTGGCGATAGTTCAGCAGCAATGACGATGGGGTTGGATTTCCACTCAGCTCAGCTTAATCTGGTCATCGAATCTGTACAGAACTTAATCCGTCTCCTAGCAACAGAATCCCGTCAGAGTATCCTCCAATAATGTCAAGACGTGCGACAGACTTCTGTCTACCAGCACACTTCTTGCTATTCAGGATGATCTCAGATTAGGCAAATCCTGAACCAAGGGTCACCACAGACTGTAAAGCGGCCACTGGCGAGACTCAAAACGACAAGGGATCGTACTGTACCAACGTCGCGATGTAGCTTCCTGCCACACAAAATCTCTTGAGCGAACCAATCGACCACTACAGCAAGAATCAGGTACAGTTTTTGTATTGACAGTCGATGTTGTGACTGTGGATCGCTATCCGATCACAGAAGATTCTAGTAGTGGCCGAGCGCCTGGCAAACACTTGAAGCCTAGCTTGTACAGTAGTTGAACTCTTAGACAACAATTTGAGGACAAATCAACCATTTGGTGATCAGCAACTGCAACGATAATAAACACTGACGAGACAGCAGACTCAAATGCTAGATAATAACAAACAGCAGTTTCAATACACGCAAAATTCGAGGTCGTACAGCAATGCTACTGCATCACAAATAGATTCACCGAAATATCCAAATGATACCGACAAGCGCTATCTATCAGCAATGACGAGACTAGCAGAATACAGCGACAACACATGTTATCTCCCTGTCGTCCAAAACAAGACACCAAAATTATTTCAATACGATACCTGTTTATATTATGCCCAGCTAAATCGTAAATCCAGCTCGCAATTGTTCTCATAAGCAACGACTTCCTTCCAACGCAGAACAATCTATTTGGGACCGCCTTGTAACCTTTTAACAACTTTTAACGTTCATCTCAAATATGAAGTGAGTGGAACGATCGATTCATATTAAACTCGTATTTGGACAACGTTTGTATCGGAATGAAGATAACTGAAGTGATAATTCTGTTTCTTTCTGTGTAGTCTAATGTTGATACGTAAATAATGATACGTAATGTATTCCACAGATTAACAGCTACACATTTGTGAGTATGATCGCAAACTTCTCGTAACTACTAAAAATAATTTCAGTTCTGATTATCAGTCACTTTGGAATTTTTCTTATGTAAATGTAGTCTTGTTAGCTTTTATCAGTATCGGACTCTTGTGTAGTCTGCGTGGACCAACGCAGTTCAGTGATTTTCACTGAAACCAAAACTTCCTAATACCAATTCGGAGTATGTTACGCAAGAAGCTAGTAATATCTCTGAAACTTAACTCTTTGCTTTCGTCGTTTTGTAAGAGTTTTTATAGATTCACCTTTACGTAATAATACTGTTTTCAGAGTTATTCATCACTCAGTTTCAACCAAAATAAGTTTCCCTTGTTCTCTGAAATTAAATATCCTTCAAACACGTCACTTTTAGGGTGACACTTGAACTTGCAATCTTGCAATTACAACACAATGAATTACATGCAACGGCTACCAAGTAACCACACGCAAAGGTTTATTTTGACCCAAGAAAACTCGTCTTACTTTGGGCTAGGATCTCAACACAAGTTCAGATCTCGTAAGTGATCGAGTGCCAGCAAAGACTCCCCCCCCCCCCCTTCCCCCTTCCACAGAAACGGAAATTCAAGAACAAATAAAAATATAAACAAAAAAATCTATGCGCCACCGCCTCTTTTGTCTTAAGCTTAATTAACAAGTCAAACAAAACTGAGCCTCTTCAGGCGTTAGCACAACGCGACCCGCTAAAGTTCCCTAAATTAAATCAGGCCACTCGTCACTTCCACTAACCAAGTTTTTGCATATTTACGTGTTGCTCGTAAATGGTTCCTTTCTATTCCCGTCGGTTACCAACTCAACAATATCCAGGTGAAACTCTTCGAATGTACACGAGCCAATTCTAGATCCGCTGTACGATCGTGGCATCCAAATAACAACAGGGAAAAATGCGCTCGAGGCTTTGTCTTCTTGATACACATCAGTTACTACCAAACCACTCCCTAAAGCAACTATCAACCCAGTTACCTCCGGGCAAGACGCAACCACTAATCATACAACACGGACAGGATATCGGGTTCTACCGATTCAATAAAAATCATCAAATGCAAATATCTCTCTATAACACGGCTTACGCTGTAACTATCACAGAAAAATAACCACTCTTTCCTCCCGAATTGTCCACACGACGACAACCAATCGACCGCGCAAAAACACAATTTCGCAAACCAGTGTCTAATCTGCGACTACTTCAAAATTCCGGAAGCTACATATGTTCTGTAGCTCGGCCTTGGGAGGAAAACTACAGTCGCAGCTACGTCTATCAACAGGAACATAAATGACAAAGTTGCCACACTGTCTCCGTAAACTGCACAAAATTCTACACTGACTTCACCAGCCAAACTCCTTCACCTCTCCCAAACCTTAAACAGCAATTGCGGTGCCTCTACTGTATACAACACGCAGTGGGCCGGTACTATATCCGATCTAGACATACCCCGAGATTAACTTTATCGGTAAGAGGTCTACTGGGGAACTAACTATTTTCTGATGTCATACAATGGGTACCTTTTACATGAACAAACACGCAACGCCACACCAAATTTTGACTGTTAAATTATTTATTATTCCTTTTGGCCAACGGCTAACGTAGATAGCGGCCGGCTGCGTCGCGTCACTGATGCAGCATCTCTGTAATCAGCGATGGCGAGTTGTTACATCGCTGAAGCGCACACCTTCACCACCTGTTTTCTCTGCGACACGCTCGGGTCATCTAGAACATGTTTTATCGCCTTTTAGTACTCATATGTATATGATTATTGCATTCACCAGGTGTTATTGCCCATTTGCCGGATCGGGTGATCAGCAATTGCAATGGCGTACGAAATCCGTGCTTTTGACTCAGCACAATGTATTTTAGAATTATTAATTTTCGGCTGGTGACGGACAAATACAAGGGAAATGGATTAAATAGACACAGATCACTTTTGTTTTCATGTAAAGTCCTGAAATCCATCACCTTGAATGTCTCTAATTTTTTTCTCTCGCTGGTGCTCTCCATCGTATTAGTTACAAAGGTGACGTAAACTAACCCCGTCCGAACAGGCCTTGGAAGGCCCAACGGTAACGACCGGCCGCCATGTCATCCTCAGTCCATAATCGTCATTGGATGCTGATATGGAGGGGCATGTGGTCAGCACACCGTATGTCAGTTTCCGTGACCGGAGCCGCTACTTCTCAATCAAGTGGCTCCTCAGCTTGCGTCACAGGGGCTGAGTGCACCCTGCTTGCCATCAGTGCTCGGCAGACCGAATGGTCACCCATCCAAGTGCTAGCCCAGCCCAACAAAGCTTAACTTCGGTGATGCGACTGGAACCGGTGTTAGCACTGCCGTAAGGCGTTGGCACAGAGGTGACTTGCCCAACTGAAACTCGTTTTACCCTTTTTGAGGCATCCATACAATTCCCTGATGCATCATAGCTAGTTGTCGTGTAAACAGAAGGTATATTGTAGTAATATTGGCTTCTCTAATATCCTCACCGGCCTCTCTTCCATGGAACAAAATATTCCCATCGATATTGGTTACATCCGATTCCCACACCACCAATCACACATGTTTCTGATTCGAATAATTGAAATAATTTAAGAATACTTCTGTCCCTCAATTCTGATCAAGGTTTTCGGGAATTTTCTCTGAGTTGTCAAGTAAATACGGGAACTGCAAATCCTTTCCTAAATATTCCGAATTGCGATTCCGTCTGCTCCAGACCCAACCTGCTGGTATATTTGACTTAAAAGAAATAAGTTTTCACTCCAATAGAGAGCTAAACATTCAAGACTGGCAGTAGCACATTTCCTGAGCCAATAAAATCTTCTCGGCTTACAATCCGCGTCACTGTGAGTGAAACACTCGAGTTACAGCTGTCTCCGCCATCGTCATGAGGAGTAAAGCAGACACTGGTGACGATGGCGCAAACACCCGAATAAAGCTCGTGGTTTTTAATCGAAGTGACGCTGGTTGTGAGCCGAGAGGACCTTTCGATCAGGTGCGCCACCACGGAACGCTCCGAGGACACAGGTTTTCTGGACATTGACATTTGGATTACGCTTTTCGTATTTTTCATGTTTCAGGTCGTTCCGTGGGGCTTGCGCAGTCTGCTGAACTGGATCAACAACGAATACGACGTCAGAGGAGGGATCTTTGTAACAGGGAACGGTTTTCCAGACGCAGGAGAGCTAGAGGACAGTGGTCGGCAGGAGTACTACAGGGTAAGCGTGAAGGAGAAAAATACCATTGTCAGTGCCGCGGGTGAGTAGAGAGCTTGTGCGCTGAGACACTTCATTCGCTGTGACAACGCAGTGTTCACTGGTAAAGAGGAAACGTAAAGTGATTTCTGTATTCTAAATACAGATTTAACGTCAACATGTGCAATGACATTCATTGTGAAAAGGTAGGTGCTT
Organism: Schistocerca americana; assembly: GCF_021461395.2. Taxonomy (NCBI): domain Eukaryota; kingdom Metazoa; phylum Arthropoda; class Insecta; order Orthoptera; family Acrididae; genus Schistocerca; species Schistocerca americana. The sequence continues at coordinate 66,520,069 of NC_060125.1, forward strand.
AAGAGCTTATCAATCTCGTATATTAAACATAACGGTAAGGGTGTTTTCTGTTTTCTCATTATTTAAGGAAGTTTACGGATACCTCAATATAGGGAGTGAAAAGAAGGTTGTCATTAGACGGACGGTCAATTCCACAGGAGAAACATGAAATCTGTATGTGGAGCTATGCAGATATACAGCTGAAATTATTTAATGAAGTGACATTAATCGTAAATCAAGAGCAACAGATATGAGAATGAATCTAGCTCGTTCAGTATAACAGTAGATTAAATTAACATGCTCTCCATATCATCTGGTATGTGCCCACCTGCGTACGTCATTTAACAATGTTACAGCGATTAGGCTGGTGTAGCTCTGGCTGTTCTATTATATATAGTCCAGCAACGGGGTTATCAACAGTATTCGCGGTGTCAGTTCATGAATTTAGACTCTGCCAAACAGTCTATGAATCATGAATCTAGCATCCTAGTACGTATTTGTGTCTTAGTTAATGAAAAGTTTCATTTCCAGAACGAATTTTTCCAGAACGTTTGTGAAGTTTAGATATGAGATACTGCGTATATAAAGCTGTGACGACGGGTCTTGAGTCGTGCTAGGGCAGCTCAGTCAGTGCCCGGAGAAGGAAAAAATGTCGGGTTCGGTTCCCAGTTCGACACATAGTTTTAATCTGCCAGAAGCTTCGAAATTGTCGTTATTTATACGAGTTCACTCGAAAGGAACTACGATACTGACTCATGCATAAGACACAAAAGATGACTTTCACTCTTTTAAGACGAGTCCGTGATAATGTTACAAACTTTCAGGGATGATGGGTAAAAATTGCAATTTGAGGTAAGGGACCCTGGTCTGGAAATCATCGAGTGAAAAGTTATTAGCGAAAATCATTCTGGTACCTCTGTAATTGGTACCGGCAATGTTGCCGTTACGATTGTAGTGTAGAGGTAGTGTAGAGGTGGTGGTATGGACCAAAACAAGAAAAAAAGTCTACATATACATTTATACTCCGCAAGCCACCCAACGGAGTGTGGCGGAGGGCACTTTACGTGCCACTGTCATTACCTCCCTTTCCTGTTCCAGTCGCGTATGGTTCGCGGGAAGAACGACTGTCTGAAAGCCTCCGTGCGCGCTCTAATCTCTCTAATTTTACATTCGTGATCTCCTCGGGAGGTATAAGTAGGGGGAAGCAATAAATTCGATACCTCATCCAGAAACGCACCCTCTCGAAACCTGGCGAGCAAGCTACACCGCGATGCAGAGCGCCTCTCTTGCAGAGTCTGCCACTTGAGTTTATTAAACATCTCCGTAACGCTATCACGCTTACCAAATAACCCTGTGACGAAACGCGCCGCTCTTCTTTGGATCTTCTCTATCTCCTCTGTCAACACGACCTAGTACGGATCCCACACTGATGAGCAGTACTCAAGTGTAGGTCGAACGAGTGTTTTGTAAGCCACCTCCTTTGTTGATGGACTACATTTTCTAAGGACTCTCCCAATGAATCTCAACCTGGCACCCGCCTTACCAACATTTAATATTATATGATCATTCCACTTCAAATCGTTCCGTACGCATACTCCCAGATATTTTACAGAAGTAACTGCTACCAGTGTCTGTTCTGCTGTCTTATAATCATACAATAAAGGATCCTTCTTTCTATGTATTTGCAATACATTATATTTGTCTATGTTAAGGGTCAGTTGCCACTCCCTGCACCAAGTGCCTATCCGCTGCAGATCTTCCTGCATTTCGCTACAATTTTCTAATGCTTCTCTGTATACTACAGCGTCACCCGCGAAAAGCCGCATGGAACTTCCGACACTATCTACTAGGTCATTTATATATATTGTGAAAAGCAATGGTCCCATAATACTACCCTGTGGCACGCCAGATGTTACTTTAACGTCTGCAGACGTCTGTCCATTAAGAACAACATGCTGTGTGAACATGGGGTCTAAAATGTATACCTCAAGAGCTATGGGCACTTCTTCAGTAGAATAGATGCGCTGTATAGCAGATGCTCATGGCCCTTGTGGTATGCTCTTTACATCTACATCTACATCTATACTCCGCGAGCCACCTTACGGTGTGTGGCGGAGGGTACTTATTGTACCAATATCTGATCCCCCCTTCCCTGTTCCATTCACGAATTGTGCGTGGGAAGAACGACTGCTTGTAAGTCTCCGTATTTGCTCTAATTTCTCGGATCTTTTCGTTGTGATCATTACGCGAGATATATGTGGGTGGTAGTAATATGTTGCCCATCTCTTCCCGGAATGTGCTCTCTCGTAATTTCGATAATAAGCCTCTCCGTATTGCGTAACGCCTTTCTTGAAGTGTCCGCCACTGGAGCTTGTTCAGCATCTCCGTAACGCTCTCGCGCTGACTAAATGTCCTCATGACGAATCGCGCTGCTTTTCGCTGGATCATGTCTATCTCTTCTATTAATCCAACCTGGTAAGGGTCCCATACTGATGATCAATACTCAAGAATCGGACGAACAAGCGTTTTCTAAGCTACTTCTTTCGTCGATGAGTCACATTTTCTTAGAATTCTTCCTATGAATCTCAACCTGGCGCCTGCTTTTCCCACTATTTGTTTTATGTGATCATTCCACTTCAGATCGCTCCGGATAGTAACTCCTAAGTATTTTACGGTCGTTACCGCTTCCAATGATTTACCACCTATGGCATAATCGTACTGGAATGGATTTCTGCCCCTATGTATGCGCATTATATTACATTTATCTACGTTTAGGGAAAGCTGCCAGCTGTCGCACCATGCATTAATCCTCTGCAGGTCCTCCTGGAGTACGTACGAGTCTTCTGATGTTGCTACTTTCTTGTAGACAACCGTGTCATCTGCAAATAGCCTCACGGAGCTACCGATGTTGTCAACTAAGTCATTTATGTATATTGTAAACAATAAAGGTCCTATCACGCTTCCCTGCGGTACTCCCGAAATTACCTCTACATCTGCAGATTTTGAACCGTTAAGAATGACATGTTGTGTTCTTTCTTCTAGGAAATCCTGAATCCAATCACAAACCTGGTCCGATATTCCGTAAGCTCGTATTTTTTTCACTAAACGTAAGTGCGGAACCGTATCAAATGCCTTCCTGAAGTCCAGGAATACGGCATCAATCTGCTCGCCAGTGTCTACGGCACTGTGAATTTCTTGGGCAAATAGGGCGAGCTGAGTTTCACATGATCTCTGTTTGCGGAATCCATGTTGGTTATGATGAAGGAGATTTGTATTATCTAAGAACGTCATAATACGAGAACACAAAACATGTTCCATTATTCTACAACAGATTGACGTAGGCGAAATAGGCCTATACTTATTCGCATCTGATTTATGACCCTTCTTGAAAATGGGAACGACCTGCGCTTTCTTCCAGTCGCTAGGTACTTTACGTTCTTCCAGCGATCTACGATAAATTGCTGATAGAAAGGGGGCAAGTTCTTTAGCATAATCACTGTAGAATCTTAAGGGTATCTCGTCTGGTCCGGATGCTTTTCCGCTACTAAGTGATAGCAGTTGTTTTTCAATTCCGATATCGTTTATTTCAATATTTTCCATTTTGGCGTCCGTGCGACGGCTGAAGTCAGGGACCGTGTTACGATTTTCCGCAGTGAAACAGTTTCGGAACACTGAATTCAGTATTTCTGCCTTTCTTCGGTCGTCCTCTGTTTCGGTGCCATCGTGGTCAACGAGTGACTGAATAGGGGATTTAGATCCGCTTACCGATTTTACATATGACCAAAACTTTTTAGGGTTCTTGTTTAGATTGTTTGCCAATGTTTTATGTTCGAATTCGTTGAATGCTTCTCTCATTGCTCTCTTTACGCTCTTTTTCGCTTCGTTCAGCTTTTCCTTATCAGCTATGATTCGACTACTCTTAAACCTATGATGAAGCTTTCTTTGTTTCCGTAGTACCTTTCGTACATGATTGTTATACCACGGTGGATCTTTCCCCTCGCTTTGGACCTTAGTCGGTACGAACGCATCTAAGGCGTACTGGACGATGTTTCTGAATTTTTTCCATTTTTGTTCCACATCCTCTTCCTCAGAAATGAACGTTTGATTGTGGTCACTCAGATATTCTGCGATTTGTGCCCTATCACTCTTGTTAAGCAAATATATTTTCCTTCCTTTCTTGGCATTTCTTATTACACTTGTAGTCATTGATGCAACCACTGACTTATGATCACTGATACCCTCTTCTACATTCACGGAGTCGAAAAGTTCCGGTCTATTTGTTGCTATGAGGTCTAAAACGTTAGCTTCACGAGTTGGTTCTCTAACTATCTGCTCGAAGTAATTCTCGGACAAGGCAGTCAGGATAATGTCACAAGAGTCTCTGTCCCTGGCTCCAGTTCTGATTGTGTGACTATCCCATTCTATACCTGGTAGATTGAAGTCTCCCCCTATTACAATAGTATGATCACGAAACTTCTTCACGACGTTCTGCAGGTTCTCTCTGAGGCGCTCAACTACTACGGTTGCTGATGCAGGTGGTCTATAGAAGCATCCGACTATCATATCTGACCCACCTTTGATACTTAACTTAACCCAGATTATTTCACATTCGCATTCGCTAATAACTTCACTGGATATTATTGAATTCTTTACTGCTATAAATACTCCTCCACCATTGGCGTTTATCCTATCCTTGCGGTATATATTCCATTCTGTGTCTAGGATTTCGTTACTGTTCACTTCCGGTTTTAACCAACTTTCCGTTCCTAATACTATATGCGCACTATTTCCTTCAATAAGAGATACTAATTCAGGAACCTTGCCCTGGATACTCCTGCAGTTTACCAATATTACGTTAACTTTTCCTAGTTTTGGTCTCTGAGGACGGACGTTCTTTATCAACGATGATAATGTCCTCTCTGGTAAGCCGTCAGGTATTTTATCGTTTCGCCCAAGGGGGGGCCCCTCTAACCTAAAAAACCCCCGTGTGCACGCCACACGTACTCTGCTACCCTAGTAACTGCTTCCGGTGTGTAGTGCACGCCTGACCTGTCTAGGGGGGCCCTACAGTTCTCCACCCAATAACGGAGGTCGATGAATTTGCAACCATTATAGTCGCAGAGTCGTCTGAGCCTCTGGTTTAGACCCTCCACACGGCTCCAAACCAGAGGACCGCGATCGACTCTGGGCACTATGCTGCAGATATTAAGCTCAGCTTGCACTCCGCGTGCGATGCTGGTTGTCTTCACCAAATCAGCCAGCCGCCGGAAGGAACCAAGGATGGCCTCAGAACCCAAGCGGCAGGCGTCATTCGTTCCGACATGTGCTACTATCTGCAGCCGGTCACACCCAGTGCGTTCAATAGCTGTCGGAAGGGCCTCCTCCACATTACGGACGAGACCCCCCGGCAAGCACACCGAGTGCACACTGGCATTCTTCCCCGACCTACCCGCTATTTTCCTGAGGGGCTCCATAACCCGCCTAACGTTGGAGCTCCCTATAACTAATAGGCCCGCCCTCTGTGACTGTCGGGACCTTGCCGGAGAATCGGCCACTGGCCCAACAGGCGAGGCATCCTGTGGTGGCTCGGAAACGATGTCATCACCACTAGGAAGCACCCCGTACCTGTTGGAAAGGGGTAAGGCAGCTGCCACGCGGCCAGATCCCACCTTTGCCTTTTGGCCAGGCACGCGCGAGCCCACCACTGTCCGCCATTCACCCTGGAGTGATGGCTGACCGGTAAGATGCTCACTGCCGGAAGACGCAGCGACATCAGGGGTTCCATGTGATTCCAAGGCCACCGAAGTAGGCATAGGTCTCACCACAGTTGCCCCAACGCCACTACGAGCCGACGCCTGCGCCTCGAGCTCGATGAGCCTAACAGACAAAGCCTCCACCTGCCCCCGAAGAGTGGCCAATTCTCCTTGCGTCCGCTCACAACAACCACAGTCCCTACACATGACTATGTTTACCCTACTCTATACGGTGACAAATTCCCAAGATAATCTTCTGATGAGCTACTCTGATAATCAAGAAACACTCACTGAAATACGAGACGCGAAAACTACGCTAGGTTTTCCCAGAAAAAGTATTTAAAAGCTAAGCGCAGCAAATAAGTACAAAAACGCTTTATACAAACAGTACTCGCTGCTGCTGGTGCTCTCGCTCTGGCTGTCACAAGACAACTGCTGATTCAAGTGACTAGTGGCTAACGGCCGCGAAACAAACAAAAGACGGTTTTAGGGCGCTTTCTGTTCTAAACGATCAAGAAAACACTAAGAAATCTAACACGAAAACTACGTAAAGTTTTATCAAGAACTGTTAGTTACTATGCAGAGCAGATAAACACAAATAGAATCCCTTCCTTAGTGGAAGGTCGTAAACAAAATGCAAAATAAACGCTTTATACAAACAGTACTCGCTGCTGCTGGTGCTCTCGCTCTGGCTGTCACAAGACAACTGCTGATTCAAGTGACTAGTGGCTAACGGCCGCGAAACAAACAAAAGACGGTTTTAGGGCGCTTTCTGTTCTAAACGATCAAGAAAACACTAAGAAATCTACGTAAAGTTTTATCAAGAACTGTTAGTTACTATGCAGAGCAGATAAACACAAATAGAATCCCTTCCTTAGTGGAAGGTCGTAAACAAAATGCAAAATAAACGCTTTATACAAACAGTACTCGCTGCTGCTGGTGCTCTCGCTCTGGCTGTCACAAGAGCCCATATTTACTGAACATTTTTTTCCTTTCTGTGATTCATACTATAACCTCTGAAAGTTATCTACCCAGGAGGAACGATAAGTATTCGGGGATATGACAGGAACGACCGAAGCAAAATATGGAGACCAAAGTGAGTGTAGTAGAAGAGACGTGTTTCGAAGTATCGAATGTGTCAAGTACTCATAGCTAATCACAGGTGTTGTCCTCAGTGGCATGGAGTAACGAAACGAAAAGGAAAGTTAGTTCAGTTTTTAACACCCCGTCGACAACGAGGATATTAGAAGCGGAGCGCAAGCTCGCATTAAGACAGGATCGGCAAGAAAAGTCCATGTACTTTCAAAGACAATTCATAAGCGATGCAGGTAAAACTTAGATCTGGATGGTCGGACCGAATTCTAAACAGTCTCCTGAAAGTGAGCGCAGTGTTAGAACCACTGCGCCGTCTCGCTCGGTATGAAAGGAAACCAGGATGAATCGCTGTTTCTAGGATTCCGATAAGATTTTTCACTCAGTGGTACATCGAGACGTCTTAAGGCAACTGAGACAGCTAACTACGTTTGCCTCAGCTTCTGTATCGTCTCCATTTACTTTGTCGTTGACGGGACATTAAACACTAGACTTCCCATTTTTTAACCAGGTTTGCGACTGGTTCGAAAATATCGTGCTGCGCGCAAGTCACTTCTTTACGCCAGACGGTGGGTTGCCCACGGGCATTGGCGTAATATTAGGTGTGGGCCCGCGGAGAGTGACAGGATCTTTGTTGTTTGTGTTATACAGGCTTGGCAAAATTAAACCGGCTCGGAAAATATTAATAAGACTGACTTCAAACTGATTCTTGTTAAAGAAAAGGAGAACTGCCCATAACCTAAAATACGGTGATTTCGATGCACCAATCGGTTTCTGTTACCTGTCACCGCATGCGCGTCACCCGTTTCCTGTGCACCAAGCATTTAACTGTATTACATATGAGTGACATGCAGCATTATCTGTCAGAAACTCCCAACATAGTTTGAAGAGCTGATGCACAATCTCAACACTGTTGTTTGGTGCGCAGTGTCTGTCGTTCGTAACGTAAGAAGATACTTTGAACGAACTCTTAGAGCTAAGAGGTATGTCCAGGAACTGCTTAATCCATAAGTGAATTAGCTGACAAAAGATGAGCGGCTGTGTGGATCTTTTAAGCAATACTTAACAACGACACACACCCTTGACAATCTCTTCACGAGTGCGTGAGGTGTTCCGTGAGGAGAGGTCAGTCTGGGGCAGCGAAGTCTCCTGGCCACCCAGTTCGCCTGATCTCTCTTCTTGTGATTTTTACCTGTGAGCCAAATTGAAGGGTCGCGTTCAATACTCAGGCACTTTGAGAGCTGCGGCAGAACACTAGAAACAATATTGCTGCTATTCTATAGAGCTGCTAGGCATGTCACATAGTTCGATAAATCGAACACAGCGCTGCAGCGACGTAATAAGCGCGGATATTGTTATACATGGTACATTAATATGAGCACACATCATTGTGTAGGTTGTTTTTCTCTGCATCGAACAGTCTTCCCACAAACACATCACAGACTTTACGACCTAATATTTTCTGCACGGTCGTAACTGCACCACTGAGTGGAATACACCTGCCGATATAGACTAACTGTGTTGCGTCCACGCGTCCACACTATACCTCTTGACCTGCTGCTTGAGGGAAAACAACCATTAATGGCTTGCTCTTGTCACACATACTTAGAGATACTAATAAATCTAAAAACAGACGACTTATTATAGTTATGATCATTTGACTGCAAAAATATCGTAGATACTGATGTAATGTTATTCAGTGCGCCGTCCTCAGTATAGAAATGTCTTCACTTGTACCGTTTACACCCTGTATTTGGGCCATTTTGTTTTCTCCTTCCTGCAGAAGACTGGGTTACTAGATTTTTGTTAATTACAATTCAGGTCATTCGCAGATGATAAATTTATTTACGAAGACATTCTATCCCATAATAATTGAAGTAATGTCCCTCTAGATCAATCTGGTGGCAAAGCTACCAACTTTATCGCAATGTAGAGAAATGCAAAATAGTGCACTTCGCAGAACGTAAAAAAGGAGTGGTATCCTTTGGCTGTCGGGTTAATGAGTTACACCTGTATAAAATCACATAGGTCAAGGCAGGAGCTGACAGAGAGTGCCGAATCAAGTTCAGGCATCTCACAGAAGAACAGACTGAGATTTGACTGGCACGTTGGCGGTCGGGCAATAACACGTTGTCCAAGAATATATGTAGCGCAACATGCTTAACGGGGAACAGATTGATGACAGAAGTCAGGCGGGAGTGGAAGACAGATGGATAAGCAAAAAAGGTGCAAGACTGGTTCGTTCAGTTGTAGGAGTAAAGTGGAACGTCATGCTGCACTGAACGAGAAACAAGATCAAGATCACGGAAGCAGAACGACGAGGAATGGGCGACTGAAGAGACATTAGGAGGGAAGAAAATGTACTGAACAAAGCCAAATAAATATTAAACAGGAGGTGGAACGCCAATAGAGGCGCGGTTGTGTTATGCAAAGCACATGGTAGGAATCGATTCGTTGGTGGGATACTGGGAAACTGCAATTTGTCTCTAACGGAGACTGCACACTGAACACTTGTATGGGACATACTAGATTACTGCTCAAGTACGTGGATCATATGTCAGCTCAAACTATTAGGGGTCTTGGGGCCTATACAAAGAACCGTCAATCGGACTTTTACAAGCTAGTGTGAGTGGCGACAGAGCGGAACAGAAGTGCTGAAATATTTCAAGTTGCAGGCAGTCGAAGAGAGACGGGATACACACTTTAAGGACTTGCTCGTATAATATCAAACGACTGAAAGCAAATCTGTCTTTTTAACTAACTTTATGTGTAGATTTCAAAACTGTTTTTAGTTTGCTTCTATGACGTACAGTTTTTTCATAATGAAATGAAGTTTATTTTATTTTTGACTATATGAATTTTATTAGGGCAGCAAGCTGAACACATGAAAGTGCCCTGCTTTTTATATGAATGTGATCACTGGAAAAATAGAAAGTATTGGACTGCAAAGATTTGGCCAAATCGGAAACATTTTGTTCCTGGTGCTACAATCAGAAACCGCTAATAGGCCAAAAAAAAAAAAAAAATGCTTCCGCAAATGCATGTGAAATTGGATCTGATGAAGCAGTTCGCAGGGGTTCTTCCATATGATAGACCCTGCTTTAAATAGCTTTCTATGAAATTTCCCCTCATTAGTCAAGAAAAACTGAAAGCTGTCCTTTTTGGGTTAGTCCTCAAAGCACAGATTGATTAAAGGCCTCAAATTTGAGAACATGATGAATATTACAGAAAAAGGTGCAATGACGTCCATCAAGCCTGTTACAGAAAAATTTCTGGGGAACATAACATCCAGATCATAAGAAAAGTGCAAAAAAAAAGTTGGAAAATTTCATGTATTTGGATTGTAACATGAGCATAAAGGTCGACTTCTTGCACACACATACCGACTATTCTCCCTAAAATCTGGGAAATTATAGTGATAAGCAAGGAGACCGCTTCCGCCAGGGCGTTAAGAAGATGGAGAAGAGATACCAGGGAAGACGGTATAAAAGCATGGTGGCCAGTTATTGCTGGATGTTGTGAAGGAACAGTAAAGATGAATGTTATGTGAGAAGACAAAATTTAAAAAAATTGAGAAACTTTGAAGATTAAATGTAACAGAGTACCCATTATGTTGTTAGATAATTGTTAATGTGGTATTTTTAATGTGAGCCTGTAGACAGAAAACAATAGTTGTAAAAATGTGTAACTGATTGCAATTTTAATATTTGTGTCTCTGTTACTTAAATCTAAAAATATGAGACATTATTTTGCAAAAGATCCTTACGTGACAGAACAAAATGAAAACTATTTTCTGAATTAGAACCAATTCTAGAATACCTATTTTTTAGAAATAATCTAAATAAATGTTAAAATTGCAGGACTATATATTTATTGAGTGCGGAGATATTGTAACCTAAACACTGGAGTGAAAATGTGTATCTGTTCGCTCTTTATCTTAGTAAATTGTCGATGGTCAGATAGAAAACAATGACTAACACAAACAGTGACTGAACCGATTGCGACAAATATCAATTTCTTTTGGGGTGCCAGTCACACTCACATTCATCGCAGTTTGTATTTTGATAGTAGTAACGGTACATTTACAAATTTATTTAAATGGAATTCACTCACCGGCCATTACACGCTATGCTAACTAGGAACACTTTGCGCAGGCTTACCTGGCGGAGATACTGAATGCCATTCATGAAGATGGTATCAACTTGATTGGTTACACAGGATGGAGCCTGCTTGACGGTTTCGAGTGGATTAGAGGATACACGTAAGTATAATAAATTATTACATTCTCTTCGTGTTATAGTCACTTCCTGAGTGGTGCTGTGAAAACTTTGGGTTTGCTGTTAACTACTGACAAATATGTGAAAACCATAACAGAACAATCTGACAGAAATGGTAACTACACTTACTATCGGATCGAGGACACTGAAAAGGTGTTAGTTATGATCAAATTTTACCTGTGAAATACTACTTAGGAAATATGTATGACCGAGATAAAAACGAAACAATGCTAATAAGAATAACATATCTGAAAAGCTAGAACAAACATCAGAGTAAATTAAGATAAACGGCATAATCAGATAATTTATAATGATAATTTGGTGGTGATAAGTAAATTAGCGAAAATAAGGGCCTTCTCGGCGAATTTCACTGATGATAATTTCTGACACTGATGATAGTTGCTCACTCTGACGATAATTTCACTACTTATCAGCCGACTCTTAAAGCAACAGTCCGACAAATTCCTTAATCGTTTTCTTCCAGCGAAATTTTTCATATCAATGCTGTTGCTCGCTTTACTGGTCCAGTTAATTTTACTGGTAAATGTGTGTGAAGCACGAAACGTTTCGTAAGGTACTGGAAGAAATGAGAAAGAAAGAAAGCATCAAAGACAGAAAAATGTCTCAAATGAAAACATCAGGCATTAACAACATTCTAGAAATCGAATGATGCAATGTGGTTCGATGACTGTAGCCATTCGCCAATGTGTGTAAAATCTCCTAAATTAACATGAGCTTTTTGATTCTGCTGACAATGAACTATGAATTTCGAAACAGTTAACCGCAACTGTAGTGAAAGACTGTACCTCCTTTTCGCGCGGATGGTTACTCATATGGACAACCGTAAAACGTTTTTTTGTAGAAACTGAAACAGGCCTTATTGAGTAGTGTCTTAGGAATCTACTGTGGTCTATACAACAACGCTACGCCTACGACGTGATCAACTAAAACTGAAACAGCTTTCTCGTCTGTGAAACTTTGGCAGTCTTCTGAAAGTGTTTCTTGTAGATATTTTGAACATAAATACGTTACGCAGTTTTTCATTTTTTTATTTTTGTTATTTTTTGCAGTGTGAAATATGGCTTTTATCAAGTGGACTTCAGTGATCAGAATAGGACCCGAACACCGAAGCCGTCAGCAACCATGTTTCAAGAGATCGTGGCGACACGACAGCTTCCTAACCGCGCTGCAAAGCCAGCCTTCACGTAGCGTCCTTTGTGGAATACTTAGACCGTGGAGAACTTCTCACTTTGTCAACTGCGGATACTTCTGACGATATAGAGCACCAGAAACTTAGAAGACTCTATGCTCTTTTATTTTTGTGTATTATATGCATTCCAAGAATGACTGTCCACTAATGCAAACAAAAATACAATGTTATAAGTTCTCTGTTCTACTCCCCACACCTTTGAAATTTAATTACGATACTGTGTTTTAGTATGAAACTGGTTTCTGGTAAGGAAATAGAATCAAGACAAAAACTCTAATTTTGTGTCTGCTGTGTTGAACAGTTTTCAGTTACTTCAACACATACGTGGTGTGTAATTAAACAGCGATGCATAGCTCTTTAAAAAAATTACAATTATTGGGTTCTGTAGCTTCAGATCTTAAAGGGAACTTGAGACACTTGTTACATGATAGGTCATGAAATAAAAAGAAAGTGAGTGAGGCTAATATAACGTTAACCAGTTTCCAATTAATATTGCATCAACCAGAATGCACCACTACCGTGAGTACTATTCTTGGACGTGTAATGGCTTAGCTGCTGTTCTTAAACAGCTGTAAATCTCTGTGACAGCTTTCTAACAAATGGAAGCTGCTTCGAATGAGTTTGCTAGGTAAATGACGTGTTACAGAGATAGGAGAGGTATCTGAAATACTATCCTCTCAAATGGATGCTCTCTGCCATGCAGGTAGTACAGAATTTATCACCACTCATCCACTTTACTGGTGGTCGGTCTGGGCGTCCTGTACAGGGAAGATGGGGACCAGGGATAGTTCAGGGTCTTACATGTATCCTCGTAATCAACAGGTTTGAGGCGGTGTATTCCACTGCCACAGACTTCACGTGTTGTGAAGCTTGGCGTGGCAAGTGTTAGGGGGAATGAAGAACAAAATGACAGTGGTATCTTCATCGTCAGCAATTGAGACTTATGGCGAAAAAGATACCGCTTACGGGAACGGCAGCAAGGAGTGGCAAGAATCCCTCTGTGTGTATGATTAGCTAGCTCATTACACATGTCAAAGAGGCTGTTACGTCAACCATTTAGCACGTGCAGAAATAAACGATGCCTGTCGTCTGGAGTCCAAGATCGTATTTGATCAATTCCAACGACTGGCAGAGGTAGTTGAGAAGGCCAAACTTGATCATGGGTTTTCAACGAAGTTCACAGTTTACAGCATTGTCCCAAGAAGTGATCGAGGACCTCTGGTTTCTAGCCGGGCAGAAGGCCTAACCAAAGATCGACAAGCTAGCCTGTCACTTACTGGACGTGCGCCATGGAATTGAGAACTGTAGCACCCTACTAAATGTTTGAGGTGTGCTACACGTCAGACGCTGCCACCTACGTGGTGATCTGTGTGTGGGGTTTACACAAGGTTTTTCACCCAATCCAGATAATGGTAAGTCGTACTGGAAAACTAATCATCCAACAGTCAGTTTCGATATGCAGTTTTGTAAGTGGTGAGTGTTACAAAATATTCCCAAAACATTAATAAATGCCTTCTCTTAAACCTATACAAATATTTCGGAAGTCCATTTGTGCTTGAAATGTATTAAATCTCTCGCAAACAAATAAACTCGACCTCTTTGAAGATGTCCTCGTGGAAATTGATATCAGTGACTACTAGCCAGCTGCAGCAACAATGATTACATTTACAAACGGCAACTAAAATGAATAGGAAGTTTTATATGTTCAGTAAACTAGATATAAAAGCATCAGTGGCATATCTGGAAAAGGGACCGAAAACATTAACTTGGGCGGGAGAATGTTCGGGAACTGCAGCGCAGATCTAAAATAATAGTTGACCGTGCACTATTTAGAGATGTACTCGTACCTAGTAGAAAACTGCGGGTTTGGGGCGACGCTCTACGGTATACCGCAATTGTAGAGAAACATCTTTCATTGTATAACAAATGTAAAGCAAGAATAGATCTAGAGATAGGGAGATGCTGAATGAAACACGTTTGGCTTTTAAGATTGTATATATATATACCATCGATCACACAAGAACTGAATTTGAGTGTAGAAAAGCAAAAGCAGAAATGGTGAGAAATGGTGGACTCTGCTTTCAAGTGTTCCTTCTCTGACGAAGACACACGTGTACTGCTCAGTTTACTTCCGGGAACACTACAATAAGAAATGATATTGAAATTAGTGTCAGTGCCGCACAGAAAAGTTATAATCGCTAAAATTAAACAAGGTTTCAGGATTCGATAGAACCTCTGATGTTCAGCACAGAATTTGCACCTGAACTAGATCCCATAAACTACAATATTACTCTGCCTACATCTAACAAAAAAAAGTGGCCAGTGAGTGGAAGAAAACACAGATTACGCCCATTTAGAAGAAGGATGGCAAACGTATAAGTACAATGTGTTTGCATTAGTATTTGTCCGTGAGTTCCACATCAAATTGCCGTGATTAAAGATGCCCTCTTCACTAAGTGAATAAAGTCCAAAGAGGTAATATTTTTAAGCGATCTGACTGTCCTTCAGGTATAATTCGAAACAGGCACACATACTTAGTGCATTTAATTTATTTGGTATCTGAGATGATTTGCTATCGTTAACAGAGCAAGTTTCTTATCACTGAGTCTAATGTTGGGTCCCATATGCGACATGTTGATAAGGTCTTCATTGTGGATTCAGTTATGGCCCATAACATTTGACTGTTTCTGTCACGTAATACATCGTTCACAAAAAAACATTTTATCAGTACACTGTAGTAACTGCTGTATTGGAATTCTCGAAACAGATTTACTTTCTAAAATCTGAAACAAATTATTAAAGTAACAGAAATCCTTTCTGTCCGTACAATGTGTATGATGTGAAGTCGTTATCATCGAACTAAATTTTGAGTTGAGGGCACAAGATCGTTCCTTTTATTATTCCTGTGTAGTACATTAGCACAAGGCGTCATGGTTATTCACTGTCACCTTCATGCAAAGTATATATAAGGGCGTTGTTAGTGTTGTTGCCCCAGATGATAATTAGACGGAGTATTTGTCAGGATTTGTAAGCAGTGGGTCCTCGAGGTATGGCAATACGCGTACACGAGAAGTAAGTTTAATCAGTTTTATTAACAATGGCTGATTTTAAAAAACGCACGTCATGTGCATCCATCATCACTCTGTCTGACATCCTAATTACGGTCATATCGAAAGGCTCCATGGTGAGCTAAGAAAAGAGACATACTCGCGCCTGAGGCCGCGCTAATTAATATGGCGTGCTGTGGACGGCGGCCAGTGGCTTACTCCCTGCGTCGCACTGCGGCCGGACACACGTGTACTGACCAAGCAGATTGTCAGCATTCTAGTTAGGTCGGCTGGCGAACACGTGTTACGTACGATACGGCTGCGTGCAACCCAAAGACCCTTACATTAATTTAATTAAATGGATGAAATGAGCGAATTTTAAACGAAGAAATGAGATTCTCTTTTGATCTGTGATTATTAAAACCCAAAGAATACACATATTTTACATAGAAACAATAAGATTTATATTACATGAGTTATGTGCTACACACATCACTGTCGTAGAAAGACTTGTTCTTCAGAGTAGTGATAGCAAAGATTGACTGTGCCTAATAGACAGATGAAACATAATGTATGGAAGCTGGCAATCTGTAACAGACAACTTTCATCAGACTCGCCTTGAATTTTAGAGCAGATTTGGTAGGTTTTCCATAGAATCAATTTGCAGAGCACGCTCCAGGCTGATCGCTTAAACAAGTCCAGTAGGCAGAAACGTCATTCTCATTCAATAAAATGTGAGAAAACATACTTCTTAAATCATCATAGCATTAAAATAGAGCTTAGGACACAGAGTCCTGATAACTAATAATATATCAGTGCCCAGAATAATTGTTTTTATGAAAATAGTTCCTTTTAAAATAAAAAATCTATTAAAGTGTTCAAACATTTTTCACATAAGAAAACACACGCACAGATATGAAATGCATACTGAATTGAAGTGAATGTATCCATAGATATCAGTCATTCAAGACCACGCAGATCTATTAGCTTGTAATTTAGGTACATACCATTCAACAAATAAAAGTAATCTGCACTCAAGATGTGACCATGATAGGGTCTGAATCGTTATACACTAGTGCAAAAACTGTCCCAAAAATTTCAGATTCAAAAAGTGTAGGAAAACACCTAAAATTTCCAATAAATACGTTTCAAAATTTGATTATGATGTGGTCGAAATAGTCATACCTTAATTCAAGAGTCAGTGTAAGATATTATTTTAGCATATGGCCTCTCTGTGGCCTTGATGTCTGGAACCGCGCGACCGCTACGGTCGCAGGTTCGAATCCTGCCTTGGACATGGATGTGTGTGATGTCCTTAGGTTAGTTAGGTTTAAGTAGTTCTAAGTTCTAGGGGACTGATGACCTCAGATGTTAAGTCCCATAGTGCTCAGAGCCATTTGAACCATTTGTGGCCTTGATGAACACACAAGCTGGTGTGAGCACTCTTGAATAAAATATAGAAATTATATAGAAATTACAAAATTGAAGAAGTGTAGGAAATTATTTTAATACATGGCCTTGTTGTGGGCTTGATGGACACAGAAGCTGGTGTGAGCATCTTCGAACAACACTATGCAATAAAATAAAATTTTTTTCCTGCTACTCGGTTGAAAATATGTTCCTTATGGTAATTCATACGCACTGAATACAGAACTGCAGTCGTATTTGCTCTGGCACATAAGGAAAAAGGGTTACGTACGTGTAAAGCTTATCAAGGGTAATGCTATTAACTATGATGAATTGTGAATGTCAGAAATTTTAGGGAAATTAATGTGAGTACATTGGGATGAAAACATTAAATATCATTATTAAGAAGTGAATTATAAATGTTTATGTACCTCTAAAATGAGTCACGGATCTTAGTTACACAAAGATTGACAATATCTGGGTTTAAAATTGTGTAGAGCTTCTTGCTTTCCGCCTGTGAACATCTTGCTTTCTGCAAGAAACCGACAGTAATCCCCCCATCATGTTCGGATTGAAGCGACCTTGATATCTAGCTTCCGTGGTGGACATCTCCTGGTGGAATCTTTCACGGCTCCCATATCTGCCGGAAAGAAGGTGAAATGTGAATGCAAGAAATGCATCTTTAGTGACATTCGGCAAACGAGGTTCTGGAAGACTGTTAGCAAGTTGTCTACAATTCCTTCATAGATGTTTGGTCTGTAGTTCTCAAGAAAGTTGTGCACCACAAGCACAAATGCGTCCCAGGCTGCTGGTTCTCTTCCCGTGAGCTCCAATCTGAATTGTGGATCTCGAATCAACTTACGTATTTGTGGTCTATCGAAGACTCCTGCTTTCAATTCTTCATCAGTTTTCATCTTTTCAAACTGGACTTTTAGGAGTACTAAAAACCCACGATTTATTTTATTCATCGCTGCAACAAACTGTTTCATAAGACCCAGTTTGAGATGGAGTGGAGGTAGAGAAATCTTATTACGATGCACAAGAGGTACACGTTGAACATTGTGCTGTTCGGCTACAGGTAGATTTCTGGGTGGCCAATTTTTCACTATGTAGTGATTCTTGTCATCCCGACTATTTCACAGGCAAGGAAAGCACATGTGCTTTGTGTATTCAGTGCATTCCAAACAGAAGGGCTACAATCTTCAAATAGCCGCAAATATTACAATAACGCTAAGACTACTTAATCAGCATCAAGAGAGTGTTTATTGTTTCGTACTGGGAGATGAAGAAGCTTACACAGGACAGAGTAGCGTGGAGAGCTGCATCAAACCAGTCTCAGGGCTGAAGACCACAACAACAACAACAGTGCCGATACGGTGTATACAACCGCTGAAATGGTTTCTCCCGTCACGACCAGCCAATTACAACATTGTCATTCGTGGGGATTTCTAGCTTTTTTTTAAAAAAAAAGTACCAGAACAGCAAGGCCATTTTGATTAGTGTTACAAGGCCAGATCAGTCAATCATCCAGACTGTTGCCCATGCAACATTAGTTTATAACACACAAATAACGCAGGGTTAAACTCGTTACAGTGAAACATAGACTTGGTGTATGGCAAGAGCGTTTTTGTTGTTAAACAGCGCATTGCAGAAATTGTTTAATGCTGGATGTTCATGTGGTTTGTTTAAATATTGCACTGAGGTAATTGACAGACGTTAAAATTATCATATGTCTTTGTCATACTGGGATAAAATCGACAAAATTTTAGTGAAGTACCCTGACATTGTAAATAGCAATGAAGGTAGGTGATGTGCTTGGAGCACGTACGTAGCATGAGTATATTTGTTGTTAAATAATAAATTGCAGACATTTCTGTCAGTATTTGTTAAAATACCAACTGTGGAAACGTCGCTTTCTTGAAGAGTGGGAGAAAATCTGGAGAACTGTAGCAAAGAGCCCCAAATCCGTAAACAGTGTCACATGTTGACACGTATGCCAACAATAGTATTGGGTGTGGTACGCTGCTGCAAATTGCGAAAAAGGAAAACGAAATTGCGAATATCAACTGAATTTGCGGTTTCTGCTGCTGCTAATGATCAACTGAGTGCCACATGTAGGCGGACTGTTAATGCGAAACCAATGGGAACGCACTACAGGAGTGGGGGAGTGGAGACCGACATTTTTGGAAAATAAATAATGGCAATAAATGACATTTACGGGCTGCAGCTATAGCAGCTAGCCCTAAATCTCGAAAAATGTAAGAACAAACCTGTAATGCTCGGATGCAGTATCACTAGTGCCCAGCTTGAAACAGTCAAGTCGTTTAAACATCTGGGGGCAACGTTGCAAAGCTATATGAGGTGGAACGAGCGTGTGAAAACTGTGGTAGGGAAGGAAAATGGTCGACTTGCAAAGGAGTCCGTATACAGGACGCTGGTGCAACCTGTTCTTGAGAACTGCTGGAGTGTTTGGTATCCGTACCAGGTCAGATTGCACGAAGACGTCGAAGCAATTCAGAGGAAGGCTGCTAGATTTGTTACCAGCAAGTTCGAACGAAATCAAAGTGTTACGGAGATGGTTCGGGAACTCAAATGGAAATCCCTGGAGGGAAGGCGGCGTTCTTTTCGGGAAACCCTATTGAGAAAATTTAGAGAACCGCCGTTTGAAGATGACTGCCGAACGATTCTGCTGCTGCCAACATACGTCGCGTGTAAGTACCACGAAGATAATTAAAGAGAAATCAGGGCTCATACGAAGGCGTACAGACAGTCGTTGTCCCATCGCTCTGTTTGCGAGTGGAGCAGGAAGGAAATAACAAGTAGTGGTTACAAGATACCCTTCGCCACGCACCGTTCGGAGGCTTGTGGAGTATCTATGTAGATGTGGATGTAAAGAATAATTAGATCCAAAACTAAGAGCCCAAACGAGCGGTTCATTTAAGTTGGGGTCATTAAATTAAGTTAGGACAAGTAATCGGTTTGTTTAAATTAGAGTGAATATTTTATCCCAGAACTCACATACCTCCATTACACTTTGTTGTAATATGTCGTGTTGGGATAATGATTTGATTTGTGGGTCTGTGTCTATTATGATTATTTGCTTGTTTTGTTGATCTGTACTCGTCCGTTTCATATCTAGGTGTAAAAATAAAACAGCCTGGATAACCTCGAAATTTAATGCCTGTTCGGTATTAATTCCCCATGTGAGGAGAAATACCTCCGAATTTCGACGACAGCAGTGTAAAACTTAGTGCGATGTCTAATTAAATAAGCCTAACCTGAAGTCCCTAGAAGTGGAATAGAATAACCTTAAACATGCGCAAAGTAGTATTTTGAACAAATAGTTCAGGAGCCCAATCGAAGTATAAATGGTTGCAAAAATATACTTGAACTCTTAGCAACAAATAATCCTGACGAAATTGGCAACATCTTGACATATACGGGGATTGGTGGCCACAAGATTGTTGCAACTAGACCGAATATCTTTTGGTGACCACAAGATTGTTGCAACTAGACCAAATATCTTAACATCTAAACCAGCCAAAAATAAATACAAAATACACGTATTTAAAAAAGCAGATAAAAATTCTCTTGACGTCATCGTAGGGTCTGTCTACCCTCCTTACAATCTGACTACATAAGCCTAGACCAGACGTGTTTTGGATTCGAAGAAATAGTATCGACGGCAGTTGAGAGATACATTCCAAATAAATTATTAAGGGGTGGTACTGATCTCCTATAGTACACAAAACAGGTCAGGATAATATTGCAAAACGAAAAAAGTGTGCCTAATTTAAAAAAGCGCAAGATCCTCATGATTGGCGAAGTCGTACGAAAGCTCGAAATTTAGAGCGAACTTCAATGCGAGATACTTTTAATAGTTTCCAGAACGAAACTCTGTCTTGAAATTTGACAGAAAACACAAAGAAATTCTGGTCATATGTAGAGTTCACCAGCAGCAAGATGTAATCAATACCTTCACTGCGCGATAACAGTGGTGATGTTATTGGTGACAGCGCAACTAAAAGCATAGTTACAAAACACAGTGTTCCAAAACTCCTTTACAAAAGAAGACGAAGTAAATGTTCCAGAATTAGAATCAAGAACAATGCCGCCATGAGTAACATATAAGTAGATATCCTCGGTGTAGCGAAGCAGCTTAAAACTCTTAAGGATGGCAAGCCTTCCGGTCCAGATTATATACAAGACAGGTTCCTTTCAGAGTATACTGATACAACAGCTCCATGCTTAGCAATCATATACAACCACTCGCTCGTAGAAAGATCCGTAGAGAGTGGAAAGTTGCACATGTCACACCGATACCCAAGAAAGGAGATAGGGGTAATGCTCTGAACTAGAGATCCATATCACTAAAGTCGATTTGCACTAGGATTTTGGGACACATACTGTGCTCGAACATTATAAATCACCTTGAAGAAAACGATTTTTTGGCAAATAGCCAACACAGATTCAGAAAATATCGCTCTCTTGAAACACAACTAACTCTTTATTCTCACGAAGTAATTTTGTGCTATCGACAGGGACGTCAAATTGATTCAATTTTTTTAGATTTACAGAAGGCTTACGGCACCGTTCCTCACAAGCGACTTTTAATTAAATTGCGTGTCTATGGAGTGCCGTCTCACAATCAGTTGTGTGACAGGATCGTGATTTCCCGTCAGAAAGCCATTGAGTAAAACAGAATTAATATCTGGCTGTCCCCAAGGAAGTGTTATAGGTCCTCAGTTGTACCTGATCAACATAAATGATTTATGAGACAGTCTGAGCAGTCCTCTTATATTGTTTGCAGGTGATGCTGTCATTTACAGTCATTTAATGTCACCAGATAATTAAAACGAATTGCAAACTGATTTAGACAAGAAGTCTGAA
The DNA here is from genome assembly GCF_021461395.2 of Schistocerca americana. NCBI lineage: Eukaryota > Metazoa > Arthropoda > Insecta > Orthoptera > Acrididae > Schistocerca > Schistocerca americana. The sequence goes on from NC_060125.1 coordinate 66,541,724, forward strand.
GTGGCAGTTGGCTGTAAATCAAGACGTGTGAAGTCATCCACATGAGCACTAAAAAGAAACCTCCAAATTTCAATTAGACGATATATATTACAAGTCTAAAAGCTAGAAACTCAACTAAATATTTAGCGATTACAATTGTGAATAACTTAAATTGGTGCGATAACGTAGATAATGTTGTGGCGAAAGCGAATCAAAGACTGATATTTATTTGCAGAACACAGTTCGTCTTTTATTTTTGCGAAATAGGGAGAGTACTACGGATATGGTACACGAATTGGTGTGGCAGTCATTAAAACAAAGGCTTTTCTCGCTATGGGGGTTATCTTCTCATGAAATTTCAATCTCCAACTTTCTCCTCAAAGTGTGAAAATATTTTTTTGGCGTCCATCTTCATATGGAGAAATGACATCATCATAAAATAAGAGAAATCAGAGCCCGCATGGAAATTTTTGAGTTTTTGTTCTTTCCCGCGCGCTTCTCGAGAGTGGAACGGTAGAGAGGTAGCTTACAAGTGGTTCGATGAACCCTCCGTCAAGCGCTTATTTGAGAACTGTTGAGTAATGATGTACATGTAGATATACATGAATAAAAAACTAGATAGCCTCTAAATTATTTATGAAGAGTCACTTGTTTAGGTATCAAGATGCCTTCACGAGTTATCATCTCATTGTTTTTGTCATAATTTGTAATATGGATGATGCAAAGGGGACAAAGGAAAGTAAAAATTAGCTGAGACTTAGGCTAATAGACTCATTAGTACTGAAAGTAAGAGCTTAAACAATTGACAGTGTTAGCCAGAGTCATTTATTTCACCATTACAGACAGTCACGTAAAGTGCTAGCAAAAAGTTCAGACAAGACTGTAGCGGAAGTACTCCTGAGGCACCTCCCTGCTCTCGTAGATCTGCGATATGACACCTGCAGAAGCCTTCGGCGTCCTCGTTCTGTTCGGGCTGTCGAAATCCACCTCGTACAGCCCGAATTTTACTCTGGAAAGAAATAAAATTAGTAAGAACAAGCTACGACACATTCGCGAATAAAAACAGAGATCCGGGAAGTGTAGAATTCCTTTATGTCATTCTGATTGGTGATCAGAATCTTCTTTCTCTCCTTTGATACGGATTATGGTCAGTGGAGACCATTTTCAGATATTTTTAAAACATATCTTAATACGATAAAGCCAGCCAGGGTGTCATCATCAAACATACGAACAAAATCAGCTGAAATAAACGAAAAAATGTAACCTATAGAAATGAAACCTGACGCTACAAAATATCATTTACCACAGATTTGTTAATCAGTATGAGGAAGAGTGTGTAACAACAGAGGAAAGGCAGTTGAAGAGACAACGAGAGGAAATCCAGTCTCCACACGAGACAAAAAGAAACAGAAAATGAAAGAGGTAAGGAGAGTCTTGATAGTGAAACCGCTGTACTGGTTTCTCTACAGCTACGGTTATACGTAGACCTACTGTCCGCAAGACGATGCACATTGCATAGTGGAGGGTACTTTGAATCAAAATTAGTGATCTTCTTTCCTATTCTACTCGTGTCTGCCTACGTCACTTAAACTCTCTTTAGCTTGTTCTCATCATCCCTAAGCGAGATATACCATACTGTCAGCACAATGCTCACCCGGTCTTCCTACAGTACCTGGTCTCTATAGTTACACAAGTTTTCTTGAGAAGTAAGTCGACTTTGTTCCAAAGTTCCCATGTAAGTTCCCTGAGCATCTCTGTTATGTTTTCATATGAGGTGTACAGACTTGCTACAATCCTAACGGCGTGTCGCTGAGTGTCTGCTGTCTGTAGTCTTACCTGCTTGATAACGAGTCCAAACGCTGGTTCCAAACTATAGAACTTCTCCCACTAACGAATTCATTTATAGACGAACTGCATTTCCATAGGATCCTTCCAAAAGTGCACTGTTCGCATTTGGTAATACTGCTTTTACGCGCTCGTGCAAAATCACCTCGTTTGATTGGAACACTCAGAAATATTTATGTAATGTGACGTACTCAAGATGTTCACTGCTGACCTTGTAATCGGCTGCTACCACGTTCTTTGCCCTTGTTCATTGCCGGATAACAACAATCTATCTGCGGCATGATGATAACGAAATTAAACTGATGATAACGCAGAGAGCTCTGGTTTCGAAGAGCGTTTGTATCAGACACAAGTCACTTCGTAGACCCTTACAGACACCTGTTTGTGAAATATATATATATATATATATATATATATATATATATATATATATATATATATATATATATATGGGAAAGGATTTATAGTTGTAACGGGACATCTTACTCTGGCATTACCTTTCCTCAACAGTAGTTGTCGATACCACCATTATTTTTCGAATTTTGGAAATATAAGTGTGTCAGTTGCTTTCCTGAAAACTTTCACATAATTTTGTACACAGTATGTTATATTTCAAGCTTAAATTTATGAAAAGCAAATTACTTTATAAAAAATTTTAGTTCCGATTTTGTAATGGATAAGTACTAGTTCATAATGTACAGTTAAAATTATTTTTTTTAGAAATATATGCACACCTGAATGTTCTATTATTAATTACGCAATCCTGTACTGTTTACAGTGTTTATTTTTGGATTCATTTATGAAGTAATAATCGAAATTAAAGCTAGTAGAAATCCATTTGTTACGAAAAATTGTAAACCTTTTGGAATATGATTGTTTCCGCAGAGTGTGAGAGTTGTAAGCGTGCCTCTGATGTGATCGGACGTATTTTTGTGCGAATAATGTAATTTTGGCTTTGTTAATGTAAAAAAATGAAAATACTGTATGATATACTATTCAGTGTGACGAGTCACGCTATAAACTGTGTCCCTCCGTTGGAGGACTTTTTTTGGTGAATTCGTGGAAAGCGATACCTACCATCATGCATAGTGCCAACAGGAAAAATTAGATGGGTAGATCACATAAGTAATGAGGAGGTATTGAATAGAATTGGGGAGAAGAGGAGTTTGTGGCACAACTTGACAAGAAGAAGGGATCGGTGGGTAGAGCATATTCTGAGGCATCAAGGGATCACAAATTTAGCGTTGGAGGGCAGCGTGGAGGGTAAAAATCGTAGAGGGAGACCAAGAGATGAATACACTAAGCAGACTCAAAAGGATGTCGGTTGCAGTAAGT